>NC_053436.1:76277851-77026520 GCF_007990345.1 Gossypium hirsutum
AATAATATTTGAAACATGAGATGTCTGAGTATGGAAATCATAGTGAGTAGATGATGACTGTCTCTCTTGATATATTTTAAGAGATCATTGTTCTCAGAAGTATTATAGTGGCTACCTATCTTCTGATGAAATTCTTGTTATATAAGAATGTTATCTGATCTTAATGCCAGGCGAAGACATTGTCGATCTGACTGGTTTATAATCTGCCTTGCTCTACTTCTCTCTAGTATTTTGTTATATTCAGTCTGATAGGAACTTATGAGAAAATGCACATGATGGTATGATTCTATTTCTCTAAATTATTGTATTTGATTCCAGTGGGATTAAATGATACTTTCTTCTAGACTTTTTCCCTCTGAGGAATTATTGAAGTCTTTCATATTTTCTTAAAATGTTGTTTTCAGTCTTCCGATATAGTTCCGTATCTTGGGATTTCTCTATCTTGGATTTCTTTACTTGGTTTTCTTGTTATCTTTATTCCATAATCTGTCAATTATGAATCATGTTCAAAGTGTGTTCTTTAGCTTGCGATAATCATGTCAAGTGTGACTATGCTCCTGATGTGATCATGGTAATGCGATGATTTTAGTATTTGGATTTCTCTAATTTACATATAATGATTTGACATCGGCAAAGGCTTAAGTGGTGAAATTTAAAATTTCAATTGGTATGATAGACCTCTTTTCTCAAGTAAGTTCATTGAAATTAATGCCTTCAATTGAGATATCTGTGTTATTTGGGATAATGCAATCGTATGATCTTGGAGAAAGCAAATTGTGGCTACGGGCACTTGGACAGAAAAATCCAAAACTTATACAGAAATTTCGCGAGGAAACCCTCAGGAATAGTGTATTAGTGATCGAATTTGGAACTCGAGATTGTTGATTTTTGTGCATGAATTCTAGAAATGCTGAAAAGTTTAAGGATGTATATTAAGTGTCATCAGAATTATTTATGCCTGTGTTCGCACTAGAATGGATGAGAAAAAGTTTGATATGGATTTCATGTCTGGATTATTCCTGTCTCTGAAATGTTATGAGACTTATTGTTAAATGTTTGACGAGATATGTAAATCATACCGGTATATACTGAATTTTCGCTCATTAGATTCATGGAATTTTGCGTCTTTATATTTGTTGGATTTCTTGGAATTCTAGTCTCCACTAATCGGATTAGGGTCTGAGTTTTATATCATGATTTCTTGGGAAAGCTAAAGGAGGCTTTGAAATTTAGAAGCAACTGAGAGTTGAATTGGTAAACAATTGGACCGTGTGAAATTATAGAGAGCATAAGAACAAGTTGAATTGACTAGTTTCACTTTCGAATTCGAAAAGATTCAAGTAAGAGTGTATATGTAGCATGGTGGTATAGATCAAACTTTTGAGTGCATGAACTCTCTGATAGAGGTTAAGGTTTGGTGAAAGCGCCATATAACGAAGAATCGCTCATGATTCGAATATGATAAATTAATGAGATAACTATTAAAGGTACAGAAGAGTAAAAGTTCTTTAGTAATGATTGTGAGAAAGAGAAGTTTATGTGAGAAACCAAACCACTTTCCTGGTAAGACTTTCGTGGACGAAAGTCCCTAAGGGGGGAGAATTGTAACAACCTTATTTTGGGCCTAGTCGGAACAGTGGTTTCGAAACTACTATTCTGAGGTCGGAGAAATTATTTTTAATATTATTTTATGTGTTATAACATGATTATATGAGTGCATAAAAATTTTGGTGAATTAATTTCATCGTTTATGAGCTTAATTTTAAACAACAAGTAAACATTAATTTTAAACTTAATACCAACCTAGAAACACCCCTAAGGGTTCAACCAAAACAATGTTTCCATAACAAGTTTTCAGATTTGAAAAAGCGATCAATCTTACATTGGTACAATGCCTAGCGATAGTGCGAATAAGTTTTCTTTTTACTTTTGGTCCGGGATGTTATGATCAGCACCTATGATCAATTTTATATCAAAAATAAATAATTAAGCATAACTAAAAAGCCTTAGAAATATCCAGCCAAATCAACAACTTTAAGCAAAATTAATATGACACTAGTTTTTGCTAAATTCTGCACCTATGCTAACCGTTAAATACTTTCGTATCTTCAAATGAAGGGAAACAAGTACACCTAAAAATAACACGATTAAAAACTGAGTAGATGAGATGAGTGACAATATTTTACTTTCATGAAAAAGGCCGCAAATGTAATAGCCCGATTTTGTGCCTAGTCGAAACAATGGTTTCAAAACCACTATTTCGAGGCCAGAGAAATTATTTTTAATATTATTTTATGAGTTATATCATGATTATATGAGTGCATGAAAATTTTGGTGAATTAATTTTAGCGTTTATGAGCTTAATTTCGAAAAAGGACTAAATCGCATAAAGGGAAAAATTTTTGTTTTACTAGCTAAAGGTGTTAAATTTCTAGGGAACCAAAATTGGAGGTGTTTAAACTGCAAATAGGCCCTTCAAAGAAGCTTGGCCGGCCATAGGGACAAGATTTGACCAAGTTGTCAATGTTAGGTGGGTTGGTGACTTAAAATTGAATAAAATAGAAATAAAAGAGAGAGAAAAAGATATCATCTTTTTCCTCATCTTCTCCCCACTAAAATTTCCAGCAAAAAATAGGTTTTTAAGACTCAAAAATATCAGCCATTATTATCCCTTGCAAGTAAGTGATTTAGATGCTTATTTTTGATAATTTTTGTATTTTTGGAACCCTTGTAACTTAATATAGCTAATGAGGGGATTATTTTGCAAAATGGTTGAAAGTCTAGGGTTTTAACATGAGAATATTCATGTTGTTTGTTGCATTTTTATGAAAGAAAATGAATCTTTGTTGTGAAATAAACAACTTTTGTGAAAGGTGTTAGTATGAAAACACCTAAAAGTACCATTTTATAAAGGTTGTAAAATAGAGAGTAATGTGTGTAATAATTGAAATTATGAGTTGCTATAATTATAAAAAGAATTCATCTAGGCTTGGTAAAGGAGGAAATTCGATAAAGATTGATTTACGAGCCTAAGGTTGTAAAGTTTAAGGTCAAAACGGTCATTTTGCCAAATTGTGAATTTTAGAATGTTTTAATTAATGTAATGATTAAATAAGTGAATTTCATCATGCTAGATCAAGAAAATCGAGATTTGGGCTGGTTTAAATCGGAAAGTACAAGGTTATGGACTAAAATGGCGTAATTAGCCGGAATTGCATTCGAGGTAAGTCCGTGCGATTAAATGAGCATGATATTTATTCCATTGTTATTATACTTGAAAATCTTTCTTGCCATGATTGTGTTAAATTTTATGTTGATGATATTGTATATGAGAACGTGATGTCAAATGTAAATAACATTTATGTGTTGATTGAATGCTTGGAGATTTGATGGAATAGGATATTCCATTGAAACGAGTAAGTTGTATGTAAATAATACAACTACATTGTTATTATATGTGTTTAAATTGATATAGCATGAATTGTTTGGTTGTGGAAATGATTATGTATGATGAATATTGAGATAGTAGAATTCTCGTTTGAACCTTAAGAAACAATTTGGATATTCATGCCATGACATTCGGGTTATTTGTGTGCCAGTGTAAGACATGTCTGGGACATGCATCGGCCACATTGTCAGAGCCAGTGTAAGATCATGTATTGGACATGGCATCGACATTGAGACAAGAGCTAGTGTAAGACATGTCTGGGACATGCCTCGGCCTCGAGATGTAAGCTAGTGTAAGACATGTCTGGGACATGCATCGGTTATGAGATGTGTCAGTGTAAGACCATGTCTGGGACATGGCATCAGCACGAATATGTGAGAGCTAGTGTAAGAACATGTCTAGGACATGGCATCGGCATTATACCCTATGTTTGAGGCTTAGTGAATATCCGATAGCTTTTCGAATGGTTCGATGGTGAGAGTTACAGTTTAAGCTAAATGAGAAAGGTTATGACCATATTGTGAGTGGTACAGGTACTTACATGAAATTGATGAGATGTGAATTCAATTCATGTTATATGATTAGTAATGAATGAATATGAGCATGTTGAGTAACACAGGTATGTATACCAAGCTCATGAGAAATGATTTTAGTTTATGATGCACATTTAGTGAAAATGTAAATAGGTAATTCATTCTTATGAGAATGATTTTGTGATAACCTTGTGATTATAGGTCTATACTTATGATGTATGAATATGTAACCTTACCAATGTGGTGAAAATGAATTAATATGGTGTGATAAACGTAGTATCGTTAATTTACACTAAAACAATTTTGGACAGCAGCCATAATTCAACTTAAAAAGTCCACCAAAAGTTTTGGAAATTGAGTTAGAGGCTAAATAAAATATGAAATTTAAGTCCTAATGAGTCTAGCTTCACATAAAAGAAATGGTGTAAGCAAAAGAATTTCATATTATGAAATATTTTAGTTATTGTGAGATAGAGTCAGAATGACTTTGAAATCCCCTATTCTGATTTGAGGAAGTCATTTAAAATTGTACAAAAATAGTTATGAGTTATAATTTATATGCTTAGAATTCTTATGAGTCTATTTTCAAGAGAAATAGACGGGATCATCATCTGAGTCCTGTGTTATGAGATAATTAATTTTTAGTGAAGATGCGTCAGAACTGTTAGACAGTGAAAAAGGGTAACTTTAAGGAATAAACTGTACTAATTGATTTCAAAACTTAGGAAGTGACACCCCTAAGGGAATATCTAGGCAAGTGAGACCGAAAAGTAATCTTGTTGCACACTCATTCATTAGTCCTAGATTAATCGGTGAGATTAAGAGATAAATCAGACTAATTCGTCTAAGTCGGTAAAATTATGATCGAAAGATAAAATGAAGCCGCTTAGTAATTTAAGTGATTTATGTACTTTTTTTTAAAAATCAGTGAACCACATTGAAATCAACCAACCACCATTAGTCATTTATTTCGTTAATTTCTTAATTTTATACTCTTTGCAATTTAGTCCCTAGATTAGCATATTTAATTTTTTTGCAAAATTTCCTTATTATGATTTGTCTTACTATAAAATTGTATTTGTAGCCACTTAGATTATATCGTGTATGTTATTTATTGCCTAATCGCCATCTTCTTTAGCTTCGATCCTTGGAATACTCCGTTATTCCATTGTACCACTATAAATATTACAACTGACTTGTACGCTTGCAGTACGACCGCACTCATAAAATTGTTTTATAAAATCATTTATTTTATGTACACGTGCAAATGCAGTCAAATTTTTTTACTCCATTGTCGAAGGGACGGTGTAAGATTGAGCAATTTTTAGTGAACATCTTTAGTAGAGTTAAGTAGCAAAGGTAGGATTTATAGATACAACTTTGTTTTCTATTTGATTTTATTTTGTTGCAAGTTTTAGTTAATTTTCTTCACTCTTTTGTGTTGGAGGAGGAGTTGTATGACTTGGACTAGTAAAGTGTCTTACCATTTGAGCCAAAATCGGAACATATTATCATACACGTGAGGAGGGTGCAACATCTTAGAGACGTCCCACCTCCAAAAAGAGAGCAACCTATCAAAGATCCGCAAGTAGAGATTTGACAACCACCACACCTACCCATGGAGCAACGAATTTTACGTGACTACGCGATGCCCAACTTGGATATTGTTCGAGGTGGCATTAATCTCTTATCGATTAACACTAATAACTTAGAAATCAAACCGGTAATGATCCATATGAAACAATCGAACCTTCAATTTTGAAGGTCAATGAATGAGGATCTGAACCAACATCTTAAGAGATATCTAACCATTTATGATACTTTTAAATATAATGGGGTATCTAATGACGCTATCCCTTTTCAATTATTCCTTTTCTCTCTTACTGATGATGCTTTTATGTGGTTAGATTCACAACCGATAGATTCCATCAATACTTGGGACGAGCTAGCGAGTAAATTTTTGGCGAAGTACTTTCCCCCGAGCAAGACAATGAAGCTTCAAATAGATATTACAAATTTTTGACAATTGGAAGAAAGGTCATCGTACGAAGCATGGGAGCGCTTTAAGCTAATGCTTCGCAAGTGTTCATATCATGGCTTGAAAATTGGCTACAGCTTCAAGCTTTCTATAATGGTCTTAACAGAAACTTATGCTCTAGTCTTGACAGAGCATTCACGGAAGCATTCATGTCAAAGGCATACGCCGAGGCTTGTCAACTTATTGAGGACATGGTGATGAACTTTTATATGTGGTCGGCTAAACAATTCACATATCGAGCCAAACAATCGGTAGTGAACGCTGTTGGTAGTGAGGAAAAGTATAAAAAATTCCTTGAAATGCTTAATTAATTAGATATGAGTTCAGCCAAGGTGCAAGTCCAAAACCAGCCAAATCTAACCTATTTTAATGCAAGACACGATGATGCTGGAAACCATATGGAGGTTAACTATATGGGGAATAGAGGATATAACCCTTACTTCAACACCTATAATCTCGAATCATGTGACCATCCTAAACTTAGGTTGGGAGTGGACCCCCAATCAAGGGAACCAAAACCTTAATCCTCTAAAACCCAATGCATCATATCAACATCCATTTCTTTTTAGGGCACCTCAAGATCAAGAGAGAAAATTAGCCTATGGTAGTGACCCTCTATTGTTGATTAGGGTAAGTAAGTTAAAGGAAGGCTTGCATGTAGTGCAAGTCGATATGCACCAAATCCATGGTCAATTAGATCAAGTTTTACAATTATTACAAAAAAAAACCTTAACCTCTAGCATATCTAGTAATACCGAACTTAATCTGAAGAGGGAAAGGAAGGAACACGCCACAGAGGTCCCCTTTAGATCAGGGGTTGTGGTTAAGGAACCTATCCGATCAAATTGTAGGGAGAACGAAGTTAGTGAGAAGGATGATAACACTCGCACTCCTAGTGTTGGAGATGGGGTGGGAGAGAAGGAAGGATTTGGGAGAGAGCCCACATAAGTTGAACTAGAGGATAGAACTGTTCCACCACCACCGCCAACGCCACCGCCAAGCCCAAAGCCTATACCATTTCCTTCACATCTAGAGGAGAAGAAGAAGAAAGAAAGTGAGGAGTTCTTACAATTCCTCCATATGTTTAAGGCCATGAATTTGAACCTCCCTTTTTTAGAGCTCATTGAGAAAATTTCCAATTACGTCAAATTCCTTAGGGATGTTATGTCTCATAGGAAGAAAATAGGGAAAGGAAAGAAAATTGCTCTTAACAAGGAATGTAATGCAATAGTGTCTAGAAGAGTTCCTCCCAAGCTTAAAGATCTCGACACCTTCACCATTCCAATGGAGATAAGCGGAGTTACTTTCAAGAAAGCCTTGTGTGACGTAGGGGCATTCCTACGACAATCACCTTGTCGGATGTACCAAAAATAGGGGATATCACAATATCCAACCCTGGGTATCATGATATCCCTGGGTATCATGATATCCATGTAGGTTCAGGTGATACCCAATTTCAGGTATCACAATCCACATGTGTTGGAGGCTTTTTAAGCCTTCAAACACCCCAAAACACCTTATTCTCTTTATTTTCCCCAAATCTTTAACCCTAAATCCCTAAAAACACTTTTCCCTCTCTATTTTCTCCCAATCTCTCTTTTCTTTTTGCTTTATTTTTGGTTAGTTTTATTCTTTTGTAGGTATTCTACTCTTTTAGCTTGGGAAACATGGAACTTTTTCGCCTCACACAACAAATCAATCGCAACTAACTAATAACTTTTGAAAAAAGTTATATTTCATACCCTTAAGATTAGTTAATTGCTTGTATTTAGGTGAGTTTAGTTGCATTTTAGGATATTGCATTGGTATTTTTAGAGCATTGCATTAAAGAGCTTGAATTGTACTTAAATTTTATTACATGTTGCTTTTAATTTTCTGTAGGAAGGACTTGCTTGGTGGTTAATTGGTAGGTGCAGAGTGTAGGAAAAGGAATAAAGGATTGAAGGTTTTCTGTGACAAATTTTTGATAGTTTACCAGCACAAATGCTATGGCAATGCCTAGAAAATGCCCAGTCAACACTCAATGCATACTATTCTCAGCCCCAACTATACTTGTACCAGATAAATCCACCTGAAAAAGAGAAAAAGGGATTATGGGCTGATGGACCTGCCCTAGAAGGTCAAACTTATAAAAGCAAAGGGGGAACCTTAGAAAAGGAGACAATTTTTGATAAAAAGAGAGGAGGAGTAGCCTTTAACAGAAAAGAAGAGGAAAGGACAAAGAAGGAAGGCGACTAAAGAAGGAGAAAACGACTTCATCATCTTTGGCAGCTATAAGACATTGCACTGCTGGTGTTGAGAGCTGGATAGGCGCATCTCAGATTTTCTCCTTTGATTCTTATCTGGCTTCTTTTAGAACTTATGTGTTATTGATGATGTTGGTTGTTGAATTAAAATCGAACTTGATTTGCCCATCTATGAGCTAAATCTCTTAGGCTCGAGATTATTTTGCTAAACCTTTTAGTTTCTATTAATGTTTATAGTTTGAGTTCGAATTGTTCTGTTGTCTTATTCAATGGTATTTCATGTTATATATAACTTAATTCAGATAGGGTTAGGTTAACTAGATAGACATTGGATAATATGAGTAAATGATAAATTATTTATTTGAAGCAACCTCTAGGCATAGAGCCTTGCCTAATAAGAAAGAAGGTAAAAGATATTAGTGGTAACCGACTCAAGTCTCTAGACATATAGTGCTTTAGGGGAGGTAACCCAAGGTTTTGCTCTTGAAAGAAGTAGACTGCTGTGGAAACCTATCGAGTAGTAGAATGTTCAAGACTTTGTTGTGGCATTAATAGTTAGAGAAGGTAGATGCATCAGTAACCCCAGCCATCCTAATCAACATTGCAATTCCTTAATCTTCTTTTCTTGTCGTGACATTCTTGTTTCGTTTATTTGTTTTGTTTTTCACATTTTATATATCATCGTTCTCTCATTTTTCCACTGCATTCTTATTGTTATTTTGCTTAACATTAATCAAAATTAACTTTAATAACTCAACCAAATTATACCTATCTAATCCCTGTAGAGACAATCTCACTTATCACTTTATTACTTGTTTTGACGTGTATACTTGTACAATCCGCACATCATATTCACATGTAACACTAACATGGTTCAAGTTTCATTTTTCTTCCTTTTGTTTGCATTTGCTATTTTTTCCATTTTTATTATTTTTACTATATTATTTTGCTTTTAGTGTTGATTGGTTGTGGGTTAGTTGATTAGTATAAACTTGATAGTTAGCTTTGTTAAAAGGTTGATAAACATGCCCACTAGAAAAGAAAAAAAAGTGAAAACCCATCCCGAACCACCTCAAAACCAGAGTATATTCTGAACAAGTTGAAAAAAGAAAGACGCTGAAGCCTTTTTCTCAAACATTCAATGAAGGACTTTTATACTTAAAAGAGGCTTTGACCCTTCTGCCTTGGACTGCGAGGAATTTTGGGATTTGGTTCATTTTCATTGATGAATGAATCTTGCTTTGGTGTCAATTGCACCTGCTATAATCCCAGTAGTTTTGGAGTTTTACTCCAATTTAAAATTTTCATAAAAGAACAAGGTGTATGTTCAACACAAGAAAAACAGTATCTCCCCTTAAGCAATTAGTGATTATTATGGTGTGCCATATTATGTTAGTGATGATCTGTTCACTTTGGACCTCGAGAAGTTTACTAATATTAATATAGATGACGTTTTAGCATTTTTAAAAGAGGGTAGAGGTGAATGGAAGTGTGAGGGGTATAATAATTACCTTTTATCTTTTAAACAAGCTATCATGTTTTCTGTTGCTAAGATGTGGGTGCAATTTATATGTACTCGTATCTCACCACTGCTTAACAATAATACCATTAATGTGTTTCGAGCTGTTTTGTTGTACTCCATTTTGTAGCAAAAGAGAGTTACCTTGGGAGATGGATCAATAAGGAGATTACAAAATGTATATCAAGCATGAAGGTCGAAATCTATTTTCCTCTTCTGATCACTGCCTTGTGTCCTCAAGCTGGAGTGGTGATGGGAACCACTGAACAATTTCATTATATGACTATGAGGATTATTAGAGATACCCTTCTCCACTAATTTTAAGAATTACATAGGAAGCAAATACAGGAATAGAACTAGCAATGTAAACACAAAATGGAAGTGACTTTAGTGGCGAAGAAGAAAAGCACCAAAAAAGGACCGATGATAAGCCTACGCGATTGGAATGCAGTCTAAGAAGAGATATGCACTAAAATATAAGACTACTGAAGGCCATGAAACCATTTATGGACACCTTCATGACAAGTCAGGGGGCACAGAGCTTACAATGGTCTGAACGATCAAGTGATTCATTGGAGGGAAATACAGTCATGGAGGATCATAAAGAGTAAATCAAAAAAGAAGAGGATGATGAGGCAACAAAGGATAACGATTTCGCATCCTATCACAGCAACTTTGATAGAGCTTTCATGTCTGCGCGGCAACCCACGGGGGGACTCGTCATCCATGAGCCAAGTAATTAACCTGTGATCTCTTCCGCAAGGCCGTCCGAGAGAGGTAAGGGAAAAGGAATTGCAGGACTGAGCTAAGGTCTCGAGGATGACTCAATTAGTTACATGCTTTTGCATTTATTTTTATTTTTTACGCGACATGTAAACTATTAAATACTTTTGGATTTGTTTGTTGTTATTTTTATTTTTCGTATTGTGTTTGGTTGTTTTTGTTTATGTGTTTGTCTTATTTGAAACAAATTATCCTGAAAGACTACACCAGATTGCAAGCTTCAACGAAAAGGTGGACCCCCGAGCTAGTCTAATGCTCTATTGTAGAGAAGTCTGATAACCTCCTATCTTTTTATTGCGACACATTGGGGACAATGTATAGTCTAAATGTGTGTGGTGGGGGGGGGGAGGTGCACATAGTATTATGTGTTTTATTTTTCTTACATTTATGTTAGTTGCATGTTTATTTTAATTTTTTTACCTTTTTTAAAAAACTTTTTTAAAAAAACTCCAAAAATATTTTTCGGTTTTGTTTTAAATTCTTCAAAAATCCTAAAAATATTTTTCTTTTTTGTTTATATTTTGTGTAATTGCATGGTACTTGGACTATAATTAGGTAAAAAGTTACTAGTTGTACATATTGAATAAGTACATAGAAGTGCCAAACTTGTAAATTTTGAATAATACTAGATAATTTCTTATTCTTAATTGTAGACTGATTAGTTCAATTAGTTAATGTGTATAATAGGCTAAAGGCAATAACCGAAATGAAAATGTGTAAAGTGTACCATAAGATAAATAAAATACACAGATCCTTTTAGATAAATAATTTGAATTGTTAATTGTTCATTTAAGTAGATGTATGCTTGAAAGAATTGCTGCTTGGTGATTAATCCGGGAAAGAACTTAGGCATTGTTTGAAATAGCCTAGAGCCTAAAAGCTTACTTGTTGTTGTGTACCCCTAGTTCTTATATCTTTAAGCCTCAAGTACTCTTTCCTTGAGAGCCTTAATGTCTAAGCCTTGAGCCTAAACGAGTCTAGTACTTAATCCTTCTTTGTCCTATTCTTTAATTGCACTATGTAATGGACATCAGGCCATAAACATTGAGGGATAGGTAGAAACATTATGGTGGCTTGAGAGAAGGATAAATAATAAGGTGAGCTTGTAAATAACTTGGGGATGAGTAGGGAACAATGTTGTATGCTTAACCGTTTCTAGTACTTGAACCCATTTTGAGTATCTATTTTTTGAATTCCAAGCCATCCTAAATCTCGAAACACTACAAGCCTAAAAGACCTTTGAGACCCGAATAAGTCACCAACACAATAATTTGTAAATAGCTTACATTTGTTTGAACAAACATGACCAATTCTTTTTAAATATCTATGAGTGATTCGCATAATTTATTTTGATGGATAACACTTGTACATATGTTCATTTACATTGCCTCTACATCTATTAACATTTTAACTTAGTGAACTAATTATGTTTGCATTAGGATAAACAAGTTAGTTAGATATCACTCTTAAGTTGTATGTAAGGTAGTTCTCGTATGATTTTGATTTTTTTCGCTATGTAACTTAATTGTTTGATTTAGTCCAAGAATTTTCTTTTTTTTTTTGCACGTTTGGTGTGTTTGCTTGAGGACAAGGAAAGAGTCAAGTGTGGGGGAATTTGATCTGCCACAAATTGTTGTGACAAATTAGGCTTTTCTAGTATACTCAAGCAAACTAATGTCTTTTGCATTATTTTTTGTAATTTTTAGTTTTTAGTTAATAAGTGAAAATATTCGTTTTTACTCATTTTGTAACCCAATTTGGCCAATAGTGTCATTGAGGGGCCTAACGTGTGATTGAGTGGTGTAGAGACGTGTTAGAGGTTGAAAACAACTGAGAATGACACCAAAGGAAAGGGTATTATGATATCCACACCTTAGAATCTCGATACCTCCAATAGTATGGAAGGTTGTAGACACCTTTCAATGGTATTGCAATATCCACTTGGGATATCGCAATATCCTCCTCTAGGTATTGCGACATCGACATCCCAGGGGAACAAAATTGGACAAAAAAAGGTAGTCTTTGTAACACCCCATACCCAGTCCGATCATCGAGCTTGAGCTATGGAATGCCACATTAGCCAACATAATGACTCTCCATTAAATCCCCAACCTAACCTCCATCACACCACCATGTAAATATGAAAAATATGCATAAGTTAGCCACATGCAGCGAAATATAATAAAGGTAAGAACACTTAACCAAGTTTCATTTAGTCATAGTTCACAACAAATCAAGGTTTTTATTCTTTAACAAGTGAAGTTTCACATAAGGGTTCATCTATTATTTACTACGGATTCACTTAATGACTTTGCTAAGTGCTACATACTTGAAGATTCTTAAGTCTTTCCAGGGAGGTTTAGCTTTCTGAATAGGGTTTGCAAAATGATAAGGTCTTAAAATAGATAAGGTTCATGAACTCCCCTTGAGTACTTAGATTCTACGAACTTAGTTTGCAGAGCCTTCTGCTAAGAAATATTTTCAAAATATGTTAAGGGTTCACTGGATGTAGTCCGTTATGTTTAGGGTTCGCACACTGGCACCAACAAATGTAATAATAATTTGGCAAACTTCGATAAGATAATCAATGTGGCTTATACATGCTACTACTTAGGTCACAAGTGTAGCACCCCAAACTCGGCCTAGACGTTATGGCTGAATCTGGTGATGTCACATGGAATGGGATTTGAAATCAAGATTGACAAGTAAAAACTGTTCGAGTTAATTAGGTTTTATTTCATTTGGAAAAACGTGAACTAGTTGATTTGCCTTAAAACATGTCTTTTAAGCAGAAGCTTTTGAAACCAATTATTTTACAAAACCGAAAATCTTAGTTTTTAGTAAAATCGTGTTTTGTTGAGTTGTAAAAAAAATCCATAAAAACAGTATAAAATCCCGGATTCAAACCAAACGGTCCAAAGTCCCAACATTACAATAATAAATACCCAAGAATAATATAAAAACAAAAGGTGTAATAAAGTAGTTCAATTGTGGGGGTCACCGTCGAGCCTCCGCTGTGCTGATCAGCCTAAGTCTGGGGATTACCTGTACAGATTACACAGAAAAAGGGGTGAGTTTTCGCAAACTCAGTGTGTAATCCCCATAGAAAACATACATACAGGTAAACATCAGGAAATAATCAATTGCAGTCTGGGGCCTGAGCCAATTACAGATTCAGTTTGGGCCTTGATCCATTCGGATACAGTCTCAGATATAATTTAGGGCCTTGGTGTAACACCCTTAACCCATATCCGTCGCCGGACTAGGGTCACGAGGCATTACTGAACATAAATACAGTTCCGAACATTCTCACGCTAACACATGTCATATTCATATTTACATGTAAAGCATATAATTAATTAAATATGAAACATACATTATAAAACATATTGTACATACGAATTATAGGTTCATCACTTTATTGATAAGCGATACCAAAAATAAAAATCAAACTTTATTTTCTTAATTCTAAACGTGCGCATATTTAACCAAATAAATAGTATCACAAAACATTTTATCTCTTAACATATATGGCATTATCTACTACCTACTCAATATTTAACTTCATCAATTATACCTATTATGCCAATCACATAAGTATCACATATGCATATTCACTTCCATTAAAAAAACCGAATCATAATGACAAGCATCATTCGATTACGCACAAATACAAGTATGCATATATATATATACAATCAACATCTTGCTCCTTTGTTAAGCCAACTTACAAGTCCTTTATAAAACCTAAAATATCATAATAATCTCTTACTATGTGTTCGAACTTAATATATATATATTTATATCATCAAAAGCTCATTTACATATTAACACCTATATCAAACATAAAAACCAATTATATATATATATACATTGTCTATACCCAACCAAAATCAAATCATCTAAACATACTCATGATAATTTATACACACCATGACCGACTCATCAACCACAATCAAGTCCACCAATCATTTTCAAGCTATTTCCAAAACATATATCACCAATCACATATACCATTCATTCATTTCATATAACATTATAAACAAAACAGATTAAACCATTACCAAACGTAACTAAATTCAAACGTTGAAGTTAAGCCATATTCGCATGGCTCAAATTATACATATCCAAGGTCGAACAAAATACATATTAGCCTATACATGCCATAAGTTCGAAAATAGACTTTTAAAAGTACCGAAGGTTGGCGATAGTGTGGATGACTTCTCTGATGATCCCCGAGCTCGTAACTTACAACAAAATCTATAAAACAGAGTAACAAAGACACAAACAGAGTAAGCTAATTTAGCTTAGTAAGTCATAAGCAAATTTAACCATTCAAAATAATAATCAAAACATTTTAAACAAACCAAATAATAACATTAATGTAATACATTATCACGATCATATCATCTCATTTATTTATTTATAACTTATACTTTTACACAAAAGGGTTACCTTGGTCCAATGCTAATATTTCACATTTAGCATAATATCATTCAACTTTTCATTCCCAAAATAACATTATCTCAAGTATGCTTACATTCAAATATATATACTCATGAATCAAACTCAACTTTATAAACCAATATCACTCATTTGGTCAATTATAGAAAATCAAATATAAGATCACATATGTGCATACCTATATGGCTGAATATGCAAGATCAAATTTAACATCAAATATGTACTTACTTATATGGCCGAATATACAAATTTAAATATAATATCACATTTGTGCATACCTTCATGGCCAAATATTCAAAATCCAATATAACATCACATATGTACATACCTATGTGGCCGAATATATACAAGGTCATTGAGCTAAATTTTACTTGTTCAATTTCCACATCAACTTGAAATCTTATAAGCATAAGCTTTAAAATAAATCACTGGTATAAAACTTGCTAGGCATAAGCTGAATCACACACTGGCACAAGGCCTACTAGGCTCAAGGTTTGATACTATTCACCGACAATAAGCTTGCTAGGCATAAAGCCCGATTACATTCACTAGCATAAAGCTTGCTAGGCTCAAAGCTCGAATATCACTATTATAATGCTGTCTCATACACAATTCATATAACAAAAACTCTATATATTCCATATAGATCCTACGGACTTTTAAATGATATAACTCTGTCGAATTAAACTCAAATACAATATTTCTATGCTCAAACACATTCGGCTAGCTCTTTTATGAATCTATAGATTCCAAAGCAACATATTAAACTAAGTTACAATCAAGATAAATGATGTCTAATTGCTTAAAGACTTACCTCAGACATCGACGAACGTTATAAATCGACTATTCGACTATTTTTGCTTTTCCCCGATCCAAGCCCGATTTTCTTTGTTCTTGATCTTAAATCAAGCTTGAGAAATGGCCGAATATACCAAGCTTTAGTTTCTTTTCTTTCTTTTTATTATTTGGTCAAATAGAAAGTTTGAACACTATGGCTTTATTTTTTTATGTTTTGTAATATATTAACTTTTTAATTCAATTACAAATTTAACCTTTATTAACTAATATAAAACCATTATATTACATGGCCACTACAGTCCATCTAATTAAACATGGTCAAATTACCACTTAAATACTTCAACTTACAAATACATCAACAATTTGGCCCTTATGCTTTTAACTATCAAGTTTTCATTTTACGCGATTAAGTCCTTTTATCAAATTATGCACATAAACAATCAAATTTTCATACGAAACTTTCACACATGCAAATTCAAATATAATAAACACGAAAAATAATATTTAAATATTTTTCTGACTCAAATTCGTGGTTCCAAAACCACCGTTCTAATTAGGTGCTAAATCGGGCTGTTACACTTGGCCCATCTTAGGTACAATATGCAATAGCAGGAAATCAGAATCCTACCCATCAGTCTCTACACACCATCTTCGTCCATCCCTACACACCATGTGGGGATTAAATCAACCCACCCATCTCTACACACCATGCTGTACCAAAATGCGGCACACAATCAAAAATTTGCAGCAGAGCTGCCAGATAACAGGCTTAATAGCCTTTCAGACACTTCCTCCAAATAACAATAACCCACCCCGATACAATGCAACATACAAAAGATATCATGCTACTATGCAGTTACAGTACATACATTTAGATATCATAATTCATGCTCGGTACGAACATTAAATAGGCAGATCACACATATAGGGGTCTAAGTAGGGCTTACCGACCTTTCAGTAGGTCCACAGTCGACTTGGGCGACCCGTGCAACCTTATACAACTTTTTAGAGAAATGGGCTCACACGCCCATGTGGCCTGCCCGTGTGGGCCCACATGCCCATGTGGCCTACTCGGCCCAAATTGGCGTTTGTCGCGTGACTCATTTTTAATGAAACCCACGCTAGCTAAATATTCATATATGTTGTCACTATTTACTAATATGTTCCTTCAAAGTTGTCTACTTGAGTCATTATTACTATATTATTTATATCTTGAGCTACAAAATTCCAAATTAAGATCCGCTTGAAGTTTTTGAAACTAGACTCAAATAAATTTCTACCATAAAATTTTCAGAATTTATAGTTTATCAAATAAGTACAGTAAAATCTTCAAATTTATCCCGATTCTGTTGTTTGACAGCTTCAACCTTTCCTTACTAAAAATTATTTATCTCTTAGTACAGAATTTGGATGATGTTTCTGTTTGCTTCTCTTGAAATTAGACTCATTAAGTATTTAAAAATATAAATTTAAGCCACTAATTATTTTTTTACAATTTTTGATAATTTTCCAAATTCAGAACAGGGGAACCCAAAACCATTCTAACCTTGTCTCACTAAATTCATTATGTCTCATAACTTAAAATTCCAATGCTTACATTGTTTCTTCCATGAAAAACTAGACTCAATAAAATTTAATTTCATATTTATTCAACCTCTAACTCAATTTCCTCTATTTTTGATGATTTTTCAAACTTAGACTAATGCTACTGTCCAAACTATTTTAGTGCAGAATGTTGATTTCCAAGTTTATAACACCCTTATTTCCTTTCTTTACAATTTTTCCCATAATTTTCTCTTATTTCTCGACAGCAAGCAATTTCGACTTTTCTTTGAATCCCATTTTTTGCGTTTTGAGTACACACATGTATCATTTTCACTGCTTCCGCAATCCTGAGATCACCAAAAACCTATAATCGACAATCCTAACTTTAGAATTGGTTTTAAACTAAGATTAAACTGTATTCACATACCAAAAGGTCTAAACTTATCTGCTCATCACTTACCTTCTAACTTCTTACAATTCCACCACTACTCAACGCGAGGGAGATAGCAACCGAAATGATTTGCTGCTGTAAAAATAACCATTTCTTATGAACGAAGAGTTCAACAAAGTTAATAACGAATTCAAAGCCAAAACCACTCGCCCAAACAACACAAGAAAACGCATACCTTGTACACTTACCAAACGATCACCACTTCGAGTCAAATAGATGAACGTTAATTCCAGCCTCACGATCGACTCCTAAACAGTCAACAAAACACCCCTTAATCCCTTATCCAGAGTAACATTTAAGTTTAATAAAACAGAAACTTACCGTACAACACAATTGCATGCTTGCAGAAAAGGGAAAAGATGAAGAAAGACAACTAAATCAGAAGGGGAATTCAAAGGAAATTTGGTAGCAAGGATTTATTATTTAGAAAAAAGAGAAAAACCAAAAATTGAGAGTGGGCGAGAAGAGAGAAAACGTCAGAAAGGTGGAAAAAAGTCTGAAATTTGAAAAAAAAGACTAAACAAAAAGATAATGCCCAAAAATCTGGTAATTCAGCTCCTTAATTCTCTCCTTAACCTCCCACAACAACTCCACTACTTGAAATTTGAATTTGACTAGGACTCCACCATGCCATACGGCCAAGCAACAAAAATAATTCCCTTGCTCACGCAATGACTTGAACTTGAGACTTCCCACTCGTTAACACACACCTTAGCCACCAAACAACAAGCATTCTAATATATTTTTACCAACTTTTAACTATAAGCCTACTAACCAGAGATATGGCTTTATCCATAAAAATACCAAAATTTGCCCAAATCAAGGCTTGAACTTGGGACCTCATACACACATCCAAAACACTTAACCACTGAAGTAGACAGATATTTGTGCCATATTTTTACAAAAACAAAAATATACATTTTTGGGGCGTTACAAAAAGGGTTCGCAAACAAATGTGTGAGAGAAAGTTATAGGAACAAAAGAATTAAGAGGACATTAAAGCAAACTTGGTATATAACAAAATCTTTAAATATAAGATGTTTTTTTGTTAACCATTAACTGTTTGCACTTTAACTTTAAAGAAAATGCAAAGAAACATAAAATAATTTGCTATATTCTAAATCACTTGGTGAGATCATTAAATTTATATTTCTAAGCCCAAGCAGATGTATCAATATTTTTGTCCAAGTGTACACAGTCTTTCAAGTAATAAGTAAGTAAAATGAGTTATCGTCTCCACAGGAACTGTGTATATTAATCGATTATTTGTAAAATTAGAAGTTAACAATTTGATAGTAAAAACACAATATTTTGAGTGGTGGATAATTAAATTAAATTAGCTAGATGAAAGATGATCCTTATGCTATTAAATCTAAATGCAAATGATCTAAATGTATGAATGGATTTTAGCAACAAAAACACAACTTCAACAATCAATAGCATGAATAAGCTAGCATAATTATATTAATCAATTCAATTCATTTCATCATGCTTAACTATAACACCCCTAACGCACATCCAAAACTGGAACAGGGTTACGAAATGTTACCGGAGTTTACAGAAAAATTACAGATAATTCCACTATTTACTTATGTTTATATCAAAGCTGTCCACTTGAGTCATAGTCACTAAATTATTTATTCCTAGAGCTACAGAATTCTAAATTAAGATACGCTTAATGTTTTTGAAACTAGAGTCAAATATATTTCTACCATAAAAATTTCAAAATTTATAATTTAGCCAATAAGTATAGTAAAATTTTCAAATTTATCCTGTTCTACTATTTGACAGCTTCGACCTTTCTTCACTAAAAATTAATTATCTCTTAGTACGAGATTTGGATGATGTTTCCGTTTGTTTCTATTGAAAATAGACTCATTAATAATTTAAAAATATAAATTTAAACGGCTAATTATTTTATTAAAATTTTTAATGATTTTCCAAAGCCAGAATAGGGGAACCCGAAATCATTTTGACCTTGTCTCACACAATTTATTATATCTCATAATTTACAATTTCGTTGCTTACACCATTTTATTCTATGAAAAACAAGACTCAATAAAATTTAATTTAATGTTTTATTAAACCTCTAATTCGATTTCTAAAATGTTTGGTGATTTTTCAAAGTTAAACCATTGCTGCTGTCCAGAAACTATTTTAATGCTAATTTTACTCTTTTATGATTCTTTGTATTAACTTTTATTTAGACATACTTAATCATTATACTTTTAGGCACCTCTTATGCATATTCGACTACTATTTTACCTCTTATCATTCAATCACATCAACATTATAAGGCAAATCATGTAAATACCACAACACCAAAACGCAAACCAAATAAATGACTAATATCTACATAATACCTATAGACTAACATTTAACCAAAATAACCTATACATGCCATTATAACTAGAATCAAGTCATCCATAATTACAGATAGAACCAATAGATAGTGTGATATGGCTCTGATAAGCTTCCAACTTGTTTGAGCTTCCGATAATCTGTAAAATAGGTAAATAAAACAAACATGTAAGCAATGAATGCTTAGTAAGCTCGTATAATCTTTAATCATACTAATTTATTTCAATTATAAAACTTTACATATAAAAAATAACCTATTATTGTTACTGTAATACTTATAAACTGTTGTCACTGTTTCAAAGGTGAACTAACCCATAGTATCACTCATAGACATATACCCTCAAGCTTAGTAAAATTTTATATAACTTTAACTCTTCTACACTTATTTCATATGCATGTCATTCAGCCATAGTTACAAGTTTGTTCATTTAATTAAGCCTTACCATTCTTTCATGAGCACTAACTTACTTTCACTTAAATACTTACCTTTTCAGTGCTTCAAATAAATAAACATACTACTATTCAATCAATAGCTTGGCACTTGCCTAATCATTAAGCAATAACAATAGTTAGCATACTTGCACATCTTACATATAAATTCAATATTGATAAACTTATTTTCTCCACACATCACACTTGGGTTTATTACGCGTCACCAAATACATAATTTCTTGGTATTAACGTATCAAAGATAATCACATATTTACATGTCACTTTTCAATATATTAAGTAAATATCATTTCCAAAACACATTTCAATATATCAAGTAAATATCATTTCCAAGTATTTCAGGTTTATACTGATAATAATCATAAGTCTTTCAATATTAATTTATATATATATATTTATAGATCATTCATAGCACATTTAATTTTCATTAATTTATTATCTCAAATAGCTTTTCAAAATTTAGTACACAATTCATATGTCTCATTCCAATTCTCATTAAATATCATTTATATTATCAATTTATTTATTTACCCCTATTAACCTGACTCAGACTTGGACGGATACACGGATCCAACCAAAACACACCAATTTGGCACCCAGTGCCTCATCGGATAATTCGAAGTAATAAGTTGAAACCCAGTGTCTCATCAGCCATCCGAAGTAAATTGGTACCCAATACCTCATCAAATTTATCCGAAGTAACAATTTGACACCTAATGTCTCATCGACTCGAATTCGAAGTATCCCTGAACTCTTCTAATCCTATGGCATGCCAACTATATCTAACTCAGCCCAATACAGTTAATAGGGTTTCAATTCACTTTTCAATTGCCACAACTATTCAAATATCACAATTTCACTTACATTCAATTCAATAACAATCAATATTATATATACAACTATTTTCATGAATTTCTTGTGTATTTATTTCAATAACAATTCATAATCACGAATATACATAATTATCAGACAAGTTTCATATACATGAATTTTCCATGTCACTAACCAAATCTTTCTGAATCGGAGAATGACTTACGAATATAAGTACATCGTTTTCTTTATGCCATAACCTAGTTATGGCCTTCTCATTAAAATGCCATAGCCCAGCTATGGTCTTACATTTAAACATTGCCATGATATAACCATGGTCTTATCCGTCAATTCACCTTTTGCACTAAACAACTTTACTCAATCCCGCGTTCCACTTTAACCGGATATTCATTTCAATTCTTAATTTAGCAATATTCCATTTCTCGACAATATATTAAGTACATAACAATTTAAGAAAATACTATTTTTCTAAAAAGTACTAAATACATATTAACATTCATCAATTCAATATAACCATTATATTTCAACCATACAAACTTACCTGGGCCTATTTATAGAATTTGTAGAAATTCAAGGACTATTCTGCTACTTTTTCTTTTCCTCGTTTATCTTCGATTTCTTAATCTATAATATAAAATTATTCATTCATTAACACACATATTTTAGTCTCATTTCACTTCACAATTTATGCCCTTCAATTTTCAAAATTACACTATTACCCTAAATTTTACAATTTTTACAATTTAGTCCCTAATCAATTCATTCATCAATTGAACTATTTTTTTCTCAATTAACACTTTATCTAATCATTTTAAACTACTACACAACCTTTGGTATTCAGAATTTCAGCACAAAAGTCTAATTCTTAACTTTTTCATAATTAGGTCCTAAAAATCAATTTCTATTAAAATCACTTAATAAAATCATCACATAACAAAATTAAAGCTTAAAATCCATGTTTATTCATCATAAAATTCCAGCTCTTATCCATGGAAACTTTCAATATCACTCATAGAATCAAAAACTAATGAAATCAATAGTTGGACGTGATTGTAAAAGTCACAAAACATAAAAATTACAAAGAAAAAGCAAGAATTGAACTTACTTGAAGCTAAAATATGAAAGACCGGCTCAAACGCTATTCAATGGTTGTTTTTGACAGAAAATTGATGAAGAAAATGTCTAGAAACTATTAAAATAACATTTGGCCATATAAACTTTATTTTAATTCCAATTTTGTCCCTAATCACATAAATATCTTTGATTTTTTTCTTCACGTTATGCCGCCTCAGCCATTTAAGATGGTCCATTTTCCATTTTAGTCCTCCTTTATTTACTATTAGGCTATTTATCACTTTAGCAAGTTTTGCAACTTTTTCAATTTAGTCCTTTTTAATTAATTGACTACCGAAACGTTAAAATTTTCTGACGAAACTTTAATACTAACTCAGTAACACTCCATAAATATTTTTAAAAATATTTATTGCTCGATTTATGAATTCAAGATCTCGATACCTCGTTTTCGACCCAATTTTTCTAATAAATTCTTTTAATTCACAAAATTCTCTAATTTTAAAATATTTATAATGTCATACTTAACTCATAAATTATAATTAATATAATTTTCGAACTCACTTGTCGGATTTAGTGATCTTGAATCACTAATTCTAGTACCACTGAAAATTGAGTTGTTATTAATAGTGTTCGGAAAACATTCCATGGCAACTCGATCTTTCATGAGTTTGAAAACCAAATTAAGTCCTCTCGGATCTTTTACTTAGTGAAATATGCATTTTACTGATCATATTAAACTAAGATTTTCTTAGTATTTATGCGAGGTAATAGGGACAATTAAGTTTGAAATAGTTTAATTACATAAACCTAAAAACTATGCAAGATAATAGAGCTAATTAAAGATATTATGAACCTCTGATTTAGTTGGGTTTAATTATTTAAATTGAGGCACAAACACGTTAAACATGAATCAAACAACAAAGAGGAAATAGTAAACTCTAATTTAATTCGATAGCCTTTCAAATATTTCTGACTGAGGTGTTTCTCCAATCCACCTATTGCTCATTTGCTAAGGGTTTCTCAACTTGGCGGCCAATGGATGCTCTTGACAAGGCTTTTGTTGGATAAAGAATAAAAGGGAACCTAGAGTGGCTAGGCATGGGGAGAAGAGAGTAAGAGAAAATTAGAGAATGCTTAATGAATGAATGGATTAAGGGATGTTAGGGATGAGGGATGCCTTAAAAGTTGAAATCTGTATAGTATTTATAGGTGAAGGTAAGGGTGAAGTTTACTAAAAATAGAATTTGAAATTCCTTCTTCTTCTCTCATACTTGGTCGGCCACAAGTTATGGAAAAGGGATGAGTTGGTTGCTTTATTTTGAATTCAAAACCTTGCTATCAACAGCCATAAGGTGGACGGTTTCAAAGGGTAAACTTGTGTGTTGATTTCTGACATCTTTCCAACTACAGGGACCTTCAACAAAATATCCCAAAGCTTATTATTGGGCAGCCATTTGCTTGTACTGAAATTAGGCTTTAATTCCTCGTTGGACGATTTCTTAGTGCAATAAATAATCAGACTTGGCCATCATGTAGCACACTTTTACTGGGTCAACTTAACATCTTTATGATCCAGTTTTACATGGTCTTGTTGTCCAAACAGAATGGGTATGTGCATGTCCATACAACATTTATATTAATCTCATCTTCCATAGTCCCATTGCATAGTAAAAATTAGCATATTAATAACTAACATAAAAATAATATAAATTATGCATAAAAATCATGTAATAAAACATAATTTCACATACTTTATAAATTCATGTCCAATATTAATATTTAAGTAAAATTCACTTAATTCAATAACAATTACTCAATATTAACATATTTATTAAGTCAAAAGGTGGTAAAAATATATAGAGAAATCCTATATAATTTTGAGTTTACAGCAGACTATCCCACATTGCATTTATTGTCTAAAGTTTTCCTGCTCTACCTTTCTAGCATGTATTTTTTGCTTGGATCACTCGCCTCGCTGTTGCTCATCTTGTGATCTATTTATCTGTGGTGTTTGGAAGGATAGTGTGAGTTCTTGAGAACTTAGTGAATATACAAGAAACAACAATAACTATGTAGTAAACACAAATAGAAACATAGACAAGATTACAGAGCTGCGAACTAGGGTTTGCCATACTTGCGTGAAGTCTAATTCACAAACACTTACAATCAGATAGCTTAGTAAAACACAGTATCTTGAAAAACACATATTAATCAATTGTTAATTCCTATTGGATAATCGAATCTCTTTATAACACCACAGAATGACTCAATGAGTCCTTAACATGTCCCATAAGTGTAGCACAAGGATAAAAACTCTTTGTAACACCCCATACCCGTAACCCACACCGGAGCAGAATATGAGGCATTACCTAACTCGATCTCATGCACACAAACGTTCCCCAAATCACCAAGACTTGGTCCAATTTAGAACTTTTCAATTTCTACTTTAAACTCTCTATTATGGGCCCACGAGCCCCAAATCGACCCTTGAAATTCGAGATCAACTCAAATCCTTAAACCATTTATAGAAAAATTGACTTCGAAACAGGGCACACGCTCGTGTAGAAGGGCAACACACCTGTGTGGCCATTTCAACATGGTCGTGTTGATGGCCAGTGTGGCTCACACAGCCTAAGTAATACAGGGACACGCCCATGCCCTCTACCCGTGTGGAATTAATTCTAAATGCACACCTACAGGGGTTTTCACACGGCCTGGCACATGCCCTTGTCCCTGGCCCATGTCCTAGCCCATGTGCAAAAACATGGATATTCTGTTTCTGACGTCAGCATCCCCTAAATGTCACATTTCTGAAACACACGACTGTGTCTCTGCCCGTGTGTTTACTATCATGCATACTGACTTGAAATTTTTACGTGTAGGGGACACACGGTCATACCACACACCCATAGGGCAGACCGTGCGTCACACACGGCCTAGACACATGCCCGCGTGGACAATATAAGGCTATTTACCAAGCCTATTTGCCACCTTTATTTACACAACCTGCACAAAGGCAACCAAAACCAATATAAAGCTATCTCGTGCAACCCAATTCAGCCACAATAAATAACATCCAATTTGTGCACTTTACTCATCCATGAAAATAACATCTTTACATATAAATCAAAATGAATATTAGCCATCACTCAAGGCTTAATACAAAATGAAGATTTATCCCAAGCCAACACATTTGGCATAATTAATAATAACACAAAACACAAGTCAATTCCCTATACATGCCATACTCAAAAATATAAATCTAACTATACTGAATACTTTGATTGATAGTGTGATCGATATCTCTAACTTTTGTTGGTCCTTGAGCTAGATAGGCGACACTATAAGAAACTGGAAAAGGAGAGGGAGTAAGCATAAAGCTTAGTAAGTTGCACATAAATGAATATACAACATAACTTTACCATTCATCAACAAGTATCATAATATACAAGTGGCATAAGCAAAACTTACTCATCAATTATTCAATACACCTCATGTAGCATATATTGAGCTCACATTTCATACATAGCAAATAGATACCTATACCACTCACAACATGGTTATACTTTCCTTGTTAAATTGAAATCATACTTTCACCGATGAACCAGTTGGAACATCATCGGTAGCCTCAAACATGGGGTCAGGCACTGATGCCATGTCCCAGACACGGTCTTACACTGACACATCTCGTTGCCGATGCATGTCCTAAACATGTCTTACACTAGCTTAAGTCTCGAGGCCGAAGGATGTCCCAGACATGTTTTACACTAGCACTCGTCTCAATACCGATATCATGTCCCAGACATGGTTTTACACTGGCTCTCATAATATGGCTGATACATGTCCCAGGCATGTCTTACACTATCTCACAATAACCCATATGTTATGGCATGAATATTCGATTTATTTCCTAGGTTCAAACAAGAACTCTACTATCTCTATTACCATCATGCTTTATCAATTCCATAATCAAGCAATTCATGCTATATTAAATTCAAGTACAATTTAACACATACATTAACATTGTAGTTGTATTATTTATGTACAACTTACCTCGGATTACAAAATGTGGTGACTAGTCGATTTAATCGATTTGCTTGGCTTTCCCCCGGTTTAAGTTCAGATTGGGTGATTCTTGATCTATAATCGCAAAATGCACTTATTTAGTCACTAAATAAAATTTAGCAATTGAAAATTCATATCTTTGGTAAAATGACCATTTTGCCCTTAGACTTTGACAAAATGACCATTTTACCCATAGGCCCGAAAATTGATTTTTATCAAATTTCTTCATATCAAAGGCAAGCCGAACCCTTTTTGCTCTTGTAGCAACTCCAAATTCCCACTATTTCACCTAATTAACATTTGTTTTACAACTTTTGCAATATAGTCATTTTAGGTGTTTTCATGCTAACGCCTTTCACAAAAGTTTTTCAGAACACACCCAAGACTTATTTTCTTCCATAAAAACTCAACAAAAATTACAAACCCTTTCATGGAAAAACCCTACCCTCTTGATCATTTTGCAAAATAGTCCCTTCATTTGAAAGCTTATGCTTCAAAGGTCTCAAAAGTACAAAAATATTCAAGAAAAACCATTAAAATCACTTACTTGAGAAGGCTTAAAGTTGCTGAAATTTCAAGCTCTTAAAACCCCATTTCTTTGCTAAAAATTTCGGTAAAAAGAAAGGATGGAGAAAAGAAAATGATAGCTAGGCTTTTTGGCATCATTATAGTACACCTTATGTCATCAACATTACCTAATGTTGACTTTACCACACTTTCATCTCTCATGGCCAGCCAAGCTATCAAAATAGGGTCTAATCGCCCTTTAAATGCCCTAAATATTTATTCTCTAGCTATTTGACACTTTTAGATATCAATTTAGGACTTTAGCATTTTATGCGATTTAGTCTTTTTTCTCAATTGAGCTCACGAACGTCAAAATTAACTCACCAAATTTTTCATACACTAATATAAACATGCAATGACTCCAAAATAATAATAAAATAATTTATTCGACTTCAAATTTATGGCCCCTAGACCACTATGCTGACTAGGCCCTAAATCGGGTTGTTACACTCTTCAACACACCAACATGTCCTATTGAATTGAGCTTAGCTTGACATTCCCTTATCTCTCTAGCCTATACCAAGGCCTCAACGCCCAAAACATAAAACATATAGGTAAGTACTCACAGTCCTATGGCATGCCATTATATCCAACAGATTTAGAAAATTATTTTAAAACATTTACTTAGCATAGAGTTCGCAAAACACATAATCATATAGAGCTCACCATATAGAACTCGCATGTCACTATTTATGAAAAAACATATTTAAATACTTTCATAAAATGAAGTAATAGAAAAGACTTACTCTCAGAACTTAGGTCAAAACCCTAAGCTCCTAATTAACATTACGGTTCGTACATATATAAGTGGCAATCCCTGAACACTTACCATTTTACTTGAAAACTTAGACAGGCTTTACTATTCCTTTCAGTTTGTTTGAAGATGGTTTTTCTAGGTTCTTAACAAACATTTAGAAGTTACAACAACACATTCAAGAACATTTATAAACATAAGAGATCCTAAGTTTGCACATGCTAGACTTTTTAGTGAACCTAGTTTTCCTTATTGTGAACATTACTAGAGAATAGGACCTTACATTAATTTCTAAGTGCTGGGCTCTTAGGACTTGACTACAAAATGATTGACAGTAAATTTAGGAGAACAAAATATGAAATTCCCTTAACAACAAGGGCTTAAGTTATAGGTTCCAAGTGTCCTCATGTCCTATTGGTGATCCTTGCTTCACCAAGCCTACTAGTGATATAGGTTCACTTAATCCTCTAGCGTACTCTAGTTCGCCAAGCCTTCTGGCAAACTCCTACTTGCCAAGCTTACTAGCGTACTTTAGCTCATCAAACTTATTGGTCGTACACCTGCTCGCCAATCTACTAGCATATACATACATGTCACATTCTTAGGCAATCTCCTATTCGCTTAACTCCTTGGCGAATCTAGCTTGCTTGGCCCCAAACTCCTAGGCCCTACTTCAAGATGTTATAATCTTTGTCCACCCAGTCCACCAATCATTCAAGACCCATGTAGAGCAATTTGGGAATGAAATTCCATCATAATTCAGCCTAAAACAACCAAAATTGGCTGAGGAGGAGACACACACACATTAGCTTAGTTTTAACATTAGTTTTCTCTATGTTTTCTTTTAGTTTTTCTGCACTTTTTCTAGGTTTTTCATTTTCTCTTATTCTTTCTTAGTATTAGAGTTTATTTTTTTGCATTTACTTCTTGTTCTTGTTGTTCTTAGTGTTATTTAAATTAGTTATCACTGTAGCTTAGGTTTATTTACACTTTTAGTCCCTTTACCTTGGTTGTAAGACATTTCTAGCTTTAGTTTAATGTATTTTAATTTCTTTTACTTTAAACCTGTTAAAATAAGTTCCTCTTATGTTTTTTTACTTTAGATTTCTTTGTTGAATGCTTTTAGTTTCATGTTCTTTAAGCTTTCTTACATAAAAATCTCAAATTTTATATATTTCTTAAAGCTTTACTTTAATGGCTTCTTTACCTTCCATTTTCATGTCCATTCTCTTTATTTTCAACATGAGTAGCTAAACCTAAAAGGGGGTTAGTTGATAGACATGTGGGTAAGCTAATTTTTGGATAAAGGACTAAATCATAATAAATTGGACTAAATCGAATAGATATAAAAACTTAAGAAGTGATGCCCCTAAGGGAATATCTAGGCAAGTAAGACCAAAAGGTAATCTTGTTATGCACCCGTTTATTAGTCTTGGATTAATTGGTAAGATTGAGAGTTAAATCAGACTAATTCATCTAAGTCGGTAAAATTATGACTAAAAGAAAAAATTGAGCCTCTGAATAATTTAAGCGATTTAAGTCCCTTGTTCAAGAATCGATGAACCACATTGAAATCAACCAACCACCATTAGTCATTATTTGGACAATTTCTTAGTTTTATACTTTTTGCAATTTAGTCCCTAGATTAGCATTTTTAATTTTCTTGCAAAATTTCTTTGTTATGATTTGTCGTACTATAAAATCGTATTAGTAGCCACTTAGTCTCTATCGTGTATATTATTTATTGCTAAATCTCCATCTCCTTTAGGTTCAATCCTTGGAGTACTTTTGTGTTCCATTGTAAAACTATAAATATTACAACTGACCTATAAGCTTGCAATAAAGCTGCACTTAGAAAATTGTTTTATAAAATCATTTTTTTTATTTGCATATCTAACCGTGGTCAACGGCACATTGAAGAGCTTAAGGGGCTGATTAGTGATTATTTGAAGCTTGAAAAATAAAGGAAAAGTTTTTGAAAATAACAGGTCATATTAGTATACTAAAGGCCTAAATCGACAGCCACAAGAGAAGTTTTAATAAATGGAAAACACCCCCAATGACGACAGTTTAGGTGGTTGTTTTGGTTAGTCTTTAAGGTATGTATGAGGTTGAAAGAAGGTTGTTTTTGAACAAAATAATATTAGAATTTCATAAATAAATTAGTAATAAATGGCAATAAAAAGGAAGAGAACAAGAGAAAAGAAACATCACTTACACAAGGAGGAGAGGGGGCGGCAATGGCGATTTTTGTGGCGGTAATGAAGGCTTTTTTTAGTGATAAAAACATAAAAACAAAGGCTAAAAATTTAATGGAAAAGCAACAGCAAGAAGGTGAAGACAATGACCAACAAACCATTTTCAATGGAGGAGAAATTGACGGAAATAAGGGTGTAAAAGACTAGGGTTTGGGTAGCTGATGAGAGGATAAAAGGAAAAAAATGATTTGGGAGAGAAGAGAGATAAGGTATTAGACAACAACAACAGGAAAAAGGGAATAATAAGGTTGTACAGAAAATAAAAAATGATATTTAACCCTAGAGTTACTAGGTTGGATGACAATAAAATTGGAGTAAGGAAAATTTTTTGTGAAAATTCAATAATATGCGAGAGAAGGGACTTGAACTCGGGTCTCAAAGCCAATTATATTACTCCTTAATTTACCTTAATCATTAACCCAATAACACATTCTTGTTATAATTTTACGAATTTTAAATTAAAGTTTATAGCGTGATAACTTTTGGTCCACTACTCCAATTTTTTTCTAGCTCGATTTTTAGGATGTGACAATTCTCCCCCCTTTAAAAGAAATTTCATCCTCGAAATTTTCTTAGTTTTAAAATCTGATACCCCTTTCTTTAAACCAAGCCACCATACTTTCATTGTGCAACTCTAATCCCAACACAATTCCAGATAATACATGTCCTTCAATTTCCAACAGATATCTCTTAAAGATCAAACTACGAAATGTTACTAATAGAATTCTCTAACCCAATTCCCAATTTAACAGATACACTACTTGTTATAAATAGATGAGTGAAGCTAGAATTAATCTATTCAAAGCACAATTTAAGAAATGTACATGCATTAACATTAGCCGCATCTCTGTCCTCTCAACGTCTAGCCGTATATTCCAAAGCAGGCTACCTAGAGCCAACTCGATTCGCACCTTGACCTAGTGCTCTCTGTCCCTGAGTACCATTACCATTTCAATTCTAAACATAACCTCTCTAAGAGAACTAATTACCCCTTTAATTCTATATTACTAAATTATAAAAGTCTAAACTCTATTAAGTTTTAATTTAGAAAATGCTTGAGGACCTAGTTAGCAAATTTTGAAAGGGTCTAAATGGTTATTTAGCCAATATGGTGAATTGGGTTAGTGGATGTTGATGAATATCCACTTGCTTAAGATTAATTAAGTTAATTGGTTTCATAAGTATGATTAAAGGTTAAACATTATGATTAATTAATGTTAATCTAAGTATAAGTATAAGCCTAAGTGGGAGATGACAACATTGTCCTCTTATCCCTTAAACTTTCAATTGTCCAGCTTAGTGAAAGAAAAAAAATAATCCAAGTTCTCCTAGTTCATTCGACCATTGAAATTCTTAAGGTAAACAAGCCATTTCCTTAAAAGATTTTTATAGATTTTGAATTATGGGAGCTCGATTTAACTAACCCGTAAGCTAATTTCTTCTATTATTAGATGTTTAGCAAGTTTTCATTATAGTGAAATTGATGCATTTAAGTTTGAATTTGAAGAGATTGTTATTTAGTTAGCTTGGATTATGATAAAGGCTAAGTTAGAAATTAAGTTAAGCTTATTAGAAGATTTTGTGACATTAGGTACAAAATTGAATAAATTGAAAATTGCCATGAAACTATGTTATAGATGAAAACTACAAGTCCTTAATAAAAGAATATGAAAGCAGATTTTGATCCTATGTTAGATATAGAAATTACGAGTATTTCAAATATAGGGACTAAAATAAATGAAATGCAAAATATGTTGATTATGTGTTTGAATGTAATTTGGAGGTGAACTAATGTTGTTTTTATAATTGAATCATCGAACGTAGCTAAAAAGAATGTTGGGCCGTCTAGAGAGAAAAGAAAGATAAGATTCATAGACGAGTAATGGAAATACAGTTTGTACTTTTATGATTTGAGTTCAATATACATATATACATGAGATGTTATATTGGCTATTTGAGGTAAGCATTCTACTTGTCTCATGATTCAGTTTGTATATAATGATATTGAACGTTGGGAATTGAATTAAGGTGAGCATAGCATAAGCGAGCATGATATAAAACTATGATATGTGATTCATGAACATATATGTATTGATTCATTGATTTACTTATTAACTGTCTTAAGCAGAGTCCGGTATAGTTGGCAGCCGTAAGATTAGTGCACGGGATATAGTTGATTTACCATAAATTTTAGTGACAATTTATGTACTTTTTAGCACTTAATGACCTTTTTTTTAAGTTGTTTCGTGTTTAATTGTTGCATTTTTAGTTTTATTAGCTTAGAGTTAAATTATTGCAAAATAAGCATTTTTATGCAATACTTCAAGTTAGTTGACCTATTGGGTCAATATCAGCCTTAAGGTAGTTTTAACGATTTAATTGAGTGTGTTGGACACCTATTTTTAGGCCCAAAAGCATCAGGAGTGATAGCTGAGTCGCAACACAAGCTTTTAGTGTCTCAACACAACCGAACGAGCACATGAATTTATATTCAAAGGATGATTTCTTTCATACAATCAATATTTAGTACAATTGAGGCTTGTAATTGACCTAATTAGAGTTGTTAACTTTGCCTATAAATAGGAAGCTTATGCTCAACTATAGGGAGCTTTTACCAAGCTGTTTTGGGGTTTTAGTTTAGTAGTTTAGGATCTTAACTTATTTTTTATTTTATTTTAAAATTAGTTTTATTTCTTGTTATCCGACTTGGATTCGATTTGAGTCCAAGTCTTCGTTATTTAGTATTTTCATAATTTTCTTTTACATTTCTCTTACAAACGACAATATCTCGACAACTGTTAACGAATTTCGCAAATCTGAGCACATCCAGTTTATCAAATGAATCAATTTCCACCCTTCTCTCATTTTAATTTAAGTTGTATGTTTTACATGATTAATTTAATTCTAATGAAGGTGGTAATTGAATCGATGAGTGGCTAAGTCCTTTAGGGAGATTAACGAGTGGATATGGGAGTGATTAACGGAAGAATGAGGGTTTCTCATATGAATTGGTAGGTATAAATTTATGTGTGCTTAAACCCTAGGATTGACGGCCCTAGAAAATAATCTAAGTTAAACGAGGTTGAAAGATAAGTTTCCCGAGTAAATCGTGATTTATCCCGATCAAGAAACTGAGGTCGAGAGATAAGTGAGTACTGGTCGATTAATTGATTATTAGAGGCTGAGAGGTAATACTGGTTAGTTAATAACTAATTCACTAGTAAAACTCGGATTCTAAAGTTAATTGCAACCACTGAAGCGAGTTAATCTTCTATTTGTTATTAGAGAGTTTTTCATTTGTCAACTTCGTTTTAGTAGTTTAATTTTTATTTTATGACCTTACTTGTTAGCATTAATAATTGTAATATAATTTTTAGTGATTATTGTTTAGACCTGCTACTATAGACAATATTTTTAGATTTAATCTAGTCTCCCTTTGGTACGATCCTTGGAATACTTATTGGTGTTCCATTGTAACACAAAACTATATTACAATTTAATATATTCGCTTGTAGATACCGTACTTCAATTATATATATTATTTGCACGATTTTTACTCTTAATGTTCACACTTTGGAGGCATCCGAAATAGAGCAAAGCAGAGGTGATGTCGCAACGGCGCGACCAATTCTATCTCAAAGCAATTGCATAATTAGACTTTCAACATGATTACTTTTCCCAGTTAAACTCTGATTATTCCAGAGATATTTCAGTTAGATCTAGTATTAGCATATAAAAAGGGCCTTCGTAACCCTAGAATAATCATATTCATAACATTATATTAAGAGAGAAAATTAAGAAAGAGTTTTGAGAGAGCTTTGTTTCTAGGGTTAGGGTTTGTTTTGAATATCTCCATCTTGTACTCTTCATTTATTTGCTTATTAGTGAAGTCTCATTTGCCTGTGATTTTTATCCTTTTCATCGGAGGAGTTTTTTCATATAAATTTGTGTGCCCAATTTTAATTATTCCTTCTTTCTTATTGTTTATACGGGTCGATCCCCAACAATTATAGTAGTTGATTAATGACTCGACTAAAATTTGCATAAACTTAAATACAATTTCTCTAAAAGCGAGGTAGATAAAATAGACATGTAGTATATATGTAAATATCAACATTACCCATTTCATAGTTATTTCCCTTAGCAACTAAAGTGAAAAAGAGAAAATGAAATCAAGATCTTTTAAAATTTCCTGAGTCGTTGCTCAGGTTATACAATCAAATTTCACCAATCCTCACCAAAAACTAAACAAAAATATTGTTACATTACATCTCTTTAAAATATCCATGCCTATATATATATATATTCAAATATAGATAAAAGGAGATGGAATATAATCATATTGAATACAATATGATATACAAATCCAACACTCTTGAGCGGAATCTAAGTGACATAGATGCTATGTATACATATGTGTGTGTTCAAGCTTCATCAATTTGTTGAAGTGGAAGGCCACATTTATAGTACACTGATCAGTCTTCATCTTTACCTTTCGGTCATCCTATACCTAAGGATGACCTCACCATGGTGGTCAAGCCCTAGAGATTTGAGAGCCCAACAAATGCCATTTCCATTAACAGTCTTTCGATTATCTTTGTGACACTTGTGAGATGCTTCCCTAGTGACAAAGCTTAAAACTTAGTGGCACACTCTTGCATTCTCTGATTAGCCCCTTTTCAAATCTTGGCACTGGGTGGCAATATCCCTTTCATGATCCGACCCATGTTGGCTATTGGCAGAAATCGCTCCTCTTCATGTTGCTATTTCTAATCCCCACAAAATATCTTTTTATACATATATTTAGTTTGCCTTATGATGCACGGGTCAAAAGTAACTTTATAATTCTAAATAAATAGAATAGCATTAAATTATTGTAAATTATTTCTTAATATTTGATTATTTAACATCATAAAATCTTTTAATAATGTTTTAAACTTCGAAAGAAATATATTCAAATATTGAATTTTTAATAAGTAAACATCGATTTAAATATTACTCTTATAAAGTTTTGATTTTAATAAGTAAATATTGTAAAATTTTTAATAATGTCCAAAACTTCAAAACAAAATATATATTCAATAAAAACTTCAAAAAGAATTATTGTTTAGAAATTAAAAATTGTGACTTAAAAAAAATTAAAAGTTGTTTAACATTTTTTAATATTTGATTATAAAAAGTAATACTATGTAAAAACTGAATTAAATATTTTTTACTAGAATTTTGTATTAAATTTTATTATTTTCTAAAACAATATAAATTAAATTAATATTTTTTTAGTACATACAACTTTAAATTTATAAACAATAAATTTTTTCTTTTTGAAGTTTTCTTAATATACTTGTGACATTACTTAAAAATTGTTAGTTCCCATATGTACGGTAAATCATTTGTTAGTTTCCGACATGCGCCATTTGGCAAAAATCCAACTCACCTAAAATTGTTTGTTTTCATTTTGGGTTAATTTATTACTTTAGATAATATATATGATGCAAAATTATATTTGATTCGAAGATTATAAAACTCGTAGTTATAGGATAATAAATTTTATCATGTAATTATTTTTTTAAAAGATCATTTAATTATATTTTTTGACGGGTTAAAAAATATAAAATAGATAATAATTAATCGATATTAGTTACAATTTTATGTCCTTTATATTATCATATGATATTTAATACATGTGTTGATTAATGAAAAATTAAAAAAAAAGTATTTATAATGTTAATATACGATTTCATATATTATCAATAAAATAAATGTAATTATCATTATCGATTGATGTGCTATTTCATATGTTAATACGTCGTCTCTACAGCAAATATAATTATGGGTTTAGAATTGATATATTTAAATGTCTCACTAATGTAAATATACACCATTATTAAAAATTGTAAATAAATTCTAATTAAAAAATGTAAGAAAATCATATTTAAAATTTAATTTTAAAAACATGACCTATTTTAAATATAACTAAAAAAGGAAACATTTTGAAACTCAAAAAACAAATCCAAATCTCAATATTTCCATATATGCTTTCATACTTTTTTTATATATAATATATATATATGATGTAATAGCTCTCATACTTAGAGTTATATTAATATATTTTTATAGCATTTTGGGAGTAATTTTAGCATTTAGGTTAGTTTTATTACGCTTTATAGTTTTTCCAGCTTAATTATATTTTATTTTTATCATTTTTAGAGTTAATTTGAGTTTACTTATTATTTTCTTCTCTATTTGTAGGTTTCCAATGAAGAATAAAAGGCTTGAAGCATAATGTAAAAAGTAGTGAAGAGAAGTCTTCTGCTCTACTGAATTTCAATACAATAGAGCATAATATTCAATTCAAAGTTTTCAAACAGCAAATAGTCCATTCCACCGTAGTTCTATGCTTGGTGGAGCAAAACGATTAAAATCCTAAAAATAAGGAGTGACGTAATTTAAGAAAAAAAATGAAGAAATCAACTTGGAGGCTAAGAAACAATTCTCTCACACAAAGGGAAACTTCAAGCTTGGAAAGATGAGAAGAAAAAGAGATCCTAGTTGTTTGACATCAATTTGATGATTATTTTTATCTCTAGATTATTTCTTTTTACTTTTTCTCGATGCAAGTTTGTTTTAGATTTCTTCTTGTGATGTTTTCTCAATTCAACATGAACCAAATTTTATTTTCTTGGAACGATGATCGATCCTATTTTTCATCAATTAATCTATTCTCTCTTCAATTGTTCCGATCTCTTAATTATTTATTCAGTTTGTGCCTATTTAATTTGTTTGTTTGATCACCAATTTGCATTATTTTGATAATATTGATTTGTTTTAGAAGAGAAAATTAAGATTTAGATCTTGACTGAATATAATAGGATTAACTTTAGTAATGTCGAGGAACAAGTTAATTTGAAGCTATGATAGGAATATACATGATGCCATAATCAAACCAATACGTTGTTTGATCACCTAGCATAGGAATATAGCTAATGGGGGAGGGGGATTAACTTAGCTAGATATTTGAAGGGTCTAGTTAATGCAATTGAATATTGAGTTAATAATTACATAGATTGAACAACTAAGTGAGAGATAATTGATTTGCTGGAATAGGTGAAGTTAAAGTGTAGCGCCCTGAATAATTTATTTCTATTTTTGTAAACATTTGACATAAATGTGTATTTGCTTCAATAGTTAAGTGTTCTTCAGTAATTAAGTGTTCTGGGTGTGTGTGTGAGGTTTTGGGTTCAAGTTTTGTTATTTTTCTTAATCCAAGCCTTACCCTTGTTGAGTAGCTTATATTAAATTGTCTGCCAATTCTTATTAGAATGAGCCTACTAGTTCGAGTGGTAAGGGAGTTAGTGTGTTGGAGGTCCTATGTTTGAATCTCTGTTTGACGTTTTTTCTTTATTCTCTCGCAAAAATATTTTTCTATCTCATGTCCAAAATTCTATCGAAATCCTGTTCAACAATTCTGGTTTTTAGTTCTTCAGTGTATTTGTGCGATTTGGTAAGTACAAGTGGTGATTTTCGTGTGGATTGGTTTAGTCGTTTCTTTAAGTTGTTCAATCATTTCTATACTTTTGTTTTGTTGGCTGATTTTAATTTTTGGCAGCAGTGAATCGTGAGGAACGGGGCTTTTCTCTTGCAGATTCATAGTCAAGATTGCTCAGAGTTTTGGGGTAAGTGATGAACGCTTGTTTTGAAATGTTTTCAGTTTCGTGGGTTCGGATAATTGTGAATTAAAATTGATTTTAAGATGTTTATGGTATCTATTTTAGGTGCTAGTCGGCTCGGGAGTATTTTGCGTCAAAATGATATTAGGTGTGTTCCCGAATCGCAAACACTAGGTTTTGGCAAAAGCCGAAACTGCCTACTGTCGATGTCACACGGGCGTGTGGCCAACTATGTGGGTGGCCGTAAGCGAGACACGGCATGTGTTTGACGAGGGCATGGACGTACGCATGACACGGCCGTGTGATGATGTAGGCGTGGCTGTGTGGGCCACACGGGCTTGTGGATTTTGGGCCAAGCGGTGTGGGCCACACAGGCAAGACCAACCTGGGTGTGTGGGCCTACACGAGCAAGCCATACAGGCATGTGGGTCCATAATTCTAAAATTTTTCCTAGGGTCGCACAGGTCACTCCAATCGAATGTGGGCTTACCATAGGGTCCGCAAGGGCTAACCAAACCATAGATTTTGTGATTTGACATTCTAATAGCATGCTTTGAATAGGACACTTTTATGTATGTTTGACTATTCTGATATCTATACATAAGCATGTTATATTAGTATCTGATTCTGAATACTGTATTTTTATTTTGTATCTGTATTTGGGGGTGGGATTATATATATGGAGGAAGTGTTTTGAAAGGTGACCTTCGTCTATATTTTGGCAGCACGGTTGCACATTATTCGATATGTGTCATAATGGCACAATACAGTGTGTAGGGATGGGTGGGTGTTTTTAACCCCACATGGTGTGATGGGATGGTTGGAGTTGGTGTGTAGAGGATAGGGGTAGGATTCTGTATATCTAATCTACATATCTGTATCTGCCATATGTATCTGAGATGAACATGAATCTGAATTTGTATCTGACTATATATGAAACTTTGTATACTTTGCTTGTCTAATTCTGTTGGGTTACATACTGGGTTTTGTAAACTCACTTCTGTTTGTCTGTTCTGTTCAGGTAATCCACAGACTTAGGCGGATCAGTGCAGGGAGTCTTACAGTGGCCACTAGTCTTCGAATTGAATTTTATTAAAGGTTTTATTTATTTAAAGATTATTTCTGAGAGTTTTGTATTAATTGGACTCTCCGGACTATTGATTTATTCTTTGGGATTTAGATTTTTGGTTGGTATTTTATTTGGACGACTCTCTAATAATACGGTTTTTGCTAAAACAAAGTTTTCTTAAAACACGAATTGCATTTTTTAAATATAATGGTTTTAAGACTTCCGCTGTAAGTTGTGTTTTGGCAACTAAATGGATTAAGAAACACTTTGTTAAATTGATATAATTGAGTAGGAATTTTGAAACGTAAAAATTTTGATGTGATGACTCCATTTTCGAAACCCTACCTTGTGACACCTTCGAATTCGGCCATAACGTCTAGGCCGGGTTTTGGGGTGTTACATAGAGTTTCAATAACTTAAAATTGATTGAGAAATTTAGAGATTTTTATTGTTTTAGTTTAATAAAATTTTCGTATTCTTTTAGTTTAATTTTAGTAGCAAATAGAATTTATTTTCTTGATTGGAATTAAATAAAATTAAATAGTTGATATTTAACAGCTTAAAAATAAAATCTTTTTATCATTTAATTACTTGATTTCGTGTCATCAATATATGATAATTAGTATTAAAAAATTTTGTGTCTTCGCTGATGAGAATAAATGGACATACATGAATATGTAGGTATGCATGAGTGGAGGCATACAATGAGGATGCAGCATATGATTGCAGATTTAATGTTTCAACTTTTTTTTTTTATGTGGATTATGATATGGTGAGTAAGTCAGCATCACAACCATTTGGATTTGTAGAATACTTAATTATTAATCAATTTTGAGAAAGCTTTAAGATTTGAAAACAAGTGCCTCTCGTATATAAGAAAAACAATGACCAAGTAACTGAAATACATACTTCAACATATTTCATTAAATCACTTCAAACTAATTTTCACCCCAAAATCATGTTGGTAATTTTTAACTTGTTAACATTCGGTTCCAAGTTCCAATTGCTGAGAAAATTGAGTTTCCTACTTTTTATTTTAAAAATATTAATTTCTTAATTTTTTAGATTTAAAATTTAAGTCAAATTATTAAAACGGTTAAATTTCGTCTTTTAAATTCGTTGAGTTGATATTTTGATAAAAAAAATATTATGATGAAGCTAAAATTAATAAAAGAATTTTAAAAATATTAATAATTGAAATTGAAAAGGTAGAGTGATTAATTTTAAAAAAAAAATTTAAAAAAATCAAATAATTTTACATCTACGAATTAATTTACAATATATGTAAAACTTAAAACCATGAAAAGACTTAATATTGGTCTCCACTATCACCATATAAAAATTTCTCCCTTGCACTAGAAGGGCACATACAAATATCTAATTTTTACTCATAATTTTATCTCTCTAAAAAATGCTAATCTTTATAGCTTAAATATGCATTGTACCATTGAAAACAAGTGGAGGATATTTTCATGTTGCAGCACCTAAAGGGAAACCAAAATATATAAATTTAATGTTAAATTTAGCTTTTCCCACTTTGGCTTCCTTTTATCGCGAAATCGTTGTGCGAGAATAAAACACTAGATTTTTATAATAAATAAATAAATAAATAGCAGACGAGATTGTAAGTAAATTTATTTTTTAAATAAAAGATTAAATGTATGAATCCGCTTAGTTATTTATATTATTATATAGGTTGTGTAATTAAATTAATTCAGTCAACAAATTTATTAAAATAACATTACATATTTTAAATAAGTTATATTATTATTAGTTTATTTTTGTATTCTATATTTTTAATAAATTTTTTTATTTACTACAACTAAAATTTTATTTTAATATTTTAATACATTTTAATATTATTACACAATATTTTTCATCCACTATGCTATTATTTAAATGTGTCACTAAGTTGCTGTAATAAGTTAACTCAACACCATCTCTGTTAAAAAATATTAAAATAACCTTATATATCTTAAATAAGTTATATTATTACAAGAGTAATTTTGTCCTTTTTTTATTTAGATAACCAATAAAAAAGTTGCAAATGTGAATATTTTAACACATATCACTAATACCTATTAAATTTTTTTACCACTTCAATCAAAGCTTTATTTTAATATTTTTATACATTTCAATGTTATTACGTAAATTGTTTCATGAAAAGTGCATTGTTTCCCATTTATTTATGATAATTTTACTCTTGAATTATGCTATTTACGTCCCTAATAATTTTATTTTGTCTCTCATTTTATTTATTATAGATTTACGAGAATAATTGAAGAAAAAAGAGTTTAAAGTTTACTTTTAGCAAGCTTTTGCGGATTGAACCTTCAACACAATATTGTTCAATATTTTAGCCATAACTTAAACTATATAACTTCGCTTTTGACCCATAATATATCATTTCAAATCGAATTGAAAGATTTAACCGATGTTTTTTCACAAATCAAGCCCGAAAAAAATCAAGAAATTGTGCAAATTTGATCTGGAAATTTGATGTAAAAATTTTCAAAAAAAATTAAAAATTCTCTTTTATTTAATTAAGGACACTTTTATATTTTCTCTAATATATATATATATATTATAAATATATAGTTTTAGGTTAAGACTTAGGAGAGTTGCTCTTAGTATTATTTTGCTTTTGTGTTTTTTTTTTTATTTCATAGATTTTTAGGCTTTTTTTTAGTTAAAGAAATTTCAAATTTTGATTTTAAAAGTTTTTGAGATCTAATTGCTCTTTATATTTTCTTTGTTCTTTGGTATTTGCATGTCTTCTAATTAAATTACAAATATTTAAGTTTGTTGAATGTAGAGTTCGTATTCAATTGCTTAGAATATTTGTCCTGACAAATAGAATTATTAATTTCGTAATTGGTTAGTTTATCTAATAATTGTAACGAGCAATATAGTTGGATATGATAAAGATATGAATTCTATGTTGTGTGGGCATGCAATCTAACTTAGATAAGCATGATTTGTGTATTTTTTGGTTAGAATTAGGTCTCTTTCATTTTTAATACTATAGATAGATTAATTTTTTTCTCTTTTCTTTTTGAAATTAAAAATGATAGATTAAATCTGACCCGTTCATTACAAGGTTGTTTATCAATAAGGGAAATAATTAATGGTGTTAATCTTGACTAGTGAGAAGGTAAGAAGAGATTGATAGCTAAGTGTTCATCGATAACTATAACCAATTTATTGAAGAACACTAAAAATTATTTTTGCATCGATGATCAAGCTCATGAATGAGATGAGGATTTTACCTTTGGCTAGAGCTTTACCTTGTTGATTCTTTTATATTTATTTTATGATCGCTTTAATTTTAAGTTTAGTGTTTAATTCCAAACCCCATTATTTTTTTTATTTTTATTAAATAAATAAAATTATTACCGGTCTTTGTAGATTCGACCCTACCCACCTTTCTTGGGTTTTCTTCAATTCACGGGATTTCAGGCGTTCATTTGAAAATCTTGACAGTGGTAAGGTGAAAAGGAGCAAGAATCCATAGCCAAGATTGGAGTTGATCAAAGTGTGATCTTCATATATTGATGCAGTTTTCAACTTCGACTTCATGTTCTAAATCCATAGGGTTTGGTTTACTTGGTTGGTAAAAATTTTATCCTTGACCTATACGGGTTGTCAACGTAGCCGAAAATAAAACCTACTTGAAAATATAAATTAATATATAGCAACAAGTAGGGCCGTATCCACAGAGACCATCGATAATTTTATTTCTTTAATAAACAAGTAAAATAAAAATAAAATAAAGGGTTTAAAATTAAAAACTAAAATTAAAATTAAAACAAAGTAAAAATAAATAGTAAAAGAAAAGAAAAGAAAACTAATGTGATGAAACTTTAGTCAAAGGTAAAATCCCCATTTGATTCAAGGGTTTGACCATTGATGCAAAGATGATTTTCAATATTCTTTAATAAATTGGTTATAGCTACCGGCGATTGCCTACCAGTCTAACATCTTCTTACATTCTCAATAATCAAAACAATCATCATTAATTAATTCCCTTATTGACAAACAACCCTATAACAATAGCTTAAGAATTTTGTAACCTCCCCAACCTGACCTAAACGTTAGACCTGAATCCGGGAGATTACATCAACCACCGAGATGGCCTAGTATGATTGGAGTTTATAAATCAGCCATTTTAAAATATTTGTTTATCTTAGAAGAAAACTTACCCTGATTTTAGAAAAACTAGCGAGTTAACAAAATCCAATTAATTTTAACTTAATTTTAACTTTATTCTTGTAACGGTGACTATTTTTTAAAATTTAGTTAATTTGTTTATTCTTCCAAAATTTATTTATAATCTAGCAGCGAAAAAGTTTTGTTCACTTAGTTTTAATAAAATCCATATTTTTTGCATAATTAAATAAAATATGTATTTCAACATTTAAGATTAAATTTAAAAAAAAGCCTAATTATCATGCATGCTAAATAAAACCAAAACTTAATTCCAATGCCACAGTTCAAAAACAAGTCCATACAGTCTCTGAATAATAAATTATCAAATAATAAATCTAAAATATTTATATAGAAAAATAGTTTCGATCCGAGCCCCTCCTAATGTTGTGTCTGCGTCCTAACTTGGTGAGTTATCTGAAAAGATGGAAATTAGAAAATGAGTGAGATATGAAGTTCAGTGTGAGTTCCATCACAAGCAAAACAAGTGCAAACAGTCGATAAGTCATACTAAATAATAACGCATAGGATAAATGTGGATAACTAACAAATCAAAGTATCAGTTTTTCATATTAACCATCAATAGTATTTCGGAATTCACGATAACAATTTTAGAATACCAGTATTTCAGTTCACTCAACAATTTATACATAAGTATAAATATGTCATCACAGAAAATCCATTTTTTACACTTATGCTTTATAAATTGCATATTATTTCAGTTTAACAGAAAATATCCTACCCCTCTATTACACACCACACTATGAATTCCCTAGAACTCATACAACCTTATAACACCAAGTTGTGGATAAACCATCGTTGATTTACAATTACTACAATTTGTTGTGGGTGCACAACATATTTGAAGATTAAACAAACTGCCACTTGGTTCATGATTGAACCACATATTTGTAGTTACTACCACTTGTTATGAATGCACAACATATTTGCATATTAAACAAAATGCGACTTGGTTCATGATCGAACCACATATATGCAGTTATTGTCACTTGTTGTGAGTACACAACATATTTGCATACTAAACTAACTGTCACTTGGTTCCTAATTGAACCACACTATTTGTAGATTAAATTGCACACTTCCTTCGTACATATCATCCCACCCCATGCAATGCAATATGACACGCTTTGTAATAGAATAAATCAACACTAGTAGTACTTATGCTTAACATGTATTCGGTTCATTCACTAGCAATTAACATGCTTTAACAACGATTTCACTAAAGTGGTGTCAATATTAACACTAACAGATTATCTATTTCACAATATCAGTAGCATGTAAAATACACTTCACGTACGATATAGCCATAACACTTCAGTCATTAAATCACAACTTCCAGAACAACACAATATCAAGGACTATATTAAGCGAATAAAAACTCTAAAAGCAATTTTGGGCATATACAAGGACTAAACTAAACATATCGTACATATACATAAAATTGATAATTTAGTCAATTAGATCATGAATTCTACCATTAATTATATTATCAGGGGCTTAATTGAACAAAATAAAACACTAAAAATAGGTTGGGAACCAATTAGGGACTAAATTGAATAAATCATATAATTATGGGAAAAACTATAAAATTTGGGAAACATGGGACACATGACCGTGTGACTAGACCGTGTGGGAAGCCCTGGACCATGTGGATGGGGTATACGACTGTATGGCCAAGCCATGTGGAGGGTTCTAGGCCATGTGAGAATAAAAAAATCTAGGGTTTCAAGGGGAACATGGTCGTGCATGAGGGTCGTGTGGTCCATACGAGTAGCCCACACACCCGTGCGACTGGCCATGTGGCCCTATTCTAGGCTTATTTTTACCATGATTCACTTGTAAAGGAACACACACCTGTCACCAGGGTCTCGAACATCATTCCTTGCACTTGAGTTTGATCGAAAGTGCCTAAAATAGGTCCTTCAAACGAGATTTACACATGAATCGATAACAGTTTTCAAGACTTAATCAGGGTTAATGGAAGATTTAGGCAAAAATCACAATAGATCGAATTTAAATCGAAAGATTAACATAATCCGACTCTATTTTAGAATTTACAAGTTCTACTAATTGAAACAAGAACACTTATCAAACTTCCAATGAAAATACAGAGATTATTGACGATAATTCGACAACTGGTAGAAAAATGAGTTAATGGACTTTAATTTTGATTTGGGATTGCAAAATAACTCTTAGTCAAAAAGAAGTAAACTTTTGTGTAAAGATGATAAAAGAAAAGGAAAAAAAGGAATATATGGAAAGATGGAGAGAGTTTTACTAGTTTGAAAAGGGAAAACCTAATCCTAATAGGGAATGATTGGCTAAATAGTTAGGGTTTGAAACCCTAGGGGCATAACTTCCAATATCCCCAAAAGTTGGTTGAATTCAAAGTAAAATAAAAGAGATAGTGTTACTTGAACTTGAATAAGCAAGTGGGAAGGAGTACCATTAACCATTGGGCTATTACCCATAGTTATTAAGTTTTTACCCCAATTAATATATATTCAAGTATGGTTTTAACCATAGGTTGCTGGAAAATAATAAAAAAAATTAGGAGAAATGTGAATTGAACATAGAACCTTTAAGGAGTACACTAAACACTTAACCATCAAGCCAATCATTTACTTGGTCATTCTTTACAATTAACCCCCTATATTTTGCGGTGTTACAAATTTAATCTATCAATACAATTAAGAACGAAAAAGACTCTATCCTAACCAACAAACACACAATCAGGATTTTTTAAGTTAGATCACATGCCTTCATTACACATATAGTCATGCAATCCTAACAAATATTAGAAATCAACCAATCGACTAAATCTTTAATTGACAAAGCAACAATTTTAAGCTATCAAATACCGGCCAAATATTTAGCAAACCTGAACAATTATAATTAAACCAGAAGACATGCAAATACAAAAGAGCAAAGAAAAGATTAAGAATAATTAGATCTCACAAACTTTAGAGAATCAAACTTCAATTAACCTTAGACTAGAAAAGAAGTTTAGAAGCTCATAAAATAAAGAAAACAAAAAATCAAATAAAACTAAGAGAAGCTCCCAATCCCCTCTTAATAGTGTCTACTTATAGGGGAAAATATTAATATGATGAAGAAATACAAAAGTGCCATTGAATACACAAAGCAGAATTTCTAGGCATTTCAGTAATTTTTACATCAAACTTCCATGTCGCTTTTGGGTGCCTTTCTGATGTTTTTTTTGCTTGATTCATAAAATAAATTTAGCTAGATCTTTCAATTTGCTTCAAATAAGTATATTATGGGCTCAAAACAGAGATCTGTAGCCCAAATTATAGCCAAAATATTAAAATTGCATTATATTAAAAATCCAAACCGTAAAAACTACCAAAAATAAACTTTAACATCTTTTTTCTCCGAATACTTTATAAATAAATTATAAAGAAAATATAAATATGATTAATATAATTAAAATATAAATAATTTAAAAAAATTACACTATGTTGCATGCTTTATATCTATGTTACACAAATAATTAATATGATGGAGATGGTTGGTCATTTATAGTGTCATACACCATTTTAATATATTATATTATTTAAATGCCATTTTCAATATCTAATATATATAGAAGTGATAAAGACGACATTTCTATTGTATTTATAAATAAAAATAATTATATCGTAATGTCATGATTATAGATTCTTATTGGTGCTTTGTTGTGTGTTATTATTCACATTCAATATCAATTATATGTGATGCATGCATACTCATACAAGTGCTTTCATTATTTATTTATTTTTAACGCATTTTGACCAAGTGGTGGACAAAATTATTAGAATGTGATCTTGTTTTATTGTTGTTAATATGGGAATGTCCTTCTCTAATTCAAGTTTTGTTTTGTTATAATAAAAATAAAATGTCGCCTTTGAAATAATTTTAAGTTTAAAATTTTAATTTACTCAATTAAATAAAATATAAAATTAAATATATAAATTTAAACTTAATAATATTTGAAATTCAAAATACACGAGTTTAATCCTTATCAATTTTAGGTGTTGTGAAAGTGTTAAAACTTTCCTCATGCCTAACTGACTTTTAAATTTAAATTTTTTTCTGATTTTTCACATAAATCCAAAAATTATCTTTTTAAAAGGATTTTTGAATTTCTTTTAAAAAATTATTTTATAGTTGTGTAATCACATTTAACAAAAAAAAAATTGGATGAAACAAAATCTAGAGTGTAAAAATTAAATATCATATTCTTCTCAAATATCATCAAGCTAATTTCGTTCAAAAAATGGTTGAATGGCTTGGCAAATCCATTGAGAACATTTTTTAGAGGCAAGGCTAATGTTAATTAGGCGTTGTTCAATTTTTCGAATTTCTTGGTTCAATTAGCTATTTAATTATAATCCCTTCATTTTTTGAAATTACTTTATTTTTTACATGTTCTCATGCATTCATGCATGTTGTATACATATTTTCTTTAATTAGTATAATGCATGTTTATTTGTTATGTTATTTATTTCTCGAGTTTTAATTTTAATAAAATGTTTACGAGTTTCTCCTCACTCATTATTCACTTACATTTTACATAACATGTGCTCTATACTCGGACTCTTTCTATTTAAGTAAGAGTATAAAATAATACACCTTTGTGAGTAACCCTCGAAATGCTTTCGAAATACGTACGTTTTATGTTTTTTGTGAAACCCTTTGTGTAGACATAAAAAAATGTATCCCCTTAAATTATCTTTACTAGCATTAGTAAACATTCGTGAGGATAATTCAAGTACTCTTCTAGAAATTAAATTACATATAATCAACTATTTGATCCTACCCTACTAGAGCCATGCGGAAGCTATTAGTGGTAACCAAAATAAGTGCATAGGAGAAATGATCTTAACCTTTATCTGTTTACTTCATACTTAATTGGCTATTTTTATATCTTTATTATGAATCACTAGCTACTAACTTGGGTTTTTTTTCCTTTCTCTTTTGTGCATGCATAATTTAGGCTTTTTTACCTATATAATTTATAAAAATTAATAAATATTTGAAATAGTATTTCACCACCATTAATTACTGAAATGGTATATTGAATGTGGTGGAAGGTGGTAAAGAGGCGGCATCGCTACTCTTTTCTGACACATGTCAGTAATCAGTTAAAAAAATTAATTTTTTATTGAAAGAGGCTAGTTGGTAGGCGGCATTGAATAGAACCCACTGACCCGAGTACAACCTGAATACAACCCATACAGAACTCGAATACAACCCATAAAGAAACAAAACCCAAGAAAGCTGGTGAAGCCTACTTAACAGGTGGCACTAGCAGTGATGAAGCCTACCTGAGAGGTAGTACCACCGGTGTCTGCAATCTGCTGCTACTACGGTGTGATGGGACGAGACCCTTAAGGGTCTCGTGAAATTGGATTGTTAGGGACTTTATAACAATGGTCCCCCAATGTGAAAAAAAAAAGAGAAAGTAAAAAAAAATTATAGAAGAGAACTAGAAGGTAGAAAAGAAAGAAAAAGATACTAGCAGAATAGAGGAGAGAAGAGAAGAGAAGGAGAAGGAAAAAAAGAATAGGAGAGAAGATAGAAGAGAAAGAAAGGAGAAAGAAAAATACATTTGGGGTCGGTTAAGTTTGGGGTTTGAACAAAAAGAGGGATTTGTAGGTTTTATTTAGGGTTGGAAAAAATGATTAAGGAGTTTTATTTAGGGTTATAATCAAAAAGAGGGTTTAAAAAATTAAAAAAGGATTTTGTTTAGAAAATATCAAAAGATGTAATTTTTAGTATTTATAAATTATTTTTTGTTTAGTTTTTTAATTTATAGGTTATTAATGTTTTTTGTTATTTTTTATTTATTTTAGAAATGTTTTTGATTAATTGATATTCTGATTAATTGTATTTATTTATTGTTGTAAGGTATTATTTTTGTAACAAAGGAAGGTTGTTTTGAAAGAAAATGTGCAAGTATGTTTCTATTTTATTTTATGATTTGTATGGTTTTTTTAATGTTTTTTATTATATTCAAATAATAACATTAGTCCCACTAGGTATATTATGATGAGATAGTTTTTGTTGTTTTAACATAAATTTTTTTTATGTAGGTAAAAGATGGGACCATTGGGTTGGAATTTATGAATTTTTTTTTGTTATTTATTTACTTAAGTAGTATAAATAAGTTTATTATATACTAAAATAGTATGGCAAAAAAATGTGATATGTACCAAACTGTTTAGTATTTTTGTAATTATATTATTAGTGTACTATATTTATTGTATAATATTAATGGTTATGATAATTATTGAAAATGGACCCTTTTAGAAATTAATTAACGAAATGTGTTATTTTGAACAAATTGTTAGGGTGGCCCATTTTTGTATTTTAATATTGCTTCTCTTATTATTGAGATAAAAAGGCGCAAATAGAAATTATTTACCTACCGAAATGTGTTTTTTGCAATAAACTAATTGAACTCATTTTTCTTTTTAAATTGCAGATATCTAAATGAGTTTTTTGATTAACGACGATAATCACATATAAAAAAAGGTTAATTTGATGGTAATAAAATTGCTATTTGTTACTCACGGGTACCTTATAAAAATTTCCACGTCATTTACGGAATTAAATTAGGTTTTATTAACTATTTCGACAATTTAATATTGTCAAGGCCCATACCGCGCATTGAGGGGTCGTGTGAATGGTGTAGGCTTTCTGCTGGGTGAACGCCTTATGCCATACTTGGAGTCAGTAGGATTCAGATAAGTGACATTGATCCAAACATTTGATTTGCGGTATGACTTAATATCTTCTTTGGTCGAGTGGTGGCGCCCGGAGATCCACACATTTCATTTGTTGTGTTGGGAGTATGTTGCACTGCAACATCACATTAGAGGATGTTACACTGCAACTCGGGCTCCCAATCAACAAGAGTGTGGTTACGGGCATAAGTAAGATCTTTGAGCCAACTGCCCTTTGTTATAACTTACTAAGAGTTTCACCCGGTGATGCTGAGTCAAAATTTACTGGTTTGAGGTTTTCATAGTTAAAGGCCAATTTCAAGCAATTATCGAGTACTGCCACTGAGCGAGAGGTGATGTACGCCGCTCGAGCGTACATTATGCACATTATAGGAGGTGTACTTATGTCGGATTCAAACAATAACAAGGTCCACTTGATGTACTTGCCCCTGTTAACTGATTTGCATAGCGTCTATTCGTATAGTTGGGGTTCAGTAGTTCTAGCTATGTTGTATTGTAATCTTTGTCGAATGACAAAGCCTTCTGCCGTGGACATAGACAGCTGCTTCATATTGCTGCTGTCTTGGGCGCTTTACCGGATGCCTTTCTTGGCATCAGTTAGTCACCAAGCATATGTATTTTCTCTCATGAATATGTGATAAAATTTAAGCATTATAACAATTATTTGACATTTTTTTTAAAATTTATTCTAACAAGTTTTCTTATTTCATAGATGGAGTACCAATTCGGGTATCGAGAGGTCATACACAATTCCGATATACCATCAGATGATTGAGACATACGCCAGGGACGGGGTAAGTTATTTGTGACATGCAATTACTTTATTTATCTTATTAGACTTATGTTACCATAACCATGTTAATAATTGTGTAGTTCATCTGAATGCCCTATTCCTTCCGAGACATTGCGACTGTTATTCACGCATCTGCTCACATCTACTCACACCTGTGGTGATTAATGCACTTATTATCAATTTCCAAATAGTGGAGTGGTATCACAGGGATTGAGTAATGTGTGTAACGACCAAAAATTTACGGTTATTGGAAAATTACATTTCTAGGTCTTCATTTTCGTAAAACGGATTCTTAAATATTTAAAAATATTTACGAAGTTAGTTGTGTGGTTTATTAGGTTTTGGTTAGGTGAATTAGCTTGAATTAAGGGTAATTAGATGTAAGAATTAAATTGAATAAAGGGTGAAAGTTTAGTTATAGATTAAAAGAAAAGTGAAGGGACTAAATTAGTAAATAAACCATATGAAACACTTGTATAGTAAAAAGTAAATACAAGTGTATGGTAATTGTAAAATATATGTGTAATAAATATCTACATACATTTGTAATACATATATGTATTTGCTTATTATTTAAGTAATAATAATAATTATTATTATTATATAATATAATAATATAATAACATAAAATAAAACAAATAAAAGAATGAAAAAGAAATAATAAACATAATAGAAGAAAATGAAATAGGGAGAAAGAAAGGGGAAAGAAAAAGAAAAAGAAAAATTAGGGTTTTTGAGGTTCAAAGCTTAATTGGTAAGTCAATTTAGTCCCTTTTCTTGAAATTTTAATGTTTGTAGAATCCTAGAACAAAATACTACTTGATTTACGTTGAAATTTTAAAAGTTAGTGAATTTTTAGATGTTACTCATGTTGAGTAATTTGAAGTAGTAGGGTTTAAATTGATAGAATTTTAAGTTAGAAGTGGAAAGGGATTAAATTGTGAAATAAATTATAGGTTTTGAAGTAATAGGGACTAAATTGAGAGAATTTTAAAATTAGGGATTTATGGTGAAATTAGAGAGTTAAATTCTAATAGCCTGATTTAGACCCTATTTGGAACGGTAGTTTCAGGACCATGAATCCGAGTCAGAAAAATACTTTAATATTATTTTCTGTGTTTATAATGTTTGAATTTATATGTGTGAAATTTTCGTGTTTTAATTTTATTGTTTGAGTGCCCGATCTATTAAAAGGGCTTAATCGCGAAAAATAGAAAATTTATGGTTTAATTTGTAAGGGCCAAATTGTTGGTCTTTATTGCATGAGATATTTAAGTTGCAATATTACCATATGAATTAGTGATGGACGGTTGTGACCTTAATATATAAGTTTTAGTTATTAATTAATAAAGGTTAAAAATGTAAAATGTAAAATGTAAAATAATATATATGTTATAATAAAACATAAAATAAAGACATGCATTCATCTTTTCCACCATGACCGAATGTTAAAGAAAAGAGAAAGAAATAAGGTTTCCAAAGTTTCGGCCAAGGTTTTACTTGATTAAGGTATGTAACTAGTTCGGTTTTTGATAATTTTTACGTTTTTGAGATCGTTGCTATGAAATGTACAAAGCCCATGCTTGAATTTTTTATTTTGATGAATATTTTGAGTTATGCCATTGATGAATATTTTGGGTTATGCCATTGATGAATAATTGAGTTTTGTGATGTTAGATGAAGAATTATGAAAAATATGTTTTGGATTAATATGTTTTGTATTGAAATTTTTGATGATTTTGAGTAATTAGGGCTAAATTGCAACAACAATAAATTGTGGGACTAAAATGCAAAATAAATGAAATGTATGGACTTGTATGAGCATGGGTAACATTCGGCCTAAGCATGATGTGTGAAAATTTTGCATTTTTTGTGTTTTGTGCAAATTTGGACTAAATTGTAAAAAGTGTAAAATGTCAGGGGGCAAAATGGTAATTTTCCCATTTATGTGTTTTTGGACTAAATTGAATGAAATTAGTTTGAATGAGTTTAATTTGAATATGTTTAGATCAAGAACCAAAGAAATCGAATTTGGATCGGGGAAAAACCAAAGTTGTTGAATAGTCATCTCGTTCTGATTATCGTTGTTCGAGGTAAGTTTACAAGCAAATAGATGTTGTCAATTTTAAATAAATACAAGTTTTATATGCTGAAATGAACTATGGAAAAGTATATATGTGGTAGCAAAATATGAATATACTTGGAAGCTATGTTTACGAATTCGATTCGACCGAGTTACGACGTCCGAAAGCCTCTTACGAACCTTAGGAATAGTTAGGATACATATGTCATGACATAGGATTCCGAAATGTGTATTCGTGTAAGACCACGTCTGGGACGTAGGCATCGTTATGTGATTACATGTAAGACCCTGTCTGGGACAGTGGCATCGATATGTGATTACATGTAAGACCACATCTGGGACGTTGGCATCGTATGATATGTGCGACGGTCCGAGTATCCTATTTAATTCCGAATGGTTCAACGGAAATGATAAGTTATGATCGAATGTGTAATTGAGCTAAAATGATCAGGTATATGATAGCTAAATTGCCTATTTGAAAATAAGGTAAGTTGACTATTTGATATGTGATACTAATTATATATGATGTAACTGAAAATATATATGCATATGAAAAGTATATTCGGCCAAATGTTATGTATAAGTGATATCATATTTGTGATCTATGTGCAAACATATATGAATGATTATAGTCGGCCTTATGACTACAAATTATAAATATACATGAGATGATTCATGAGATACAATCTTGATTATGTATATTTGATTTAGTATAGGTTGTTTCGGCCTAATGATATATGTATGAAATAGTAAAAGTGTGAAATACATGTTTATACTAAAGGTTAATTGTGCATTCGATTATGTGATGATTAAATGCAAATGATATTTTAATGAAATACGAAATTATGTATAAGACATGTATAAATTAGTAATTTATTTTCTTATGACTTACTAAGCTATGATAGCTTACTGTGTGTGTTTGCTCTATGTTTTATAGATTATGGAAGCTAGTTACGGGCTCGGGAATCATCAGAGAAGTCTATCACACTATCGACTGTTTCGGTACTTTTATAAGTTTGAACTTGAACCTATGGCATGTATAGGCTAGTTTATATATTTGATTTTAGGGTATGAAAATATGAGCCATGCGAAAATGGCTTATTATTTTGTTAAGCTTGGATTTTATGCTTTGATCAAATGATGGTTATGTTTGGTTTTGGTGTTTCAGCTATGGCTTATGTTTATAAGTATATATATGTGTGTGTGAATGTTGTTTGATAAGCTTTGTTAAGGTTTTGTTATGTGAGTTGGTATTAAGGTAAATTCGATTATGGAATATAGAGGAAGTGAAGTTGATATGATTTATTAATATTTGAAGTTTAGTATGTTTGATTATGGATAAGTTTATTTTGGTAAAAATGTTAAAGATATACGTGTTGATGAATGTATTCGGCTAATGATCGATAAATTAAATACATATACATATGGCATATTTGTTTTTGGTTTGACATTGGTTAGTTTAATGTTTGATTTTTGTTATGTGCATAAAGTGTTAATGGAAAATTATAGAAGTAAAATGGCTACTTTGATTTAGTTACTTATTAGTAAATAATGACTATATATTAGGTATGTTTTTGTTAGCTAAATGGATAGTCATTAAGTGACAAGTTGACATTTGTATTCGGTTATGTAATGGTAAATTTAATTTAAGATTGAATGGTGGAATTGGTATAACTTTAGTGGTTACTTTTGATAGCCGAATAGGTGAGAAATGAATTGGTTGTGTACTTGTAATTTTGTCATGATGCTAGCATATAAATTTTGGTTTGATTTGGTAATTATGCTTAGAAATGGTTCATAGATTGGTTGAATATATGATGATTAGACATGTTATTTAGCTTGCAAATTAGGTATGATATGACTTGACATTTGTGTTCAAAATGGTCCATATTGATATGGTAATATGCACATGAATTTGCAATGTAAAAGAAGTATATTTGGCCATGTTGTAATGCTAGCTACTATCTTTTATGCTAATGAATGTTATGCCATGTGATATGGGGTGATATGGTATAATATGTGAATGTACATAGATATGTAAAATGGTATGTTTAGTATTTAGTCAAAAAAGTGAATTTGCACTAGTGGATGTCATATTGTAAGCTCGATTTATAAATTGAAATATGATTAATTATGGCTTAAGTATTTGAATGTTATAGAATTTATGACCATATAGTTCGAACTTTGTAATTATGAAACATATATAAATTTTGGTTTTGATGTATAATAGCTTGGTTCAAATACTTGAATAGGTTGACGATATTGATGTAATAGAATTATAAAGCATGATTAATTTTAATTGGTTAAATGGTTTGCATGTGCACATTTGATTTATATGAATTAGTAAATGGTTGCTATTCGAGTTTGAGAATTATTGGAAAGAAGTTGTTATATCTTTGTACATGTAATGTATTATATGAACGTACTGAGCTGTGTTTTGTCCAATAATGCCTTGTAACCCTAATCCAGCAATAGATTCTGGTTAGGGGTGTTACATAAATTTAGTTTTAAGTGTTAATGAATGAAAATAAAGAATAAATTGTGAAGAAAATAAAGTTAGTTTTGGTTAGGGATTAAATTGGAATTTAGGAAAAAGTTGTGTATAAATTGAAATATTCAATGTTAAATTGCGTTGTATTGATGATTTTTAAATTGTTTTAATTTCGTAGCTAACGTTGAGCTGGAGACATCATCTAAGGAAGGAAAAGACAAGATTAACGAGAAGTAGTTCGAAAATTACGGTTTGTATTTCTATAATCCAAAGCTAGTTATTAATTGTTATATTTATTATTTAATATGTATGGTAAGTGGAATTGAGGTGAGTATTGATATTGTAGTATCGAATTGAATTGAATTGAATTATGAATATATGTGATTATTTGAATTGAAATGTGTATTGATTGGAAACTGAAAAATGATTTGGAAACCTTATTAGCTGTATCGGGCTGAGTCGGATATAGTTGGCAAGCCATAGGATTGGAAGTGTTCAGGGATACTTCGACCATGAGTCGATGAGACACTAGGTGTCAAACTATTTCTTTGGACAAATTCGATGAGGTACTGGGTACCAACTTACTTCGGCATGACCGATGAGACACTGGGTGTCAACTTTTTGCTTCGAATTATCCGATGAGGCACTGGGTGCCATACTGGTGTGTTTTGGTTGGATCTGTGTATCCGCCAAAGTTAGATTCATGTTAATAGGGGTAAATAAATAAAATGGCAATAAGATTGGAATTGAATGATATTGATTGTGATTTGAAATTTGACATTGAATTGAATTGTACAAATGAAATGTATGAACCAAGGGTTCATGAAAAGAATATTGTTATTGCCAAATAATATGTGAAATCAAAGTGTGAAAGCTGTTGATGAGAATTGAAGGTAAAATGGATGAATTGAATTATTAATTAGTTAATATTTATATATGATTTAAAGTATATGATATTTAATGTTATTTATTTAAAGTATTCAGATTATAGAAATACCACTGATTGTATACTCAGCGTACGGTTTGTTTCCGTGCGCAGGTTAGGTTAAAGTCAAATCAGTAAATCAGCATCCAAAGCCGATCTCGAACTCATTGTGGTGAAGTACATTTCTTTTGGTAATGGCATGTACCTAGGTTGTTATATGTATGTCATTTTGAGAAATGGTTGTATAAAATGTTAAAGAATAGTATTAACCCTTTATATACTTAAATATAGATTATGTGTTATGTTAAGGTTATAAAATGACATATTTTGCTTAAAGTATGAATGAAGTTACTATATGAAAATTTTGATATTCAGTATTAAATTTGGTTGGGTTTAAATGAAGTTAAATTAATTGAGTTAGTGAATATTTGAGAAATACCTATGTTGATATGTTGGTTAGGTTATTAGTTTGATTATTTGGTATGATTTGGAAGTATTTGAATGTGTTTTGAATTGGTTTAATGATTGGTTTTTATGTTGCTTGAGGTTCAAGGTTTGCAAGGTTGGTAAACTTGATGTATAAGGCTCATTCTGAGTTTACACGGCTTGGCACACGGGCGTGTGACCAGACCGTGTGAGATACACGGCTTATACATGGGCATGTGATTAGGCCGTGTGTCCCTTGTATCTTTTAAATTTAAAACACAATGCTCAGATATTACCACACTGGCAGAGACATAGGTGTATGTCTCAGCCGTGTGAAGCGCACGGCCTAGCACACGGGCGTGTGGTTTGGCCTTGTGAGGTAAGTCAGGGAGTTACATGGGTTAGGACACGACCTGAAGCATGGGTATGTCATATGGTCACATGGGTGTGTCCTTTGACCACTCAGGTGTGTGAGCCCTGTATTTAAGCACAGGCTAAACAACATGCGCATAGGGATAGCGAAGTATTTGGATCCTCCTGCAATCGCACTATTTGGTTCAGAGATCAACTCCGTAGGACCTAGGTGAGATACTGGGTCGATGACTCATGGATTGATAACTTGAAACATTTCAAACTGTTGTGAATATATTTCTACATTCATTAACCTCGCCCTCTGACGGTTCGCATTTATTGCATTCTTGACATATTCGACAAAAAACGTGTCCCACCTCTATCTGGTTGACTTGTTTCAGCCCCATTCTTGGCATCAAGGTAGCAAGCCTGTAGAACGTAGTTGAGAACACAGATGAAATTAGAAGATGTCGTGTTTTCCTCAACACAGAGTTAACTGCATCTGGCAGGTTGGTGGTTATATGACCATATCAAAACCCGTCATTGAAACTTTGAGCCCATTTCCATGGCTCCATGGTACCTAACCATTGTCAGAAAGGAGTGTTCATTTCACCTTACATGTCACCCTCAAGTCTGGTCATCCTTTTCCGGAAAAGGTGTGGCTCTAGCTCGTACGCTGTGTATGTATAAAGAAAATTCAAGTTACAATCTCGATTTAGTGATTGCTAGTATTTATAACATTAAAATATATATTGAAACTAAAATTTACCCATTTTTACAACTTGTCTCTGCCAGTCTACATTATTGTACTCTAGTTGGAAGTTAGCCGCGATGTGTCGGATGCAGTAAACGGATCTCCATGGAACACCGAAACACCTAATGGCAATAATTATTCCCTTCCTTCTATCGGATATGATGTAAATATTATCATCCATAACAACATACCTTCGTAGGTTCGGGAGGAAGAATTACCATGATTCTATGTTCTCCTTGTCCACAATGACAAACACTATCGGGAACATATTCTTGTTCACGTATTGAGCAACCGAAATAAGTAAGATCTGTGTATATTCCTCGTATAGCCAGGTTTCATCTACCTATACAAGCAGCTTGCAGTGGGGAAATTCCTGCATGCATGGATAAAACATCTAGAACATCCGGTGGAAAATTCTTCTTCACGATTTTAGTTGGCCATCCGAGTCGTAATAAGACTGTGTCTCTAACTCAATGACAGTACCCAGCACATACTCCCGCATAACGACCGATCGTGTGGTTTCATGTATTTAGGGGATTTAGTTCATAACTAAATAAGAAAACATCTCAGAAAAATAAAGAATACAAAACATAAAGAAAACCCAAAACTCTTAAAGGGGAATTGAGGAGAGATCTTCAGTCTTGATGATGAATCCGGCTTCTGAGGTGAATCAATCGGCTTCCTTGGAGTAATTCCTTACTCCCTATTCTATGTGTCCTCTTTTCTCCTCTTCTAGGGTGTACTTATAGGCTTTGGAATACCTAGAAGCCCTCAAAATTATCCTTTTTCGAATTGGACTTAACTTGGGCTCTGCAGGGACACGCCCGTGGAGCACGCCCGTGTTCGATTACTTCAAGCCATGTTCGAGCCTGCCAAATTGACACGGCCGTGTGGTCTGCCCGTGTGAGGAGGTCCAGGCCGTGTTGATTTTGTACTTTGGCCCATTTTCTCCTTTTTTGGCCCATTTCTCGTTCCTTTCGCTCTCCTATGCTCTCGTAGTATAAAACATGAAATTAAAGCATTAGGAGCATCAAATTCACCAATTCTAATGAGAAATCATCCATAAAATGCATTTAAACATGGGGTAAAAATATGTATAATTTACAGTTTATCAAATACCCCCACACTTAATCATTTGCTTGTCCTCAAGCAAAATCCTCAACTCATAATCAAAATAAATTCTCTTCAACTTATAATTCTTATTGATAATATCTCAAAATAATCCATAGGTAATCATACATTGAGAATTCAACTAAAAGAATATAAAAGTTTCAAACATTCCAAGATGAGTATTTAATCATGCAAACATAGATGTCTCTCCGCATCTAAGTAATTACCTTTGATTCAGAATATCACAGAGTTTCACATCCTCACTAAAGATTCACTCAAATCACTCGAGGTGTTTAAGGACAATAAATGAAGCACTCAATAGCCAATAATGAAAAGTCATTACCATAAGCTTGCATGAAAATCAAATCTCCACCACTATAATTTAAGATTATCCATCAATCAAAAGGTCTTTAAAGGGTTGTAGTACGGCTTGGTTAGGGGGTGTAGTCACAAGCTGAAAGAAAGGGTTAGAATCGAGATTGAATTGAAGGATTGCCTAACTAGAAAAAGAGTTAATCTTCACTTGCGTACAACAGAGCGTCTTCTCAGAATATGGAATTATTGATATGTATACATTTTTTAATTTTTTTTAATTTTTTTAAGAACAAGTTAAATACATAGGCTAACTTATTACAAAAAGACATAGCTAAGCAATTTCTTCAACTCAAATCTTAACAAAAAATAGGGATCAAATTAATTTGAGGGATTTCAACAATAATGTGTTAAAAGTTAATATTAAGGGTAATACAAGAAATGACTTGTTAGGCTCAAGGAGGTTTACTAGGGGTTAATCGTGGAGGTAGGCTTTTTATGGCATGAGTGGGTTAATCCTAAGTGCCTTAATCATTTTGATATACCAAATCAAATGGTGTGGTCTTGACATGCATAATCAAGCAAATTCTAGAATAACAGTTCAATACTGACGCACTTAAAGCAATAATAAATGTAAGCATGAAAGAATTAATAGATGCTCAAAAGGCTCAAAAATCTCACAAAAAATTATGGGTTTTTGATGTTTAGACTCGTGAATTCCAATTCAAAGTAATACCTAGACTTGGGGAAACAACCTACACTTTTAAATTCTTAAAAATCAACTTATCATGCTTGATTCTCAAATGTCTTAAAGTTTAAACAATCAATGCATAAATCCCTATGTTTTAATTCAAGATATATCAATCAAAATCATAAATTAATTAAAATTTATCCTAAATATGATATGAGAGTTTTTCAAGAGAACAAGGTAATCATTCAGGGATTTTTCTGATAATGAAATGAATGCCCCCCACACTTAAGATGTACATTGCCCTCAATGTACAAATATAGGTATTATAGAATATAAAAAATAAGATAGGGAGAGAAGTGAAACTTCCTGTATGATGAATTCCTCTAACTGAAGTTTTGGAGAGTAATTGGTTCGAGAGTGGAGGAGGATACTCCGACGGTCGTAAAGGTTCATTAGTCCATAAATCCTGTGCCAAAAGAATATTATATCTAGTGGTAGCTATGGTCGTGGTCGACCAGGACATGGCAGTCGTGGAGAACCTTTCCCAGTGGAGTGTTAGTTCCTATGTGGCAATGATGAGCTTAAGAGCTCTTAATTAACTGTGATAAAATCAGGAACTTTTTAGGGGATATTAGGAGGAATAATTACTCGTAAAGAAATAACCAAATTTGATAATTAAAAATAAAATTCTAAAATCTAATAAAAATAAAAAGTAGTTTTAATAATAAAAAAATAAAATAAAATAATAAAATAATAAATAAGTATTCTTAAACATCTTCATCGCTGGATGGTTCACGAGGTGGGACTGGCGATGAGATGTGGAGGTGCTGACAAATCTGCTGTAGAGTAGCATCAATGTTGTCAAATCATTGAAAACACTGTTGCTCAAACTGGGTGAGGCGCTCAGAGATGTCAGCATATGAAGCCGCCACATGAACTGGACGAGAGGGTAGTGGTGGCTGAGTTATTGGGTCTTCGTGCTGTGAAGGGACATCATCAGGAATGTCCTCGTAGGCCTCCTCTTCTGTAGATTGGGTGAGACGATACTGGGGAGGGTGGGTTCCACGGTGCCTCTCGTTCATCCTCATGCTAAGCATGCTCGAGATGCCTTATGGAGACATCTGGTCGATGAGGGTGAGTAATGATTATTGGGCCACGGTGTTGAGGAGTCCGTAGTGTAGGGCCAGTCGAGACACGTAGGGGCCAATGGAGATGACCCCCTTTCGATGCTGCTCCGTCTGGTGCTGAATCGCAAGGGCGATGAAATAGGCAAGGTCGATGACGTGCCCTTGCGACAGGCACCATAAGAAGTAGACGTCATGGGTGTTGATGATGTCAGTGCTCTCTCGCCTCCCTGTAATCGTGTGAGCTAAACTAGTATGTAAATACCTCAGGGATGGTGGGAGAACTGATGCCTTGGAGCGGCTAGGATTGTAGGAGGCCGTGCTAAGGGCCAACGTGTGCCAGCATTTCAAGGGAGAGAAATGTATGTGGCGACTGAGAGCATGTAGTTCATTCTTCTCGTTGAACTCTTCCGTATATAAGCCTAGTGCAGCACCAAACTCTGGGATGCTTAGCTGGCGGACTAACCCACCAAAGTGAAACTGGACCGTACCGGGATCTCGTACCTTGTCATTACGGTCTGAAGATGGAACGTTGAGTAGAGTTCCATTGTGAGCTCGAGGTATGTCGGCTCGATAATCCCGAAGAACAGCTCCCAAGGGTCGATGGTTAGGAGAGCCAGAATCGCGTCAGCCATCTGAACTTGTTCTATGGCAGCCCAGTCGATGCAACGACTCGCAATTAAAGGTCGAGCCCGAAGTATTTGAAAAAGCTCTTCTTGGGGCCTCGGGGGAACTGTAGGAGAGGGTGATGAATTTCTGCGGTTGGACCCGCGGAAGATGATGCTCCCTTCCTCTTCTTCGAGGCTGGTACGACGATTTTCTTTCCTCTTGAAGATGACATTGTGTACCTACAAGTGGAAACATCAATTTGTCTTTTTGATGAGTGGACAATTTATAATATATAAAAGGAATGCGACTAAATTCGAAAATGAAAATGCATAAATATATTCAGCCACGATTACTAAATTAAAACAATAAGTTCAATGACCCATTTCGATGTGGCATGAGCATGGTAATATAAATAAAAATGGCAAGGAATGGAATGCAAAATACAATATGAATGAAAAAAGATGTCAACACAATATGGATGATTATTTCAACTATCCTAGCTATGAATATTTACTTCTAACTAATTACATGAAGTGTAGGAATCTTGTAATGAGTAAGATTTTAAACATGAGAAAGATGATAACTTGTTTGATAAATGAAATTTATGTGATTATCAATATGGAAATAACATGAAAAACATAGATTAATATGATAAATAGCATTATAAATCAGTGAAATAAAAGAAAAAGGAGTAAACAAACGCTAAGGAAAGAGAGTGGGCGTCGAGAATGGAGTTGTAGGCCTCACACGGATGTGGCAAGGGGGCCGTGTGGAGTTGCATCGGCTAAGGTTAGGGTTTTTGAATGGGGAAGAAAGTGAATAGTGCAGGGTATTTATAGATTTTGGGGCACACGCCCATGTTCCCCAATTTTAGCCCGTGTGATTCGTTAATTTCAAATTTGGGCGCATCTAACATTTAGTACACGCCCATGTTGCACAGTCGTGTCTAGCTTCGTTCGCTTCTCCTACGCCCGTGTTAATTTGACAGGTTCGACCACGGGTGTTAGACACGGGCGTGTCGCACGCCCGTGCTGTTTTAACAGGTTCGCCCATGGTTCTTCCATACGGGCATGTGGTACAACCGTGTTGTTTTGGCAGGCTTGACCACGGCCATATCGCACGGCCGTGGCGTTTAATCGTAGCCCATGTTGGGAAAATCTTTTGCCCTGTTTTCACACGGCCTTAAGCACGCCCGTGTGATTGGCCGTGTCTCTGTGGAAACACCTGTATCCAAGATTTCTATTAGTAAGTTAGGAGTTAAATACCAAAATTTAAAGAAATTAATATTGTTAGTGCTCTAGTTGCCTCTCTAGAAGCGCTTATTTACAGTCTAAGCTCGACTTACCTCTCCGTTGTATGATCATGGTGGTTTGAGGAGTTTATACTCCTCATTCCTGCTGTCAATCTCATCAAAATAAGGTTTTAATCGGGTGTTGTTAACCTTAAAAGTGCCGAACTTGGGATGACTCACCTCCACTGTATCGAATGGAAAAATACTGAGTACCGTAAGAGGGATTTCCTCATTCGGTGTGGTAGTGACAATGTGGGGATCTGCAGCATCTAATAAAACCTTACCACCAACCTTAAGTTAATTTTGAGAGGCATCGAGCTTGTTTTAGCATGGTTTCGGTTTGTCGAGTGTTCTTGGTTTGTCCGTCCGCCATTCATCGAGTTCCTCGATTTGTAGTCTTAGATCTTCATGAACAGGTCATTTACTTGAGAATGACTCGTGTACTTCCTTCAGACTTATCTTCTGCAAAGTGGTTTGTATCATGTGGTTAGTTTTAGTAGAATGATTTAAATGATCACCTTCAATTCCTGATGTGTTGCCAGAGTTGCGAGCTTGAAGGGTGATTGTTTCGTCTCCCACTCAGAGTGTAACATCCTGATTTTGGGCTTAGTCGGAACAGTGGTTTCAGGACCACAAATTCGACGAGGAAAATTTTATTTTTATTATATTTTTATGGTCTACGATTTCACGGAATGATTTTTTGAAAATTTCGTTCAAAAATTTCGACGTTTGGACACTCAATTTGGTCAAAAGGACTAAATTGTAAAAAGTGAAAAAGTTGAGTTTTACATGTTAGAAGTGTTTAATTGTTATGAGTTTTTAAATCAAAGGTCCTTAAATGGTAATTAGACCATTTTGAAGTTTGTGGACAAAAATTGGACATGGATGGAATTTTTTGAAAGTTTAGTAGTAAGGGCATTTTGGTCATTTGTATATTAAATGAAATAAAATGAGAAAAATAACACAAAATGGTCATCTTCTCCATATGGAGGCTGAAATTAGCATGGGGGAGCCATGGCTAGGGTTTTCAAGCTTTCCAAGCTCAATAGTAAGTCCGTTCTAGCCCCGTTTTTCAATTTCTTTACATTTTTGGAATCCCGGTAACTTAATTAAGCTTATGCTAGCAATAATTCAACCTAGGGATCGTATTTGGAAAAATACAAATAGGTGAAATTTGTGTATTTTGGTGTTTTATGATAGAATATGAGGTTTTAAATTATGTTAGACAACTTGTGCTACTCGGTTTTAAGTGAAAACGAGTAAAAGGGCTTAATCGGTAAAAATACCTAATAGTCATAAGTGCATGTTAGAGTGAGAATTTGATGTTGTCATAGAAGGGAAAAATGATCAGCAGGTCATAAAACATAAGAATAATGGATGAAGTTTAATTCCCGAGCCTAGGGGCAAAAGTGTAATTATGCAAAAGTTTAGGGGAAAAATGGTAATTTTGCCAAAGTTCGTATTAAAGGCTGTTTTGATGAATGTATGTATTAAATAAATTAATTTGGTATTATAGATCAAGAGAAATGAGATTCAAGTCGTGATCAAGGGAAAAACAAAGTTTACAAGGAATAAGCCCGATTGCTAATATTTTGTATCGAGGTAAGTTCGTATGATAATAATAATGCAATGTTATGTTTGAATTATATTTCTTACTATTATTGTATATATTGTATGATTTAATATATTGGAAAAGTTGATGGAATGGTGTTTATGATGTGGAAATATGACATGAAAGAATGTTACATGAAGTGCAAGAAAATGATGATACATGACAAGTGATATATGAAATATGTGATTTATGTTATGTAAATTCTTAAAAGCTGATTTTCTATTTGAGTTGTGTCTTATTATACTATGAATGGACAATTGGTACTATGGATAGTGAGATCGACACTTCGAGTAAGTTCGTATATAAATAATCTATCTATTCTTTTATGTTAATATATTTTGATATCATATGAAATGTGGCTGCCTATCAAATGATTATATGATGTAAATTATGAATTTAAATTGATTACGGACAATTTAGTAAAATGTTGAAAAGTGAGGAATTTCCCGGTTGAACCTTCGGAATAGAAACGATACCAATGAGCTATTGTGAGGTCACGTGTGTAGTACTAAATGCAGGCTACTACGTGTACCAGATAATTGGTCGCATGTGTAGTACTAAGTGCAGGCTACTATGCGTACCTGATAACTTCGATCACGTGTGTAGTACTAAGTGTAGGCTACTACGTGTATCAGATGGTTAGGTCACGTGTGTAGTACTAAGTGCAGGCTACTACGTGTACCGGATAATTGGTCGCATGTGTAGTACTAAGTGCAGGCTACTATGCGTACCAGATAGCTTCGCCTACAAGTGTGGAAATGAGAAAATGTGCAGGCAATTGTGTATCTGTTATTATTCCGATGAGTTCAACGGGAAATCAATTAAGTGAAAATAAATGTGAAAGTGATTATGTGATGAACAAGTGCAAGTATATGTTTATTTGAATTTATGAGCAATATGCTCGATATTTGAGCGAACCTCGGTAAAATGGAAGGGATTAAGTGAAATTGTGCAAAAGTGAACTTTAGTAGTAAAACAGTGCTGGACAGCAACAGTGAATGAATTTGAAAATTTACCAAAAATTGTGCAAGTTGAATTAAATTTCAAATAAAATATTTAATTAAATTTTATTGAGTCTATTTTCACATAAAAGAAACAGGGGAAGCAAAATAATTCTATATTATGTGATATTTGAATTCTTGTGAGACAGTGTCTGAATGAATTCGAGATCCCCTATTCTAACTTGGAAAAATTGTTAAAAATTATAGAAAAATAATTTGGGGGTATAATTTATATTCCTAGAATCTTGGATGAGTCTAATTTTAATAAAAACAAACTAAAACATCATCCAAGTTTTGTACTATGAGATAAATAAATTTTAGTGAAGAAAGGTCAAAGCTGTTAAACAGCAAAACAGGGGAGATTTCGAATAATAAACTGTACTTATTTGCTGGACTAAAAATTCTGAAAATTTTATGGTGGAAATATATGAGTCTAGTTTTTGATAAAATTTATGGATCTTAATTTGGAGTTCCGTAACTCTAAATATAAATGATTTAGTGACTATTACTCAAGAAAATAGCTTAACCAGAACATGTGTAAATGTACAAATGAGTTAGTTTTATTGTGGGAAGCATGTTAGTAAATTGCTTATTATTATTTCATGTGAGCTTACTAAGCATAAAGCTTACCCCCCTCCTTTCCATTTCTTTTAGTGTTTTCAGGTTAGCTCAGGGTTGGAGACCGTCGGAGGCAGCATCACACTTTCAAGCCAACACCTTGACAGTATAAACACATATGCTAGATTTATCAAGTGAGTGGCATGTATAGGGACCTAATTTTATAACATGTGTTATTATTATTTGGCCAAATATATTGGTCTTTACTGAGCTAATGATTTTGACTTATAAATCTAGCTATTTATGTTATGTTTGATATTGGTGATGTGCATATGCTTGGTTGTCATGCATGGTTGGTAATAAGTTGTTTAAGTTGTTTAATTGATGAATTAAGTTTAGTAACACTTCGTGCTTGACTCCGGCAATGGTCTCGGGTACGGGGGCGTTACACAGAGTGTAAGTTCACTTGTGCCAGTATCAATGATGGTTTTAGCAGTTGCTAAAAAGGGCCTTCCTAGAATTAAGGGAGTGTTTCTATCCTCTTCTATGTCTAGAACAATAAAATCAACAGGAAATATAAATTTATCGATTTTAACTAGCACATCTTCAATAATACCTCTAGGGAATCTTATAGTTTTATCTGCTAGTTGAATGCTCATCCTAGTCTGTTTGGGTTTCCCGAGACCTAGTTGCTTAAACATTTTGTAAGGCATGACGTTGATACTAGCCCCTAGATCAGCTAATGCATGATTAACATCTAAACTACCAATTAAGTAAGGAATAGTAAAGCTCCCTGGGTCTTTTAGTTTGTTGGGTAGTTTATTTTGGAGAAACGCCGAGCAAACTGCGTTCAGCTCCACATGTGACGCCTCGTCCAACTTCCGCTTATTTGCTAAAAGCTCCTTTAAAAATTTCATTGCATTTGGTATCTGTGATAAAGCTTCAATAAACGGTAAGTTAATATGTAATTTTTTAAGAGTTTAAGGAATTTACCAAATTGTTCATTTGAGCGGTCTTTCCTTGTAGCGTTGGGGTATGGCACACGAGGTTTATATTCGATAGTCACTGGTTTGTTTGTATTTTGATCTACCTCACCTTGACCCTTATTTACCACAGTTTCTTGCCTCGGTTCTGGTTCAGGCTCAACAACTCCTTCGTCATCTTGAATATTAATTGCGTTGAGTTGTTCCCTTGGGTTAGGTTCAGTATTACTTGGCAAACTACTTTGTGGTCATTCGGAGATCAGTTTAGAGAGTTGGCCTATCTGGGTTTCGAGCCCTTGGATCGACCCTTGTTGATTTTTAAGTGTTGTCTCAATGTTCTGAAAACGAGTTTTCGGCACCGAAATAAACTTTGAGAGCATCTCTTCAAGGTTTGACTTCTTTTCTTATTGGTAGGGTGGTTGTTGGTAGCCTGGAGTATGTTGTGGTCTTTGATTTCCTTGACCGCCCCACGAGAAATTTGGGTGGTTCCTCCAACCTGCATTATAAGTGTTACTATATGGATTGTTTTGAGGTCGAGGATTATTACCCATGTAATTTAATTGCTCGTTATCCATGTTGTGGCCATAAGGTTGGTATTCCGAATAGTTTGTTCCACCTCCACTTGCTTCGCACTGCATTACTGGGAGAACCTTTGAAGAATTAAGAAAACCATCAATCTTTTTATTTAAAAGTTCTACCTGATTAGAGAGCATGGTGACCGAATCGACATTATAAACGCCGGCTGTTTTCGTTGGCTTTGTCCTTATGACTTGACACTGATAGTTATTTAGTGACATCTCCTCTACAAACTCATAGATATCTTCCGGTGTTTTATTTTTGATGGTTCCGCCCGCCGCTACGTCAACCATTTGTCGAGTCGGAGGATTCAGACCATTGTGAAATGTTTGTACTTGGAGCCAAAGTGGTAACCCATGGTGGGGGCATCTTCTCAAAAGGTCATTGTATCCCTCCCATGCATCGTAGAGTGTTTCTAAATCCATCTGCACAAAAGAAGAGATATCATTACGTAATTTAGCCGTTTTAGCCGTCGAAAAATATTTTAGTAAAAATTTTTCGGTCATTTGTTCCCAAGTAGTAATTGACCCTCGTGGTAACGAGTTCAACCACTATTTAGCTTTGTTCCTCAATGAAAAGGGAAACAACCAAAGACGAATGGAATCATCAGAAACGCCATTGATTTTAAATGTATCGCATAGTTCTAAAAAGTTGGCTAAATGAGCGTTGGGATCCTCATCCTGCAAACCATCAAACTGAACAAATTGTTGTATCATTTGAATAGTGTTAGGTTTTAATTCAAAAGTATTTGCAGCTACAGCAGGTCTAACTATGCTCGATTCAGTTTCTGTTAAAGAGGGTTTAGCATAATCATACATAGTGCATGGAGTAGGATTGTGATTAACCGCAATTGCAGGAGGTAGCTGATTGCCTTGCTTTTCAGCCATCTCTTCGATTGGGGGTTGAGTATCGTCTTCTTACTCATTCTCCGTGTATCTTAAGCTTCGCCTTATTTTTCTTTAGTTTCTACGTACTGCGCAATCGATTTCTTCGTCAAAAAGTAATGGTCCCGACAGGTTTCTTCTAGTCATAAACTATGAAAACCTGCCAAGAGAAGGAAAAAGTAAGTTAATAAATAATAATTAAATTAAATTAAATTTCAAGAAAAATAAATGGCTAAAGTAATAAAAATTAAGCGTTCCTAATATCTTAGTTCCCCGGCAACAGCGCCAAAAACTTACTCGCATGGTTTCATGATAGGTTTTAAATATTTATAATTACTCGTTCTTAAACTAACTATTATCGCGATGTAGGCAAGTGTACCTATCGAATAGTAGTATAGTTTTAGCAAGACCGGATTGTCGAACCCAAAGGAACTAAAAGTACTAGTAATGACTGTCTTTTTATTATCTAGCCTAAGAATAAAGAGGTTTTTCTTTTAACTAACTAATTATCTAAACTAAGAACGCACAGAGAAAAGAATTGAGGAATTGCTTTTGGGAAAAATCGATTGACTTAAGACAATACCTAAGGAAAAATCCACCTAGACTTTACTTGTTATTCTGGCTCTGAATCAGACGATTTATTCATTCAACTTGTTCCGTAGAGATCCCTAAGTTATGTTATTATCCCTATTCAAGACTAATAACGTCTAATCCCTAGATTGAATAACCGAGACTTTTCTCTAATTAACACTCTAGGGTTGCATTAACTCGATCTATGAATCCCCTTATTAGGTTTCACCCTAATCCGGAAAAATCTTGTCACCCTATGTCTAGGCGTGCAATCAACTCCGCTTAATTATGATAAATGTACTCTTAGACAGGGTCTATTCCTCCTCTGAATAAGAGCTTATCTTGAATCAGTATCCTGGGATATCAAAACAAGAATTAAGAACACATAATTAAGAACAAGTTAAATATTTGTCATACAATTCAGAAAATAATAACAAGATTCGTCCTAGGTTTCATTCCCCTTAGGTATTTAGGGGCTTTAGTTCATAACTAAATAAGAAAACATCTTAGAAAAATAAAGAATACAAAACATAAAGAAAACCCAAAACTCCTGAAGGGGAATTGAGGAGAGATCTTCAGTCTTGATGATGAATCTGGCTTTTGAGATGAATCAATCAGCTTCCTTGGAGTAATTCCTTACTCCCTATTCTGTGTCTCCTCTTTTTTCCTCTTCTAGGGTGTATTTATAGGCTTTGGAATGCCTAGAAGCCCTCAAAATTAGCCTTTTCCGAATTGGACTCAACTTGGGCTCGACAGGGACACACCCGTGTTCGATTACTTCAGGCCGTGTTTGAGCTTGCCAAATTGACAAGGCCACGTGGCCTGCTCGTGTGAGGAGGTCCAGGCCGTGTTGATTTCGTACTTTAACCCATTTTCCCCGTTTTTGGCCCGTTTCTCATTCCTTTCTCTCTCCTATTCTCTCTTAAGTATAAAACATGAAATTAAAGCATTAGGAGCATCAAATTCACCAATTCTAATGAGAAATCATCTATAAAATGCATTTAAACATGGGGTAAAAATATGTATAATTTACGGTTTATCAACGACTATCCAGCCCTGTAGCTCATTGTACAACACATCCCAATCTCCGTACAACTGCTCTATTGCCATCTGTTTAGCTATCCATGCTTTCTGGTATGATACTCGAGACTAGAATTGTGCTTGCATTTCAGCAATCACTACCAAAACTTAAATGGTCGGCATGTCCTTCACCATTAACATGATGCATGTAGAGATAGTTTTAAAGTTAAGTTTTTGGTGATCTTACGTGTTGAAGTACATATGTGAGGCCTAAGAAATTTTTGTATCTCCCACATTTGTGACTTCTAGATAAATATGGCTCGTACCCGCCAATTGTAACCTTCTGTTGACCTCCAACACTCCCCAATATAAAATGTCAATTTAGACACGGCGACTTTGTAGTCTACTAACAAATTCATGACATACCGCTTAATGAAAAATACGCACTCTTTTTTGGTTGCAAATTTTTTTCCCATGAACAACTCATCAGGTTCAGAATCTACGGCCAGCCGGTGAGCTGGTAGTATATCTGAGTACTTTGAAAACTCGACTGCATACACCATATCAGGGTCTATGAGTGACATGTGTGCCCCAGGATCATTGCAAATCGCAATGCACCAAGTCAGGTTCCCAGCTGAAGACGCGTTATCATTTCCATCATCATTCATGCCTTCGTCATTGATATCATCCAAAACCTCGTCCAGATTGGGATCACTATAGACCTTATGATTAGAAGGATAACTATTATCATATCCATCATCACCATTCGCACCAGTCTCAAACACGACTGGATGTATCTGTAAATGGGAGCCCAAGTTCTGGTTCTTAGAAGCAGGTGCAGCATTAAGGTCGATGTCGATCCTACGTACAGTTGATTGACTATCAACATACGATATCGAAACCACGGCACACAGATCTTGAACTTCATGTTCTTCACCTAATGGAGTGGGATCTTCAACTGACTCCAAATCAGCTAACTCAGAAAATAACTGAATCGGTGCATTTTGGTGGCTCTGATTCCCACAATAAAGAGTAAAAATTGTCTCCACGACTTCATTGTCTACATGTTCCATCTCGATAAATTTGATGGATCTGTTGAAACTATAAACTTAGAGAAAAGTTTCGAGATCCTTCTCCCACAACGTCTAATAATTTTTGCACTAATCATTCCCTTCATACCATCAATCGAGACATTTCTATCAAATCTCATTGTTAATTAATGGCGACATTTAAATATACATCCAACTATTGTCAAAATTACTCCATCGAAATAAAAGCATAGGAAAAATTTATTATTCATATTCAATACTAAATATATTTAAAAAGAAATAAAAATTCTCAATACAATTTCAAGAAAAAATATTACTGTAAAAAAAGTGAATTTCATATCTACTAACCTTGTTAATTCTTTTTTGCTTGTTTACTATTCTTCTACAGAAAAGTTTTTTTCTATTCTCAAATTTTCAAAAAAAAAATTGCACAAAACACTGGTTAAATATTGGTATGGCTTGATTGGTGTCATCTTTAAGAAGGGCTTCATGCTATTGGTGCCGCCTATGAGATGGGCACCACTGATACCGCCTATAAGATGGGCACCACTAAACGTATTTGACTTAGACCCATATTTAACCTATATAAAAACCCATTTTGGTGTCACAATTTAATAAACCTTCACCCAATATAATTTTTTTTTGTTTAATGGTGGTTGACGTGTGTCAGAAAAGAGGGGCGGTGCCATCTCTTTGACATCATCCACCACTCCTACCATACCATTTTCATAATTAATTGATCTAGTATACCATTTTAGATATTTATTATTATTTTATATTATATATGTAAAAAAGCCCATAATTTACATGTTATGTACTGGGAAAGTGTTGATTTGCAACTGGTTGCCAACATAAGAAGCTTTCATTATCGATAAGTAAACTATTATTTAGATAAAGGTGAGCCCTATGGCAATGAGTGATAAGAATGTTAAAAAAAATTAGGAGGTTGTTTAATTGGGCCTACCGTTCTCTATGAACTTCAACATTTAATGTAATTAATGATAGTGTTAAATATAAAATTAGTACTCAAACTTGTTCGCTTCTCCCATGTTTAATGTAATTAATGATAGTGTTAAATATAAAATTAGTACTCAAATTTGTTCGTTTCTCCCATGTAACACCACATACCCGGCCTAGACATTTAGACCAAATCTAGAGGCTACATCAAAACGTTTAGGAAAAACCAACCTTAAAGTAATTTAAAGTTCATCATTTAGAAACACCAACCTAATCAAACCAACATGGAGTTTACAAACTGAAATGCAAAATAAAACATATATTAATCCAAATATAAACAAACAGTAGAATATCTAATAAGAGAGAGGACTGAGCTCCTGACACGCCGAGCCTCCTAATTCTGTGTGTTATCTATAATGCAGTCAACAAATAAAATGAGTTTATAACCCGATGAGTAACTAATATGTAGGTAAGATATCGATACAGATTTAACAGTAATTGTCCAAATTCATATACAAAATCAGAAACAGATAATACTCATTAATGTTGTAATAGTTCAGGTAAGATGTAGAACAGCTCAGATACAGATTCAGGATAGATCAGATACAAATGCATAACATATCAAAATTAGATGCAGTTTCCTACCCCCATCTGCTACACGCCATCTTTGACCATCCCAGCACACCATATAGGGTATTAACTACCCATCCAGCTCTACACACCAATTAGTGTCGGTATGACACATTTCAAAGTAATTACAGAATACTTGCTAGATCAGAATACAATAAATTGCCAGAATCAGATACAAAGTTGTGGCTTAGTCATTCAGTTTGGAAAATTATTAAACTGCTGGCACTTTCTTCTTAATACCATTCCCACCCAAGGCAGATGCAGATTACAGATATCAAATATAAAGAATGTACATACAGTTATTCAATTACATTCCACAATCAGTTAAAAATTATTACACCAATTATATGTACCAATAATTGATTATTCAGCCTTAGAATATCAAATATCAAGTTATACAGTCTAATTCAGATCTCAAACACATTAAACAAAATACTTAATCATAGATACAGAGACTTAATTATTGACAGAAATTAGCAAACAATAGTTTAAAAATTCGAGGCGTTACATCCCAAATTGATACTTATGTTTTTTTGTCCTAGATTGTACCCAAACTTCTTTTTCATCCACTATATTAATACCTGAGACTAACGATGTTAATTTTTGCTGATGTGGTAGCACTAACCAATCGCACGCCACCATGTGGCATCCTTTTATACCTCATTTTTCTTTTTCTTTTTTTCCTTTTCTTTTTATTTTCTTTTTTATTTTCTCTCTTTTTTTTCCTTTTTCTTTTCTTTTCTTATTTTTCATTTTTTCAGGTCTTCTTTTTCATCATTCTTCTTTTTGCTTCATCATCTTTCTTCTTCCTTTTTTCCTCCAAAACCCCCAAAATTTTCCCTCACTTTCTCACCATCCAATCACCACCAAAATATCATTTTTGCCTTTGTGTGCTCTATTTATATCCCCTAAATTAAATTCAATCATTCCAAAATTTTCACAAACTTTCGATGATTAACAAATACGAATAGAAAAATCAAAAGTGTGCAAAAAAGCTTACTTATCCAATGTTTCAATGTATTTCGAATTTGTAACACCCCAAAACCCGGCCTAGAAGTTTAGACCAAATCTAAGAGGTCACATTGACTACTGAAGTGATCGGAAAGCCATTCACAAACGACTTGTCAAAATCTCATTCAAACGCAGCTCCATTTAATATTTTAGGATTTAAAATAGAAAACTTCAAAATACATTAAAATGTTCCAAAATATAAATCCCAAAATCAAAAATTCATTCCAAGATAAAACTCAACTTATAGAATTTTCAAATTTTAATTTATACCACAATCCCTTTTTTGTAAGCATAGTCTAAACCAAATCGAAATTAAAAAGAGAAGACCAATTATTCTGTTTAAAACACTTCCGAGACCTCTGGCATGCCAAGTTCAGCTTCAAAAAACTAGAGTACCTAAAAATGGGAAAACTAAGGGGTGAGCTACATGAGCTCAATGTGAGTTCGAAACATAACAAATGACAAAGTTACAAAATAGAATTTCAATTAGTAGTTCAATAGCGAAACGTGCTTTTAAGGCTATTACAAATCCAGAATGTAAACACAGAACCAACGTCCCAACCATACGTATCAAACAAAGCACATCATATCATTGTGAACATATCTTTCCAACAAATAGATGTACGTACTAATGCAAAACAAATTAAAAGCAAACCCACCCCACCAACCGAACAGCACTCTGATCCCTATTCACACCATGAATGAGCCAATGGTAGCTCAACCAACCATGCACACCACATAGGACCTTGAAAGGCCCGTCCAGCCCTACACACCATATGTGGAACTAAGCCACGTAATTGACAATATGCAACCGAGCTGACATATGTATCATACTTTGCGCTAAACCGCTGTACAGATGTAATGCAATTGAACTGTAAAATTAGATCAGACTTATTTATCTTCGCAACCAATCCCAAAAACTTTATGCAAATGCATGTATGCAGAAAAACTTACAAAAATAGCGTACAGACAGTCAAACAGAATTAGAGATCCATACATCCAATCAACTAGGTTCAGAATCAGATATCATAATACACAATTATTAGGCAACATCACATTAACGAATCATTAAACTAGTGTAACAATTACATAGAAAACATATGTTCGAGCCAAAACAGAGTCTCAACTACCTTTACTAAGGCTTAGCCAAGGGTCGGAACACACAGGAAGACAATTAAGTCACAGTCCAACTCAGAACCAAAATTTGAAAAATAGGGCCACATGGTCATGTGCTCCAGCCGTGTGGAAGTGCCTAGTCCGTATGGGGTCAACACGCCCATGTGAAGGAGGCACACACTCATGTGACCTAGGAACATGGTCGCGTGGATAGCCCGTGTAACTCTTTGTCCATTTGTGCTAAAATGAGGTGCAGGACAAACATGGTCATGTGGAAGACTCACACACCCATGTGCCCACAGGACATGACTGTGTGTCTAGAACATACGTCCGTGTGAAAATCGACTAAAATCTCTAAATTCCCAAATATCGGCCACATGACTATGTGGCACAAAATTCATTCCAAAAGCCATAATTCCCAACTTCACACGCTCGCGTAAACCACCTATGTAGGGCACAAGCCCGTGTGGCCACCTGTGTGGTCACGAAACCACACCCAAACTGGCTATAGATCAGGCTTTTGTTGTCGAAACGATTCCCAACCCTCAATAACCCAAAAAAACACCATAATCTACCGATTTTCATGTAATTTTGACAACCAAACAACACTTCAATTAACTAATTTTAGAAACACACATATATTTCCGAATTTCACAATAACAAACCAACAATTCGTTATCAAAATTATAGGGCTCCTGAACATACACCAAATTACTGACTTCTACAGTAATTCTACCAACAATTCATTAATGAAATTGAAAAGTTTTGAAACCCACACCTAAATCGCAATCAAAATGCCCAAAAATCAATCGATACACGTCGACAACCACCCTACGAACTCGAAGCTTTTGTCGACAAAAATTTTAAATGAACTAGCAATAACCAAATAAATATTGAACAGCGCCAAAACACCAACCTGACGACAAGGAAACTCAAGCTTTACAAAACCAAAAACAAAAACAAATTTTCCCCAGCATAGAAAAGAAAAAGAAAAGAAAACAATGGTGAGGGAAGAGAGGGAAGAGATAGACGTGGGAGAGGGGAGAACGTGGAAAAACTAATTTTGGGTTATTTTCTCTCCCAATTCAATAAAAAAAGTAATATGTATTTTAATCACAAAATAAAAACTAAAATAAAATACAATACAATAATTCCTCAAAACACACACCTGAGGACTTGAACCCAGGACCCAAAGGTTCACTAACACACAACCAACTATCAGACCAACAGGTCCATTCTAACACTAAAACGTGGAAACTAACTAATTAACCAGAAATGTAACATATTTTAATTCCATGCTTGACAATTTTTTGGATGATTTATGATGAGAATTAGTGAATTTGATGCTCCTAATCCCTTAAATTCATGTTTTTAAACTTAGGAGAGCATTTGGGAGAAAAATGAGTGAAAAAGGGGCCAAAATTAGAGTTTTCAGGATCCACACGGGCTGGGCACACGCCCATGTGATCCACACGGGCAGGCCACACGCCCATGTGCCAGCCCATGTTGATATCGCTCCTTGTTTTCGAAACACGCGGAAAAAGCCAATTTTTAGGGTTTCTGAGCATTCTAAAGTCTATATAAACACACTAGAAGAAGACCTAAAGGGGACACGCAGAGTAGAACACAGGAGTTACTCGAAGAATGCCAACCGATTCAGCTCAAAAGCAAGATCTCCTTCAAGACTGAAGATCTCCCTCTAATTTCTCTTGAAGTTTTTGGGTTTCTTTATGTTTTTTTTTTTGTTTTCCTATTTTTGAAATGTTGTTCTATTACATTATGAACTAAACTCCCTAAATACCTAGGGAGGATGAAACCTACAATGGATCTTATTATTTAATTATTTGAATTACACGATAAATACTTATTCTTGTTCTTAATTATGTGTTCTTAATCCTTTTTTTAATATTTTTAAGATATTAATCCAAGTTTGATGTGCTTATTCAGCGGAGCAAAAGTCCCTGTTTAAGAGTAGATCTAGCATAATTATACGGAGTTGCATGCAATCCTAGAAATAGGACGACATAAATCTACAGGATTAGAGTCAAATCTAATAAGAAAATCCATAGATCGAGTTAATGCGATGATAAGGTTTTAATCAGAAAGAGATTTCAATTAATCAACCTAGAGTCAGTTGTTTTTAGTCTCAAAAGAGATATTAACATAATTTAGGGATTTCTACAAATCAATAAAAGTGAATAAATTGTTTGATTCAGAGTTAGAATAATAAGTGAAGTCTAGGTGGATTCTTCATTGGGTATTGTCTTTATCATTGGTTTTTTCGATTATTTTCTTCACTCGCTGTCACATTCATTAGTTAATTAGTTTAGTTAAATCTAGATTAAAACATATCCCTTTTATTCTAGGCTAAATAATACAAAAATAGTTAATACTAATACTTTTAGTCCTTATGGATACGATATTCTGGACTTATCATAGCTATACTACCATTCGATAGGTGCGCTTGCCTTTGTTGTGATCGTAATCTAGTTTAGTGAACCATAAAATGATCATCACTAATCCAATTGTTTGATCTAGATACTGCCCACAACTACAAATCTCAAAACTTTTAACCTCAAAATCTAGGGTGTTACATGCTTTCTAATGTCGAAAAAGATTTTCATTGAATACCAGTTATCATCAACCTAATAAGTATTTCTCAACTTCATCCCAATTTCCATTATGTACCTCATCCTCAAAATATTTCATATTAAAGAAAAACCCAGATTCATGTTCAAGCCTATTTAAATTTAAAATAATAATCATATTTTATATTTTATCTATTAACAATAAAATACTAATTAAAATCAAATCCATTTAAGTTTCAAAAAAATTTGTGAACAGTCTCTTTAAACTTTTCCTCATCTAGAAACTGTAAGATCAAAAGGACAAGCTCTCTACTAAGAGACGACATCTTATCCACCGTATCCACTTCCAACTTCAATTCCTAATGATGAAATAAAAATCTCCAAATAAAAACACTAGATTTTCAATAATATTCCCAGAAATTTAAAAAAAATCAGCTCAAAATACCTTAAAATCCAAATAAAAAACCCCCAAAAGATTGTTCAACTATCTTCAAATAAGGAAGAAAAACAAAGGTAAATTAGAGGATTTTTTTTTTGGATCAAAGTGGGGGAAAACAAACTTTATACCATAAAAATAAAGCAAAATACCAAAAAAAACCATACATATCGTAAAGTAAGAGATTCCTAAACACAAAAACAGGAAATATTTTTTAGAAGATAATGTCGTCATTTACAAAAAATAGAAAACCAAAGAGATAAAATAAAAGAAATCGAGAGAAGAAATATGAGAAAGACTAAATTTTCATTCCAAATTTTCCATACTGTTTTACTCAGCCATTGGGAAAAAATAGAAAACAGTAAACATATGTCGTTTTATTTACTACTTAGAGGATGACTTATATCAGAAGCTTATTATCTAAGATCGATTTTCATACAATAGAAAAAAGGGAATTTTAGTGGTGATTGGATGGTCAGAAAGTGAGGGAAATTTTTTGTGGTTTTTGGAGGAAACAAGAAAGAAGAAAGGTGAAGAAGTAGACCTAGAAAAAGAAAAATAAAAAAAGAGAAAAGAAATAGAAGAGGAGGGAAAATAAAAAGAAAAAGAAAAAAAAGATATAATGAGACACTACATTGCAGCGTGTGATTGGCCAGCGCTGCCATGTAGCAAAAAATTAACATCGTTAGTCTCAGGAACCAATATAGTGGATAAAAACAAGTTTGGGTACCAATCTGAAAGAAGTGGACATGTTCGGATACTAATTTTATATTTAACCCTTAGTGATAAGAATATTTCACGACTCTACACGACTTCAATCCTGTGAATTGAATCTCAGATTTGATTTAGAGAACATTTTATTCCAAGGAGAAGTTTTGTGGTACCAAAATTCAAGAAGTGAATGGCTAACTAGTGGAGATCGAAGCATGAAGTTCTTTCATAGCCGTACTCTTACTTGTAGAAAGCAAAATAGGATTGAAGCTCTTCAACTTACCGATATTGGGTGGTGTTTTGATGGTGAGTTTCTTTAACGACATGGAATTGATTTTTATAAACAACTCTACTTAGTGAAGCCTCAACCTGTTGGTTGCTTTCCTTGCAAAGGCTGATTTCCAATCTTCTTAGAGAATGAAAAGGTAAATCTAATTGCTTCATTCTCAATGGAAGAGGTTCGAAAGGCGATGTTTAGTATGTCACCCTTGAAGGCACCAGTTATTGATGGATTTCATACAAAATTTCATCAATCTCAATGGGATTTGGTGGGTAACAGTGTCTATCATTTTGTTTGACGTGATATGGAGGGGGCATGCTAGATCCTAGTACAAACAAGAAGCTTCTAGTTTTAACTTCAAAGACCATAGGTGTAGAGTCCCTTAACCAATTTCATCTTATTAGTCTTTGTACCATACTTTACAAGATCATCACTAAGAATTTGGTGAATCGTCTTTGTCCTCTCATTAAAAAAATTAAGACGAAAAAATCAAGCTAGTTTTATAGCAGGTCGTAGTATCTCGAACAATATTATCATTGCCCAAGAGGCAATGAACACAATTAAGACAACGAAGAGTAAAAAGTATTGAATGGATATAAAAATTGATCTTGAGAAGGCATTTAATAAAGCTTGTTGGGACTTTGTAATGCCCCAAATTTTTTATTTTCGGGTTTTTGCAATTTTTAGGCTTGAGAAGTGTCTGAATTGGTGGTTAATGTTATTTCTGGCTTAAATATGTGTTGGGTTAAGTAATTTTAAGCTCTAGGGTATGTCTGGGAGGTCCTAAGTTCAAGCTATAATTTGTGCTAAATTTGGGTTTTACTGGAATAAAGCCTGACTTGAGATCAGTGGGATTTTAAGGAGTTATTAGTAAAGACTTAAGAGAATGGGTCTACTGGTCTAGTGGTTAAGTGGCAAGGGATTATGCTTAGGGTCAGGGGTTCGATTCCCAGTAGTAGCGATGGGATTATTTTTTCTACAAGTTTCAGTAAGCAATAGGCTTTAGTAAATTCTGAGTTGTGGGCTTAAGGGAAAACCTAGGGTTTTCTTCTTTTCCTATTTTTTGTCAACAGTTGTTTTCTCTGCTGTTTTTCTCTTTCTTTTCCCAATTTCCCTTGTGCCGAAAATTCTCTACTTTCTTTCCTTTCTCCTTCGTTTTGCTTTTCTTTTTCGATAAGCCTAGGCGTGTTCAAGCGGTTCTGTCGATTCGGTAAGTAGCGTTTAAATTAAGTTAAGTTTTTTCTGTTAGAGATTGTTAAAAGTGACTTTAGTTACTATTTAAGGATTAATCAAGGCTTGGTAGATCAGTAATTGAGTTCTTAGCAAACGAGGAAATATCGTTCTTCATCGAAGGTACGTAAATCTCGCATTTCGAGATTTGTTCATTCTTAGGTAAAACAATTTAAGTTATTGATTTAGGCTCGATTTTGTCAATCTTAGGCTTTGGAGTGCTCGTAGCTGGATTAGCAGCAAAAGCGAATCAGTTGTGCACTCCGATTGCACAAAAAATGAGTTTCGGTGAAAGCCGAAAAACCAGTCTATCGATGCCACACGGGTGTGTGGTTTGCCTGTGTGGTAGCTTGCATCACGAGACACAGGCGTGTGATAGACGAGCCAGGCGTACGCTCGCCACACGGGCGTGACGGACATGGACGTGTGAGGTTGGCAAGGCCGTATGAGAGGCACGAGCTCGACCATTTGGGTCGTGTAGGCCGTACGGTCTTATAGGTCACACGAGTGAACCACACGGGCATGTGGATCTTGGGCCAGGCCTTGTGATCCACATGGTCAAGGCTAATTTGGGTTATGTAGGCCACACGAGTGTATAGGCCCACACGGGCAGGGCACACGGGCGTGTGAGGCCAATTTTCCTAAAATGTTCTGTAAGGTTGCACAGGTCACCTAAGTCGACTGTGACCTGCTTGTAGGGTCGGTAAGCGTTATTTAGACCCCATACTATGAATGATTACTGTGTTGCATGTAAAGCATGTTACAATAAGCATGTATATCTACCTGATTTCATATATTTGTTCTGCTATGATATGATCTGATTTCTTCTTACAAGCATGCCACGATATTTATGATGCATCGTATTGGTTGGGTTGTTGTAAAAAGAAGAAGTCTCAGAGGCGAATAGCCTATTATCGGGCAGCTATGCTGCATATATTTGTTATGTATTATTTTATAGTACCACTTGGTGTGTAGGGTTGGATGGGTCGATTTTATCCCCATACTTGGTATGTAGGGCTGGGAAGGTCGATTTTATCCCCACATGGTGTGCTGGGTTGGATGGAGATGGTGTGCAGGGTTTGTGGGCATGATTTTTGTTCTCTGATACCTGATCTGATCTGCATGCGATATCTGTATGGCTAAGGCCGAATATCTGTATTCTGTTATCTGTTTGTATGCCTGCTGTTTAGGGGGGAATGTACACACTGAGTTTGTGAAAACTCACCCCTTTTATTTATTTTTTGTCGGGAAATCCTCAGCAGTAGATGGATCGGTGCGATGGATGGCTCGATGTGACCACTGTTGGACACTTTATGGATTTTGAGTAACATTTATTTTATCTACTTTATTCTAAATATTAAATTTTTGGATTGTCATTATGTCTTTGGAATTGAACTATTTTTTTAAGATATTTTGGGATTTTAAACTGTTAAATTATCGTTATATGAATTAATGATGTTTTAGCTTCCGCGTAAAGGAACTGTTTTTAAATAATTAATGGAATAAAGATTTCACGATTTAAATAAAGGTAATAATTTGAATGATTTTGCCTTACTAAGCTTTTATTAAAGCACTCTCATGTGACACTGCCAGATTCGGCCATAACGTCTGGGCCGGGTTTGGGGTGTTATATTTAGTGGTATCAGAGTCAGCTTGCAAAAACTCAGCTTTGGTTTTGGGCGATGAAAAGGAATGGTTTTGGAAATCAGTGATAAAAATAATTGAAAATTACTTTTGATAAATAAGTGGTTCACCGAGTCTCCATCGCCGATCCTGTAAGTTCTCTGAAACTCTGATGTATATTGTCTGGAACATGCCTAAATTGAGTTTTATCTGTCTGAGATGCTATGCATGTATACTGAGACTACTGTAGGTAGTATTTTACTGAGACACCTTAGGTAGTGTAAACTGAAACCATAGTGAGACTTTCTATTCACGATAATTGACTCTGAAACTCTGATACTATTTTGCATAAAATATCTGCTAATAATTATCAAAATTGTAAACTAATATGCATAAAACTTCTAAATACAGATCAATTTGATAATTATGATGAGCACACGTAGTACTCGTAGAAGGGGTACTAGAGGCCGAGGTAGAGGCCTTAGAGGGATTCAAGCTGAGTCCTTCGCATCTGATACGATCCATAATTTGGACACTAGCGAGACATTGGTGTTACCTATTACTGAGACTGGTGTTGAGTCTCAGGACCGTGCAGCTAGGGACAACGCATTGTCCCAGGCCATGCTGCGACTCCTGGAGAGAGTTGCTGGGCTAATGTTGGAGCTGGAGGCCGTGGGTCAGTTATAAAACGACTCTGGTCCAATGGGGCTGAGGTATTTAGGGGTATCGCTGCGGTTGCTCCTAATATGGCTGAATACTGGATGGAAGCCACGGAGCGTATTATGGATGATCTAGATTTTACTGCCGAGCAGAAGCTCAATGGGGCTATTTCGTTGCTTCGCAATGAAGCGTATCAATGGTGGCTGACTGTTAGGGATGACACTCAGCCTGAAAATCTGACGTGGGATTTGTTTAAGATGACCTTCCAGAGCAAGTATCTGGGGGCCAGTTATATCGACGCTAGGAGGCGTGAGTTCCTAAATCTTACTTAGGGAGATCATTCAGTGGCCGAGTATGAGGCTGACTTTCTGAGGCTGAGCCGTTATGCACGAGGCATGGTGGCGATTGAGTATGAGCGTTGTGTTCATTTTGAGGACGGCCTTAGGGATAACTTAAGGGTCTTGATAGCTCCGCAGAGGGAGTGTGAGTTTGCCGTGTTGGTCGAGAAGGCCAAGATTACGGAGGAGGTCAAGCGCTTTGAGTGCCAAAACCTTGAGAAAGGAATGTTAAGAGGGATTCTGAGTCTGCTGGTATTGGGATGAGGCCTAGGAAAAAAGCCAGATCTGATGGGCCCATGAGAGTTGGGCCTATTATTGTACCTGGTGGGGTGGCGATTTGTCAGCTTTGCAATAGACACTATCCGGGCGAGTGTTGGAGGTCTATTGGAGCTTGTTTGAGGTGTAAGTTGACTGAGCATCAAGTTAAGGATTGTCCACTGAGGGGTAACTAGATGCAAGCTCTGGCTACTGAGATTGCACAGCTGTCGAGGGTAGTTTAGCAGCCACTTAGGGGCTGAGGCCAGGCTAGGGATGGTAACGGTATAGGTCGACGACAGAGAGCATCAGACCAAGATGCTGGGCTGACGGAGGCAAAGCAGCCTGTACTTGTCTATGTTGTATGTCATCGTGAAGATAGAGATGCTCCGAATGTTATCACAGGTATGTTCTTAATTCTTAACGTACCTTATGTTGCACTGTTAGACATAGGCTCTACACATTCCTACGTAAACTGTTTGAGACTTTGGGAATACGGTATGAGAGCACTTCTAGTGAGATTTCTGTGGTGAGTTCGTTGGGATAGTCTGTTAGGGTTAGTAAACTATTCAGAGACGTTCAGTTGGAAGTCCAAGACACGATATTTCTGGCTGATCTGATGAAACTTCCGTTTAGGGAGTTTGATTTAATTATGGGTATGGACTGGCTGGTGAAGCCTCGTGTAAGTCTGGATTATGGTAAAAGGAGGGTGCTTCTAAGGATCGGGGAGGATAATGAGATAGTTGTGATTGGAGAACGACGAAATTATCTAAGTAATGTGATATCTGCGATGGTAGCAGAGAAGCTGATGAGGAAAGGATGTGAGGCATTTTTGGCCTACATCAGTGTTTCGGATTCTAGGGACTCTTCGGTTAAAGACATCCAAACGGTGAGAGACTTCTAGATGTTTTCCTAGAGGAATTACCAGGATTGCCTCTGAGCCGTGAGGTAGAATTTGGGATTGAGTTGATTCTTGGGACAGCTCCGGTGTCTATCGCTCCTTATCGAATGGCACCGAAGGAGCTGCCAGAACTGAAGGCTCAAATTCAGGAGCTGTTGGATCGTGGGTTTATTCATCCCAGTGTGTCTCCGTAGGGAGCACCTGTTCTGTACGTAAAGAAGAAGGATGGTACAATAAGGATATGTATCGACTACCGTCAATTGAACAAGTTGATGATTAAGAATAAGTACCCACTTTCGAAGATTGACGACTTATTCGATCAGTTCAGAAGGGCTTCAGTGTTTTCTAAGATTGATCGCGGTCAGGTTACCAATAGTTAAGAGTAAATGAGGCCAATGTGCATAAGACAGCATTTAGGACTCGTTATAGACATTACAAGTTCCTAGTTATGCCTTTTGGGTTGACTAATGCACCAGCGGTGTTATGGATCTGATGAACCGTGTGTTCCAGCCCTACTTGGATCAGTTTGTGGTAGTGTTCATCGATGACATCTTGGTATACTCTAGGACTGAGGATGAGCACGATATGCATCTGCGAGTAGTTCTACAGATTCTTCATGAGAAACAGCTATATGCGAAGTTCAGTAAGTGTGAATTCTAGCTTCGAGAAGTGACATTTCTAGGACATGTAGTTTCTGCAAAGGGGATTAGATTGGATCCTCGTAAGGTTGAGGCTGTGTTGGATTGGAAATAGCCTAAGAGTGTGTTAGAGGTTTGTAATTTTCTGGGATTGACAGGATATTACCAATGTTTCGTAGAAGGGTTTTAGTTGATCGCAGTGCCGTTGACTAAGTTACTGCGTAAGGGAGTTCCCTTTGTTTGGAAAGACGCACAGTAGAAGAGCTTTGAGAAGCTCAAGACAGTCTTGACTCAGGCTCCAGTTCTGATACAACCTGAGTCTGGCAAGGATTTCGTGGTTTATAGTGATACTTCACATGTGGGTTTGGGTTGCGTCTTGATGCAAGATGGTAAATTGGTTGCATATACATCTCGTCAGCTCAAGACTCACGAGGCTAATTATCCAACGCACGATTTGGAGTTGGCAATGGTAGTTTTTGCTCTTAAGATTTGGAGGCATTATCTATATCTTGAGAAGTGTATCATCTACACCGATCACAAGAGCCTCAAGTATCTCCTCACTCAGAAGGAGTTAAATCTTAGGCAGCATCATTGGGTTGAGCTGCTTAAGGATTATGACTGTGTGATTGAGTATCATCCAAGAAAAGCTAATGTGGTGGCTGATGCGTTAAGTCGTAGGGTTATGACCGATTTGAGGGCGTTGCTCGCTAGATTGAGTCTTTATGATGATGGAAGTCTTCCGGCCGAGTTACAAGTTAGGCCGACGTGGTTGGATCAGATTAAGGATAAGCAGTTGGGAGATAAGTCTCTTGAGTTACGATTTCGTCATGTTGAAGCTGGTACAACTACGAATTTTGGGATTGATGGTGGTGGGATATTGCGTTTTCGAGATTGGATCTGTGTACCTAATAATGGGGATCTGAGGTTGTCGATTCTGAGGGAGGCGCATAGTAGTCCTTACGCTATGCATCCTGGTGGGAACAAAATGTATAAGGATCTTTGAGAGTTGTATTGGTGGCTAGGATTGAAACGTGAGGTGACTGACTTTGTTGCTCATTGTTTGACTTGTCAGCAGGTTAAGGCTTAGCAACAATTACCTTTGGGTTTGTTGCAGCTAGTAAAGATACTGATGTGGAAATGAGAGCGGGTGACGATAGACTTCGTTAGTGGGTTGCCTCTAACACCCACTTAGAAGGATTCTGTTTAGGTCACCGTGGATCGATTGACCAAGTCTACACACTTCATTCTGATTAGGACTGACTTTTCCTTGCAAAAGTTGGCTAAGCTCTATATTTTCGAGATAGTGAGATTGCATGGGATTCCTGTTTCGATCATCTCAGATAGGGATCCGTGTTTTACATCTTGGTTTTGGTAGAAGCTTCATGAGGCTTTGGGTTCATAAGTTATCTTCAGTACTGCTCTTCATCCTCAGACAGATGGTCAGTCAGAGAGGGTGATTCAGATATTGGAGGATATGTTGAGGGGTTGTGTCATGGATTTTTGAGGTAGTTGGGAGGAGTACTTGCCGTTGGTAGAGTTCGCTTACAATAACAACTATCAGTCTAGTATCCAGATGGCACCTTATGAGGCACTTTATGGTCGTAAGTGTCGCACTCCCTTATGCTAGACTAAGTTAGGTGAGCGACGTGTTCTGGGTCCAGAGTTAGTATCAGTGACTGAGGATAAGGTACACATGATTCGTGATCAATTGAAAGCGGTTACTGTTAGACAGAAATACTATGTAGATTTGAAAAGGAAGGACATCGAGTATTCTGTGGAGACATGGTTTTTCTTAAGGTCTCGCTATGGAAGAAGGTTCTGAGGTTCGGTCATAAGGGCAAGCTGAGTTCTCGATTTATTGGGTCGTATTGGATTCTGAAGCGAGTGGGGCCAGTCACATATCAGTTGGAGCTACCTCCAAAGTTGGATCGTATACATGACGTGTTCGACGTCTCGATGTTGAGACAGTATCACTCTGATCCTACTCACATTGTTCCTGTGGAGGAGATAGAGGTTAGACTAGATCTGACATTCGAGGAGGAGCCGGTTCAGATTTTGGATCGCGACGTTAAGGTACTGCATAGGAAGTCCATTCCCTTAGTGAAGGTGTTGTGGCGGAATCACATCACTGAGGAGGCTACTTGGAAGCCAGAGGATCCGATGCGTCAATAATATCCTCACCTTTTCTAATCAGGTAAACTTCGAGGACGAATTTTCCTTAAGGGGCTAGATTTGTAACGACTCAAATTTTTTATTTTTGGCTTTTTTTGATTTTTGGGCTTGAGAAGTGTCTGAATTGGTGGTTAATGTTATTTCTTGCTTAAATATGTGTTGGGTTAGGTAATTTTGAGCTCTAGGGTGTGTCTGGGAGGTCCTAAGTTCAAGTTGTAATTTGGGATAAATTTGGATTTTATTGGAATAAAGCCTGACTAGAGATCAGTGGGCTTTTAAAGAGTTGTTGGTAAAGACTTAAGAGAATGGGCATACTGGTCTAGTGGTTAAGTGGCAAGGGATTATTCTTAGGGTTAGGGGTTCGATTCCCTGTAGTAGCGATGGGATTATTTTTGCTGCCAGTTCCAGTAAGCGATGGGATTTGTAAATTCTGAGTTGTGGGCTTAAGGGAAAACCTAGGGTTTTCTTCTTTTCCTCTTTTCTGTCAACAGTTGCTTTCTCTGCCATTTTTCTTTTTTTTCCCAATTTCCCTTGTGCCAAAAATTCTTTGCTTCCTTTCCCTTCTCCTTCGCTTTGTTTTTCTTTTTCGATAAGCTTAGGCATGTTCAAGCGGTTCTGTCAATTCGGTAAGCAGCGCTTAAATTAAGTTAAGTGTTTTCTGTTAGATATTGTTAAGAGTGACTTTGGTTGCTATTTAGGGATTAATCAAGACTCGATAGATCAATAATTGAGTTCTTAGCAAATGAGGAAATACCATTCTTCGTCGAAGGTAAGTAGATCTCGCGTTTCAAGATTTGTTCATTCTTAGGGAAAACTATTTAAGTGATTGATTTGGGCTCGGTTTTGTCAATCTTAGGCTTTGGAGTGCTCGTGGCTGGATTAGCAGTGAAAATGAATCAGGTATGTACTCCGATTGCATAGAAAATGAGTTTCGGTAAAAGCTGAAAAACCAGTCGGTCGATGCCACATGGGCGTGTAGTCTGCCCGTGTAGTAGACTGCGTCACGAGACACGGGCGTGTGACAGAGTAGCCAGGCCGTGCACGTGCCACACGGGCACGACAGATACGGGCGTGTGAGGCTGGCGAGGCCATGTGCGAGGCACGGGCTCGACCATTAGGGCCGTGTAGGCCACACAGGCGTATGGGTCACACGGGTGAACCACACGGGCTTGTGGATCTTGGGCCAGGCCGTGTGATCATCACGGGCAAGGCTAATTTGGGCTATGTGGGCCACACGGGAGTGTGTAGGGCTGGATGGGTCGATTTTATCCCTACATGGTATGTTGGGTTGGACGGAGATGGTATGCAGGGTTGGTGGGCATGATTTCTGTTCTCTGATACCTGATCTGATCTGCATATGATATCTGTATGGCTAAGGCCGAATATCTGTATTCTGTTATCTGTTTGTATGCCTTCTGTTTAAAGGGAATATACACACTGAGTTTGTGAAAACTTACCCCTTTTATTTATTTTATGTCAAGAAATCCTCAGCAGTAGATGGATCGGTGCGACTGAGGGTCCGATGTGACCATTGTTGGACACTTTACGGATTTTGAGTAACATTTACTTTATCTATTTTATTCTAAATATTAAATTTTGGGATTATCATTATGTCTTTGGACTTGAACTATTTTTTTTAAAGATATTTTGGGATTTTAAACTGTTAAATTATCGTTATATGAATTAATGATGTTTTAGCTTCCGCGTAAAGGAACTGCTTTCAAATAATTAATGGAATAAAGATTTCACGATTTAAATAAAGGTAATAATCTGAAGGATTTTTAACTTACTAGGCTTTTATTAAAGCATTCTCATGTGACGCCGCCATATTCGGCCATAACGTCTGGGCCGGGTTTGGGGTGTTACAGACTTTTTGAAAGATACACTTATGGATGTAAGCTTTTCTAATACTATTATCAAGGTGATTATGCATTGTGTCAATTTGACGACCGTGCAAATTTTATAGAAGGGAACAATCACAGAACCCTTTTTTTTCTATCAACAAGGGTGAGAAAAGGAGATCCTTTATCTCTTTATCTATTTGTCTTAGGAATGGAGCATTTGGGGCACTTAATAGTTCGGGCGGTTGACAAAAATGACTGAGAACCACTTTTGCTTTCTTAACGAGGTCTGGGTGTTTCACACATTTTCTTTGTAAATGATTTGATCATGTTTTCTAAAGCCGATAGTTAAAGTATTGAGCAGATTAATGTTATTTTGAGTACTTTTTGCTCTTATTCTGGACACAAAGTAAATAGACAAAAAAAAACTCAAATTTTCTTTTCATCCAACACTCTTGAAGCAATGGCTGTAAATATGAGTGATAGATTCAGCTTCTCAATGGTGGATGATTTGGAAAAGTATCTAAGAATGCTTGTGTTCCACAAACAGGTTTCTACTAATACATTCCAATTTGTGGTTGATAAAGTCTGTGCCAAGCTTAATGGACAGGAGGCTCGAAGACTTTCGATGGCAAGAAGAATTACTCTTGCCAAATCGGTGCTTCTTGCTATACCAAATTATTTTATTAATATTATTCATATTCCCATTTCAGTGTACAAAGAAATTGAAAAAATTACACGTGATTTTATATGGGGATCAAGTGTGTCAAAAAGAAATCTTACTTTAGTTAACTGGAGGGATTGGTGCTTTCAAAGTCTAAATGACCAGAATAAGATTTTCCTTCTAAAATTGAGTTACAATATTGTTGCTAATACAAATACTCTTTGGGTTCAAGTTCTGAGGTTATTCCAACATCCATAGAATTTAGTAATTACTCATGTATTTAGCGATCCGCCATGAGTGTTTGGCATGAAGTTATTAATGGTGTCATATAGTCTATTGGTTGCGGACGACTAGCAAATTTCTAGAATGATCATTGGGTAAAAGATATCGGTCCTCTTTTAATGCATCATATAGGCAGAGTATACATAGATGAAACTTTCTGGGTTTGTTAATTGGTCATAGCTGGTGGAACTTGGAATTGGCATCAACTTGGATTGCTTCTTCCTTAACACATCCTAGCTTGTATTGAATCAATTTTGTAGCCTACACAAGCTGCAAGTCCTAATTAGCTTGTATAGAGATGGTCATCTTTTGGTCGTTTCTCTTCTTCTAAAATTTATAGATAACTAGTTGAGAGAAGAGATCCACTACTACAAAGTGATAACTCGATGATTTTGAAAGTTAATACTCCCCAATGAGTAAGGGTCTTCTTATGGTTGCTTCGACATACTCGAATGCTTACTAATGGGGAAAGAGTGAAACGTGGAATGGCTAATGATGCTCATTCTATGCAATATGGTAAACCTATGGAAACAACAATTCGCATTGTGTGAGACTACCAATTTGCTATCATGTTTTGGAAGACTACTGTACCTAGAAATGTTTGGACTTCTTTCTTTAATTGCTTACTGGAAACTTGGTTGAAATGGAACATCATGAATAAGGGAGGCATCATGGAAGTTGATGGCGAATAACCAACTTTCTTTTCAATCTTGTGTTCGCAACTTTGGAAGGGATGAAGTGAATTCATTTTCCAATAGTCAAGTAGTAATAGTAGCAATCTAATTTCAAAATGCATGATCTGGACAAGAATTATAATTAATTATAAATGTATGGATCGACTTATGTACAACACAATCACTCTTGATAATTGGTATCCACCTGAGGAATGATGGGTAAAGTTTAATACAGATGGCGTACTATTGTTATAGTACTCTAATGTTTCTATTGTTGGCGTTCTTCGAGATTCAAGAGGCTTACTATTTGGGTTTGCTATGAAGGTTGGTGTATCTAACATTTTTCAGATTAAAGCACGAGCTATATATGAAGGACTCACTCTAGCTTGGAAAAAAAGGTTTTGCAAGGTTGTGATCAAAAGCGACAAAGCATTGTTGATTGATATAATTGGGAATGGTTATGTGGCTAATAATAACCTTTTTGAAGTTCATTTAATATATGATTTATACAAGCAAGCCTAGCACACTTAAGTTTCGGCATGTCACGCGAGAGCATAATAGACTAGCAAATTGCAAGGTCAAAGTTGTTCCTAGTGATCTTAACAGGTTATCAACTTTTGAAGACCTACCTGATCGTGTTTGATCTTTGTTTGAAAAATATGCTCATTGAGCAATGGTTAATATAGGCTCCCATCAGCCTTATTGTAGTTAGTGCTTTGAACTTATTTCTTTTCTACCAAAAAAAAATTCAATGTATAAATTATTGAGTTATAGATAATTTTTTATTGGATGAGAAAACATTTTTTATTTATTTTAATGTTATAAATGAATTTTTTTGCTCATTAATGTCATAAGTGGTTTAATAATTTTCCTATTTGGTAGAATTATATTTAAAATAATTTATAATATGTTGTTTTAAATAATATCATTAATAAAATAATTATAATTATTCCTTTAGTTTTTAGTTTTTAGTTTAAGCATTATACTAAGAATCTTTTATCATATATATTTATAATCTATAATATGTAAAAAATCACGAGTTTAGAAAAAAACTGAGTTGACGAGAATATCATTTATTTTTAATTATATTATTAAATTGACATTAGAATAATAATTTATTAATATTATTATGTAATAATATTAAAAGTGATATTAATTAAATATTAATTAATATAATAGTATATTAATATGAAATTAATTAATTTGGGCATATCTTTTAAAAGTTCTACTTAAAAAATAACACAATATATTATTAATTAATAAATTTATAAATTTATAAAATAATTAAATATATTTGGATAAATTTAAAAATAATAAAAATTCAAAATTTTAAAGTAAACAAATATAATATATATATGATTTTATCTTAAATATGATCATAGTTAATAATGTTAAAATTGTTATGAATATCTTATTAAGTAGATGTCCATCATGATAAAGATAAAGTTTTGATATACTTTAAATTCTAGTAGTTATTAGAATTAGATCTCTACTTCTTTTATACTTCTTATGCCTATAAATAGAAACTCTGATGAAGCATTGTAATCATTCATTTTTATCAATAAAATATATTCTCTATTGCTTTCATATTTTCTTTGTTTTGTATTCTCTCCATCTTTCTTTATTTTTTAACATGTCATCAGCACGATTCTCAATTTTTTTCTAAACCGACCTTATTCTTATTTTTCATTTGATACCCTCAAAAAAATTTGAAACTCATACCTGAGTCAATAGTCAATTCACTTTGTATTCATTTTGCTTGCAACGTACTATCATTTTTCTAAGCTTTAGAGATCTGTTGCAAAAATGTCGATCTAACTTTTAACTCAACTATGATTGAACCATCATCAAATAAAGACAACTGGGTGTTCAATGCCCATAAGGCAAATAAGGATATTCAGCTCAAGGCATCCGCCACTACATTAGCTTTCCCCGGACAGTAATCAATAACGAGATCATAATCTTTTAATAATTCCAACCACCTACGTTGTCTCAAATTCAATTCTTTCTGTTTCATTAAATACTTCAGACTTTTGTGATCCATAAAGATGTGAAATTTTTCACCAAAAAGATAATGTCGCCATATTTTCAATGCAAAAACAGTAGCTATAATTCAAGATCTTGTACCGGGTAATTTCTTTCATGCTGTTTTAGCTGCTTAGATGCATAAGCCACTACTTTACCATCTTACATCAATACACATCCCAAACCATTCAATGAGGCATCGTTGTAGACTATAAATTCCTTACCCGATTCAGGTTGGACTAATACGGGCGCTTCCATCAATAAAGCTTTCAATCTATCAAAACTCTACTGGCACTTATCAGCCCACTCAAATTTCACCTCTTTTTGCAACAATCAAGTCATTGGAGAAGCTATCATTGAAAACCCTTTAAAAAATCTCCGATAATATCCTGCTAGTCCCAGAAAACTTCTGATTTTTGAAACATTCTTCGGTGGCTTCCAACTTACAATAGCTGAAATTTTGTTCGAATCCACCCAAATACCCTTTACAGATGCAACATGTCCAAGGAAACTAACTTTCCATAGCCAGAATTCACATTTACTGAATTTAGCATACAGCTGTTTCTCACGCAAAGTTTGCAATACAATTCTCAAATGCTCATCTTGCTCATTCACATCCCGAGAGTAAACCAAAATATCATCAATAAAAACAACCACGAACCTGTCTAGGTATGGTTTGAAAATTCTATTTATTAAATCCATAAATACCGCCGAGGCATTTGTTAATCGAAATGGCATCACCAAAAACTCATAATGCCCATATATGGTTCTGAAAGCTATCTTTGGCACATCTGATTCTTTTACCCATAGTTGATAGTAACTAGATCGTAGGTCAATTTTTGAAAATACTATGGCACCTTTTAATTGATCAAACAAGTCATCTATACGAGGCAACGGGTATTTGTTCGTTATTGTGACTTTATTAAGCTTCCTGTAATCAATGCACAATCTTAATGATCCATCTTTCTTCTTTACAAAAAATACCAGTCCACCCCATGGCGATAAGCTGGGTCGGGCAAACCCTTTATCAATCAACTCTTGCAACTGTACCTTTAGCTCTTTCAATTCCGTAAGAGCCATTCTATATGGTGTTATAGACATCTTGGTCGTCCCTGGTACAAGGTCTATGGAAAATTCCACCTCTCTAACTAGAGGTAAACCAGGTAGTTCTTCTGGAAATACCTCAAGAAACTCACAAACAACCGTCACCAGTTTTTAATTCTGATACTTTGGTATCCAATACAATAGCAAGATAAGCCTCATGCCCCTTTTTAATATATCTCTATGCTGATATTGCTGAAATCACATTAGACAACCCATCCAGTTTCTCAGATTCAACCCGGAGTAACTCATCATTCTAACACTTCAATACAATGTATTTATGCTTACAATTTACCACTTCATCACGTTGGGTTAACCAATCCATTCCCAATATTACATCAAATTCATTAAAGGGCAACAATATTAAATTAGCCGGAAAACTGTAACCCTTTATCATTAATGGGCAATTTTTACAAATTTTATCCACTATAACATGCTGACCCAAGGGATTTGAAACTTTAACCACAAATTCGGTGAATTCAACAATCATATTTTTAACAGACACAAATTTTGTGCATATATATGAATGCATGGAACCAGGATCAATTAAAGTAATAATGTGATTATCAAGTAAAGAGAAGGTACCAATGATAACATCTGGTGCCGAAGCATCTTCCCTTACACGTATTGCATATGTTCTTGCCAGAGCCTGAGCCTCAGATTTAGCTATTGAATCTTTTACAGCACTACGACTACCATCGACATTTCTAAAATACTGTGGTGGTCTACCCCTCGAGACAGGATTACTCGGCTTCAGGGTCTATTTAATGTCTTTCTCAACCCTTTCCGGGCAATCTTTAAGAAAATGGTTGAGAGAACCACACTTAAAGCAAGCCCTACTTCTCATCCGACACTCTTCGAAATGCAATTTATTACAGGCATTGCATCGTGGTTTGGGGTTTCCAACACTCCCAACATTGGTTGTTAAGGGAGACGAAGACCTCGGGTTAGTGCGTTTAGAACCTCGTTCCTTTCCCGAATACTCCATTAATGTAGCAAATGCTCATGACAATTCTTTAATTTCTTTGAATCAGATGATTGCGTCTTGTTTATAAATCTTTTACTCATAACCCGAGTTTCCCTTTTCGCTTGCCTCTTTTCTTTGCTTAATTCTTCTGCGTTGTGTGCTCGTTCAGCCAATGCCACAAATTCTCTTAATTCTAGAATTCCAATCAACAGCTTGATATCTTCGTTTAGCCCTTCTTCAAATACTTTGCACATTTTAGCTTCAATTTGAACCCATTCACTAGCATACTTGCTCAATCTAACAAATTCTCATTCATATTTGGACACTGTTATATTTCCCTGTTTGAGCTCTAGAAATTCCTTCTTTTTCTATTCTAGGAATCTCTGACTAAGATACTTCTTTTTAACTCTGTTTGGAAAAATTCTCATGCAATATTTTCCCTTGGTACCATAGAAGATATGGTTTTCCACCAATGGTAGGCTGTGTCTTTCAACAAGGATACCACACATTTCAGACATTCAGCTAGTGTACATGATAACTAATCTAGAACCCGAATATGTATTTTCCAACTAGAACTTAGCCCTCTCTAGATCGTCATTGGCCATAGCCCTAAATTCTTCAGCCCCATGTTTTCTGATTTTATCTACTAGAGCCTTACCATTTCTAACATGTCTAACATCCTATGGCGTTTCATCATGTTGTGAAACAGGTGGGGGAGGTCGTTGAATAGTAGGGATTGTTCTCATATATTCACTAAACTATTCATTCATCAATTCAAAGAAGGTTGTTTTTGCCGCCTTACTTCGACCCTCAGATACGAGCCTTCTACTACCACTAGATGCAACTCATTGCACGAAAGCTTGAGCAGCGCTCTCAACCTCCTTAGTCTCGACTCTAGCTTGGTTGGAAGATATTACTATATGAAAATACATTTAAATGTGGTCAAGAGATATCACACTATCATATTTTATATAATGGCATGTATAGCTAGACTCGTACTTCCTACGTCTATCCGAGAATCGGCTAAATTGTAGCTCTAATACCACTAAATGTAACACCCCTAACCCATATCAATCTTCGAAACAAGGTTTCAGAGTATTACCGAAACATTCAGCACATTTTGCAAGTAATTTACTTAGATTACTATTCATTTATCGAGATCATTCAAAACTTCCCCTAATTAGACCCTCGAGGTCCAATACGAGCATTAGAATCAAGTTAGGACTTCGGAAACTCATAAAATTTTTTGCGACATTTCAAAAATTTTCCAAGGTGCAGGGCTCACATGCCTGTGTGGACTAGGGACATGCCCGTGTGGTCGAGCCGTGTGACTACACACACCCGTGTACCTAACTCGTGTAACTCCCTGACTTATGAGTCATGAAGAAATTAAAGTCACACGCCCGTGTGCTACGCCGTGTGGCGAATTTTATTTTCAAAATTTAGGTGGAGTTTTCACATGGCCGTGCAACCCCCTTATGTCCAAGGCCATGTTAACCACATGGCTGAGACACACGCCCATGTCTCTGACCGTGTGCCCAATTCTGTGCCTTCTGTTTCTCATTTTTAAGATACAAGGGACACACGGCTGGACCACATGCCTATGGGACAAGCCGTGTGCCACAAATGGCAAAGACACACTCCCGTGTGTCTACCCGTGTGGACAAAATAAAGCCATCTCCTAGCCTCATTTGTCACCCAAAACTTACCATTTTCCTGCACCAAAACTCACAAGTATATATCCACCAATCCATCATCATATTCACATAAAATTTGCCATCAATCATGTGGTATTATCTCATGCATCAAAGGTTATAAACTTACTATTATCATAAACTTATAAGCTAACATAATTCCAACAAACTAACACACAATAAGCATTTATCTCATGCATCAAAGGATATAAACTTACTATTATCAAAAACTTATATGCTAACATAATTCCAACAAACTAACACATAATAAACACTTATGTGATTACCAAAATATTACTTCAAAAATAGCCAAACTTAGACCATCACTAGCCACTCCAATGGCTAGATTACAAAACAACAATTACAAGCCATCATTGGCCAAATAAGCTTATACATGCCATTATACCAAAATGAGATTTCTATTTATACCAAAATGAGATAGTGGATAGTGTGATGACTGCTCTAATTGACTTCCAACCTTCGCGAGCTTTTGTGCACTATAAAATAGGGAAAAATTAAACGGAGTAAGCATTTTATGCTTAGTAAGTTCATATAATGGAAAATAAACTTACCGGTCATATTTATTTACAAGCATACATAAATATACATTCCATCAATTTTGGGTAAGTTACCTAAACACATACACTTATTCAAACAAGTTAGTCATATAATCTCATATGAATATCAAGTAAACATAGATGAGCTCCTCACATTACAAGCTTCCAATAAATTTCACCTTTCCACGTTACAAGTGTAACAACCCGATTTTGGTCCTAGCCGGAACAGTGATTTCGGGACTACAAATTCGACGTAAGAAAATTTTTTATTATTATATTTTTATGGTCTATAATTTCAAAAAATGATTTCTTGAAAATTTCGTTTGAAAATTTTAGCATTTGGCCACTCAATTTAGTCAAAAGGACTAAATTGTAAAAAGTGCAAAAGTTGAGTTCTACATGCTAGAGGTATCCAATTGTTATTAAATTTTAAATTGGAGGTCCTCAAATGGTAATTAGACCATTGGATAATTTTTTGGACAAAAATGGACATGAAATAGGTGAAATAGAATATTTTTAAGTTTGGGGCATTTTGGTCCTTTAGTAATTAAAAGAATTAAAAAGCCAAAATCAAAGCAAAATTGTGTCCATCTTCAAGCTAAGGCCGAATTTCACAAGGGAAAACCATGTCTAGGGTTTTTCAAGCTTCCAAGCTCGAGTGTAAGTCTATTCTAGCCCCGTTTTTAATGTTCTTTACATTTTTGAGATCCTCGTAGCTCGGTTTAGCTATTTCCACCATTATTTTGAGCTAGGATTTGTGTTTAAAAATTTACCCATGGATGAAATGCATGTTTTTTTATATTTAATGGTAGAATATGAATGTTCGATCTATAATAAATGACTTTTACTAAGTGATTTTCGGTGAAATTGTCAAAAACGACTAGTTTGTAAAAAGTTGTAAAATGTGTGTAAGTGTGTGAATAAATGGAAATTTTGGACTGCTATAGTTATGAAAATGGTTTGGCTAGGCTTAAAATACAAGGAAATTGAATAAAAATTATTTTACGAGCCTAAGGGCAAAAGTGAAAATATGACAAAGTTTAGGGGCAAAAATGTAAATTTTGAAAAAATTTGAATTTAGGCTAATTTGAGTAGCATGATGAATAAATGAGTTAAATGTGATGTTATAGATGAAGAAAAACGAGATTCGTATTTAGAACAGGAGGAAAACAAAGAATATGACGAATAAGTCCTTTTCACCGATTGTGCTACCGAGGTAAGTTTGTATGTAAATAATATATCATTTTTACTTATGTTATAATATTTTGTTATTATACGAGAGGTGATTGCATATTGAATGATCACTTTATGTAAATTATGAATTGAAATTGATTATGGATGAATTGGTAAAATATTGAATAGTGAGGAATTTCCCGGTTGGACCTTTGGAATAGAAAAGATACGAATGATCCGTTGTGAGAACACATGTGTAGTACTATGTGTAGGCTACTGTGTGTTTAAAATGGTTTTAGGTCACGTGTGTAGTACTAAGTGCAGGCTACTACGTGTACCAAATGGTTAGGTCGCATGTGTAGTACTAAGTACTGGCTACTATACGTACCTGATAGCTTCGATCACATGTGTGGTACTAAGTGCAGGCCACTATGTGTAAAAGATATCTTTGGTCACAAGTTTGGAACTATGTGAAGGCCACTTTGTGAAGAAGGTAGTTTTGACTACAAGGGTGGTATTATGTGCAGGCCACCGGGCATCCATTATTATTTCGATGTGTTCAACGGGAAATGACTAGGTGTAATTGACTATGACTATGTGATGAATAAATGAAGGTTTGTGTGTGTAAACTTATGAGCAATGTGCTTGATATATGATCGAACTTTGGTAAGATTGATATGGAGTAAGTGTTACAATGAAAGTTACTACAAAGAAAACATGAAAGAGTGAAATTTAGTAATAAAACAGTTTTGGACAGCAGCAGTTGTGTGACTTTGAAAAATCACCAAAAATGGTGGAAATTGAATTAGAATTTGAATAAGATATCAAATAAAATCTTATTGAGTCTATTTTCACATAAAGGAAATGGTGTAAGCAAAAGAATTTTATATTATGAGATATTTGAATTTTTGTGAGACAAAGTCAGAATGATTTTGGAATCCCTTATTCTGATTTGGGAAAATCATTAAAAATTGTACAAAAATAATTATGGTTATAATTTATATGCTTAAAATCCAAACGGGAACATTATCCAAATCTTGTACGAAGAGATAATTCATTTTTAGTGCAGAGGTGTCGGAACTGTCAGCGAAACAGGGGCGACTTTAAAGAATAAACTATACTTATTGGTTAAACCAAAAATTATGGAAATTTTATGGTAAGAATATATATGAGCCTAGTTTCAGGGAAAATTATCATATCTTAATTTGGAGTTCCGTAGCTCAAGATATAAATAATTTAGTGACTGTGACTCGAGTAGACAGCTTGAGATGAACATGAATAAATAGTGGAACTATGTGCAATTATGATTGTCTTATCTTGAGAACATATTGTGAAGATTTATAAAAGCATGTTAATAGATTACTTATCATTTACATACCTACTTACTAAGCTATAATGCTTACCCCCCTTCCTTTCCTTTTTCCTATAGTGTCACAGATGCTAGCTCGAGTTGGAGGTCGTCGGAGATTCTATCACACTAACAAGTTATTGATTGGTATAGTATTAACGACCTTCAAGTATTTTTAAGTCTATGGCATGTATAGGTGTAACACCCCTAGCCCGAATCCGATCGCCGGATTAAGGCTAAGAGGTATTACCGAACTAAACATTTAATTATCTCATTCACATTACCAATAAACATAAACAAAAATCGAGCTGAAATACATACTGATATTTAAGTTATACGCCATTTTCATATGGCCAAAATATTTACAATTTCCAAACATCGTTATCATCAGCCTAACCTATACATGCCATATCGAGTCCAAAATATAATTGTACCAAAAAGATCGGTAGTGTGATGAACTACTGACAATCCCCGAGTCGGTAGCTAAGATCAACAATCTATAAAACAGAGAAATAAAGAACAGAGTAAGCTTTCAAAGCTTAGTAAGTTTTAAGCATAGCAAACAATTAAGACTTACCGAACATCGAAACATTTATTTAAACAAACCTAATCTCAATTCAAATTTGTTTCATGACCGAATACACATGAACATAAACATAGATTCTCAGCACATATTTTTCTTTTACTTAAAGTTATACGATGCATTTAAATCAAATAATCTCATATATTAACAACATTTGACCGAATAGGTCATTGTTTTACTCGTAGATATAACAATCATTCACACTTAAGTATCATTCTTTAATACTAATAATTTTCAAAATCATTGACTGAATGTACATGTGTCATAAAGTAATTTTAACATATAATTCATATACAAATATACCATGACCAATTAAATCATTCTCATATTCGAAAATATAACCATCAATCACATTTATATATATATACATATTCTTCTTTGATGCTAATGATTCACTTCGAAATCAATTCACCGATGTGTAAGTAATGCATACCTGAACATCTTAAATGTATAGTACTTACTCAACAATGGTTTACTGCAAACATTCAATATCGTAATCTTACTTAATTTACTGGCATTAAGCCTGTCAGATCTTAGAACTTGAAACTAATTACCAGCACAAACCTGCGGGAATTTAAACCCGGTATAATACCAGCTCGAAGCCTGTGGGACTTTAGCCCGGACATATTTCTAGCACGTAGCCTACGAACCTTAAGTCCGGTTATAATTCCAGCACATAGCCTACGGACTTTAAGTCCGGATATAATTCCAGCACATAGCCTGCAGACCTTAAGTCCGGATATACTTCATCACTGAGTGTCATGCATACTTATTTGCAAGAGAATTTGTAACGCCCCGTACCCGAGACCGTTGCCGGAGTCGGACACGAGGGGTTCACAGACTAAATTCGCTTACTATCGCAGTCCATTTTAAAAATTTCCAGACAGCTGGCTCACTGTGTCACTGTCACCTTAAAAAACATATCTTGAGTTTCACAACTCGAAAATCAGTTTCGTGATTTTTCCCTGAAACTATACTCATATGTCCATCTACATATTGTTTTCTAGAATTTTTGGTTGGGCCAATTAGTACAGTTTATTAGTTAAAGTCTCCCCTGTTACAGGGTGAGACTACACTGACCTTCATGCATTACAATTTGGATATCTCCCTGTACAGGGCTTCAATACTGATTCCGTTTGTTTCTATAGAAACTAGACTCAGATAGGAATCTATACATATATTGCATGACTCCTAATTATCTCTGGTTAATTTATAATGAATTTAAAAAGTTGGAACATGGAATCCAGAAACTATTCTGGCCCTGTTTCACGAAAACCTAATTATCTCTTAACATACCACTCATATGACCGTTTCGTTTCTTCCATATGAAAGTGGATTCATCAAGGTTCATTTAAATAATTTATTCACTATTTAATTCCATTCCTACTATTTTTAGTGATTTTCCAAATCTACATCACTGCTGCTGTCAGCATCTGCCTTTAAGGTAGACTTTACCTATTTCATAGTTTCCATGATTCAACTAGCCCTTTTAGCATAAATAGCAGAAATTATGATAATGATTAACCATTCCCATGGCCAATCCTTGTTAAGCATATCCACACCTCTCAATAACCATATCCATACCAAATGATTATAACATTATGCTCAAACATATATAAGCCATTTTCGCATGGCTATCCAAAATTATACAAAACCGAAGGGTACATGACCAACAACAAAAGGGTAGTCCTATACATGCCATTTTCAGAGTTAAACCAAAAGTGTACCAAAAGGGTTTTGATAGTGTGGGCGACTTCGACTTCAATAATCCCGAGTCCGATAGCTGACGAACCAAAATCTATAAAATAGAGATTCAAAGAACGGAGTAAGCATTTAATGCTTAGTAAGTTTTAAGCAAAACAAAGTGTTCTCAATCACTATCATTGGTCATTCATTTCAACTGTTCGATGAAGTTAATCTAGTGCTTCATCTCGATCTATAATATCATTAAACGCAACACTTGGCTGCCACATATATACTTTCGAATAATAATGACCTAGATGGTCAAATATTTCCAAAGCACATTCTTCATCGATTTTCAGCTTTCAATAATCCTTTCCACTTGTTCATAATCACATCCATACTTTTAAGTATTTCAACATGACAAGTACTAAATTACCATAGGCACATAAAGAACCAACATATTCCTTATCACATATATGTAAGCTTACAGATCATAATCCTTACCTTGTACTGGCACATCTAGCTCAACCCAACCCATACTCAGATCATAAGGCTTTTGGGCAGAATATGCACTAATACATAAGAATATTTCATCGCATACTTTATTATACAAACATACCATTACCAATTAGATCATTCTCACATTTGGAGTTATAATATTAATCACATTTACCTACCTCTTTGATACTGATAATTCACCTCGAAATCACTCCACCGATGAGTAAGTAATACGTACCTGAACATCTTGAATACATAATACTTATTTGATGGTAACTTAATGCAGATACTCAATATCAAAGTCTTACTTGAATCCTAGCATTTAGCCGTCGGGTCTTTAAAGCTCGGATATAGTACGAGCACGAAGCCTACGGACATTAATCAGGATAATATTCTCGCATAAAGCCTGCGGGGTTTTAACCCAGATATAGTGCTGACACAATTGCCCTTCGGGACTTATCGCATTTATACACTTCCACATCCATCACATTGGCCATTCGGCCTTATCACATATATACACTTTCACATTCATCACATTGGCCATTCGGCCTTATCTCATATATGCATGTTCACATTCATCACATTGGCCATTCGGCCTTATCACACATACACATGTTCACATTCATCACATTGGCCATTCAGCCTTATCACACATACACATGTTCACATTCATCACATTGGCCATTCGGCCTTATCTCATATATGCATGTTCACATTCATCACATTGGCCATTCGGCCTTATCACACATACACATGTTCACATTCATCACATTGGCCATTCGGCCTTATCACATATATATACACTTTCACATTCATCACATTGGCCATTCGGCCTTATCACATATATACACTTTCACATTCATCACATCGGCCATTAGGCCTTATCACATATATATACACTTTCACATTCATCACATCGGCCATTAGGCCTTATCACATATATACACTTTCACATTCATCACATCGGCCATTAGGCCTTATCACATATATACACTTTCACATTCATCACATCGGCCATTAGGCCTTATCACATATATATACACTTTCACATTCATCACATTGGCCATTAGGCCTTATCACATATATACACTTTCACATTTATTCAAATATACTTCACATACCACATATACTATCATGTACAGACTTGGTCTTGGCCGAATCTACATCCATCACTTTCCAATGAATAATTCAATTTTACGCCATACTATCATTTCATATTCGAATACTCATAAGCTTACAATATCACGATTTAGAATTCAAGTATGGGTTTAATCAATAGCTTATGAGCAACTAAAACAAGTTTTATCCATGTTTACAACAAAATCACATATTCACTACGAGCTGTTTTCCTGCGCAATGGTCACTAAATTATTTATAACCGGAGCTACAAAACTCCAAATCACTTGCCGTTAATTTTTCCTGAATATAGACTCGTATATCTTCCATCCATAAAATTTCCAGAATTTTAGGTCTGGCCAATCAATACCAGATTTTTCTTAAAGTTTCCCCTGTTTCACTGTTTGACTAATCTAACCACTCTTCACTACGAATAAAATTTCTCATTTTACAGAATTCAAAATGTGTTGTATTTGATTTCATTTGAAACTAGACTCATTAAGTAGTCTAAGAATATAAGTTTTATCTTATAACCATTTTTGTACAATTTATAATGATTTTCTAAAAACAGAACAGGGGATTTCAGAGTCATTCTGACACCGTCTCACACAACTTTAAATATCTCTTTATAGGAAATTTCTTTGCTCACAAGGTCTCTTTTATAAGAAACTAGACTAATTAAGCCTTGATTACATATTTTATTCAGCCTATAATTCCACACCAACAATTTATAGTGATTTTCTAAAATCAAGTTACTGCTGGTGTCCAAAGCAAATTATTACAATTTGCTCTTAAATTTCCAAGTCCAAACACATATGAACTTACCATTTGAGTTTAAGACATATCATAGCCACATCATATCTTACTAAATCAACTCATTATGTCCTATTATGATTGAATTTACTCAACGTTTAATCACTTAAAACTTACCTCGGATGTTGTCGAACGATTTCGGCGGCTATTCAACCACTTTTTCCTTCCCTTTATCGAATTTAGTTCCCCTTTGCTCTTGAGCTTAATTCAAACAAATTTAACTCATTAAAGTCTCATTTTGCTAGCTTATGGCCGAATATGACAAGGATTTTGATAGGTCATATGGCCACCTTTTAGCATGCAAATGATATCAACACCAATCCACCTTGGCCGAATATCCTCTCCATGACATAGTAAAGATTTGAACCATGGGCTATTTAGAACTCAAGCTAACTACTAAAACATGCATGCATCTCATGGAACATCATCAAACATACCTTAGTCTATCAAACCACCATAGCTGATTTCCTCAAAGCTCTTTTTCCTTCTTTTTCTTTCTCCTATTCGGCCAAGAACAACATGAGAGCTTTTCTTTTTCTTTTTTTTTTTGGTCATGCATGAGAATGATGAACACATTTTTTTCTCTTTGTTTTCTTCCTTCAATTTCTTATTAGTTTATTGCCCATGCTTCTTATTTTATTCTTCCATTAACACAACATGTTTCATGACATGTTTTGCCCATGCTTCTTATTTTATTTTTCCATTAACACAACATGTTTCATGACATGTTTTGCCCATCATCCCTTGTCATGGCCGGCCACTAGTACTTAAATGGGGGGAAATTGACATGCAAGTCCACCCCTTTGATTACATGCACTATTAGGCCACTTGCATTTGCCTAGCACATTTCTAAATTTTCTCACATAAGTCCTATCAACTAAATTCACATGCTATTAACTAAATCGAAGCTTAAAACTTTCACACATTTATATTCACATATTTTAGGCAATAATTATCACATTCAAATAATTTGGTGACTCGGTCTAGCGGTCCCGAGACCGCTTTCCGACTAGGGTCACTTTAGGGGTGTCACAGAATTCAATTCACATAACATCTCACAATCATAGTTCATTTATTCCATTCAAATAATATCGTAACATAGGCACCATTCATATAACCTTTGGTTCAATAACATACATGAGAATAAATGTCCGTTTTACTTTCCAAACTTATCTTCTAATGTCTATTCGGCTTTAAGCCTTAAACATAAGTTATTTGACACACAACTATATTCGAATAGCCTCAATAGATCTCAGTACAGTTATCATACATATATCAAGATATTATCAATTACGTACTAAATATGACTATTCAAAACTTACCTCAGATATACTTAAACGGTTGCGGAATAGCTACTCTATTACTTTCTCTTTTCCCTTATCTGATTTTAATCCTCTTTGCTCTTGAGCTTAATTAAAACAAATAGATTTGTTTAATAACTTACTCAACTTTATTTCTTAATAATCACATTTGACAATCATATATAACTTCAATATGTATTATGTTTTATAAAATATGCCATGACTCGATTTCATGCTTATATAATCTATATCTAATTCGCATACCAAGCAAAGATTCACATAACTTATCATGCTTCCTTATACATGAATTTAACCATATTCCGGAATGTCTCTATAAGCACAAGGTACATATATAAGGCATATATATATACTTATATATGACTATCACAATTTAATCATTTACTCATATTTATGCACAACCGCGTATACACATGCATATATATAATGCATGCTTTAATATCATATACTTTTATTATTTCAAATTACACTATGGCTCCAAGACATATAGCTAACTCCGAATGTCAACTTATTAAACATTTACCACATTACCAATTGCCATTTATCATCAATGCCGCACACACAAATACATACATACTCATATGCATAAAATCCATTTATGTTTAATCTATAACCCATTCGGCCTTAACTACTCAAACTTAGCTTTCATATTTAATTCCATTTTATGACCGAATGTAACAAATTCATATAGGTTTCACCTATGCCAAACAATGACCGAACCATTTAATCAAGCTTATGGCCGATATTATATTAACACGAGACACACAAACATCAATATCCAAGTATGCTAATATATCACACCATCAACTAAATCATACATATAGAAACATAAAATTCATTTGACCTGTTATACTTTCATGTGCACATTTTTAACCATATAGCCAACACCTTAATAAACAATTTAAATACATATCACCTACCAATTCACATCTCTAAAATCCCCGATACAATCATTTTTTTTTATCATAGCCGAATGTCACAAAACAAGGCATCCAAAATCTCAAATCACTTTATATAATCCATTCGGCCATTTCAAATTAGATACATATATTTTTTTTAAACTTAACATACTTTTATAATTTCAACCGAATGGAGTACTTTTTATTAATTCAAAACAAAACATCAAAGTATCATTTCTAAATGAAAAATCATCTCATGACCGATTGCTCCCATAGCTACCAAAATGAAAATTTGCACATGGGTTATGGAGGAACTAAGAAACTATCCTAAAATACACAAGTAATTTCTTTCAAAACACTTCAAACATACTAATGACACCAAAACATCTACTAAGAATTTCAAACTCCTTGGCCGAATTTCAATCCTCCCAAATAACAAAAATTCGAACCATGAAATAGGTAGAATTCAAACTAACCATCCAAATTATGCATAAATTTCCAAGAGTGGCATTGTACATACCTTATTCTAGCAATCTCCTTAGCCGAAATTTTAACAAGAATTTTCTTCTTCCTCTCTTCTAGCTACGGCAATGGAGGAACAAAGATGAACCAATTTTGGTTTCTCCTCCCACTAACCCATTATTTTATTACCCTTTATTCTTTTATTCATTCTTTAATTCATTTAGTTGAAAATAATGTTAATGGAAAATATATATAATATATTAATCAACAACATGGCCGGCCACTATCAAAAAAAATGGATAATTTGACATGCAAGTCCACTTTTTTATAACATGCATTAGTAGACCATTTTAATTTAACCTATCACATTTCAAAGGTGTCCCACATAAATCCCATTTACTAAATTTCACATACATTTGACAAAATCAAAGCACGAAACTTTCACACATGCATTTACACATATAATAAGCATAAAATATAACAGTTAATTATTTAATGACTCGGTTTTGTGGTTCCGAAACCACTTTTCGACTAGGGTCAAATTAGGGCTGTCATAATAGGGACTTGATTATGTGTATATTTTATTATGAGTTGGCCTAAAATGTTGGCCTATAATATTTGACAGTTCATTTTATATAAATGCATTGAGGATGGCTAATATTAGTTAAGTTATATGTTTATGATGTTGTATTTTGTGGATGTGCAAGCTTGCATGACTTGGTTGAATGAGTGTGTGATGATTAATTATGGAAAGTGAAGCATGTGGATGGTTGTGTGAAGAACACGGCCTTGGACATGGGCGTATACGCCTATTTTCAAGAAATTTTCTAATGTTTTCCAAAGTTCACGGTTTAGTCTCGAACCACTTCCAAAGTATGTATTGGGCCTCGTAGGCCCGTATAAGGGACAATATGCATGTGTATGAATGATTTTAAATTGAATGAAATTTTATGACTCAATTTAATACGTATACAAGCGTATGTGTTCTGGTAATGCCTCGTACCCTATTCCGGCATCGAATACGGGTAAGGGGTGTTACAACAAGAGTCTTTCCCGTTGAACTATTGAAATTTCGATAGATGTTCGGGTAGTATACTCATGTGCAAAAGTACCCATTAGGGTACATAATAAAAAGGCACACTCTTGAGCCACACATTTTACAACAGGATTACCAGTCCAGGCTAAATCCTATCCGTAGCATATGCTCTAGAGAGCGTAATTTGGATTACCCGTCTGGGCTATATCCAATCTATAACAGAAGCTTAAGAGTGTTTACGTTAGAATTACCCGTCTGGGCAAAATTCTATTTGCAACACATGCAGCATTATTCTTATTCAAGAATTCACCTTAATCCATCGAAAATCAACATTCAACCCGAACATAACAATTTGTCCATATTTCACAACTTATGACTAATTCATTATGTATATCACCTCACACATATCAACACAATCATACAATTCAATTCAAGCATATTAACAAGCATATTTAAGTTACACGAACTTACCTTGAAAATAGTTCGTATTTGAATTTCAACTAATTCGAAACCCTTTGCTTTCCTCGATCTAGTTCCGTGGTTGGTTTTTACAGATCTATATAGGTAAATTTAACTATTAATCTATCACATTTTATATACATTTGCATCCTATTACATCTTAGGAAAAATTACCATTTTGCCCCTATCTTTTTCAAAAATTCTGATTTCATCCCTAGGCTCGAAAAATGAAATTCATGAAATTTAACCCTCTTTCCAAGCCTATCAAAAATTTATATACTACATTTAAAGCACATAAATTTCACAATTTTTAGAATTTTCGATGGGTTTTACCACTTTTTTCATTTTAGTCCCTAAATCAAGTTTTCATCAAAAATTGCTTTATAAAAGTGGTTTATCTATGAATAACTTTTCATTTTCTACCATAAATTTCTAATTTTCAGCACATTCATCCATGACCCTAATTTCATACCTTGATAACTTTTCAAATAAATCCCCTAAATAGAAATTTTAGACTATGCCGATTCCAAAAATATAGAAATTACTAAAAATTAGACTTGATTTCATACCTTATTAAGCTTGAAAAGCTTTCTTCCTCTCTCCTAGGGTTTCCATAGAAAAATTGGGGAAGATGATATGAAATTGATGATTTTTTTCTTTTTAATTAATTATCATTTATTAATTTTATTGATTTCCAATTTAGTCCTTACCCTTTATAATTTTTCCATGGATGAGTCATTAAAATATCTACTAACTAATCTTCAATGGCCTAATTACCATATAAGGACCTTAAGTTTTTGAATTTCATAGCTATTTGATACATATAGCTACTAGAACCAAACTTTGGCATTTTATGCAATTTAGTCCTTTCCCTAATTAAACTCACAATCGGTAAAATTTTCGTATCAAAATTTTCATGTGACCTTCTTATCATGATCCAAATATAAAATAAAATAAAATAAATTTTTATTTTTGGCTCGGACTAGTGGTCCCGAAACCACTGTTCCGATCTCACTGAAAATGGGTTGTTACACAGGCTAAGTCATATTGAGCGTGTGGGCCCACTCAGTCATGTTTGCCCATAATTTTTAAATTTTCCCTAGGGACGGATGGTTCGTTTCGATCGACTATGGGCCTACCGTAGGGTTAGTAAGGGCTAACCAAACCCTAAATTATGTGATATGATATTCTGATAGTCTGCCTTGTGTAGGGTACCGATATATATATATGTTTTGTTTAAGTAATTATATACTATCTGAATATGAGCATGTTATGCATGATACTATTGTATCTGTGACTGGGATGGGTTTCGTATATGTGGAGGAAGTGATCTGTACGGTGATATTTCACCTATATTCTAGCAGCTTGACTGCATATTATCTGTAATGTGTCGCTTCGACACTATATGGTGTGCAAGGATGGGTGGTGTGTAGAGTATGGGGTAGGATTCTGCATATCTGTAATGCTTATCTGATTTTGTTATCTATATCTGAAATGGACATAAGTCCGAATCTGTATCTGACTGTATATGAGATTTCTGTTTGTATTGCATGCCTATTTCTGTTGGGTTACACACTAAGTTCACGAAAACTCATATCTGTTTGTCTGGTCTGTTCAGGTAATCCACAGACTTAGGCAAATCGGTGTGACGGAGCCTCATGGTGACCACGAGTTTGTAAATTGTTTAAGATTATGGTTTTTATTTTAATTTAAGGATTATTTCTGAGAGTTTTGTAATAATTGGACTCTCTGGACTATTTGACTTTTATTTTGGTTTAAGAGGCGTTTTAACTTTTATGATCACGTTTGACTAAAATCACCGTTTTACAAAAATAAGGGATTTTCCAAACACATGAACGAGATTTCCAAAATACAATGTTTTCAAAAAACTTTTGTTGTAGATTATGTTTTGGAAAATGAATTAATTAAATAATTCTTCAACTAACTATTATAAAACTTGGATGATTTATCAAACGACAAAACAAAGCTTTATCAAAATAACGTTACTTTTAAAACCCTTCCATGTAACACTCTTGGATTCGACCATAATGTCTAGGCCAAGTTTGAGGTGTTACAAATTAAGCATTTAAAAGATGGAATTCATGTTCATCAATCAACTTATACGAAAAAGATATTAAATAAATTTTACATGGATAAAGCACACCCATTAAGTACTCCAATGGTTGTACGATTGTTAAATATGAATAAAGATCAATTTTGTCCTTGCGAAGATGGTGAAGAGTTTCTTGGTCCTGAAGTTCCATATTTAAGTGCCATAGAGGCATTGATGTATCTTGCAAACAACACAAGACCTGATATAGCTTTCACTATAAACTTGTTAGCAAGATTTAGTTCTTCTCCAACACGTAGATATTGGAATGGAATTAAACATGTATTTAGATATCTCAGAAGGACTATTAATATGGGGTTATTTTATTCCAATGATTCAAAATCCCTATTAGTCAGCTATGCTAATGCTGAATACTTATCGGATCCACATAAAGGTCAATCTCAAATAGGATATTTATTTACATGTGGGGGTACTACCATATCATGGCATTCAACAAAGAAAACATTAGTTGCTGCTTCTTCAAATCATGAAGAAATAATTGCAATGTATGAGGCAAGTCGAGAGTGTGCTTGGCTAAGGTTATTGGCCCAACATATCCAAAAGATATGTAATTTGCCTTTACAGGAAAAGATGCTAACTATCTTATACGAAGATAATGTAGCATGTATAACTCAATTGAAAGGTGGTTATATCAAAAGTGACAAAACGAAACATATTTCACCAAAATTATTCTTCACCCATGATCTTGAGAAAAGAGGTGATATAAATGTTCAACAAATTCGTTCTAGTGAGAATTTAGCAGATCTTTTTACTAAGGCATTGCTAACTTCAACATTTGAAAGACTACTACAGAAGATTGGAATGCATCGACTCAAAGATGTAATGTAATGTTGCCATCAGAGGGAGTCTAAAACAAGTTGTTATCTTTTCCTTTAACCAAGGTTTTGTCCCATTGTGTTTTCTTGGTAAAGGTTTTTAACGAGGCAACTTGTAATAGAAGATTGTGTACTATTTTTTCTTTATTAGGTTTTTTATCCCACAGGGTTTTTCCTAATAAGGTTTTAACGAGGCACATTATCTACCAATGGACATCTAAGGGGGAGTGTTATGAATATCTTATTAAGTGGATGTCCATCATGATAAAGATAAAATTTTGATGTACGTTAAATTCTAGTAGTTATTAGAATTAAATATCTACTTCTTTTTTGCTTCTTATTCCTATAAATAGAGACTTTGATGAAGTATTATAATCATCTCTTTTTATCAATAAAGTACATTCTCTATTGCTTTCATATTTTCTTTGTTCTTTATTCTCTCTATCTTTCTTTATTTTATAACAAAAATTAATTTTTTATTATTAGTAAAATTTAAATGTGTGAGATAACATTATATATAATGTTAATGTATTATTTACCCCCAAAGTTTCATGCAATTATCACTTTGGTACCTAAGGAATTTTTTGTATCAATTTGGTACCTAAAGTTTCCAACCGTGTATCACATTGCCCAGTCATTAACAATGCTAAAAATTGTTTTTTGTTGTGTTGTGAAATATTATGTCAAAGGTAATAAAGTATGAAAATAATGGTTCTTCATAGGTGAATTTTTTACTCATATTCGAATAACAAGTTGTTTTATTTAATTACTAAATATTTTACTATTGGTTATTTCTCATTTTTTATTTTCTTTACTTTTAAAATATTATTTTATTCTCTCAATTATTTATCAAAATTAATGGAATTTTATATGAGTTACACTGATTTTCATTTAATATTTAATAAATTTAATAAATAAATATGTAAACGTGACATGGAAACTAGTATATATAAAAGTATAAGTTTGAAAAAACATTTGAACTGATGAAAATACCCTTTATTTTCAAGCATAGTACTAAATTGACATTTAAAAATATTTAGAATTCAATTTAGAATTATTACTTTAAAATAGAATTATAACTTAAATAAAAAATCTAAACTTACCGGTCAAAATAACTAATAATTAATATTATAACAATTTTATAGTATTGTTTAATTACATTTAGTTTAGTCCATGCATATTTATTGATTTTTTTACAAAGATTTAATGATTTATTATTTGCAAGAGATGGAAAAGAGTCTATTTCATTAATTAAGGTTTAAATAAAGATTGATTTTATTTTTTAATTATCACTTAGTTAGTGTTTAAGTTGTATATAAATTGTCAAATATAAGTATTAAATTACACCAACGCTAAAAAATTGCTCTCATCTTCTTCGGTTGATTTTGCTAACGGGAATGGAGATGATGCCTCTATTCCTGATGACTCCAACAGTAAGAAGGTTCGCTTCAAGAATTCAGACGTGTCTTCTGATGATGTGATGGTTGTGGATCCTATACCAGAGCCTTCATTGTAATAGAAGGATACGTTAGTGGGAAAGGAATCTTTAGATCAGAATAATAAAAAGGATGGCCAGCACTTTGCTGATAGTTTCGCCTTTACGTAGCAGGATGTCAAGAAATCTTTTGTTGATGGGGTTTCTTCCATTGGTTTTTCGGAGAGAGTTTATCAACTCTTGGAAAAAGAAATGTCAACCTCGATGGTACTTAAGATGCTGGGAAGAAATATTCGAATCTCGACCTTGCAAAATATGTTATATGGGATTTGGAGACCGTCTAAGCCTTTTCAATTAATGGATATTGAAAATGGCTATTTTCTTGCAAAGTTTCAGAATACTGAAGACTATGACAAAATCCTTTCTCAGGGACCATGGGTTATTTTTGGTCACTACCTTACTGTCCAACCTTGGACCATCGACTTCAACCCTAAACTACCCTATCCAAATTCGGTTCTCACATGGATTCGGTTTCCCGGTCTACCCAGCCATTTTTATAAGAAATAGATTCTCATGGAGATTGAGGGTATGATAGGCAAAGTCACTAAGTTGGATTTGAACACAGACAATAGAGCAAGGGGACGGTATGCTCGTATGGTAGTTTTTTGTCAATTTAGGGCAGCCGTTGGTCTCTAAAATTCTTATTAATGGCAACCTACAGAGGATTAAATATGAAAACTTACCCGTGGTATGTTTTAAATGTGGCTATTACGGCTACACTAAAGAAACCTATTCATCGGACATACGGACCTCAGGGGAGATTGAGAAGGGTGAGTCATCGAGGCGTGTTCCTACCACTGTTGCGACGATCGGAGAAGAGGAGTATGGATCTTGGACGCTGGTGGAGAGGAGGTCTAAGCGCGACAATCTGGAAGGAAACAAAAAAGGACATAATTTGAAATGAGAGAAAATTCAGGGATCGCAGTTCCCTTTCCTAGCTGATTTAGCTTATTTAGAGGCGGTTTCATCAAGAACGGGTGTGATTAATAGTGAACAGGTGGCTATGAAGAATAAAGGGAAAGCCCATTTAATTAGCTCTCAAATCAAGGCTGCAACGAGTAAGAAACCGGGTAATGGTTCTAAGAAATCTGTCAGTGGTGAATTTGACTAAGGGTCAGGCCCGTGAGCTAATGATCTTTTGCCCTCAAGTTGGTCAGTCCATGGTTCAACCTAAGACGGGCCTAGGTCAACAATTGGATCCGGCTGATAATAACTTGGCCCCTTTATTCAACAGCAAACAGGCCTCCAATAAAGATTACGGTGGGCCACAGTAGGAAGTCCGGGATTTGGAAGCACATGCAGGCGAACCTTTGAAAGACTCAATTACCTCGTTTATTTCTTTGCCAAATGTTGAAGAAAATAATAGGCCTTTAATTTCAAGTATTTCTAATGCGGTTTTTCCTTCAATTTTAAATTCACATAATGTTGATGGTACAGGTCAAATACAAATGGAACCTCAATTATCTCTTCATAAACAAGTGGACCATGTTGTGCATTTTAATCTTGCTTTTGAAGAAAACTCTTTTATTAATGTGGAGGTGAAGGAAGGTGTTTTAGAGGCCAAAATCATTCGGCAGTCGTGTTTTATAACAAAAGTATGCTGGAGAATGTGACTAGAGAATCGGGGGGTAGTCAATCGGTTGGAATTAATTTATCTAAAGAGGCTCCTAAGGGTCAAAATTCCAAAGGGTCTGGTTCTAAAGGAGGTTGGAAGCCCAATAAAACCATAGAAGGATTAGGAAGTCATTTTAAAAATTCTGAAAATATTCATGTTCCATTTGTTGATTCTACGAAGAGAGCAACAAAACTTATTACTTCGAAATTTAATGGAAAATCTGCCAAGGATCTGCAAAGGCAACTTCGGGAGGATGTGGAAATTTCTTCTTTCGTTCCTCAATGAGATAAGTTTTCTATCCTTTTATTTTTTATTTTATTAATATGAATTTGTCTATTTTATCTTGGAATGTATAGGGATGTGCGTCTAATAAGTTTCTGCGAGCTTTTTGTGAGTATAATAATCAGTATAAGCCTGATATTTTTAGTTTACTTAAAAATTAGTGGGAATAAAGCTGACACAATCATTGCTAAGTTGGGTTGGGATAAGTCTTGCCGTGTTGAAGCAGTAGGATTTCCTAGAGGTATTTGGATCGGATAGAAAAATTCGATTGACTTAAAGGTTGTTGGTAACCATTCTCAATTCATTTTGGCTCATATCTGTTCTTTTTTAACTCCTAAGTCGATCCTTGTTGCTTTTGTGTATGGAAGTCTTGATAAAATGAATAAGAAGGTTTTGTGGCATGATTTAAGTCGCTCAATTCCAATTGGGGATGTTTCTTGGATGGCAATTAGAGATTTCAATTCCATCCTCTCTTCTGATGATAAAAAATAAAACAAAGGAAAGTAACTACATAAGCAATGAGGGCTTAATAAGCTTGTATAAACTTAAACATAACTTACCATTTCATTTATACAATTCATAGATCAAGAATAAATCATTTCCAATGCCATAAGCTTAGTAAAAGCCTATACAACATCATCAAACTCACAAGTTAGTACACTTGTCCATGATACAAATGAAATCAACCATAAGATATGTAGTTTACCATATATAAACACATCATTTAACTCCTCAATGTTATTATAAGATCATGATTCATTCCATTTGCATACTTACCATTTCATTTCCTTTTCTTACCCGTTGAACCATCTAGAATTACATCAGATACTCGGGAATGTTCACACATAGTGTGCCTTTCCATATAATTGTAACCTTTCCTTTACACCAATACTCACACGAGCTGTGAAATAAGCCTGCTCACATGAGCTATGGGTTGAAATGTAAGCTACACGATGCTGCTCACACGAGCTGTGGAGAACCTACAACAAATACAGGACCTCAGCCATCGGTAGGACATTCAAGTCATATCAAAGGTCGCAGATGTCAGTTCTTTGGTGACTTTATAGATAAAGCCCTTTTGCATGATCTGGGTTTTCAGGGACCACCTTTTACATGGCATCGTGGTAATCTCTCTAAGAGACTTAACAGGGCTGTGGGTAACGACATTTAGATGGATTCATTTCCTAATTGTTCGTTGTCCCATTTACCCAGAATTAAGTCTAATCATCGTCCCCTCTTTTTTAAATTTTGCCATAAAGAAAAGCTTGCTCCTAATTGTCCCTCCATTTTTTAGCTGGTTGGTTACACCATCAAAATTTTCCTGACTTTGTCAAGAAGAATTGGAGCTTCAACGGTGATTTGTTTAGTACGATTGCTATTTTTATGGATAAACTTAGAAGCTGGAACAAATGTGTTTATGGACATATCAACCAAATAAAGAGACATTTAATGCATAAGCTTTCTAGAACTCAACATGCGTTGGACCTTTCAAGGTCTAAATATCTTATACATCAGGAAATTTCAATTCGTGAAAAGCTTGAAAATATTTTTCATCATGAGAAGATGCTTTGGAAACAAAAATCAAGGTGTGAATGGCTGAATTTGGGAGACCGCAACCCGAGTTATTTTCATAGGCGTACTATTCAGAGGAGAAATTTTAATAAAATCACTGCTCTACGTAACACTGATGGGGATTGGGTTTTTTATCCTGAGGTTCTCAAAACTGAAGAGGTTAAGTTTTTCTAGAATCTTTATAGGGAGAATCTAGGCTCGTCAGGAAGTATGCCTCTGAGTGCTTATCCTAGCCTTAGCAATGAAGATGTTGACTTTCTCGGAAGGAATGTTACGAATGAAGAAATAAAGGCTGCTCTCTTTCATATGGCACCCCTGAAAGCTCTAGGTAGCAATGGGTTTCAAGCTACGTTCTTTCAAAACCAATGGGATATTATTGGAGATACCATTTGTGTGTGGGTCAAGAAAGTTTTTGGAAGAGGTATCATCGACCCAGAGTTTAATAACACACTTATTGTGTTAATTCCCAAAGTCTAGAATCCAGAGAATTTCTCTCAGTTTCGGCTCATTATCCTATGTTCAGTGTTGTACAAGTTGGTTATGAAGGTTATCGCTAACAGATTTAAGAGTATTTTTTCGAAGATCTTTGGTCAAGAATAAGCAGGCTTCATTGCTGGAAGAAGTATTATTGATAACATTATTATCACTCAGGAAGTTTTACACTCTATGTGGACTAAGAGGAGTCTCCAATGGATGGCAGTTAATATTGATTTGGAAAAGACTTATGATAAAGTCAGATGGGATTTTGTTGAAGCATCTCTTAACACAGCAGGTATTCCTTCTCATTTGGTTAAAGTTATTATGAATGATATCTCCTTATCTTCTTGGATTTCTTGGTGGAAAAAGTTCGCAGTCATCTTTCTAGTTGGGATGCTAAGAGACTCTTGTTTGCAGGAAAGGTTACTTTAGCCCAGTCAGTTCTGTTGACTACACTAAGCTACCTTATGCAGTCGACCCTTATCCCTAAAGGAATATGTGACTCTATTGAAGAATTAGCAAGACAATTCATTTGGGGAGCTGCAGACAGCAAAAGGAAGATGGCCTTAGTAGGGTGGGATGATATATGTCAGCCTAGGATTCATGTAGGCATTGGTTTCCGTCGCCTGGAGGATCAGAATAAAACTTTCATGATGAAAATGGGGTATTCTCTTATTACTAAGTCTGAAGCGCTTTGGGTTAAGGTCCTTAGAGCTAAGTATAGTTTGTGTGAAAGAATGTCGGACCCTATCATAAGGAATAATTGTTCCTATATGTGGAAAGTTGTTGCCAAAGCTTGGCCTCTGTTGCGCAGTAATATGATCTAGTCCATTGGTAATGGGAAGTCTGTTCAATGTTGGAAGGATAATTGGGTTCCCAATATGGGACCACTTAGTCAGTATGTCCTAGGCCTTGGCAACATTGATCCTGATACCAAAGTTAATGAGATGGTTTTGGGTAATAGTGATTGGAATCTTAATCTTTTCAGATTATGGTTGCCAGAAGAAGTGGTTAACTGCATCATCAGTATCCCTTCTCTTTTAGACCAAGCTGGACCTAACATTCTTTCTTGGTCTAGAACCACTAATGGGATCTTTTCTGTGAAGAGTGCTTACTTTTTGTTGAAAGAAGAGTTTTGGTACCTGAAGGAGGTGAATTGAAACATGCTTTGGAAAATTCCAGGACCCCAACATGTGAAACATTTTATATGGCTAATTCTTAAACAGAGGCTTTTAACTAACTCTGAAAGAGTTAGAAGGGGTATTGCGCAATACGCGCTGTGTCTTCTTTGTGGCCATTTTAAGGAGGACATTCTTCATATTCTTAGATACTGTTCTTTTATGAAGGGGATTTGGCACAATATCATTCCTTCTAACCAACTTAGAAATTTATTTTCCGACAATATTTCGAAGTGGTTATCCTCAAATTTGCAATTGATTTCTACAAACAAGTTGAGCGATTCATCTTGGGCTTGTCTGTTTGGAATCATTCTTTGGCGCATCTAGAAGAACTGAAATTTGATCATCTTTCAAGGAAACACCATGACTCCGAAGGAAACTATTAGTGTTTCCTACAGTTGGGCGAAGCACTTTCTCTCTACCCATAATGAAGTGGTGGCATCTCAGACGAAGCAGTCTTCAAACCACCATAACTCAGGTACGTGCGTATTCCTTAATACTGGTGGTGCTGTTAATTCTGTGTCTAGTTTCTCTACAGCAAGTGGTATGGTACGTAATAGCAATGGGGAGTGGATCCTAGGCTATAATCACTTTTTAGGGGAATGCTCAGTTGTGACTGCTGAATTATAGGGCTTATTGGATGGACTATTTTTCCTTCAAAAACAAGGTTATGATAAGGTCATTATTCACACGGATAATCTTGAGAATGTAATTTTTATCAGTGACAGTAAGCATGGTGGTCCAAAAAACTCTCTAATAAGGAGGATTCAACAAATTCTAGCCTTTGAAGAGAATTTGTCCTTGAATTATGTTCCCAGAGAGACAAATCGAGTAGCAGATGCTTTGGCTAAAATGGCTCTGTCAAGTGCTGAATCGTTGAATTTATTCGAGGATCCCCCTTTAGAGATTAAAGAGATCTTCAAGAATGATAACTCTCTTGATAATTTGCTTATGATATTATCTATGTAAATTTCTTAGTTTATTTTACCAAAAAAAAAGTTGTATATAAATTAAAATTTAAATTTAGTTCTATAAATAGCATGCATTAGTAGTATCTAAGAAAATCATGGATATAAAGAATGAAAGTTGTTAGTATTAATAAGTTAGAAGTATCTAAAAAAGTATGGAGTATAAAGTAAGGGTAAATTACCTATTTAATCACCCGAGTTCACTCACGTTCTTATTTTGGTCACCCATTTCAAAAATTTGTTATTTTAGTCGCTCCTGATAGATAAGTCGTCAATTTTAGTTACTCTAAAATGGGTTTGATCACCAAACATAATGTTGACGTGGTGTGGTATAATAACAAAATTAGCATTCAATGTTAACCAATTTTATTAATTTAATCCTGATTTTAAAAAAATAACTCTTAATATTTACAATTTATACCAATTTGGTCATGATTCAAAAAATTAAGAAAATTTGAATTAAAATTAAAAATATATAAAAATTCAAAAATTACTAAAATTTATAAAATAATATAAAATCCTCAAAAAAAAAGTATAATATTTAAAAATTGTTAAAATTTAATATATTTTCACACCTTTGTTCCCCCAAAGTCCACACTTTTCTTTCTCACCTTCCTTAATCAAAACCAGTTTTTTTCTCATTCTCTAAAATATTTTTGGTACTTATCATTTTGAGCTTATATAAGTTTGACTTTAATTTTTCACTGTAAAAAATGGATTAATTTTTCATTTAAGTTTTCATTTTCAATTTGGATTATTTATTCGAATCAAAATAATAATAAGGAAGATTTGTGAATTTTTAGAATTTAAAAGGCAATTAATTAAATAATGCTACTAAAGAGGAAATCAAATTCCATTGCAAACCACTTAAAATAAATGCACACCAAGTGATTGTTAAAATAATAGACAAATATTCGATTTTCCAGATCTAATTAATATAATAATAACACTATCTTCTTTATCATGTAATCTAAAATCATCTCATCCCCATCATCTTTCCACTATTATTTATTGTTTTTACTTTCTACCCTTTCACTCTGATTGTTTCCTCCGGTCGTCGCCTATGTCACCTTTTTTGTCAACTTCTCTTGCAATATCTTCGCATCTCTGCTTATCAGACAATTTGCAAAACCATAAGTAAAAAAACAAAGACACAAAATTCACACAATAAAAAATTAAAAAGGACAAAGAAAAAGAAAAAAAGAAATAGCGAACCTTTGATGGCATTGCTCAAGGGTTAATGCCTATTTGTTATAATTTTTTGAGCACTTTATATTTTTATAAATTTTAATAATTTTTGAATTTTTATGGATTTTTTAATTTTTAATTTATAATTTCTAATTTTTATAATTATGATCAGATTGGTATAGTGTGTAAATATTAAGAGTACAATTTGTTTTTTTTTTAAATCAAGATTAAATTAATAAAAGGGTAAATTTGTGTAATGTCTTCTCTCTCTGTGAAAAAGTTGGTTCTGAAAATAATCTAGTGGAAGAATTGAGACCAAAAACGGTTCGATTCAGAGATAAAAATGATAATACGTGTAGTGATATGATGATCGATTTGTCTATGATCTACCAACCTATTGGAGGGATAAAGCTAGTAGGCCAATCTTCCAAGTCTGTCTACAAAGAATTGGACGAAAAGGAAGATTTTGATATTTTGGAAGGGGATATTCAGAAATCCTTTGTGAATGGAGTTCCTTCTATCTCTTTCTCGACAGGATTCATCAAATCATCATTTAGGGTATGAATAATACAGTAATTTTAAAATTTTTGGGTTGTAACATTGATTTTTTAATTTTGCAGAATAAAATTCATAGTTTGTGGAAGCCCTCGGCACCATTGCATATGATGGATATTGAAAATGGTATTTCCTAGCCAAATTTCAGAACAAATTAGATTGTGAGAAAGCTCTCTCTGAAGGTTCTTGGACCATATTTGGTCAATACTTGACTGGACAACCTTGGACGATGGCATTTGACTCTTCCCAAGCTTATCCAAATGTGGTTATGGCGTGGATCAAGTTCTCCACCTGGATATCTGTATAAACATAAAATTTTGGCTGAGATAGGAGAAATGGTTGGAAAGGTTGTCAAGTTAGATATGAACACAGACAGTGGGATGAGAGGTCGTTTTGCTCAGATGGTGGTCTCTGTTAAATTAGAGAGACCATTGGTTTCCCAAATTTTAATCAATAGGTATTCACAAAGAGTGGAGTACGAATCTCTACCGACAAATGTCTCACTGTGGGAGGTATGGTCATGTGAATGATAATTGCTCCTTTAGGTGTGCTGGAATCAACGTGGAAAAGGAAACAGCTCTGCCCGAAATGATACCAGAAAATCACAGCTTGGTCGAGGACTGACAGGTGGAGAAAGACGAAAATTACAAGCCGTGGATGATCGTAGAAAGGAGACCAAGGTGAAAATTCAGGAATAATTTGCAGCACTCTTACGGAAATCAGGAGAGGCAGAATGAAGGTTCTCGTTTTAATGCCCTAAAAAATAGGAATTTGAATCAAGAATAAACTGAAAGAGATATAACAGATCATTGACGCAATAAGGGAAAGAAATTCTCATTGAAAATCAACAAAGTAAGGAAAATTGCTATTACTATAACGGTCGGCTGGCAATGGATTCAAAGAACAAAGGGAAGTCTAAAGAGTTGAGCCCTAAAAATGGATTAAATTCGATTATTAAAGGATCTGATAACGCTGGGCCGAGTGTGGGATCCAGCTTGGTTAATAAAAGTCGAGTAGGGAGTCTTATTCCAACTAAAGAGAGACCTAACAGTTTGGGCCTTGGTGGCTCTTCGTCTACTCAAGCCTGATCCTTATTGGACCAATTAAGGCAAGGAACGGTGGCCTAAAATCTGCTCGCTGGCGCAATCAACAGCACTGGAAACCGGACGGCGATAGGAGATTCGTGTGGCCAAGAAATTGGGGGTTTTGCTCCTTAAAAATGATAGGCCTTCGGTGAACCTTTCCGCACCTCGACTGACGAACTGGTGGAAGGTGAGGAGCCTCGACTACGACAGACACTCGGCGGTGATCTTCCGGGAAAAAAAAAACAACAATACCTCTCCTTTAAAGACCAATCTGATCTTGAATCAGGTGGTGTTTTCCGGTCGGGGAAGAGGTGTTAAATCTAGGGATAGAGGTATCACAAAAAAGTTAAATAAAGTGCATTCTAGTAGCAGCAGCCGTTTCAAAACCAATGGTAGCCAACGTGTGTTGCTAAAAGATTATATGGTTCAATTGGCTGAAAGTATTTCAACTTTAACCAATGACAAACTTGGTTTAGAAGGACCCTCCAGAAGTGAAGCGCAACAGAAGGAAGGGAGGTGAACTCCCTGGACAGCAAAGATGGGATTCTCTTCTATCTTATGTTTATGTTCTTTTTTTATACTTAGAGCACGTTTGGTTCGCTGTATTGGATTAGAGGTGTATTGGATTGGATTAGAGGTGTAATGGAATAGAGGTGTAATAGCAAATCAACTGTTTGGTTGAATGTAATGGAATAGAGGCGTAATAGTAAAACTGTGTTTGGTTGAATGTAATAGAGGTGTAATAGCATAATGGAGAAAACTAAAATGACCAGAATACCCTTAGCATAAATTTGTTTTGGTAAATGATTATTGTTATTGTTATTTAAATTTTAATAAGATTATTTATTATCAAAAATAAATAATTTAATCATATTTAAACATAATTATTATTTAATATATTTTAATTAAAATATATAATTTAATAAAATTCTTAATAATTAGCAGAAATTTGTTTTGGTAAATTATTTTATTTAAATTTTAATAAGATTAATATCAATAATAAATAATTTAATCATATTTAAACATAATTATTATTAAATATATTTTAATTAAAATATATAATTTAATAAAATTCTTAATAATTAATATTCTTATATGAATTTACTCAAACCATAATATATGATACTGTAAAATATAAAATAACATAATTATTATTAAATATAATATAATTAAAATATATAATTTAATAAAATTCTTAATAATTAATATTCTTATATGAATTTACTCAAATCATAATATATGATTATAACTAATATGATTTAATTAAATATATGATTTAATAAAATTTAAAATTATTATAACTAATATGATTATAGTTTATGAATTTGTATAATTTAAAATAATAATTATTACATATAATTTAATAATAATATATAATTTCATAAAATTCTTGATAGTAAAAATTTTCTTATATGAATTTATACAATTTAAAATAATTAATATTAAATATAATTATATAGTGATATATAATTTCATAAAATTCTTAATAATAAAATGTTCTTATATGAATTTACTAAATTTAATCATATAACTTGAGAATTATATTATGCATAAACATAATTAACTTATATTAAGAAAAGGTTAGATGAAAATGAAATTGTACATTAAAATCCATATGTTATATAGTTTTACAACATCAAAAAGTTTGAACATTGATATTTAATGGTAAGAAAGAAATCTCCTAACCCATTCCAATCGGGCAATTGAAGGTAAACTAAAGAAAACGATCATTTAAGTTGGATGGTCGGGAATTTTACTCAATGCATCATACCGCTGATCATCGGTTTTCAATCTTGAAATTAGGGTTCATGATCATAATAGTAATAATAACTTGGGTTTTCAACTTTTTGTCCTATTCAAAGATTAGTCCCCATAAATGAAAGCTCCCTTTAGTGGAAACTTAATTACGGGGTGATCTTGGTTCATGAATCAATTGAATTAAGTTCCTGATTCAATAAGGTAATTCAAGTACTCTCGGAATTTCAATCTGGACAAGGTCTTCATGGACTATCAAAGAAAAATGACTTTTGAGCAATGGTTTGAGCCACCAAAGGACTGCAGGCAAAAAATTATTATATTTTTACTATTCAAGCAAATAAAATATATGAGATGGTCCAAAATTCCTGCACTCTGCAGTTGTTTTATGCAAAATTTGACCAAAAAATCCCTTTCTATAAATGTGGAGGTTCATAATTGTGGATAAGCTTTAAAATAGCAGAGTAACAAATCTTTTAACAATATATAATACAATTTGGAGACCTGGATTTGTAGTAATTAAGTCCAATTCATTTCTGTTTTTATCATCTTCAATGACTTGAATCTAATGAATAAATATGAAAAAAATCTGCAAGAGTACAGCAACCACATCTGACATTGGAGTAAAAAAGCTTACTTCATTCATATTATTAAGAAACTAATTACAAGTGCTAATCCAACTACATTAAAGAGGAAAGCTTTCTTCATCAAATATTATTAAAGAACTAATTCCTAATTCCAAAATGCTAATCCAAAAGAAAAAAAGAAAAGAAAGTGACCCAATCCGAGCATGTTATATGATCATATGGTTAAGCAAAAGGGGTTGTTGCATAGGTTTCACCTCATCATCACCGTGCATCCTAGCCTTCCTAGCTTGAATACCATAAGAATCTAATGCAGAAGATCGCATTAAGTTAAAAAAGTTCGATAACTATTGATGCATTAAAGCGTTTTTGAAGAACTGTACTTCTAATTATGTACCTTGGTTAACAGCAATGACCTCTTTGTTTGAAATGATCTCTATAGTCTCTTGTGTCATATTCCTTATGTCGCAGCCGAGAAGAAGAGGAGCCTGCAATAGCATTCATGTTTTTCAGACCAGATATGCAACATCATGCATATCAACAAGCATAAAAAAGGTGAATATCAATTGTAATACCTTGGAAATAGCCCATAAGCTGAAATGTACTATATATTCATCTTTCGTCATCCCTCCATTCCCGATCTCAAGCATGTCCGGATCTATCGATATAACAAGAATTGTAATCACAAAACATTTAATATGGTTCAAAAAAAATTGCAGAACTAGAGGCAGCCTATGTTTGAGAAACAGAATAAACCAAGAGGCAGCCTATGTTACGGACTGAAGTTCAACTACTGGAACACAACATGTATGCACGAACATGCCAAAATCTATCATGGATTTATCGTGTTACAAACTATATAACACCTTAAATGCAATACGACATAGAAAAATAATAATAACACGACAAGGGAAAACAAATGATTACCCCAAATAACAACTTAAGATTTACTTGTAAATATATTTTACAACTATAGAAGGAAGAACAAAAGGATAATCAGTAACCAAACCCACCTCCATGTCATTGACAAAACCTTCAACTGAACGATAGGGTGCATAAACAATGAGATCAAATTCCAGACTCTGCAAATCCAGTTATGTACTTTTGAGAAGCACAAGCAAAAGAAAAAAGCAAGACTAAAAGAAAAAGGAAGGAGAACAGTAGCCATACCTGAGACACTATCATCTCGTAATTGAGAATCATTTGATGATCCTGTGAAATCCCCTTACCAAGCTCCTCTGCTGACACATGATTTTCTTCTATCTTACACGCCGCATACACACAGGTTAACCTAGAGTTATAAAGAAACTTTTCCAATTTAACAATTACATTATTCTCTAAAGAAAGTTTAGTATTCAATGGTGATTATCAGTCAAAGTAACATTTCTTCCACCACCACATACGAAATGACAAAGTCAGGGACAATATACAAATTCCAAACAGTATGTTGCTTACCTGATATTTTCATACATTTTTAAAATAGCACATGATGCATTTTTCTAACATACTCTTAAGCGCAAATCAGAATGACTCATCCAGCATATTACATGCAGAGATAAAGGGCATTGGAGCTTGTATCTGAAAGAGATGTAGAAGACTCGTACATTATATGTTTTGGATGATGTTCCATGACCGACCATTGCAGGTAAAACCTTTTGAAATAAATTAGAGCAGTTGCCTGCAAAACATGAACCACAAACAGAATCACATTGATCATGGCCTCATATTTATTTATAGTATGACCATTATCCAAAAAAAAAAAAGGTAGTAAGTACCTGAATTTTATTAGGAAAGTAGAATGCACTACAAACTTCTCGAAGTTTGTTCTCATAAAACACTCGCATGAACTGTTCTTCTTCAATGTTAAGAGGTTTTGGACGAGAATGCTTGTCAGCTGACATGAACAATCAAAATATTACATGGTACGCTCGATGACCTAGCACCTCACAATAGAACTAAAAAGTAAAAGAAAATTTCATTTACCATTATCTCTTGCAATAGGTTCAGGGTATGATAGTGAACCATCAGCGTCTACTTCCATTTGTGTTGTCCCATACTTCAGAATAAATCAGCAAGTCAGCTTCAATAAAATGAACACCAGAAAGAAAATTTCCACTAGGAATGGTTTCAATAATGGTGGTTTGCAACTGACAACATTTAAATGCTTCTAATGGGAAGTAAAGAAGGGAGTTCAACACCAATTTCATCTAATCTACTAAAACGATAATCCGAAGGTACACTATGCAAACACACACTCAAGCTCGCGCATATAGACATACATACAAAACTGAAAAGAAAGGACTCTGTCATACCTTCTCCAGTGCTTGTATTGCTCTTTGATTTGCAGCCTTGTATTTCTCAACCTATATCAGCAAAAAAAAAATTAAAAACAAAACACAAAAGAACCTAATTTAAACTTGAGAAAGTTCTCAATTAATTGCAATTCCTACTTTTCTATCTTTTCAATCTCTTCTTACATCAATAAAGCATCCATGAAGAAAATTAAGCAAAAAACATTAACACCAGCAGCTTGTAATCAATATAAACAGTGGAAACGGAAAAACATTGCAAAGAAAAACAATTGGTTTTTTCCTCACATTTAAGAAACAATGAAATTTCTCTTTTTTTTCTTTCATATTATTTACCAGTTCTTGAGGCGAGAAGATCCAGTTAGCTCTATGAGTCGATGTATGAAAATCAGCCATGAAGAACTCAGTAACTCGGTAGCCCCTGACTCAGCAATTCGATCGCAGCTACGCAAAATAATTTCTCCAGCCACTCAACACACTCACATCTCCCCAAATTTTAAATTCACAGTGTTTATCATCACCTGATAATCATATATGGAAAATTAAGGAATTAACAAAAGACTGAATGAAACAGAGGGTTAAAAAAACCCAAAAACAGTAGGAAAATAATTTGAGAATTACTTGATTGAGAGGATCAAAGAAGGGAAATTAGTGGTAGATCTTTCGTAGCTGTTCAATCCAGAGAAAGGACGGCGACTCTACTTTGTGGGGGGCTCTAAAATATAAAAGGAATTTAACGGTGAGGGAAGAGGTTCATGCACGGAAGAGGAGAGGGTCGGGTAGGGAGGGAGGGTAAAACAGGGAGATGGGGAGGGAGGCCGGAAGTAATAGCTAATACAGCGAAAAGGAAAGGGATTGGAAAACACGGGAATTTGGGGATTAGGGGCGTAACCGATTACGCGCGTAATACCTATTACAGCGAACCAAACGCCGGAATAGGGGCGTAATGTAATACACACGTAATCGGGGCGTAATGGATTGGGTAATACGGCGAACCAAACACAGTGTTAGTGTTTGATCTATTTTATTTTTTAAGAGTTTTATTTTATATTATTTTATAATTGACATGAACTCAAATTTGAAAATAGTTACTTGGAACTGTCAATGGTGAGCTACCAGGAATTTTATCCAAGTTTTTCAAGAATATAATGTGGAGCACCATCATGACATTGTTTGCTTATTAGAATCAAGAGTAAGCGGTAAAAAAATAAATTATATTATTGATCTCATCAGGTTGAGGATATTAGATTTTTAGGTGGTATCTGGGTGGGTTAGAAAGATTCTATGCATATTCAAATCCTTTGAAATCACCCTCAATTTATTCTTCTTCTTGTTAATGACTATATTCCCAATAACTCATTTCTTATTTCCTTTGTTTATGGCAGTCTAGACAGGTCAAAACGAAAGTTCTTTTAAGATGGATTAAAATCTGCGATGCCTCTTCAATCGATCCCTTGGTTATTAATAGGAGATTTTAATGCCATCTTATCACCCGAGGATAAACAAAGCCCTTTTACCATGGGTAAGAGATGTAATTTATTTGGTAATTTTGTTGATTCTTGTGAATTGCAGGATTTGGGATATTACGGTCCTTCTTTCACTTGGCAGAAAGGTGGCATTTTTGTCAGATTAGATCGAGCTTTAGCTAATGATGTATAGATGTCATATTTTCCACAGTGTTTAGTCTCCCATCTCTCACACATTAAGTCTGACCATCGACCTCTTCTACTATCTAAAAGACCAAACTTGAATTTGGCTAAAGGAATACCTTTCAGATTTTTAGTAGGATGGACAAAGCATAATAATTTTGTCAAAGAAAAGTGGAACTTTGTGGGCAATATGGCAGTTTCTTTGAATAATTTTACCTCATATATTAAAGATTGGAACAAGAACGTTTATGGTTTTTTAGGTTCCCGTAAGCGACACCTCATGAGATCACTCAACAACATTCAAAAGGCCCTAGATCACTCTACCTCAATTCATTTAGCTAAGCAAGAAATGGAAGTTTGGGATAAGTTGGAGAACGTGCTTAACCATGAAGATCTACTTTGGAGACAAAAGGCTTGGTGTGTCTGGCTTCAATTGGGGGAGAGAAACACTAAATTTTTCATAATTACATGATTAAAAGAAGGAATTTTAACTGTATTATAACACTACGTATTGGCAATAGGGAGTGATGCTCTAATCAGGAAATATTACAAACAGAAGTAGTGGGTTTCTTTGAGAAACTTTATGGTGAAGTGCCTCAAGCCTTAGGGACCTTTTAATAATAGTTTTCCAAGTTTGAACCCCTCAGAGATTGCTTTCTTAGAGGAGTTAACCACAAATGAATAGATCAAAAGGGCTTTATTTGACATGGTGCCTTTAAAACCTACGGGAAGTGATGGCTATCATGCTCATTTCTTTCAAAGCCAGTTGGATATTCTTGGTAATGATATTTGCAATTGGGTTAAGGGAGTTTTTGCTAGGCTACCAATTGAGCAAGATTTGAATAATACTCTGGTTGCTCTAATCCCCAAAAAGGTTGTCCCGATGATTTCAGTTAGTTTCATCCTATTAGTTTCTGTTTTGTTCTATATAAATTGGTGATAAAAGTGATTGCTAACCGATTTAAGTTGGTTTTCCCCAACCTTATTTCCCAGGAACAAGTTGGATCATAGCTAGTCGTAAAATATCTGATAATATCATTTTAGCACAATAAGTCATACATTCTATACGCTACAAGCAAAATGGGAAAAATTGGATGGCTATTAAGTTGGATTTGGAGAAAGCATATGACAAAGTTAGTTGAGACTTTATATGTGTTTCTTTGACTGCTATTGGGATACCTAAATTCCTGTGAAAAGTGATAATGTCAGCTATATCTTCCTTTTCTATACAAATACTTTGGAATGGCGTGCCTACCTAAAAGTTTAATCCAGCTATAGGAATCTACCAAGGGTATCATTTATCGCCTTATCTTTTCGTGTTGTGCATGGACTGGTTGGGGCATATTATTCGGTCGGATATTGATATTGGTAAGTGAGAACCTATTCAGCTTTCAAGAACAGGTCTAGCAATCTCCCATCTGTTCTTTGCTGATGACTTGGTAATATTTTGCAAAGCTCAATTTGATCAAGCGCATTTATTGAAGAACATTCTAAATCGATTTTTCGTGATTTTAGGTCACAAAATTAGTACTAGAAAAAGTAATATTTACTTTTCCAAAGGTATTAATAATGATGTTCGCAACCAGATTGTTCAAATGTTCCGCTTTGGAGGTTCAGAATCTTGGCACCTATTTAGGTGTCCCTCTCCTTCATAATAGGGTAACTAAAAGCACTTTGAGTTTTGTGGTTGATAAGGTAAGGCGTAAGCTTCACAATTGGGATGCGAAGAAGTTGTCCATAGTGGGAAGAATCACCTTTGTAACACCCCTAACCCGTATCCGTCGTCAGAACAGGATTTCGGAGCATTACCGGAACTTTAAGAACATTTTACAGATATTTCTTATAATTTACTATTCATTTATTGAGATCATTCAAAATGTCCCTTAATTGGACCCTAGAGGCCCAATACGAGTATTAGAGTCGAGTTAGAACTTAATCAAGACCTCTAAAAATTTTTCGCCACTTTTCAAAAATTTTCCAAGGTGTAGGGCTCAGATACCCGTGTGGTCCAAGGGACACCCTCGTGTGACCCTGCGACATGCCCATGCTAAAGGCCATGTTCGACCCCATGTAACTCTCTGACTTGCACACACGGCCATGCCACACGCCCATGTGCTAGGCCGTGTGGTTAATTAATTCAATTTGAAATTAGGTGTAAGTTTCACACGGTCAAGACACACGCCCGATTCTAGGCCGTGTGGCACACAAGGCTAAGATACATGCCCGTGTCTCTGCCCATGTGCTCAATTCTGAGTATTTTGTTTCTTAAAATTAGGGTGCAGGGGACACACGACCTAACCACATGCCTATGTTATCAAGTTGTATGTCACACATGGTCTAGACACACGCCCATGTGGACAAAATGAAGTCACTTCTAGCTTTATTTCTCACCCAAAATTTCACCCAAGACCTGCACTTGAAGCACACCTCCAATACCAACCAATCCAAGCATTTAACCTAAGCAATTTCATCATTCAAAAGGCATATCACTACAAACATACATGATCACAAGCCTTACCTTAGTTTAACTTAGGCATTCACAACATTTGATCATATATATTCTTAATATAACACATGTGTATATTAATCATAATAACCTACTTAGAAATACCAAAATGAACCATTACTAGTCATTCCAATAGCTAGGTTACAAAATAACATTTCCAAGCCACTATTGGCCAAGTTGCCCTATACATGCCATTACAACAAAATGATTTTACTAAGTATACCCAAAATGACTAGTTGATAGTATGATGATGCTCAAATGATCTCCAACCTTTACGAGCTTCCAAGCACTATAAAACAGAGGAAAATAAAACGGAGTAAGCATTACATGCTTAGTAAGTTCGTGTAATGAAAACTAAACTTACCAATCCTGTTTATTAAATCTAAAGATACAATGTCATGTTTTCATCCATTTGGCTAAATTGCCTAAGCACATACATTCAATCAAAACATGTTAGTCACCAAAATCTTCATATAAATCAAGTAACATAGATGAGCTCATCAAGCAATATTCTTTCAAGTCATTATCATTTCATCTCAATATTCTCATGCCATGTCAAGAGTTTTTATGCCCGATGAGTCATTGAAATTCCTATGAAGGCTCAAGTAGTACACTTGAGGTGTACGATTCATTAATCCGTTAATTCTTATTGAGGGTACCCCTTAGGGCATTTAACCAAGGAATATGCTCTCAAGCCACATGTCGTATAATAGGGAACCAAGGAATATGCTCTCAAGCCACATGTCGTATAATAGGGTTACCAGTCCAGGCTAAATCCTTTATATAACGTATGCTTAGAGGAGCTCGATTAGGATTACCAGTCCAGGCTAAACCTTAGTCATAACATATGCTCGAGAGGTATTATATCGGGATTACCCGTTCAGACTAAATCCTTTCTATAACAAGGTCAATAGGATTACTCGTCCGAGCTAAATCCTGTATGCAACAAATGCAAAACCTTATTAGTTTCGGGAAAGTGCATATAATCATCGAAATTCAATATTCAATCGGGACTTAACCCTTTTTCACCATATCAAGCATGTATTAAGTTTCTCATTATAATATTCAAGTAATGTACATTAATATAAGTCACATTCCATAAAATACAACATTCAATTTAAACATATTACATGCCTGATTAAGTTACACGAACTTACCTCGACACTTGTTCACGTTAGAAATCTACTAATCCGAAACCTTCTTTTTTCCTCGATCTAACCTCGAATTTGAGTTGTCTAGATCTATATAAATAGCTTAAATCATCAATTTCATACATTTTATACTCGTTGGGACTCAATTAACGTCTTATGTAAAATTACCATTTTGCCTTTAACTTTTCCATAAATTTTAATTTTGTCCCTAGGCCCGAAAAATTAAACTTGTGCGAATTACTCCCTATTCCAAGCCTAACCAAAGCCTCATTAAAAATTTTACAACACATATGTTCATAAAATTTTAGAATTTTTCATCAAATTTTACAACTTTTCATTTTAGTCCCTAAATCATGTTTTCATCAAAAATCACTTTGTAAAAGTTATTTATCTATCAATAATCTTTCATTTTCTACCATAAATTTCTAATTTCCAGCATATACAGCCATGACCCATTTTTCATACCTTGATAACTTTTCAAATTAATCCCTCAAATAGAGAGATTAAGCTATCCTGGTTTCAAAAATATCAAAATTACTAAAAATGGGACAATAAAACTTACCCAATTAGGCCTTGAAAGTTTCTTCTCTCTTTCTTAGGGTTTCCATGTGTTTTTAGGTTGAAGATGATGAAAATAAGATGATATATTTTCATTTCATCTTTTAATTATTTAAGTATTTTGCTATTTCCAATTTATCATTGTCCTTTTTCTATATTTCCAAGGATGAGTCACCAAGAAAAATCTACATACTTTTCTTAATGGTCTAATTACCATGTAAGGACATCTATTTTTGAATTCCATAGCCATTTGATCCTCATAGCTATTAGAATTTAACTTTCGCATTCTATATGATTTAGTCCTTCTCGTAATTAAGCACTAAATCGTTAAAATTTTCGTATTAAAATTTTCACATGTCATATCTATCATAATACAGACTATATAATAAAATAAAAATAAATTATATTTTTGGGACGGATTTGTGGTCTCGAAATCGCTGTTCCGATTTCACTAAAAAATGGGCTGTTACAACCTTGGCCCAATCAGTACTACTTTCCATTCCTACTTATTTTATGCAGTTGACTTTGATACCTAAAGGAGTCTATGCAAAAATTGAAAGATTTATTAGACAGTTTATTTAGGGTTGTGTTGATGGTCACCCAAAAATGTCGTTAGTGGGTTGAGACTCTATATGCCAGCCACAGTCTCAAGATAGGCTTGGGTTTTGGCACTTCAATGACAAATACATGTTTTTTCTTATGAAAATTGGATTCAATTTAGTCTCGAAGAGTAATGCCTTATGGGTTCACATCCTTCGATCTAAGTATGGATGGAAAGAGTAAATTCTAGAGACTATTAATAGGAGTCAGTGCTTACATTTATGGCAGTCTCTTTCTAAGATATGGTTGTTACTCCGTGAAAACTTAGCTTGAGATTTGGAGATGGCGCAAGTGTTCGTTGTTGGAAGGATTCTTGGATCCTAGGTATGAGCCTTTTACTATAAAAAATTCTATCTTCTACTAACCTTGATTTGGATTGTTTTGTTAATGAGTTGGTCAACTCTGATGGAAGGTGGAACTTGGATTTGTTTTGTGTCTAGCTGTCTGAAGATGTGATTAATAGAATTATTAGTATCCCTCATCATTTAGACTCAGGAGCGAACAAGGTGATATGGGCTTGATTGACATTAGGTGTATTTTCAGTTCGTAATGCTTTCTGAACTTTAAAAAAAGACACTTGGAGTTCTCGAGAGGAGAATTTGAAGACTATTTGCAAATATCAGGGTCTACAAAGAGTGAGATTTTTTCTTTGGTTTGCTTTTAAGTAGAGGCTTCCTACTAATTCGGAGCGTACAATGAGGGGGATCAGTCAAAGCAATTCTAGAACTGTGTGTGGACATGAGTTTGAGGATGTGGCCCATGCTCTTCTCGATTGTCTGGCACGAAGGATGTGTGGATGCATGTGCTTCCAAACCATCTAAAGCAAAGGTTCTTTTTGACTCATTCCAGGTTTGGCTTTCATCCAACCTTTGTTACAATGTGAGATTGCAGGATAGTGGAGTCACTTGGTCGTGCCCTTTTGGATTAATTACTTGGCATATCTGGAAGAATAGGAATCTCATTATCTTTCAGAATATTTCTTGGTCGACAACTGAAGTGGTGAAAGTCTCTATTAGCTGGGCTCGCCAATTTGAATTATACTTTAATTGATACAAAAGCAATGTTTCCAACTTGAACCCTGTTAATATTTTTGATAATACATGGGTACTTTTGTCAACTGATGGTGTTGTGGTGAGAGAAATTGGTTACATTGCAACAGGAGACTTGGTACGAAACAAGGACGGAAATTGGATTATGGGATTCAGTCACTATTTAGGTGTCTGTTCACCGTTTGAGGCCTAAGTTTAGGGTATCCTAGATGGGATCCTTATTTTACTTAATAAAGGATACAAAAGGACAATAATTTAGACTGATAACCTTGATGTAGTCCAAGCCTTGACTGATTTGGGATTGGAGGATCTAGGGATTACTATACTTAGAAGGTCTCAACTTATTATGAAGTTTAAAAGACAGTGAAGGATCAATCACATACTAAGAGAGCAGAACTTGGTGGCAAATCAACTTGCTAAACTTAGCTTGAATTGGAAATAAACCTTACAGGTCTTTGATGAAGCACTCAAGGAAATCTTAGAATTTTTACAAAAAGATAAAGTGAATGGTACTTTTATGTAATTGATGTAATTCATCTTTTCTTTTCACCAACAAAAAAAATTTTAAAAAAAGGTAAACATTGAGGGCTAATTTTGTTATTATACCACGCCATGTCAATATTTTGTTTGGTGGTCAAACCCATTTTAACGGTAAAGTGACTAAAATTGACGACTTATCTAACGAGAGTGACTAAAATTGACAACTCATCTAACATGAATGACAAAAATAACAATTTTTTTTGTAATGTTCTTTGAAGCGAATCATATTCGAACGATAATGTCAACGGAGAGATATGTAAGATCATTTTAATTAATGATTAGATAATATAATATAAATCTTTTTGATAAGTTGTTTGTATTGAACGAAGCAAACACTCTTTTATACTTTCTTCTTTACATTTTATTTATTTATTTATTATTATTGAAGTTGTAAACAAATGAGAGGAAGATTTGAAAGAAAAATTTAAAAGGACTCATTGTATAATATTTCAATAATTTTTTATTCATTATTATTTAATGTGTTTACCAATTTAACGTAAACATTTTTTTATATTTATCATGAATCACCATTATAATAGTTGCATTTTGTTTTATTTTTTTTTACTTTAAATTTAATGTTATAGTTTACATTCTAATATAGTTCTAATTTTTTATATTATTTTCAATAATTTTATGTATTAATTTTATGTTTAATTGATCTTTTAGATAAATATTGATTTTACATTGGAACTGATTATTTCAAAGAAATAAATTTCAAGTAATGATGTTGAATGATGGTGTAATAAAATTCAAAGATAAATTATTTTGAAAGAGCATATATTGTTATTTTTTACTTGGTAGTATAATTTTTAACTTTCTATAAGATTCAATATTTTATTTTTTTACTAGGTATTTTATTTTATTGTTTATTTAAAATGATGATTTCAAGTTCTTTTATTTATAAAATATTGTTTATTTAAACATTATTTGTATTATATATGTTATATGTTATATATTTATTGATTTTTAATTTATAAAAAAAATTGTGCATATTTACGTGCAAGGAGGGATGGCAAGGCTAGGGGCCTAAAATGAAAAAAATATCATTTTGATTCCTTAAATTTTATAAAATTATATATTAGTAAACGGTAAGATTGCACTTCAACCCTAAAAATGATAAAATTTTAATTTAATCCTTCAAAATTATAAAGATATAAGGTAATAGAAAATTTTGAAATTGCATTTTAACTCTCATAAAATTACGTAACTCAATTTCGGTCCCAAAAAATAATTTTTCACTTCGCCCCAACATGCAAGGCATGTGTGAAAGAAAACTAGTTAGAAAAGAAATGTTAAGTAAAAAAGATGTATTAAGAAATTAAAGTCAAATAAGTGATTAATGTGTTGGGTTGAACCCAAATTATGCAACGAACATGAACGAAAAACGAGAAAAATCGGACACAAATATTTAGGTGAAAAAATCCCTCCAAAAAGGATTAAAAGATCGCGGGCAAAGAAAAACTTGACTAAAACAGAAAGAATTGAAAGGGAAGTACAAGTGGAGAAAAAAAAAATCCCAAACCTGAAATACAAAATTTTCTCGAAATTCCCACAAACTTTCTCTGAATTATGTTATTCAATCAATCTCTCTAGGATTGCTAAAAGCCCTATTAATAGGCTAAAATTCGTTACTAATCTGATTAGAAATATCCTTGTAACCACCCTAACCCGGCCTAGACATTAGGCCCGAATTCGGGAAATTACATTGGTCACCGAGATGGCCCAGTAAGCTATCGAAATTTATAAAACAGTCATTTTAAAATATTTGTTTATTTCAAAAGAAAACTTAAACTATTTTCATAAAAGCTCACAAGTTATCCAAAAACTGATTTAGATTAACAATGTAACTAGGTCTACTTCTCTTTAAAAAATAAACTTAGTTAAATTCCTATTTATTCGTTACTCAAAATCTTAAATTAAATCTAGCAGCGGAAAAGTGATAATAGCTTGTATTTTTAATAAAAACCGAAGTTCATGCATAATTAATTAATATTTATATTTTGTTGTCCTAAAATCGAATCAAATGAAATGCATGTTATATAAAACGAAAACTCAAGTCCTATGTCATAGTAATAAAGTAATGCGGTATTTGAATAACAATATCAAATAACAATCCTAAAGTACTTTAATAAAAATAAAACATTTCAAGTTGAGACCCTTCGAATGTCGTGCCCACGTCCTAACTTGGTAGGTTATCTATAGAGGTGGAAATAAAAGGATGTGAGCTATGAAGCTCAGTGTGAGTTCCACCACAAAATAAATTATTGCAAACAGTAGATATCATATGTAACACCCCAAACCTGGTCCGGACGTTATGGCCGGATTAGGCGATGTCACATGGTAGTATGTTTGAAAATTGTAACTTTGCCTAAAAATAATTTTCGTTTAGAAACTTTGTATTATTACCTATTACTTCTAATCTCGAGTTATTTAATCAGTCGAGTGTTTTCAGAATGTTTATTCAATGTGGAAGCTTTTAAAACAGATTGCGTATTTGTGGTATTTTTAATTAAACATCTATTTTTTTTTTGAAAACTCGTGTCCTTTCCTACTGCTAGCAGTAATAAACCAAAAATGCAAATCCCAAGTAAAAATCCATAGAGGTCATTTTACAGCAAAATAGTCCCAATTAAAAGTAAAACCATAAATAGTTAAAAAAATAGCGTAACAAAAAATGTGTGACCACCACTGAGTCCTCCGTCGCACCGACCTGCCTATGTCAGGGGATTACCTGTACGGATTAAACAAAAGGGCGAGTTTATGTAAACTCAGTGTGTAATCCCCATATAAACAAGCAGTCAGAATGCTATCATTGTCTGGGCTTAAGCCCATTACAGTATCAATATTCAGTACAGTAACAGTTATGCAGTATCAAATACTACCCCGCCAACCTCTACACTCCAACTTCGTCGAACCCTACACTCCATGTGGGGATATAATCAACCCACCCATCCCTACACTCCAAAAAGTACCAGATGCGGCACTAGATAGTAGTTTGCAATTGAGCTGCCAGTAAATTAGGCTCGAAGCCTTTCAATACACTTCCTCCAAACATTGTATTTCCCCTAACCCAATGCAATGCAATATACAAATATGACATGCTATCACATAATATCATGCATGTAAATAGGGCATACAGTATCAATTAGTGGGACATCATCATGCTTAATCATATCAGTCATACAGTCATTTCGGTCAATTAGGGGTCTAAGTAAGCTTACCGACCCTACAGTAGGTCCACAGTCGACTCAGGCGACCAATGCAACCTTAGCAATAAAACAGTGAAAATGGGCCTACAAGCTTATGATGTTCACCTGTGTGGGCCCACATGGCCCAAATTGGCCTTGGCTGTGTGAATCACACGGCCGGCCCAAAAATCCTACATGCCCATGTGGCCCATACAGTCCAATATGGTCTGACCCATGTATCGCACATAGCCAGCCTCGTCGATCACACGTCCATTTTCAATCACACGGCCTACCACACGGACAGCCACACACCCGTGTGACGTCGACAGCCTCACTTTTTAGCTTTTCACCGATTCCCGTTTATAGTGTTACGGTTACACACCTGTAGTGTTTTTGATACTTAAACCCTCCTAAGCACTTTAATACTGCAAGGTTTCCAATCGACTTGCTAAGAAACAGTATAAAGAGGGCTTCAATCTATATGATATGCGCACGAGTGGCTAACGTTTACACAAAAGAGAAGAACGGAATGCATTCAGAAGTAAAGGAGGAGAAAACGGCAGCAAGTGGGGAATTTTGGTGCGTGCGCAATACTCAGTGTCACGACGAAGAACTATATGAATAAAGAGAATGAAAGGGAAAGTAGTGCAAGAAGAACCAAAATTCGGCAGCAAGGTAGGGAAGAAAGCAAATAAAGATCAAAAAGAAAGAAAATCACAATATTTCTGTAAGGAAAAAGTAGAATAGCCGTCAGAAGAAAAAGAAACACTTTGGGGATTTTTGAAATAGCAAAAAGAAATGAAATTAGATTTGGATAATCCTCAACTTCCCCTAAACTCTCCTACTATCCCTCCACAAACCGTCCACTTCCCACTATACCTCAAATTCCTTATTTTCTTCCACCAATCCCACAACTACCAAAGAACCCCCTCATTATCCTCCTAAAAATCGGCCACAACATCCCCACACTCCTCAAATACTCAGAATTTCAGTCAAACTACAACACTCATACAACTCAAGTGGTAAAAATAAATCCCCTTGATCGCGCAGAAATTTGAACCTCAAACCTCTAGCCATAACACTTCACCTAACCACCAGACCAATAGGCCCATTATGACATATTTTGCCAACATTATTTATAAGTCTACTGATTAGAGATAAGGGTTTATTCATTTAAAAACAAAAATCTGCCCAAACTAAGACTTGAACTTGGGACCTCACACACACACCCAAAACACTTAACCACTGAAGTAGATACACACTTGTGTCACAAACATACGAAAATAAATACATAAGAGATTTTTGGGGCATTATATCATATACTGAATAATAATAATACGTAAAAATAATCATCATCAAATAATAATTTAGAGAATCGTTATTTCGAATCAATTCAAAACAAGATCATCTCAGAATTCTCAGTTTTGTACGTACATGTTGATAGTGCAATGCAGTTTCAATTTAACAGAAAAGGTCCTATCCAACTTTGTTACACTCCATAGTAGGAGTTCTCCAGAACTTCTTTACCTTTACACCACGGTGTAGATGAACCACTAAACATTGCAAATGAACTGCTAGTACGGTGTGATAGACCACAAATTGGTGCAAATAAAAGTTACTAATAGGATATGGATAAACCAGTATTCGGTGCAAATAAAAGCTGCTAATACAATGTGGATTAACTATTAAATAGTACAGACAAGCTACTAACACATCCTCCGTTCATATCATCCCACCCCATGCAATGCAACATGACATGCTATAACAGACTAGTACGGTAGCAATAACATGCTTATAACAAGTATATACAATAGCAATTATCATGCTTATAACAGATCATTACAGTAACAATAAACTCGCTTAACATGAGTTCGGTTTAATAGTAACGGTAGGCATGTATGTCATGCAACCAATAATCACAATGGCATGGAACATGTAAACAGATCAGTAGAATTACAGTAATAGTAAACCTGTAATAATTTCATATCATGCATATACAGTAATAATTCAATCAATCAGATAATGTATTCCAACATTATTCATATTATCAATGACTCAATTTAATGAAATAAAACACTAAAAATAGTTCAGGACTATTTAAGGACTAAACTGATCAATTCACAAAATTCTAGGTAAAACTGTAAAACAGAGGTCACACTGTCGTGTGGCCAAGCTATGTGGGACGCTATAGGCCGTGTGGAAGGGTTACATGACTGTATAACAGGTTGTGGTCGTGTGACAAATGTAAAAATAACCTACAAATGAGACAAGGTCGTATGGTAGGCCGCGTGGAAGGGTTTAAGCCATGTGGTTCACGAACTATTTTAAGGTTTAAAGGGCATATGGCCGTGTAAGGGGTTGATTAGATATGAGAAAAAAAATAATCAATAGTTCAATGATGGAAACATACTACAATTATGAGAGAAAAGAGGTGAAAAAGGAAAGAGGAATAAATAAACAGAGGATGAAGAGGAATTTTACTAGAAATGTGAAAAAGATTGTTATTCTAATCCAAATAAGAGTAGGAAGGACAAAATAGCTAGGGTTTGTAAATCCCTAGGGGCAAAAAGGGGAGAGTGGCGTGTTAACCATTAGGTTGCTACCTATAACTTATTCAATTTTTACTTCGAATAATACTTTTTTAATGTGGTTTTATTTCTAGGTTGCTAGGAATTTAAAAAAAAAAGAGGGGAGGGAGAGGAAGGAAGCTTGAATAAGGCCTCTAGGACAAGGCCCTAAACACTTAACCATTTAGCCCTATCTATTTTATTGTCTATTCATTGCGATTAATCCCCTATATTTTGGGGCGTGACAATCCTAGAGTTATTAGAGTTTGACTGGGAAAAGATAGCAGAGTTTAACTAGTAGAAGAAACCTGGTTGAGTGGGGAACACACCGCCACGTCGTGACGTTGCTATCAACTCGTTGGGACATCACTTGTCACATCGTCGGGATAAGTTCTTCTTGTTGGGATGTTGTGTATTGTATCGTTAGGACGTATGCTCTTCATTGTCACGATGTCGACTTTTTTTCAGACGAAATGTGAAGCATACCCCATATAATGGAATAAGTTTTTCTCCATATTTTATAGAGAAAGGATTGAGATTAGTTTTGTTATTATTTTAAAATTTATCGAATTATACTTCTATTGTCTTTTATGTTAAATATGTTTAATAATTTTTATGTATTTAAATATAAGAAAATTGGTTTAAAATGTCATGTTATTATGCTATAGGTAGTTCTAGACTTGTCCAAGGGTTGAGTAGTCTACTCGGCCTGATAGGCCCGGCCCAATTTAGGCCATTTTTGGAGAAGGAATTTTATATTTCAAACTTACCTGGCTTAATTTCAATTTAAATAATAATAAATATTCTTTTAATTTAAATTTAATTATAAAATATATACAATATTGATTAAATTTTTTAACAGTAAAATATTTTTTATTTTTTATTTTTGGTATGAACTATCCAAAAAAAAGGAACTTGGACATAATTTTTTTTTGAACCAAGCCTCGATCTCGGCTCAACCATGGAGAGGTGTAGGTAGCCCCCACTCTTTGTCTATTTTTCTCGACAAAATGTCGAAAAAAGATAGAATCTACATGTGTTGAATATTAAGATATTGATTTGTTGTTGCTTGTTTATTGGTATATTGTACTTTTCCTATTTTCTGAGTGACCCATCGACCCCACCATTGGGCTTTGTCTGTTGATAATTTGAAGATGATTGATAAAAGAATTGGACATAACTGTAAGACATTGGGCATTATTTGGTGTTAATTGACAAAATCTAGCCCTTAAAACTAACATTCATTACTCTCAACTCTGGCCCGTGACTTGCACTTCCATACAATGATGACTCCATTCCTCTTAGCTTTTTTATTAGGCCTATTAATGAACCCACAAGAAAATAGAATGGCCCAACTTTGGGTTCGCAAAATAACTCAAATATGTATTTTTTTAAAACAAATTTAATATGATTATTAAAATAATAAGTAAAATGCTGTAAAAAGCAAACATTTTGGAACTTAAAGAATATAATTGTGTAAGAAGGGAATTTTCAAAAGAAAATAGTTGTAATACTTGTGGTAATGAACTCTTTTTATTTATTAAGTAATTGTAGTATAAGAATTAAATAGAATTTTGTATAGTTCTTAATATTAATAAAATTATGGTTTTATAATTAAAAATTATGTCTATATATTAAAAATAAAACGTGAATATAAACAAAAATAACATAATATTTATTTTAAAATTCAAAGACAATAAAATTAATATAATATTAACTACCATAAATTCAAATTTTAAATATAAATAAAATTGTTTAATAGAATTAAATGTAATTGTAACACCTCAAATTTCTGTAGTTTCGACTTTTGTAAGTGTTGGGCTTGGAAGTGTCTGAATCTGTGTTCCGAGTTACTTTTGGTTTAAATATATGTGGGTTAAGTGATAATATGCTCTGGGTGTGTTTGGGAGGTCTTAAGTTCAAGCTTTAACTTGGGCTAAATTTTGGTTTTTATTGAATAAAGTCTGACTTGAAGTCAGTGGGCTTATAATGAATTATGGGTAAAAACTTAACAGAATGGGGCCTGCTGGTCTAGTGGTTAAGTGGCAAGGGAATACGCTTAAGGTTAGGGGTTTGATTCCCTACAGTGGTGATGGGATTATTTTTGCTGCAAGTTGCAATTAAGATTGGCCTTATTAGAAATCTAAGTTAGGGTTTTAAGGAAATTAGGTTTTATTCCCTTCTTTTTAGAGTAAAGGCATTTTTTTGTTTTCTGCCGTATTTTCTTTTGTTTTCCCTAAAAAAACCTTATTGCCGAAAATCATCTTTCTCTTTCCCCTCTCTTTTTTTCTCTTCTTTTTCGATAAGCTTAGACGTATAGCTAGAGGTTTTATCGATTCGGTAAGTATCGCTTTAAATTGAGTTACATGTTCTCCTTTGGAGTTTGTTTAAAGAAGGATTTTGGTTGCTGTTTAGGGAATATTGAAAGATCTATGGATCACTAACCGAGTTTTTAACAGTGAAGAATCATCGTTCCTCGTTGAAGGTAAGTAGATCTCTCTTTCGAGATTTCGCAGTTTTTAAGGATGTCAATTTAAGTGATTGATTTTGGGTTCGGTATTGTCGATTTTAGGCTTTAGAGTGCTCGTGGTTGGATTAGCAGTGAAAACGAACTAGGTGTGTACTCCGATCGCATAGAAATCGAGTTTCGGTGAAATTCAAAAAGTGGCCTGTCGACGCCACATGGACGTGTGGTCTGCCCGTGTGGTAGCCTGCGTCGCGAGACACGAACGTGTCACTGACGAGCCAGGTTGTGCGTGCCACACGGGCGCAACAAACACGGGCGTGTGAGGCTGACGAGGCCGTGTGCGAGGCACAAACTCGACCAATTGGGCCGTGTAGGCCGCACGGGCGTGTGGGTCACACGGCTGAACCACACGGGTGTGTGGGACTTTGGGCCAAGCCGTGTGATCTATAAGGGCAAAGCCAAGTTGAGCCGTGTGGGCCACACGGGGGTGTGGGCTTACACGGGCAGGGCACACGGGCGTGTGAGCCCAATTTATTGGAAATGTTCTATAAGGTGGCATGGGTCGCCTAAGTCGACTGTGACCTGACTTTAGGGGCAATAAGCGTTACTTAAACCCCATACTTTGATTGATTACTGAATTGTATGCAAAAGTATGTTATTATAAGCATGTGTATCTGTCTGATTCCGTATATCTGTTCTGTCATGATTTTGATAAGATCTAATATCTGCATATAAGCATGTCATGATATGTATGTTGCATTGCATTGGGTTGGGATTGTTGTAAAGAGAAGGAAGTCTAAGAGGCGATTAGCTTATTATCTGGCAGCTACGATGCATATATCTATTATGTATTGTTTTACAGTACCTCTTGATGTGTAGGGTTGGATAGGTTGATTATATCCCCATACTTGGTGTGTAGGGTTAGGTGGGTCGATTTTATCCCCACATGGTTGTTGGGTTGGTCGGAGATGGTGTGCAGGGTTGGTGGGCATGTTTTCTGATATTTGATTTATTATGCATGCAATACCTATATAGCTAAGGCTAAGCTATCTGTATTTTGTTATCTGTTTGTATGCATGCTGTTTGAGGAGATGTACACACTGAGTTTGCGAAAACTCACCCCTTTGTTTATTTATTTCTCAGGTAATACTCAGCAGTAGATGGATCGGTGCGACAGAGGGCTCGATGGTGACCACTGTTGGACATTTATGGATTTTTGAGTAACATTCTACTTGTCTGCTATTTTTTTAAATATTTATTTTTGAGATTAAAATGTCTTTGAACTTGAACTATTTTTAAGTTATTTTAGGTTTTTAAACTATTAAGCTATTAATTAATGAAATAATGATGTTTTAGCTTCCGCGATAATGAAATGTGTTCACCTAATAATAAATTTGGAGATTTCACGACTTAAGTAACGATAATGAACTGAACGATTTTTAACTTGCAAAAATTTTCTAAAAATACTCTCATGTAACGCTGCCAGATTCGACCATAACGTCTAGGCCAGGTTTGGGGTGTTACATTTAGTGGTATCAGAGCCAGGTTCAAAACTCAGCTGGGAATTTTGGGTTTTAAAATTTGGTTTAAAGAAAATGATTTGTGAAACAATTTGAAATATTTTTTATAAATAAGTGGTTCACCGAGTCTCCGGCGTCGATCCTGTAAGTTCTTTGAAACTCTGATATGTATTGTCTGAAAGCATGCTTATACTAAAAATTTTTCCTGTATCTATCTGAAATACTGTGTATGTGTTATAAAATACTTTAGGTAGTGTAAACTGGAAACCGTAGTTAGCTTACTACTCGCGATAACTGACTCTAAAACTCTATTACCATATTGCATAAAATATCTGTTAATGATTATCGAAACTGTAAACTAATGTACATAAAACTTCTAAATATAGATTAATTCGATAGTTACGATGAGCACACGTGGTACTTGTGGCTTGTAGACGGAGTACTAGAGGCCGAGGTACAGGCCGTAGAGGGATTCGAGCTGAGTCCTTTGCATCTGATACGATACCTAATTTGTACACTAGCGAGACACTGGTGTCACCTGTTACTGAGACTGGTGCTGAGTCTCAAAACCGTACAGTTAGGGACGACGCTTTGCCCCAGGCCATACTGCGAATCTTGGAGAGGGTTGCTAGAGCTAATGCTGGATCTGGAGGTCGTGGATTGGTTACGGAATGACTCCAGTCGAATGGGGCTGAGATATTTAAGGGCATCGCTGGAGTTGCTCCGAGTGTGGCTGAGTATTGGATGGATGCCACAGAGCGCATAATGGATGCTTTGGATTTTACTGATGAGTAGAAGCTCAATGAAGCTATGTCCCTGCTTCGCGATGAGGGATACCAGTGGTGGTTGAGCGTTAAGGAAGGTACTCAGCCTGATAGGTTGACTTGGGATTTGTTTAAGACCACCTATTAGAATAAGTATGTGGGAGCTAGCTACACTGACACTAGGCGACGTGAGTTCCTGAATCTCACTTAGGGAGACCGTTCAGTGGTCGAGTATGAGGCAGAATTTCTGAGGCTGAGTCACTACGCGAGGGGCATGGTGACGAATGAGTATGAGCGTTGTGTTCGATTTAAGGATGGTCTTCGTGACAGTTTTTGAGTTTTAATAGCTTCTCAGAGGGAGCGGGATTTCTCGATCTTGGTCGAGAAGGCCAAGATAGCTGAGGAGGTGAAGCGCTCTGAGCGTCAAAACTGTGAGAAAGGGAAAGTTAAGAAGGATTCTGAGTCTACTGGTTCTAGGATGAGGCCTAAAAAAAGGCTAGAGCTGACGGGTCCGTTAGAGTTGAGCCTACTGTTGCACCTGTTAGGGTGGCGATCTGCCAGCTATGTAATAGAAGCCATCCAAGCGAGTGTTGGAGATCGACTGGCGCTTGTTTGAGGTGTGGATCGACTGAGCATCGAGTTAAGGATTGTCCACTGAGGGGTAATCAAGTGCAAGCTCTGGTTGTTGAGACTACGCAGTCGCCGAGAGGAGTATAGCAGCCATCTAGGGGCCGAGGACAGACTAGGGGTAGTAATGGTATGGGTCGAGGTTAGAGAGCACCTAGTAGAGGTGCTGGGCTAACTGAGGTGAGGCAACCTGCACTTGTCTATGCTGCACGTCACCGTGAGGATGGAGATGCTCCAGACATCATCACAGGTACGTTTTTTATTCTTAATGTACCTTATGTTGCATTGATAGACGTAGGCTCTACGCATTCTTATGTTGCATGTTTTGTGTCTAAGACCTTGTAGATTTTGCATGAGAGTACTTCTAGTGAGATTTCTGTGGTGAGTCCGTTGGGGCAAACTATTAGGGCTAGTAAGCTATTTAGGGACGTACCGTTGGAAGTCCAAGGAACAATATTTTTGGTTGATCTAATGGAACTTCCGTTTGGGGAGTTCGATTTAACTCTGGGTATGGACTGGTTGGTGAAGTATCGTGTAAGTCTGGATTGCACTGAAAAGGGGGTGGTTCTGAAGATCGAGGAGGATAATGAGAGAATCGTGATTGGAAAACGACAGAATTATCTGAGTAATATGATATCTGTATTGGTAGCAGAGAAGCTGGTGAGGAAAGGATGTGAGGCATTTTTGGTCTACATTAATACTTCTGATTCTGTAGACTTATCGGTTAAGGACATCCGTACTGTGAGGGACTTTTCAGATGTATTTCCATAGGAATTACAATGATTACCTCTGAGCCGTGAGGTAGAATTTAGGATTGAGTTAATTCCTGGTTCAGCTCCGGTGTCTATCGCTCCTTATCGAATGGCACCAAAAGAGCTGGCTAAACTTAAGGCTTAGATTCAGGAGCTGTTGCATCGTAGGTTTATTCGTCCTAGTGTGTCTCCGTGGGGAGCACCTGTTTTATTCGTAAAGAAGAAGAATGGTACGATGAGGATGTGTATCGTCTACTGTCAATTGAACAAGTTGACGATTAATAATAAGTACCTACTTCCGAGGATTGATGACTTATTCGATCAGTTCAGAGGGGCTTCAGTGTTTTCTAAAATCGATCTGCGGTCAGGTTATCATCAATTGAAAGTGAAGGAGGCTGATGTGCATAAGACGGTATTTAAGACTCGTTATGGGCATTACGAGTTCTTAGTTATGCCCTTTAGGCTAACTAATACACCAGCGGTATTTACGGACTTGATAAATCGTGTGTTTTAGCCCTACTTGGATCAGTTTGTGTGGTGTTCATCGATGACATTTTGGTGTATTCTAAGTCTGATGACGAGCACGACGAGCATTTAAGAGTGGTTCTGCAGATCTTTCGTGAGAAAAAGTTGTATGCGAAGTTCACAAAGTGTGAGTTCTGGCTTAGGGAGGTAACCTTTTTAGGGCATGTGGTTTCTACTGGGGGGATTCGAGTGGATCCTCGTAAGATTGAGGCTATGATGGATTAGAAACAGCCGAAGAATGTGTCAGAGATCCGTAGTTTTCTGGGATTGGCAGGATATTACCGACGTTTCGTAAAGGGGTTCTCGTTGATCACAGTGCCGTTAACTAAGTTGTTGCGCAAAGGAGTTCCTTTTGTTTGGACTGACGCACAGTAGGAAAGCTTCGAGAAACTAAAAATAATTTTGATTCAAGCTCCAATTCTGATACAGCCTGAGCCTAGTAAGGACTTCGTGGTTTACAGTAATACGTCACACGTGGGTTTGGGTTGCGTCTTGATGCAAGACGATAAGGTAGTAGCCTATGCGTCTCGACAGCTTAAAACTCACGAGGCTAATTATCCAACGCATGATTTGGAGTTGGCGGCAGTTGTCTTTGCATTAAAGATTTAGAGGCATTATCTGTACGGTGAGAAGTGTACCATCTACACTAATCATAAGAGCCTCATGTATCTCCTTACTCAGAAGGAGTTCAATCTTAGGCAGCGACAATGGGCTGAGTTATTTAAGAACTACGACCGCAGTATTAAGTATCACCTTGGAAAGGCCAATGTGGTGACCGATGCATTAAGTTGTAGGGCTGTGGTTGATTTAAGAGCATTACTCGCTCGACTGAGTCTTTTTGACAATAGGAGACTCCTGGCTGAGTTGCAGGTTAGACCGACGTGGCTGGGTTAGATTAAGGATAAACTGTTAGGAGATGAGTCTCTTCAGTTACGATTTCGTCAAGTTGAGACTAAGACTACTACTGACTTTGGGATTAATGGTAATAGGGTACTGTGTTTCTGAGGTAGGATCTGTGTAGCTAGTGATGAAGATTTGCGATTTTCGATTCTAAGGAAAGCACATAGTAGTCCTTACGCTATGCACCCTGGTGGGAATAAGATGTATAAAGATCTCCGAGAGTTGTACTGGTGGCCAGGGTTGAAGCGTGAGGTGACCAATTTCGTTGCTCGTTGTTTGACTTGTCAGTAGGATAAGGCTGAGCATCAGTTACTTTTGGGTTTACTGCAGCCGATTAAGATACTGATTGGAAATGGGAGTGAGTAACGATGGACTTCGTTTTTGGGTTGCCCTCAACACCCACTAAGAAGGATTTTGTGTGGGTCGTCGTGGATCAATTGACCAAGTCTGCACATTTCATTCCTGTTAGGACGGACTTCTCCTTGCAAAATCTGGCTAAGCTCTACATTTCTGAGATAGTGAGGCTGCATGGGGTACCTGTCTCGATCATTTCTGATAGGGATCCTCGTTTTACATCTTGGTTCTGAGGGAAACTCTACGAGGCTTTGGATTCTCGTCTTTGACTTCAGTACTACTTTTCATCCTCAGAAAAATGGTCAATCAAAGAGGGTGATTCAGGTACTGGAGGATATGTTGAAGGGTTGTGTTATGGATTTCCGAGGTAGTTGGGATGAGTACTTGCCGTTGGCAGAGTTTTCTTACAATAACAGCTATCAGTCTAGTATTCAGATGGCACCGTATGAGGCGCTATATGGACGTAAGTGTCGCACTCCCTTGTGCTGGACTGAGTTAAGTGAGCGACGTATTCTGGGTCCGAAATTAGTATCAGAGACTGATGATAAGGTCCACCTGATTCGGGATCTACTGAAAGCGATTTCTGATAGACAGAAGTCCTATGTGGATTTGAAAAAGAAGGACATCGAGTATTCTGTGGGAGATAGGGTTTTTCTTAAGGTCTCGCCATGGAAGAAGTTTCTGAGGTTCGGTCGTAAGAGCAAGTTGTGTCCTCGATTTATTGGGCCGTACCGAATTCTGAAGCGAGTGGAACCAGTTGCATATCAGTTAGAGCTTCCTTTAGAGTTAGATTGTTTACATGATGTATTTCACGTGTCGATGTTGAGACGCTGTCGCTCCGATCCTACTCACATTGTGTTTGTGGAGGAGATTGAGGTTAGACCGGATCTGACATTTGAGGAGGAGCCAGTTCAAATTTTAGATCACGATGTTAAGATTCTGCATAGGAAATCTATTCCCTTGGTGAAGGTGTTGTGGCGGAATCATAGCACTGAGGAGGCTACTTGGGAGCCAGATGATTCGATGCGTCAGCAGTATCCTCACATTTTCTAATCAGGTAAAATTTGAGGACAAATTTTCTTCAAGGGGGTAGAGTTGTAACGCCCGAAATTTCTGTACTTTCGGTTTTTGTAAGTGTTGGGCTTGGAAGTGTTTAAATCTGTGTTTCGAGTTATTTTTGGTTTAAATATATATGGGTTAAGTGATAATGTGCTCTGGGGTGAGTTTGGGAGGTCCTAAATTCAAGCTTTAACTTGGGCTAAATTTTGGTTTTTATTGAATAAAGCCTGACTTGAGGTCAGTGGGCTTATAATGAATTATGGGTAAAAACTTAACTGAATGGCCCTGCTAGTCTAGTGGTTAAGTGGCAAGGGAATACGCATAGGGTCAGGGGTTCGATTCCCTGCAGTGGCGATGGGATTATTTTTGCTGCAAGTTGAAATTAAGAGTTGGGCTTATCAGAAATCTGAATTGGGGTTTTAAGAAAAATTAAGGTTTATTCCTTTCTTTTTGGAATAAAGGCATTCTTTTTATTTTCTGTCGTCTTTTCTTTTGTTTTCCCCAAAAAAAACTTACTGCCGAAAATCATCTTTCTCTCTCCCCTCTTTTTTGTTTTTCTTCTTTTTCGATAAGCTTAGACGTATAACTAGCGGTTCTGTCGATTTGGTAAGTATCGCTTTAAATTGAGTAACGTGTTTTCCTTTGGAGTTTGTCTAAAGAAGGATTTTGGTTGTTGCTGTTTAGGGAATATTCAAGGATCTATGGATCACTAACTGAGTTTTTAACAGCGAGGAATCATCGTTCTTCATTGAAGGTAAGTAGATCTCTCTTTCAGGATTTGGCAGTTCTTAAGGATGTCGATTTAAGTGATTGATTTTGGGTTCGGTATTGTCGATTTTAGGCTTTAGAGTGCTCATGGTTGGATTAGCAGCGAAAACGAACCAGGTGTGTACTCCGATCGCGTAAAAATCGAATTTCGGCGAAAGCTGAAAAGTGGCTTGTCGACGCCACACGGGCGTGTGGTCTACTCGTGTGGTAGCCTGCGTCTCGAGACATGGGCGTGCCACTGACGAGCCAGGCCATGCGCGCGCCACATGGACGCGACAAGCACGAGCGTCTGAGGCTGTCGAGGCCGTGTGCAAGGAACGGGCTCGACCAATTGGGCCGTGTAGGCCGCACGAGCATGTGGGTCACATAGGTGAACCACACGGGCGTGTAGGACTTTGGGCCAGGCCGTGTGATCCATACCGAAAAATCCAAGTTGGGCCATGTGGGCCCATTGGGCAGGGCACACGGGCGTGTGAGCCCAATTTGTTTGAAATGTTCTGTAAGGTGGCACGGGTCACCTAAGTCGACTATGACATGACTGTAGGGGCGGTAAGCATTACTTAAACCCTATACTCTGATTGATTACTGAATTGTATGCAAAAGCATGTTATTATAAGCATGTGTATCTATCTAATTCCGTATATCTGTTTTGTCATGATTTTGATAAGAACTGATATCTGCATATAAGCATGTCATGATATGTATGTTGCATTGCACTGGGTTGGGATTGTTGTGAGAGAAGGAAGTCTGAGAGGGAATTAGCCTGTTATCTGGCAGCTACGCTACATATATCTATTATGTACTGTTTTACAATACCTCTTGGTGTGTAGGGTTGGGTGGATCGATTTTATCCCCACATGGTGTGTTAGGTTAGTTGGAGATGGTGTGCAGGGTTGGTAGGCATGTTTTCTGATATTTGATTTGTTATGCATGCGATACCTGTATGGCTAAGGTCGAACTATCTGTATTCGTGTATACATGCTTTTTGAGGGGATGTACACACTGAGTTTGCGAAAACTCACCCCCTTTGTTTACTTGTTTGTCAGGTAATCCTCAGCAGTAGATGGATCGGTGTGACGGAGGGCTCGATGGTGACCACTGTTGGACATTTATGGATTTTTGAGTAACATTCTATTTGTCTGCTATTTTTTTTAAATATTTATTTTTGGGATTAAAATGTCTTTGAACTTGAATTATTTTTAAGTTATTTCGGGTTTTTAAACTATTAAGTTATTGATGAATGAAATAATGATGTTTTAGCTTCCGCGATAATAAAATGTGTTCACCTAATAATCGGTTTGGAGATTTCACAACTTAAGTAACGATAATGAACTGGACGATTTTTAATTTGCTAAGATTTTCTAAAAACACTCTCATGTGACGCCGCCAGATTCGGCCATAACGTCTAGGCCGGGTTTGGGATGTTACAGTAATATCAAAATAATTAATATAATTAAAAAAGGAAACATTTTAGACCTTGAAGATTTAATTTAGAACTCAATATTTTCGTATTTGCTTGTGTTCCTTCTTATATATACAGTAAAACCTCTATAAAATAATACCATTGGGACCCAAAAAGTTATTATTTTATCGAGGTTATTAGTTTACCGATAAATGAATATTTTATTAATTTATCGATAAATTAATATTTATTAATTTAGAGAATATTTCATACTTTATGCATGGTTTTTTATTTATCAAAATCCAATATGCATGTAGGTGCAATGAGTCAAAGTTAATTGGTTCATGTAACAAAAAAAAGAAGTTAATTAATTGGTTCATGTAACCAAAAAGAAAAAAGAGTTAATGGTTTTAAAATCCAATACGTATATATTCATTGGATAGATTAAATATTTTATTATAAATAAACACATGTACGTATCAAAATATCATAATTCATATAATCTTTTCCTCCATGGCTTTCCATTTGAAAGGTGTAAAAAAGTCTACATTGACAGATGAGATGAGAAAAATATTATATATAAGTACAAAAATGAGCATTCCTCTTCAAGTAAAAAAGATTTGCAACAGTGGGTTCAACAAACATTTGATTTCTCTGTTAGCCAATCAATAATATCAAATACTTTTAAAAGATCATTTGAATATTTGTCAAAAGAGATAAAGAACAACAATGTTAAAAGGCACAAATTAGCCAAATATCCTGAATTAGAGAAGGTATTGTATGAGTAGTTTCTCCAATATAAAGAGAAAGTATACATGACTGGAGAAATGATTTAAACTAAAGAAAAAGAATTTCTGCAGAAAATGTATGGTGATGCAAATTCCGAATTTAACTTCTCTATTAGTTGGTTAAAACGGTTCAAGGCAAGACATAGGATTAAGTATTATAGAAGATTTGGTGTAACACCCCAAACCCGGCCTAGACGTTATGACCGAATCTGGCGATATCACATGGAATGGAATTTGAAATTGAAGTTATCAAGTTTAAACCGTTTTCCACTCGTTAGCTTTAATTTATCTTTCGTCCATTTCAAAACTATTTTCTAGTTAATTTGATTCATTTAGAAACATATTCTATAGCGGAAGTTTTTAAAACCGTGATATTTAAAGAAAATCATTCACGTTTAGGAAAATGTTGTTTTTAATTAAACCAAGTTTTCGTTGTGTTTTGCAGTTTAAAATTCCATATAAACAGTTAAAATCCAAAATAACGGCAACAGTCTAAAAGTTCAAACTACATAAAAAAACACCCCAAAAATAATAGGAATTAAATCAGTTTAATAGTCATGTGGTCACCGTTGAGTCCTCCGCCGCACCTATCCGTCTAGGTCTGGGGGTTACCTGTACAACTAAACAAAAAGGGGTGAGTTTACGTAAACTCAGTGTGTAATCCCCACAGAAGGATGCATACAGTCAAACAACAATTATCAGTCAAATGCAGTCTGGGCCTAAGCCTACTACAGATTTAGATACAGTTTAGGCTTTAGCCCATTTAGATACAGTCTCAGATATAAATTAGGGCCTTAGCCCATCTCAGATACAATATGCATACAGTAACAGAAATCAGTATCCTACCTACCAGCTTCTACACACCATCTTCGACCGTCCCTACACACCATGTGGGGTTTAAAACACCCACTCAGCCTTACACATCAAGTCATACCGAATGCGGCACATATCAGAAATATTGCAGCTGAGCTGCCAAGTAATAGGCATCAAAGCCTTTCAGTACACTTCCTCCAACAATCAATCATCCTATCCCAATGTAGATGCAACTAAACATGGTCAATGCAGATATACAGTAATACATGCTTACATACTAATATTCAGTTATCAGTCATACATACAGATCAGTAAACATGCATAAATTTAACATGCTCAATACATACATTGTATGCTCAGATCACACTAGTTAGGGTCTAAGTAGCGCTTACCTACCCTACAGTAGGTTCACAGTCGACTTGGGCTACCTGTGCAACCTTAGGAAACATTTTAGCTAAATGGGTCCACACGCCCATATGGTTTGCCTGTGTGGGCCCATACACCCAGATTGGCCTTGGCCCATGTGGATCACACAGCCTGGACCAGATATCACATGCCTATGTGGAGTATCTGTTAGGCCCACACGCCCGTTTGATTTAGCCCGTGAGGCCCACACGGCCATACTTCAGCCACCACAAGGCTGTGTGCTGTACACGGCCATGTCTTCGTCGACCACACGACCGTGTGGTATCGATAGTTTGCACTTTTGGCTTTCGTCGAATCCTATTTTCTGTGTTTTCGGGTACACACCTGGTATCGATTCACTACAAAAACACTCCCAAGACCACCAGGACCTAAAATCAACCAAAAGAATCTGAATTAATTGGTTAAACGATAAACTAAGCTGATCTCAATAAGTTATTCAACCTATTGGCAACCAAACCTTACCTTCGAACGAAATGACGATTTCACACTACTAAGGTCGCAAACAGCAGCCCCCAACCCCTTAATCTCTCCTAAACACAAAACGAATTCTATTAGCATATGATTCATTCAGTTAAAACAAGAATTGCACCACCAAACCTATCGGTATCGCACGAAAAGTACCGAACTAATGAAACGCGGAATTTCGGCAATAGATAAAAAGGCAAAACAAATTCGACGACAAGGAACAGAAAGAGAAATCGGTAGAGTGCAAGAGAATAAGCAATTCACGTTAGACTTTTTGGGGAATTTTGAGGATAGAATAAATTTTGAAAAAAAAAAAGAAGACAATTTAGATTAGATAACACCAAAATCCCCCAATTTCCTCCCCACTAATCCACTACTCAGAATTCTAACTACACTGAAACACTTGCGCAGTTCCGAACAAAAATAAATACCCCTACCTACTCTGAGATTCAAACACACGACTTCCTCACAACAAACAGACTCTCTTACCATTTGAACCAGCAGGCTTATTCTGGTATGGTTTTACAACTAATTAAATATAAGCCCGCTGAGCAAGTATAAGGCTTAAGTCAGAAAAATACCAAAATTTTCCAAAGATAGCGCTTGAACTTGATACCTCTCACACACCTAAAACACTTAACCACTGAAGCAAATACACAGTTGTGTCACATTTTAACAGAAACAAAAATAAGAATTTTGGGGCGTTACATTTGGTGAAAGTGGTTCAGTTGTTATGGAGAATATTGAATATGTTTAGCCATAAATAAGAGCTAAATTGGAAAATTTTGATTGGAAGGTTATCTATAATATGGATGAAACAAGCTTATTTTATCGTTTGCAAGCATATCATTAATTTACTACAAAGCAATTAGAAGGACGAAAAAATGATAAAGAAAGACTTATTATTGTGGTTTGTTGCAATGAGGATGATTCAGATAAAGTACCTCTTTGGGTTATTGGTAAGTTTGCTAATCTTAGATGCTTTAAACATATGAATATTGATAATCTTAACTGTCATTATCGAGCCAAAAAAAAACATGGATGATTGGATTACTTTTTCAAGATTTTGCTCGCTGGTTTGATGCTAAAATGACTGGTAGAAAGGTGTTGCTTATAGTAGACAATTGCCCAGCCCATCTCAAGGTTATTGAAGGCTTGAGAAACATTGAATTATTCTTTTTGCCTCCAAGTTCAACATCTTCAACTATGTGATGCTGAATTATTAGAGTAGTTAAGATTTATTATCGGTGTTTCTTTTATTCTAGCATATTAGAAGGTTACGAGAAAGGAGAAATAAATCCTAAAAAGATTAATATATTGGATGTAATCCATTTTATTAATGTTGCTTGGAATATTGATGTGAAGGCTACAACTATTGCAAATTGTTTCCAACATTACAAAATTCGATCTGAGGAGTATATGTCTCTCGAACAAGAAATTGGTGATGTTGAAGGCATTCATAAATTAAAAAAAGTAATTTCTGATTTACACTATAGAAGTGCCATGGATGTTGAGCAGATTTTGAATTATCCAAGTGAAAATGAATCTTTGATGGAATCACCTACGTATGAAAAAATTATTCAAGGAGTAATGGATGTGCCAGCTGATGAGGAGCAAGATCCAGATAACAGTAGTGTTTTATCACATGTTTCTCCAAAAGTGGCTTTTCTTGTAATGGCCTAAATTCAAGGTTATCGGAATAGTAGTTTTGTAACCACAAATCCGATTTAAAGAGAAATTTATTTCAATATTTTTGCATGAAATTGATATGATAGGAAAATCGTATGAAAATATTGATATAAAAATTTTACTGATTTAGTGATTAGTTAGAAAAAGAAATTATTGAAGAAATTGGGTAAAATAAGGTATCAGGACCTCTATCTCGTAAAACTGAGTCGAAAATAATTTTATAAATATTTATGAAATGTTAGTAATATGGTATTAAAATTTCGTTAGGAAATTTTAATGTTTGGATAGTTAATTAAATGAAAAGGACTAAATTGTAAAAGGTGTAAAAATGGATGGGATGATTAAATAGCTTAAGTGTCTAATGAGAGAGGATTTAAAAGGAAATTAGACCCAAAATTTATTTGGGCTGGACGGTAAGGGCATGAAATCAGCAGGAAAATTGATAAATTAAGGGCAAAATTGGAATATTGCAAAATTAACTAAATAAAACTAGGACTAAATAAGAAATATCTAGATTTCTCTTCATTTCTCTTCAATTCCAGCAGCTAAAAATGCCATAGGAGGGTTCTCTAAGCTGGTATTCCATAATGTTTTCACCAAGTGAGTTAATCCTTGCCTTTTTCTTGTAATTTTTGTGTTTCTAAGACTTTTACAACTAGGTCCTACTATTAAATTCATTAGTTTTTGATTTCATGGATGAAATTGAAAGTCACCATGGTTGAGTGCTATAAGTTTATGATGAAATAGAATGAAATTAAAGCTTTAATTTGTTTATGAGATGATTTTATTAGGTAATTTCAATAGAAATTGATTTTTAAGACCTAATTGTGAAAATGTTTGGAATTAAAGTTTATTGCTGAAATTTTGATTCCTAAAGGTTGTAAACTAGTTTAAGGTGATAGAATAAAGTGTTAATTGAGAAAAATCAGCTCAATTGAGAGGCTAATTGAGTAGGGACGAAATTGTTATTTATTAAAAGCTTAGGGGAAAAATGGTAATAAACAGCCTGCACTAAAACAATATTGGACAGCAGTAGTAAGCTAACTTTGAAAAATCACCATAAATTTTAGGAATCGAATTACAAGATGAAAAATATGAAATTAAAGCTTATTGAGTCTAGTTTCTCATAGAAGAAACGGTGTAAGCAATGGATATGTAAATCATGAGATATAATGAATTTTGTGAGATAAGGTCAGAATGAATTCGAGTTCCTGTGTTCTGACTTTGAAAAATCATAAAAAATTGAATAAAAATAAGGGGTTTAAATTTATATAGATAGAATCCTGAATGAGTCTATTTTCAAGAGAAACAAACGGAACATCATCCGAATTCTGTATGAAGAGATAATTAATTTTTAGTGAAGAAGGGTCAGAACTATCAGACAGCAGAACAGGGGTGAATTTAAAGAATAAACTGTACTTATTGGCTAAACTAAAAATTCTTAAAATTTTATGGTAAGAATATATATGAGTCTAGTTTCAGGGAAAATTAACGGATCTTAATTTGGAGTTTCGTAGCTCGAGTTATAAATAATTTAGTGACTATGACTCAAATAGACAGCTTTGAATAAACTATAAATAATAATAATGAAATTATAGAAATTGTTGCATATGAACATGAAATGTATTAAATTGATAATTAAATTTATTTATTTAGATCCAGAAGATTGAAATACGAAGCTAGATCGAGAAAAGAAAAAAGTTTAGGATTAGTAGATTTTTGTACACGAACAAGTATCAAGGTAAGTTCGTGTAACTTGAATTATATTCTTAAATGCTTGAAATGTATGTTATTGATGTGAATATGATTTGAAAGTTCATTGTATGAAAATTTATGAAACATTGATATATTTGATAAAAGGGGGAAGAAATCCATGTTGAATGAAAGGAAATTTCGATGGATCTCTGAAAAGGAATTGACGGTAAAAAGGATCTAGCCCGGATGGGTAATCCTATCCTGATATAGCCCTCCCGAAGAATATGTGGAAAATAGATTTAGCCCAGACGGGTGATCTGAATTAGGATCTGAATTTAGCCTGGACTGGTAATTCAGATCCAAGCTCATTAGAGTAATTGTCATTGCAGGGAATTTAGCCTGGACTGGTAATCCCGACAATGCTCTATGAGTTTGTATTACAGGGGATTTAGCCTGGACTGGTAATCCCGCTGTAAGGATGAGGTTCGCGGGAGTGTGCTCTCTGAAATGGAAATGTGTGCACATGTATACGAATTGACGGACCCGAAAATTGTACACTAAAAGTGTACCTCTAAAAAATCCATCGAAATTCTGAGAAATTCAACGGGATAAAAATGAAAAAAAAAATAACAAGGGAATGGAAATCATGGTATTAATGAGCTCATCAATCATGATATATATTATTGGTACATGGAAATTATTGTACTAACTTGAATGTTGAGTTTGTGCATGTTAGGGTAATAATGCATTGAATGGATATAGGAATTTTTATTGTATTGTATTGAAAATATTAGGTAAGTATAATTCTTGTTACATGAGCTTACTAAGCACAAAACCCTGTTTCATTTTCCCCTGTTTTGTAGTGTTAAGAGCTCGGAGGTCGGATTTGGTCGGAGACACATCACACTATCAACCTCAGGATTTCGGTATATAAAGAAACTTTGTTTTGGAAATCAATGGCATGTATAAGCTAATAAAGTAAATGTTAACGTGAAATGAATGTAAAGTTAGCCATTAGTATGGTTAACAAACCTGGTTTTGGGTATGTGATGACGTTATCTTATAAATATGCATGAATTTATCTTGAAAATATGTTGAATTGGTTTGGTTGATGTGAATTGGCCTCGATTTAATATTGCAGGGAAGGTTAGATATTTATAAATGGGCTATATTGAATATAAAAAAAAATCATAAACTCCGGTAATACCTCATACCCTATTCCGGCAATGAATACGGGTAGGGGATATTACATTTCTAGCTGTGGATACCTTGAAGAATTATTTAATACAACACAAGAAGAATATACCACATTTGGTTTATGCCCTTCTAAAAGTTAAAGATAAAATTGTATTTGATTTACATGCAAAAAAGAAGTAGTTAACTATAGATGCATATTTTAGCAAAGAATAAAATTGAAAAAAATAAGAGTTGTCTAGAAAGCACTTTAGTTTTATATACTGAATATAAAATTTTCAATATATTTAATGAATTATTATTTTATATTTTCATTGGGCCCTTAGGATTTTTCTAAAAATTATTATCTTATGCATTTAGCGAGGTTATTATTTTATCCCATTGGCTCAAGTCGAGACCCAAAAAAATTATTATTTAACTGAGATTATTAATTTATTGAATATTCCTTTATTGAGGTTTTACTGTATATATTTGATGTGAGTGAAAAAATTGTGTAATAACATTGATATATATAAAAATATCAAAATAAAGCTTTGGTTGGAGTGGTAAAAAAAAGATATTATAGATGTTAGCGGCATAGGTTCAAATTTTAACATTTGTAATTTTTTATTAGTTTCTTTGAAAAATAAGATAAAAGATAAAAGCACACTCATAATAATATGACTTATTTAAAATATGTAAGGATATCTTATTAATTTCATTGATTTAGTTGGTGTCTAGTTGACTTGTAAACCAACCCAATCACACACTTAAAGAATTTATAATATATGTATACATATAAACACCAGTTTAGAGAAATTTTTGAATTGACTAGAGTATCCTTTATTTTTCATTTTATTATTAAATTGACATTAAAATAATAACTTGTTAATATAATATTAATTATTATATGATAATAATAAGAGTAATATTAATTAAACTATTAAAACATTGAATCTAATTAGATAAATTAGAAATAATAATTCCTTTAGATAAATGATATATAGATATTACATATACTATTAATTATTATATGATCATAACAAAAAAAAATATTATTAACATAAAATAAAAATAATTATTTTATTATTAGTGTTACTAATATTATCATTTACTTAGATTTCGAATCTATATTAAATTATATTTATGTATAATTGTTATTAATTAAATAGTGTTACTGTCATATATGAATTAAAACTAAATATAAATTAGGGAGGTAATTTTATTCAAGTAATATTTAGAGAAAAAAATTAATTTTAGTATTATTTGATAAGTTTTTCTTTCAATCACAAAAAGAAGAAAGTTTAATTTTTATCATAATTTGATATGTTTAATTTAAATTATATTATTATTATTTTTTGATGTATTGATATTAGCATTTTTTTTTCTTGTGAAGTTGAATGAAAGAACAAAAGTCAAAATAAAACAATAGAAATTAAATAAAGTTGACAAATAAGAATCTGGAAGATGATTCTAAATAGAGTTAGAAATCGTTGTAGTACTTATTTTTATTATTTACTATTACTTTTTTATTATTTACTATTACTATAAATCTATATTGATTTACTATATTGATTGCAATAAAATCTTTTTTGGATTTAGTTTTGAGTTAGCAATTTTTTTTTTTGGAGATGATGAAGATTGAGAACCTTAAATGTTTTTGTAATATTACTATTTGTTTTTATTGTTTGAGAAGTTGAATATTTTAGTTTGTCTTAATTTAATTTCATATTAATTATTTTAGGAAGCTGATTTTTTTTTAATTTATTACATATAAGTTTTTAGTATTATTTGATAGGTTGTCTTGAAAAAAAAATAAATTATCATCAATATTTAATATGTTTAATGTTTACTATATTATTATTTTAATATTATATTATATTTAATACATTAGCAATAGTTTTTCGTTATCAAAATATAACTTTCTTTTGAAATATAAAAAATAAAAATCTATGAACAATAGTAAAATCTAGAGTCAAAAAGCTTAAAATTGGCATATAAGATAGATTTAGTTTTATTTATTTTTACTATTAAAAAATTCTTATATTTATGAATTATGAACCTTATGATTTTAATTACTGTTAAATTCTAAATTACAAGATAATTCATAGTTAACAACTCAAAAGATAAGTAATGCACATCCAATATTATTACTGCATTTTTATTTTTTGATATTATAAATTCTAACTTATCCAAAATATAAAAATAAATAAGGATCCTAAATGTATTTTTTTTTCACTTGTGATTTAAATAAATATTTTACAAATCTACAATCTATTATATTATTAAATTAACTTTTTTTTATATATAATTGGGGAGGAAAATGAGGTTACTTAATATTGAACCTAAACTCTTATGCCTATAACATAATGCTTTTGTTATTAGGTCAAGAGGTTGTTGACAATTAATATTTTCTTTGATTATTATTAAAAAAATACAATTAAGATAATAATTTATTTCTATTATTAAGCTTTTTGGTAGAAAATTTGAAATCAAACTTTGTATTTATGTTAAATTATACTTTCACTTTAAATCAACTAATTTATTTTGAGTTAATAGAAACTTTTGAACTAGAAAAATATTTTTATTATTCATCATATTATTAAATTAATATTTAAATAATATTTTTTTTATTATTAAAATTTTAATATGATATAATACTTTATTAAAATTAAAATCAAATTTTGTATCCATGTTTTTTAGAGAAAAAAAAAAGAACTTCATTAATGAGAAAGTTACAAAACAAGCAGAAAGAGGATACGAACTACTAAACCTGAGCCATCAGGCCCACCTCTTACACCTAAACCTATCATTCACAATCTTCAATTATACTAACATTAGGTGCAAGACAAAAAATTCTCATTAAACGAAGTAGTGGGAAGAGTATCTCATTCCGTGCGGTCTGCATATAACAAGGCCGTTTGCACTGATGAATAGGTTACCTTATTGGAACACCGACAAATCCACAAAAAGACAAATACTGAAAATGACTTTTCATAAGCAAATAATCTTATAGCAATACACCTAATTGATATGCATCAGATAATGAGTAAGACAAAGCAGATATAAAAAGCAAACAGTTCGACTTAATGAGTACATTATCAAGAGACAACATTTTTAACCATGAAAATTCCTCCCGAATAGTGAACATACTCAAACCCCAGCAAACACTTCAGCACACGACCTGTAAAATCCCGTACTATATCCGCATAATTCAATTATTTGTTTACTGTGATTTATATAATTCAATTTTGAGTTATATTTTCATCGGTTTTTTAATAATATAAAACTACGACTTACCGCTGTAAATTAAATATTTTAACATTCAATATTTAGATATTTTCATTTAGTTATTAGTAAAAAAATTATTCAAAAATTTTGAATTTTATTATTATTTTGTTTTACATTATAACTATGGTTTGATTTTTTTATTGTTGTAATATTTTAATAATCAAAATAGTTAATATATTTACATTTTTTTGTAATGTTTTAATTATCAAAGCAATTAATATATTTATTTCTTTTAAATAATTAATTCATTTTAACTAGAATTTAAATAATATTATTTTTCATTAACTACAATAAATAAAATTACATTATTTAATAAATTTAAAAATAAATATATAGCATCACATCCAATGTACATGATATAATAATTAATATTATAGAAAAGCCGAAATATTAATAGTTTAGTTGATATATTTTAAAAATCAGTTGCTAAAATTACCTTAAAATAATCACTCCTCTTTATTCAATCTCAAGTTTCTCTATAGATTACAGCATTTAAAATTATTCGTAAGCCTTTAACTAAAATAAACAAAAATACTTGTAATGAAGAAATATAACGAATCACATTCATAATGTGTTTCAACGAAGATATTTTATATTTAAAAATATATATTTATAAAAATAGATTAATAAATTATTATTAGTTGAGTGGTAAGGGTTTTCTATAAGAAATTGTTGTTCTTGTGTTTGGTTTCTAAATAATATTTTTTAATTATTTTATTTGAAGATTATATAAAAATATGAAAAGATGAAAATACCCAAGTAATGATCCTTTAACATAAGCATATTTTAATAATTGTATAACTAAATTGGTGTCAAATTAAACTGTCACATCAATACCTATATATAAAAGTTTGGACCTTCCTACGGATGAAACGTGGCTCTCTCACCAATTTCTTTCTCTTTGTTTTTTCATTTTACTCAAATGGTTAAATTTCACCTTTGGTCCCCCTAATATTATATACCTGTATAAAAGAACCTTCTGTTGGCTCTCTTACGATGCTCTTTCAAATGTTTAAACTTCACCTTTGGTCTCTCTAATATGCTTAAATTTAATATTCTATATACTTTAAATTTTAACATAATTTAATCTCTATATTTTTGTAATGTTATTAATTAGTCCAAATAGTTAATGTCATTGACTTTTTAGTTAAAACATTTTGTGGTTATATATAATTTGAATACCCTAAGAGTCGTTCGACACGTGGCTTCCCATTTCTTTTAGGTTTACATCGACGCTTTTTCTTTTTTTTCTTTTGCAATTTTTAAAGAATGGTTAAAATTTAGTTTTAACCCTTATATTATGCCTAAATTTGATATTTAACCACCTCACTTTAATTTCTAATGTAATTTGGTCCTTGTAGTTTTATAATATTATTAATTAGTCCAAATAGTTAATATCATTAAATTTTCGATTAAAATGTTACATGGTTATATATAATTTGATTCCCTAATGGCCTTAGAGAGGGATTGTAGTTTTTTAATTTCTTTTAGGTTTGCCTTGCTTTTTTTTTTGATATTATAAGACAATGATCAAACTTCAGCTTTAGCCCTTATATTATGCTGAAACTTGGAATTTAATCTATACACATTATTTTTTTACATAATTTGATCATTCTACTTTTATAATGTCATTAGTTAGCCTAAATATTTAATATTGTTAACTATTTCAATTAAAATGCTAACGTTAATTTTTCTTAAAAACACTATTCCAACAAAAAATTATTTTATCACGACAAGTTTGAATGAATGTTTTTAAGAAAAAAAATCTATATAAGAATTTTCAATGTTATTTTTATTGTTATATGACTACCAAGTGATTTATTTTAATTTCAAAGTGTGACACCAGCGAATTTAATAGAAGATTTTTAATAGGGGTAACAATTGGACCTAAATTTTTAAATCCAAATAGTAAAGGGTCTTGTAACCTCCCCAATCTGACCTCAACGTTAAACCTGAATTCAGAAGATAACATTAGCCACCAAAATGGCTGAGTAAGTTATCAGAGTTTTGAAAACAACAATTTTAAAACGTTTGTTTATCTTAGAAGAAAAACTTAGCCTATTTTCAGAAAAACATCACTATAATATTTTAGAATTCACAGTTTTATATGCACATGCTTATGAATGACAGTGCAATTTTAGTTTATTAAAAAAGGTCCTACCCTACTGATACACACCACACTATGAGTTTCCTAGAACTCCGGTTGTGGATTAACCACCGCTGATTTGCAGATAAACTACCACTAGTTGTGGGTACACAACGTAATTGCAAATAAAAGCTGCCATTAGGTTTGTAAAAATTGTGGGTAAACCACCAGTATTTTTAGATAAAAATATTTGCAGACAAGCTGCCACTTGGTTCGTGATCAAACCACATATTTGCAGTTACTACCACTTGTTGTGGGTGCACAACATATTTGCAGATTAAACAAACTTCCACTTGGTTCATGTATGAAACACACTTATTAAACTGTTGCTCTTCCTTCGTATATATCATCCCACTCCATGCAATGCAGTATGACATGCTTTGTAATAGAATAAACCGAAACTAGCAGTAATCATGCTTAACATGTATTCAGTTCATCACTAGCAATTAACATTATTTCATTGGTATCTGATAAGATGGTAACAAAATTAACACTAACAGTTTATCTGTTTCACAATGACAGTAGCATGTAATATACGTTTCACATGCTGTATAGCCATAAAACTTTAATAATTAAATCACAAATTCCATAATCGCATAATATCAAGGACTCAATTGAGCAAATAAAACTCTAAAATAAATTCAGGGCATATACAAGGACTAAACTAAAGATATCATAAATTTATGGGCAAAACTGTAAAATAGAGGGACACATGATCATGTGACCAGGTCGTATGGAAGGGGTACACGACCATGTAGCTGGGCCGTGTGGCAGGCTGTAGTTGTGTGGAAAATGCAAAATATAATTTACAGAGGAGACATAGCCTTGTGGAAGGGTCTTGGTCGTGTGGTTCACAAATTAGCCTGGGCCTTCTAGGGCAAATGGCCGTGTAAGGGGGACGTGTGGTCCACACGCCTATGTGAGAGACCATGTGGCCCTATTCCTACACATGTTTACCACCAATTTGCTTGGGAAAAGACACACACCTTTCACCAGGAATCCGATCGACATTCCTCACATCTGATTTTGATTCGATTCACCTAAATTAGGTCATTTAAACGATATTTACACAAGAATTAATGGTTGATTTCAAGATTTGATAAGATTGTCGAAAGATTTATCAAGAACCGAAAAAGATTGTTTAGATCAAACGAATATTTATGTTGGATAATAATATTACGAAAAATCGGGATCTAAATATTGAAAACGAGTTGTACTTACGTATTCTTGAATAGTAAAGCTATCAATAGTAATTTCAAATCCTATAAAAAGGACGATTGAATGGAGGATTATTTGATTCGGGAAAGAAAAATAATTATCAACAATTAGGATGAAAAGAAAATCAAGGTGGAATTCTAATTCTATTGGAATTTTGGAAAGAGGCAAGTTATTAATTCTAATTAGAAAATAATTGGGTTAATTCCTATGGTTTGTAAACTCTAAGGGCGCCACTTTCAATTTCCACAAGCTGGCCAAATTTCAAAAGAAAATGGAAAGGAATGACATGATTTGAACCTAGGAACACAAGGAAGGAAGGCTAACTCTTAACCATTTGGGTTATTGCCCATTTCTTGTGTAGTTTTTAATCTCAATAGTGTATATTTTGTGTTTATTGAAATCTCAAAATTAAAAAGGGACGGAGGGGGCTCAAACTTGGGTAAGTAAGGGGGAATAAGTGTATTTAACCATTAGGGCTATTCAAGTTTTTTGTCTATCCAATACAATTAACCCCCTATATTTTAGGGCATGATAATTCTCCCCTCCTTAAAAAATTTCATCCTCAAAATTTCTCTGTTGACTCATCAATCACTTAGGGCTAATTTAGCATTGCTTTTAAGAAATGCTTTTAAAACATGCGTTTGAAAAGTGATTTTGAGAAGTACTTTTGAATAGTTTGGTTTAGGATTTGAGTGTTTAGCATTGCTGTCAAAAAGTACTTTTGAGAAATAAAATGCCCATTTTAAACATGGTATTATCAAGTAACAAATAGTTATTTAAATAATATTCAAATTAGTTAATATTATTATATTTTAGTAAGAATATAAACAATAATTTATTATAACTTGTTGTTAATATTGTACTATATGAAATATAAATTTTAAATATTTTTAAGCAATAAATATTAATTATTTATAAAATTTAATTAGAATATATAAACTATATTTTAAATATTTAAATATAACCATTAAATATTTGTAATTAGATACTAATATATTTGTATTATTTTAAAAAAATAATTTTTTATTTTTAATTAATAATTTAACACATTTATAATTAAGCACCAAGAAAAAAAAAGAGAAAATACTATGTTGTTGGAGGGGTGAAAAAGTAATTAAGCACCAAAAGTGCTTTTGGTATAAGAAAAACTAAAAATTTTAGCTTCTGCTTTTCAAAAAAAGTAAAAAATTTCAGCAAAAAGCAGTTTATTTAGAACAATTTTTTTTCCAAAAGTATTTTTTTAAGTAATACTAAATAAAGCCTTAGTCACACAACCTGTTATTTCTCCTTTTAAGCCAACCACTACACTTTTGCTGCACAACTCTGACTATTATTCTCCTTAAACTTCCTATAACTTTTCTCGAAGATCCTATTCACTACCATGGATTGTCCTTCTGTAACTTCACTAACGGTTTCATCTACCCCGAATTCTCATATTATGAGCAACATATGAATGGGTGGATTCTATTTCTACTAGAGCAAAATACATGTGATGGCATCAGACGCATCTTTATCCTCATAACCTCTAATGACATAAACAAGGGCAGGCTGTCTAATGTCAATTTGATTCACACCAGTTGCTATGGTATTTGCAACCATATTTTGACCTCGTCCCTTAGAGAGGTAACGGATTCGACCTTTGGTTTTGGGCCTAATTTTGAGTTGGAGCTTGATCCAGTTTGACTCGATGTGGACAATCATTAACCATATGCTCTATCAACCAACATTTCAAATACGCACCCAATTTCCTCCAGCACTCGCTCGAGTGGTATTTACCATGATATGTACAGTTGGAAGTCTTACCCTAGAATTAGTTGTAGCAACCCTTTGCTGTGGTCTGCCCTCTCTGGCTCATTTTATGGGATGAGAATCTGAATCAGTGGAACCAGAATCTCTATTAAGCAGGACCTTATTCTTCTTCTGTTTTTCGTATTCAACCTGTTTGATCTCTTCTAAAATTTTGGCTTTCTCCACTAGGGTCTCAAACACCCGTTCATGTGGTGGAACATGGATTTTGAGGTCGAAACACAACCCATTTTTGAACCTCACACACTTATCCTACTTCATGGTGACCATTCTTTGGGCATAACAACTAAGCCTTAAAAATTCAGCCTCATACTACGCTATAGTCTTATCCCCTACTTTAACTAAATAAACTCAAGTTGCGGACTTCCACATACCTAGTGCTGGAACGACGAAAATGTGCAAGTGTACACAATCGCAACAAGTAATAAAGTGACAAGTAAATGTCGAGTTATCATACCCACAGGGACTGTAAAAAGGATTATTTATGAATGCAATTTAAAACACTTTGGTGAAGAAAGATATTTTGTTTTAAAAAGGGTCATGAAGAAAAATAAGATTTTAAACTAAATAACTAAAGAAATAAATCTCAAATGCACGCTTTCAAAATACGATTTAATCAAGATGACATAATTATGTTGATTTAATTACATTTCTTTAACTTAGAATTATTAAATTCATGCTTATGTTATTACGAATAAATTCACAGCAACTCAGTAATTTGCTAACTTATGAACATATTCACCTACACAAATCCATTCATCTCTTAACATATCCCTATGTTAATTTAAATGATTAAACAGATTTTAATAAACAAACATGTTATGGCACATACATACTCATTAAATTGAACTAATCTCTTGCATATCCCTATGTCAATTCAACCGATTAATTAAATCTAATAAGCACATAAAAGACTATGTGAGGTAACAAGGTATCCCTACCTTGAGACAGTTTAATCACAATAATCTTGCAAGTCATACAAGGCAAGTGTATCGCCAGATACATTGCTAATTTAACCTTCAGCTACCTTAGAAGAATAAACATGCACTGATTAAGTATTGCGTCCATTAATTACATTTTCAATCCGTTTAAATAATTAATTCATTAGCTACCTCACAATTGTAATGCAAGAATAACTTAGGCATGATTTTACTTAATCAAGCATTTTACCGAGGCCTATAATAACATAAACACAATTTTAATAATTTAAGTAGATGAAATGCAATCAAACCAACACGAATTAAATCCAAGCTAAATTGATTAAATTTACCATTCCAACAACATAAATATTCATAGATATGTTCATCATAACAACAACAAAAATTAAAGAGATAGTGAACAAGAATCAAATCTGGTGTTTTTCCGTGGCTTGACTAGGTTGCTCCGTCTTTGTTCTTTGTTGTCCTCGACGATCAAGGCTGCTATGAACACTTCAATGTTGCTCCAAAATGGCTGAAGAATAACCCTTTCCCAAGGGGAGAAATCGACACAAGAGCATGAGACTTGAAATGGAAAAATGAGATGAGAAAATGAGAGAGGAGAGAAGAGATGTGAATGAATTGAGGTGTGTCTTGAATGATCAGCCAAAGGGGGTTTTTATAGCTAAATGTGGCAGCTAAAATTTGCTAAAAATAGCAGCCAAAGAGCCAACCCTTGGCCGGCCATCTATGTGGCAAAGTTGATGGCTTCAATTTTGCTAAATATGGCTTGGGGCAAATCCACAAAGCCTCCAATTGTGGAGGGGCTTGAATGCAACTTTGACAAGTCTTCAAGGGCTTCTTTGCAAGCTTAATTAATCAGATAATAAGCTGATTTGGGTCAGCATATGGACGGTTTTGGGCTGCCCAATCCTTGGTCGGTTCAATTCAATCGGTTCAGTTCAACTGGACCACTCTTTCCATAATTAATTAATAATAATTTATTTAGCCCAAGTTAAATTGGCTATAAATTAAAATTAATTTGAATTAATACACATAATTGGACTGTCTTAGGCTGGAAATTAATTCGCCTCGATACTTCAAATTGCTTCTCAGTTTTGTGCTTCTGGTAGTGTTTACGAGCCATTTTTTGCCTTTCGTACAAATCTGTCGAAAATAACCAAAATTCATCAAAAATAATTATAAAATTAACTAAATTTAAACATGTTCATATTTTAAATTTACTTTAATTATTTTACAAAAATTAATTATTTTCGACAAGAATTTAACCGAATTCGCATGAATTTGAGTTAAAAATGGTATGAAAAAGTGTGTAAATTTTTGTGTTTCCAAGTGGCAACATACTTTTTTTGGAAGGCCTTTTGGAAGTACTCCCAGTTTATACACTCAGCTTGCATACCCCTTACAATATACTGCCACCAACAATAAGCCTCCTTCCTAAGGAATGACACAATGCCCTTCAATTTTTACTTCGGAGTACAATCTAAGTCCTCCAGAATTCTTTCTTTCGACTCTATCTAGTACTCAGCCACAGTGGGAGTTATTCCAGTAATGCCTTTCAATGTCTCAGCCCATTTGATCGGCGCCTCTCTACAACAAATCCACAACTCCCCGATCCAGATTGTAACGACCCGAATTTTACCGTTACCGAAAAAGTTTATTTTTGGGTCCCCATTTTTGAAAAACGGATTCATAAATATTTATTAAAAATATTTACGAAGTAAAATGAGTGGTTAATTAGAGTTTAATTAAGTGAATTTAATTTAATTAAGAGTAATTAAGAAAAAGGACTAAATTGAATAAAGGATGAAAGTTAAATTTTAGATTAAAAGAAAATGAAGAGGACCAAAATGATAATTATTCCATTTGTCCTAAGTGAGGCGGCATAAACATAAAAATCTAAGATTTTTATGTGTTAAAATATATATTAAATTATTATTAAAAGTAAAGTAAATAAAAAGGAAATAAATGAAAGAAACAAAAGAATAAAAAGAAGGAAGGAAACAGAATAGCAGGAAACGAAACAGAGAAGAAACAGGGGAGAAAGAAAGAAAGAAAAGAAAAAGGGAAAATAAGGTTTTAAAGGTTCCAAGTTAATTTGGTAAGTCAATTTAGCCCATTTTCTTATGATTTTTGAGTTTTTTGGAATCCTAGAGATAAATAGTACTTGTTTTAAGTAGAAATTTTGAAAGTAATTAGATTTCTAAGTTTGGTTCATGTTGAATAAAATGATGGAATTGGGGGTTTATTTGATAGAAATTTTGATTGGAATTGAATAAAGGATTGAATCGTAAACTAAACTATAAGTTTTGAGTTTTAGGGATTAAATGGAAATAAATTTGAATTTATGAAAATATGCTCGAAATTTAATAGTTAAGTATGAGTTTGGACAAAATTTGAATAGAAATAAAGTATGAATTAAGATAGAAAAGTAAGAGAATTTAGTTAGGATTAAATTGAAATTAAAGTAAATCAACATTTTGCACTAAAACTGTTTTAGACAGCAGCAGTAGTCTAACTTTGAAAAATCATAAAAAATTATAGAAATCGAATTAGAAGATGAATAAAATATGAAATTAAAGCTTATTGAGTCTAGTTTCTTATAGAAGAAACGATATAAGCAATTGAATTGTAAATTATTAGATATAATGAATTTTGTGAGACAAGGTCAGAATGAATTCGGGTTCCCCTGTTCTGACTTTGGAAAATCACCAAAAATTGAAGAAAAATAATTAGAGGCTTAAAGTTATATTTTTAGAATCCCTAATGAGTTTATTTTTAGGAGAAATCAACGAGAATATTATCTGAGTTCTGTACTGTGAGATAATTAATTTTTCGTGAAGAAGGGACGAAACTGTCAGATAGCAGAATAGGGGTGAATTTAAAAAATAAACTGTACTTAATGGCTAAACCAAAAATTCTGAAAATTTTATTGTAACAAGATTTGTGAGTCTAATTTCAGGAAAAATTAGCGGATCTTAATTTAGAATTCTGTAACTCAAGATATGAATTAGTAATGTATTAATGATTATGAATTGTATTAATTTCGTAGTCAATGTGGTGCCGGAAATCTCGGCTAAGAAAGGACAAGACAAAGTCAACGGGAGTTAGCTCGAAAATTGCAGTTTGTATTTCTATAATCTGAAATTAGTTATTATTTGTTATATTTATATACATATTTCAATTGTTAGTGTTAGAATTATGATGTTTTACAATTAGAATGGATTGATTTTGGTATGCGATGAATTTATTGAATTTATATTGATTGAAATTATTTTGATTGAATTTATATTGATTGAATTATATAATATACATGATTTATGTAGAAATTTGAATATTGAATGAATGTTATATTGAAAAATATATTGATTGGAAATATGAGGAAATTGATATGAATATATGAGATTGTGATATTTGAATATTTGATATTGAAAAGTGAATTGAATTGTATTGAATTATGAATTAATGTGAATAATTGAAATATATTGTTGAATTGAATGAAATTGTATGAATTGTGAAAATGGGTGAATATATGTGATTATCAGAATGGTATATTGATGAAAGAATTATTAAATTGAGAAAGTGAATGAAATACCCTATTAACTAGTCGGGCTGAGTCGGATATAATTGGCATGCCATAGGATCTGGAAGTGTACGGGATTTGCCGGCTTTATCGATCAGGCACTTTATGTGTCGTATTTCAGGCACCTCGTGTGTCGAATCAGGCACCTCGTGTGTCGTATCAGGAACCTCGTGTGTCGTTTTAGGCACTTTATGTGTCGTATACTGATCAGGTACTATGTACCGTTTTAGGCACAATGTGTCGTACTGGTGTGTTTGGGTTGGAATTCGTGTATCTGTAAAAGTCCGGGTTTGTTAATAGGGGTAAATAAGTGAAAGATAAATCGAATAAATTTGATTGATCAAGCTATTGAAATGAAACGAGAAATTGAATTGAGAATTGAAAATTTAGATATGAAATTGAAAATATGAACCAAAGGTTCATGAAATGATTGGAGTTCGAATTGATGATATATGATGCCACTTGATGAATTGAAATGTGATTTGAGATATATGAATCGTATGTATATACTGAAAGCTATCAGGGATAGTAAGTTGATACGATATAAATGAAATTGACTGTTATTAAAATGAATTAAAATGGAATATGATTGATAAGTATATAGTTGAATATAGTTTAATGATATTGAATTGTGAGTAAATTAAGGAAAGCTATACCGAATAGTAAGTGAAAGAACGGAGTAAATAGTAATGGATTTATTTAAGAATTGAACAATTATGTTATTGTGTTTATTATATGAACTGTATAAAATTTATATGGTAAGTAGTTGAAATTTATCTATGAATAAATAATTGAATAATTGTAATTATTATTATGATCTTAAGTATTTGTTATATTATTAATTGTTCGGATTATAGAAATGCCACTGAGTATACCATACTCAGCGTACGGTTTGTTTCCGTGCGCAGGTTAAGTAAAGATAGTACGTTGAATCAGCATCCCAAGACGATCCCGAATTCATTAAGGTAAAGTATGTTGAGTATTGATAATGGCATGTACCTAGGACGTTTTATGAGAGTCATTTAGGTTATAGAAGTATTGATGAAATGAGTAAATTATGGTTGGCAACGGTATGTAGTATGAATTTTGAAATTTACTAAGAATTCGTAGTGATTCTAAATTAGTCCCGAATTGAATTTACTGTTCATATTGGACCGCGAGGGCCCATTAAAGGGACGACATCTTAAAACTAGGATGTGTGTGAATATTTATTTTAATTAATGACCGGAATTGGACTGTACTGACTGGTAATGTCTCGTAACCCTGTTCTGGTGACGGTATAGGGTTAGGGGACGTTACACAGATTGCGCTACAACAACCTTTTGTGAAACCCTCAACATCGTCTGTGTCACTGTGTCATCTCTGTTTTCATATCCTCCGCCACCATTGGCAATAAAGTTCTCAACATAATCCTCTTCAAGGATTGGGTTTTCTCCCCGGACAGTGCATGGCTCAATAGGTGCAACCCTACTCGACCTATCCATACCCCGTCTACCTTGAGTGTTCATTGTGATCTTACATATATTTTAATATCAAAAGTATATCTATGGTTTTCAAACAAAAACGTTCAAGCATTAGCTATTTCTCCTTAGTGTTCACAATCTAACGTTTGTAATTTATCTAAAGTTTCAAGAGTAATCAATAACTAAGGTAGGACCAACATCGGAGTCTTAGATTTAATTTCCTACAGAAAAATAATTTTTCAAAAACTTGTGGCATATTTTTCCCAGAATACCCATTTTCAATGCATATAGACTCGCTCAAATTTCCACGATCCAAGTTTAGAAAACCTAGGCTTTTATACCATCAATGTAACCTCCCCAATTCGACCTAGATATTAGACCCGAATTCGAAAGATTTCATTAGCCACCAAAATGGCCCATAAGCTATTAGAGTTTTGAAAACAGTCATTTTAAAACATTTGTTTATCTTAGAAGAAAAACTGAGCTTATTTTTCAGAAAAACTCACGAGTTAACAAAAAATTGATTAAGTAAAACATTTTCCTTGTAACGGTAACTACTTTAATTTATTTATTCTTCTAAAATTTATTTATAATCTAGCAGCAGAAAAGTGATATGCAACTTAGTTTTAATTAAGAAAAATTAGAATTATTTTGTGCATATTTAATTTTTAATCCATGTTCAATATCCTAAATTCGAATCAAATATCATGCATGCTAAATAAACCCTAATCTTAAGTCTCATGCCATAGTTTAAACAAAGAAATACAATTCTAGAATAATAGGAATTATAAAACATGCCATAGTTTAAACAAAGAAATACAATTCTAGAATAATAGGAATTATAAAACTATGTCTAAAATACATTTATATAATAAAAACGGTTTTGAGCCCTCCGAATGTTGCGTCTGTGTCCTAACTTGGTGGGTTATTTGTGAAAATGAAAAATAAAGGGGTGAGCTTAAGAAGCTCAGTGTGCGTCCAATCACAAGAAAAATCAGTATGAGACAGTAAACATAGCATACAAAATAACAATCTTAAGGTAAACTCGTTTGTATAGTAATTTACAATTTCACAGTAATGGTTTATCATAATAGCACATCACTATAATATTTTAGAATTCACAGTTTTATATGCACATGCTTATGCATGACAATGCAATTTTAGTTTATCAAAAAAGGTCATACCCCACAGCTACACACCACACTATGAGTTCCCTAGAACTCATCAAGCCTTTTAACTTTGGGTTGTGAATTAACCACCACTGATTTACAAATAAAATGCCACTAGTTGTGGGTACACAACATAATTGCAGATAAAAATTGTCACTAGGTTTGTAAAAATTGTGGGCCAACCACCAGTATTTTTAGATAAAAACATTTGTAGACAAGCTGCCACTTAGTTTGTGACCGAACCATATATTTGCAGTTACAACCACTTGTTGTGGGTGCACAACATACTTGTAGATTAAACAAATTGTCATGTGGTTCATGTATGAACCACACTATTTAAAGATTAATAAATTGTTACTCTTTCTCTGTACATATCATCTCATCCCATGCAATGCAGTATGGCATGTCTTGTAATAGAATAAATCAACACTAGCAATAATCATGCTTAACATGTATTCGGTTCATCATTAGCAATTAACATGCTTTAACAGGTATTCGATAGGGTGGTGATAATATTAACACTAATAGGTTATCTATGCTATAATGACAGTAGCATACAGTATACGTTTCACATACAGTATAATCATAACACTGTAATCATTAAATCACAAATTCCACAATAGCATAATATCATGGACTCAATTGAGAAAATAAAACTTTAAAAACAATTCATGGCATATATAGAGACTAAAATGAACATATCATAAATTTATGGGCAAAACTACAAAATAGGGGACACACAACCTTGTGAGAGGCTATAGGCCGTGTGGAAGGGGTACACGATCATGTGGTTGGGCCATGTGTCAGGCTGTGGTCGTGTGGAAAATGTAAAAATTAACCTACATAGGAGACACGATCGTGTGAAAAGGGCTTGGCCGTGTGGTTCACGAACTAACGTAGGGCTTGCAAGGCACATGGCCGTGTGAGGGGCCATGTGGTCTACATGCTTGTGTAAGAGACCGTGTGTCCCTATTTCTACACACATTCACCATCGATTCGCTTGAGAAAAGACACACACCTTTCACCGAGAGTCCAATCGATGTTCCTCACGCCCAATTCTGATTCGATTCACCTAAATCAAGTCCTTCAGATAATATGCACACTAATTAATGGTTGGTTTCAAGATTGTCAAAAGATTTGTCAAGAATAGTAAAAGATTGTTTAAATCGAACGAAATATTTACGTTGGATAATAATATTAAAAAAATTAGGAATCTAAATATTGGAAATGAGATGTACTTACAGATTCTTGGTAAGAATAGGAATACTATCATTGGCAATTTCAAATTCGATAGAAATGACAATCGAATAGATGATTATTTTATTTGAGAAAGCAAAATATTTATCAACAATTAGGATGAAAATATGGTGTATAGAAAAGAGAAATAAAATAAAAAAAGAATAAATAGAGAATGGAGAACAAATTCTATTAGGATTTGAAAAGAAAAGCAAGGTGGAATTTTAATTCTATTGGAATTTTAGGAAGGGGCAAGTTATGAATTCTAATTGGGGAAGAATTGGGTCAATTCCTAGGGTTTGTAAACTCTACGGGCATCACTTGCAATTTCCCCAAATTTGGTCGAATTTCAAAAAAAAAATGGAAAGGAAATGCATGAATGGAACTTAAAAACACATGGGAGGAAGGCTAGCTCTTAACTATTTGGGCTATTACTCATTTATTGTGTAATTTTTAAACTAAATAGTATATATTTTGTGTTTGCTAAAATCTTAAAATTAAAAAAAAGGAGGGGACTTAAACTTAGGTAAGCAAGGGGGAACAAGCATGTTTAACCAATAGTCCTATTCAATTTTTTTGTCTATCTTCTATCTAATACAATTAATCTTCTATATTTTAGGGCGTGACAGGTCTGAATTTCTTAAAAATAAAAATAGGATTAGAGCATATTTTAGTCTTTAAATTTATTTTAGTCTTTAAATTTTACTTCATAAATTAGCACAAATAAATAATCAACCCAACGCAAAGTGTGAGAATCATACTAGTGCATATTAATAAGATATTTCAGGGCTAAATCTCGAGCTTAACAAGTTGCTTCATACTGGTTGTCTAGTTTGAGTTGACTGTGACTCATTTTTTCTTTTGAATTTTTGTTGGTTAGAGCTATTTATGGGTCGAGTTATCTATTTAAGTTCAACAATTCATTTGGAATTTTGGAGGGTTTGGACAAAAATTTCAGGCTCGAAAAATAGGTTTGGGCAAAAAAATTAAGCTCATTTAAAATATGAGTCGAGCTTAAGCTTGAATATTCAAAACTCGAGTTTGGCTTGACCTATTTTCTAAGTTGTATTATATTATATCATGGATGGTTATTTGAACCAGACCAGCCGGTCAGACCGATTGGATCGGGACTCAACTGGGGTACCAATCCAAAGAGAGGCATCATACTAGTTGATCGCCAAATCAGTTGAATCGGGCTAAAAATCAATTGAACTAATTTTTTATGAATTTTTAATTATTTATTTAATCGAACTGTACAAACCAATTGAACTGTCAAATTAGTAACTTGACCAGTCCAATTCTGAAAACCTTAATATTATGTAATTTATAGTGTATAAAAAATAAATTTAATAATATATAATATTATAACGTAAACATTAAAAAAATATTAAAATACTTAAATATAAAATTTAACAAATAAAAATATAAAATTATTAAATATTAATTTAAAAAATAAAATTTTTGAAAAATTAAAAATAATATATGAAGTTTGATTCATTTGGTTACTTTAGGATAAGCAACATCGCTAAAGACGATCCATCCATTTGATGGCTGAATTTTTGAAGGGGAAGTCAAAGTTATTTGATATTATTTATTAATATTATTCTTTTTAGAATAATTTATTAACATTGTTAATTTCCCCATAGAACCAACTTTATTCTTTCGTACGCACAAAAGGTCGTGGAATCGAGTTAATGGTCGTTACCACAATTTCAAAATCCAAATGCCTACATCGTTAACTTTTTTTTAAAAAAAATATAAAAAAATGATTGGAAATTATTTTTCATTGGAAAAGGATAATCAACAAGGAAATATTGATATTAAATAAAGTAACTTTGAGGTTATTTCTAATTAAATTTTTATTTAATTTTATTTATACAATATAATATAATTATTTGATATGCCTTTGGTAGAGTTTTTTTAATTCAACAAGTATCCCTATCAATAAATTATATCATTAGTCATTAAATCATACGAAAGTTTTCATTTTGGTTTTTTAATTAAAAAATTATAAATTGGTTACTAACAGTTTCAATTTTTTCATCCAACTATTAAGTGGTTAACGGTAGTACTTTTTTAGTTGGTATAATAACAATTATAATACTCAATTTTTATACTTTTTGTCAATTTAACCTTTATTCTATAAAAAATAATAAAAAATTAAAATCCTTTTTAAAAATTTAAGAAATTTTATAAAAAATTATATAAAGGTAGATAAAAATGATATAAAGAGATAAAGTTAGAGAAAATGAGGGAAAATTATTTTTAAACATTCCAAATTTCCTATCTGTATTATCTATATAGAAATATTTAATACTTATTCTTTAAAAGAACATAGAAAAATAGAAACATTAAGTAAAATGGTTAGTTCTCTATTTTCTTTATCTTTTTCTTTTTTAATAATTGAGGGAGAGGAATATGGTTACTTGGGATCAAACCCAAACTCTCATCCCTATAATGTAATGTTTTTGTCACTAGATTAAGAGGTTGTTGGCACCTCTTTTGTTTCTTGACATAGCTTTATTGTTATAAGAGAAGACAAAATTCAGAAAATAATTTATTTTTACAACTTGAATTTTGAAAATAATTTAAATGAATTGAATCTGAAAAAAAAATTTTGGTATATTTTGCATTTTTAGTTAAAAAAAAAGGCATTAGAGTCAATTTCACAAACCTTGATAATATCAATTTTGGATGTTCTTCAAATAGCAAGGAATTTGACTTGAACATATTACTAATTTAGTTTTGAGAAATACCGAAGAAGCATGTAATAATTTAATTTTTTTTATTTCGTTCTGTTTTTAAATTTTCTTTATTTCCCTTACATATTAGTTCTTCAACAACTACACATTCGAGATCTTATTTTTCTAGAATTTTTATTTTTAAATAATTTTGAGTTTTAGGGTCAAATTGACAAAAACTATAAAAGTTGAGGACTAAAATTATTATTATACCAAATAAAAAGTTCCATTGTTAGCCATTATGAGTTTGAATGGGCGGCGAGGTGCAGTGCGGTTCGTTTAGCTTACTTTTTGTCTTGTGCTATAGTATCTAATCTTACCACCGCCATTGTTTTTATACTAACCACAAGTAAATGTACCGCCCATCCAAAATCACCCTTAATAATCGAGTAAATTTTTTTTTGAAAACGTTAGTAACCAAGTTGTAGCTTTTTAGTTAACTGATCAAACAGAAAATTTACCCATAATTAAATGACTAATAATATAGTTTATCGTATATATTATTTAAAATAAAATTTTCTTATTGAAAAAATTCCAGACGAAAGAGTTTATAGTGTAACAAGTGAGAAACTTAATTAACACAAGTGAGAAACTTAATTAACTGACACATCAAAATTTTGTAATATTAAAATGAAAATTAAGACACACTATTAATGATACTAAATAATATTTTCATCTATTTTTAGAATTAGTTTAATTTTATTATTTAAATTTGAAATCAATTCTATTAGATATATTTGCATTATTGATATCTCATTATTAGTGACTACTTTTATAATTTGTAAGTTTTTAATATTTGGTGTAACAATTTATTACTTCTGTAAAAATTTTAATTTCCCTTAGAACCAAAATCATTCTAATGTCAATAATAAATGTAAAAAAATTGAAAATAAACATATGTTATTGTGTTTTGATTTTTGATTTATATTATTTGTGAAATGTTATAAACTTTTAAATATTTTTTAAAAATAATTAAAAATAATTCAATTAGTACATACTACCAACTCATAAATCATATGGGTAAAAAAAAACTATTATATATTCGTTATATTACACTGTATATGTGCTTTTTTAGGAAACTTCTACACATGGAGGCTTTAATATTATTTTATGATTTCAACTATGATGATTTACTTTTGAAACATATTATTTTAATTTTAAAATAAAATATTTTAATAAATATAATAAACATGTGCATGTATATACGACATGTGTATACAAATTAAATAAATGAGATATGTAACAATTTTGAAATATATTCGTAAAAAGTTTTGTGATTTTACCGATTGGGTTGAGTTTTAGATACATTTTTTTTAGTTTATACAATATATTGAATAAAAACAATTTTTATAATTTAGTTAGCTCCATTAATTACAATAATTTAACTACTTAAGTTATGTTAAAAGCTCAAATTTCTATAGGATCTATCCTAATCAATTAGAACATCCCTTAAAAGTTTGAGAATATATACACCTACTTCTTAATAACCTTTCTTATTTTTATTCTTTCACCTAATTATATTACATAATAATTTATTTCACCTTTCAATTTTTTTATAAAAAATTATTTTAATATTCTATTCGTTTCTTCGCCTTTTTAAATTATTGAACTTATATTATTTGTCAAATCATCTCGAAAATAAAAGAAAAAAATTAATGGTTGCTAACGTGACAATCTACGTGTGTGCCACGTTAACAATTAATTAAATTTTAAAATATTATAAAATATTAAAATAATATTTTATTATTTTTTAATTTTAAAAAATTAATTAATTTAAAGGTTAAAAAAGAAAATATTAAATGAAAAATCTTTTTTTAGTTGAAAGATGAAATAAACCATTATTTCTTCTTCAAAACTATTTAACTATATTTCTTTTTTGTGTTTGGAAAATTTTAAGTTCTTAAAATTTGAATAACGCTTATTTGTTTTATATAAATTAATTGAGTTAAATCCAAATTTAAATAGAATACATTTATAAAACATTATAATATCGAATTATTAGAAAAAACAAATTCAACCCACATTTCTAGAAAATAGCTTAAAATTTATATTTTATTAATTTATTTTTAGTATAATAATTTATTTGACATTCTAATTTTATAGAAAAAATTATTTTAACTTTTTATTTAATTTTTTTTATCTTTTTAACCCTTAAATTTGTGTTTTTTTGTCAAATCACTCAAGATAGATGAAAAATTTAATTTTTGTCAATTTTGCTGATGTAGCATACACTTGAATTACCATGTGATAACATTTTAACATTTAATTAATTTTTAAAAATTTTAAAAAATAAAAAATTACTTTTAAAAATTAAAAATCATTAAAATTAAAATTATTAAAAATATAAAATTATAATTTTTAAAAATTTTTAAAAATTAATTAAATGCTAACATCTCATCTACGTGACAATTCACATGTATGCTGCGTTAGAAAAGTTAGTTCATTTAGAGGTAATTTGATAAGAAATATATGTTTAAGGGTTCAAATAGATAAAAAATTAAATATAAGGCTAAAATAAATTTTTTATAAAGTTGGAAGGTTAAAAAAGTTATTATACCTTTATTTTTTTTAAAATACGATTTATTTATTATATATATGTATGTATATTTTCACTGCTAATAAAAGCTTTGTAAGGACAAAGAACACTTCTTTACCTCGTTCACCCTCTCTCCTTTATATATACCAACACACACTATACAAACAAATACTCTCTGGATTTCTTCTCTTTTCTCCACTCCATGTGAAACAAAACAAAGCCTAATATCTCTTCGACCCAGGTATCATCTTCCACTCTTCAATCTCTTTTTATATATACAGTTCTTGAGATTTTAGTGTCAAAACTCAAAGACCAAGTGCTGCTTCTTTTTGTTTAGTTTTCCTGTTTATGTTGGTGTTATTTTTCGATGGATATAAACGTTTTGATTGGAAATAGCTACGAATCAATGCAAAACATAACTACCCATTTCCTTAGCTTCCTTCTTTCACATTTAATTTTAACGTTTCAGAACTTTTCTTCTTCCCTGGGGAAGGTTAAGTTTATCATTTTAAATCTCCCTTCTTTTTTCTCGTTTACTCTCTCTTTTTGGTTCTTAAATTTCGTTTCTTTTTTCCTTTGTTCTTGTTATTTGTTCCTTTAACCACCTTTTTTGTCAACAAGTTAATGTTTTTAGATATAGGATCATATCAGAATTTTACTTATGATTGTTGGGTTCTTGTATTTACCTTGGATGTTATCGTTTTTTTTTTACTGTGATCTTTTATGTTAGTTCAGATTTTCTTTTTCACTATGTAAATGTTTTCTTTGGTATGACTTGTTGTTTTAGTTGCTTTCCTGTTTCTGAATCAGCTTTGAATGGTGATTTTTTTGTATAAAAAGAAGATCTGGGGTTGTTGATCCTGTTATTAGCTGTTGTTCTTTGATGTTATCAACAGTTTTTATGTGTTTCTCTAATGTGAGATTCTTCAGGTTTTTGTTTGTGTTTCCCTATATCTGCATTTGTTTTGGTGATTGATTAATGCATGTTCATGTTGCAATATAGGAATGGAGGAAAAGAATGGGATTTCTCTTTCTATAGTGTATAATAAATGGTATTTGGATTGGCTGTTTCTCTTTGAGCATGATCTTTGCTGTACTATGTTGAGCATTTCCCCCAAGATAAAATCTTTAAGCTGCTTGAATCCCTAATGATTTCGTTTTTCTTTGTTGTTGGCAGAGTGCAAAATGATTCATCAGCTATGAATCCCTTTGTTTGAACTGTTTCTCAAATAATGTCTATTGGATGACTATCCTTTAATGCTTTGATTAAATTCACTAATTTAGCTTTCTTTGACAGGCATTCGTTCATTTTGCAACCTGAATACTGGTCTGTGTTGCCATTTTCTGTGTCTCACAGTTTAAATTTCTCACTGGCTTGTAATCTGTAATGAGTGTACTTGAGCACATAATATGTTCGTGGAATATTTTCCCATGTCATATTTTTAGCTGTTTTCTATCAAGTATGTTTCACCCTTATTTTCTAACTAGTATTCTTTTCGCAGATGGAAACTGTTAAGTTGGACCCTAGCTGCAACCTCCCTGAAGAAACATCTCCCAAGCTGTTGCTTCCCCCTGATTCTCCTGATATAATTGATATTTTTGGGGATCCACAATTAAGTCCAAGAGTTGGAAACAAATACCAGGTGGAAATTCCTCCCATGATAACAGGAACGGAGCATCTTTGGCTTTTGATGGACCCTGTTGACTCAGAAGGCATTCCCTATCTTGCCCATTCCTTTTTATTAGGCTTACCTCTCCCTGTCATGTGGACACATGAAGATATCGGTTTCGAGGATGAAGACAAAGGTGGTTTAAGTAAGCCTTATCATGGAACTAAGGTGGATGAGCCTGTTAAATCTCGGAAGTGCCGAGAGGGCCAGAATTCCAAGAGGAAGGAAAATTTTGAACCAAGTGCTGAAGAGTCCGGTGCTAGGTTGGACAATGAAAAAGAACCAAATTTGGACAACCTTGAATGTGGAATGACAAGTAAAACTAACAAGCTTCGACTGTTAGAAGGTAAAAGCTCTTGTCTAGTTCCTGGTGCAGCAGGTGATTCCTGGAGCAATGCAGACATGGATGGTTTTCTTCTTGGTTTATATATATTTGGGAAGGATTTTGCTCAAATAAAACGGTTCATCGAGAACAAGGGCATGGGGGATATATTGTCATTTTACTATGGGGCATTTTATAGGTCTGACGGATATCGCAGATGGTCAGATGGCCAAAAGAGAAGTCGTCGAAAAAATGTATATGGACGGAAAATCTTTACTGGTTGGAGACAACAGGAATTACTATCTCGTTTGCTTACCCATGTCCCAGATGAATCACAAAGTAATTTGCTTGAGGTAAACCTGATTTATCGCTTGGAGGAGAAGCTCACAAGTGAATTACAAAACAATCTTCTATTTATATGTGGCACTTAACGTGTTTTGCTGTTTATTTATGTGGGACATTGTTTTTTCTATGTTAGCTTTTTGATATGTTTTACTAGGAATATAAGCTTCACTAACTCATCGTCTATTGGCAGGTATCTAAGTCATTTTTGGAAGGTAAAACTTCGCTTGAAAATTATATCTGCCACTTGAAGACTAGTGTTGGCATATCTGCACTTGTAGAAGCTGTAGGTATCGGTAAAGGGAAGGCAGATCTTACAGGCCTGGCCATGGAACCTCCAAGGACAACTCAAGTTTCTGCTGAAATACCATCTGGGAAGGCTTGCTCATCTCTTACATCTGGAGACATCATCAGATATTTAACTGGAGGCTTTCGACTGAGCAAAGCTCGATGCAATGACATCTTTTGGGAAGCTGTTTGGCCACGTTTGCTTGCACGAGGGTGGCACTCTGAGCAACCCAAGAATCAATGCTCTGTTGGTTCCAAACATTATCTAGTTTTCCTTATGCCTGGAGTGAAGAAGTTCTCGAGAAGAAAACTTGTTAAAGGGAATCACTACTTTGATTCTGTTAGTGATGTTTTGAGCAAAGTTGCATCTGAACCAACACTTATCGAGCTTGATTCTGAAGGAAATTGTATGAGCAGATGCAATGAAGAAAATGTGTGCATTCCAGGGGAGTTATCGGATCAAGATGATCCTGCCTATCATAAGCCTCATTATCTCAAGCCTCGAGTCTCTATGTACAGTTCAAAGCATATGAAGTTCACAGTTGTTGATTCCAGTTTGGTCCATGGAGGGAAAGCATCCAAGATGAGAGAATTGAGATATTCACCAATTGATTTGATGTTTACTTCAAAACTGATTCACAAGGATACTCGAGACTCACGGCAGGTAAATGCTAATCATATGCTCTCAAAAGGTGACAAGTGTGGTACTAATGCTCACCATTGTGAGGGCATAATCACTAGCTCTACTGCACACCACATTAAATTTACCATTGTGGATACCAGTTTGCTCCATGGAGGGAAATCATCTGGGGTGAGAGAACTCAGATATTTACCGGTTCAGTTTGAAATTTCTTCTAAAATTAATAATTTTTCGGGAGGAAATGAAGAAAAATCAAGTGATGGTTCTTCGGATGAGGTTGAGCGAAAAAATGCTGACAAACTATCAAATCATGGTCCAATTGCTGCTGATAAAAAACCTAATAGTAAGCCAGTTGCTGCTGCTAATGTAATGAAAGGAGAAGGTAAATATGGAAATGACATTTCAAATCAAAATCTGAAGAACTCGTGTCATGCAGACCAGAGTTTGTTGATTCATCAAGACAAGAAGACCGATACATCAGAAGATGCCAGGTCTAAGAGGATAATAAAGCACCATTTCAGTCGAAGAGCTAAATCAGTTCCTTCTATTAGTTTGGTTCCCTCGGAAAAACGAAGGAAATTAACTTCTTGTACTAATAAAGAGGCAAGCTGCCTTACCGAGAATTTAGCTGCTATATCAATTAATTTAGCTTCTCCAATGAAACGGCAAAGATTAGCCGCTTATGTTAAGATGGAGGGAACTGATCTTGCTGAGAATATCTGTAGCAATCCAGTTAATTTAGTTTCTCCCATAAAGAGACAGAGACTAAATGCTTGTACTAAGACAGAGGAAAGAAATCCTACTGAGAAGTTTTCTGCTGGAATTAGTGAACAAACAGGGGTATGTCGTGCCTTAGATTCTCAAGATGAAGGCAGCAATAATGTTCTCCACGTGAGTCATTTTCAGGAGAAAGTACCGTTTCTTAGCTCTTCAGCTAAAGGTAATCCAGAATTCACAGCGACTTCTCAGGAGAGTAATGAGAAGCTTCCATACTTGTCATCAATTGGTTCAAACCAACCTCCATTTCCACCTGACGCTCGGAATGGTGAGCCAGGAACCTTGGAAGCTGATGGTGGCCAGATCATCATTGTGAATAATTATGCTGATTTGTTGAAAACTACTCCTAATGTTTGTGCAGAAGAGCAGCAAGTTGTGAATCCCCGGAGGCAAAGCAAAAGAAGCAGACCGTTGACCACTAGAGTGTTGGAATCTCTTGAGAGTGGGTTCTTCAACGTGAAGAAGATGCCAAAAGTGAGAGATGTGCAAGCACAAGCAATCCAATTTTCAAGTCCTTCCCGAAAGGCACGTAGTAGAGTCAAACCAACATCAAAGCATGTGAATCTTACTGTTACAACTGCAGATGCAAAGGAAGGAAAAGACCGAGATGGTGCATTTATCTGTTCTAAAGATGTTATGACCCAACCTCCTCAAGTGGCTCGCTAGTATTTTGCAATCTTCATGGTTGGACAGCATCACATGAAGCTCTTATCAACGACAAACTGATGTATTCATTTATGGATATTCTTCCAGTCCATCTCTGATGGATGCCTCAAACATCGTTGATATAGGAGGGGTTGACCAGTGATCCAATTTCCTTTATTCTTCCATGTCTCTCCCTCAGAACACTGAAACATCAGCTTTTGTTTTATTATTATCATTAGAAGCCATTTCTAGACATTCGGTTGCATTGGTAAACCGATAAAGAGTCAAGGAGGAGGTAACACTAAACAAAGCATGCACCAGTACAAGTTGGGGAAGATTTTCTGAAACTTCTGTTCATCTCCTGCACTACCCATTTACATCATTGAAGACTCCTTTAACAGCTTGTGAATGTAGCATTTCATGGTATTTTTCTCCTCCCCTCATGAATTATCAAACCTGTTTCAAGGGTGCATCTTTAATCAAAATCATGGTTTATTTTAGTTTATTAACTTCCTGCAACTAGAATTAACACCGGTCAATATGATGTGTTTGTGGTTGATCAAAGTTTCTTTCTAGTGTTTGGCTTTCCAACAGCTTTATGCTTGAATTAGCACTGACCAATGTGAATGTGCATGTTTTACTTGAATCAATGATCATAATCCACAATTTTTTTAATTCTAATTTAATTCAGTTGATTATGTAAATTATTCTTATAAAGTGACCCTGACATCCTATTGGTTTAAGATTTAGATAAATTAAAAAAGATTTTTTCCTTCTCGTACTAACAATTGTCGGTTTTTATTGAAGAGAGATTTACTTTTCTACTGAAAGTAAGGTAAATAATATTTGATTATGTGTTTGACTTGAATTTGTTTGAGTTTACACTTGAAGCAGTTTGTGGTACAATATAGCGGAGAAGATCGTTTGGTTGAAAGTCGGAAACAATAATGATTTGTCTAGTAGAAAACACAAGTGCGATTTTGGTAAAGGAGTTATTGCTATAAATATTATAAACTGGCTCGATTTTAAAAAATTTTAATTTTTTGCTATGCAAAAATACTATTTTTGTAACACTTCTTGCACAACTGATCTTTAGGTTCGAGCTATAGGATGTCATATCCGTTGTCAGAGCAATTATTGTCAAATATTTAACAAACAAATCATTCAAACATCCAATCATAACATCAATAGGTTAACATCATGATATACAATCTTTTTCAAGTCTCAATTGAGCTTATGAAAGCTCTTTTGTAGGCCCAAGCATGAAATAGGATTAATTTGCAAAATTTTCAAAATTTCAGATCAAGTATCGATACCATTACCTAGTGATTGTCTCTCGATGTGCGAACGTTGGGAGTGTAAATTACTGCAAAAATAAAAGATAAGAATTAAGTGTAGTTTCTACAAGCGAACATGTCAAATTGTAATATAGTTAATTTACATCGAAACACTTGGTAAGTATTCCAAGGATTGTACTTAAGGGATTGCAAACTAGACAAAATTACTATTAAATTAATTATCGAAAATAAATACTGCTCTAATCAAGTCAAGAATTAGCAGTTCGGAATTTAAAAATAAAATTAATTAAATTAAACTAACAACTAACCTAGTTAAGTTATCAAATTTTCCTATTCCTAATTTCGACTATACGAGCTCCTTAGACTAGAATCAATTGAAACCCTGATTATTAACTAAGTCGATAATTACCCTTAATTTAAATATTTACTATCCTTAGTTAGGAATACTTTTTAGGTCTCATCTTCACTAAGGATTACCACTTAAAGATACCCTTTCGGTCTCATCTGTCTAGATATCTACTAGTGTCATCAATCCTAATATACTCTGTCCTCTTGAATAAATACTTAATATTAAATAACTATTTACTCCATCAATTAATTAACAAAACAACCAAATCATGCGAGATAAGTATGAAGCACAAAATAAATTCTAATATTTATACAAATATTCAATTATTAAAATTAATGAAAGAAATATAAATAGAAGAATAAGGAAAAGAAAATGCTCATGAATTTATTGATGAAACAACACGGTTCCGGAACAATCTTCACTCGCAATTGTCTAATCCGGAATAGAAATCTTTCGATTAAGCGAACATAATAAAACTAAACTAAAACTGCAAACTAAATCAAAAGTATGAAAAAACTGTATGGAAAGCTCCCTAATCTCCTGCCTTGAGTTGCTATAAATAGATTACATGTATTATAACCTAATTAGGTCAAGTAAAGGTTGAATAACAAGTTAATTAATGTTGTGCGGACAAAAACACCCTTGTAGTAATTTTTGGCTTCATCGAACTGATGTCTCAACACTTGGTATAAATGTTGAAAAACTAAACATCGAATGGGACTTCTGTTGGCTCAAAGTTAGGTGTTACGACACTAAAGTCGTCCCTTGTGCTCCTTGGCCTAAAACGGTGTTCTACACGCTCTATTAACCTATTAGTCTTCCCTTAGGCTCGGGTTGGCTTAACGGGTCATAAAACATATAAAAACACTTATTTTGTTGAACTTAAACATAAAATACTAAAACGGAAAACTACTAAAAACGTAATCAAATTACTCAAAAACAAACTTATTAAGTGTTGAAAAGAACATAATTTTCTACAACAAATTGTGGCAAATTACCTGAAAACAAGCTTAGTACCTAAAAACAAATTGGGGCAAATTGTGGCAAATTACTAAAACGAAAAACTACTAGAAAGAAAATCGAATTACCTGAAAACAAGCTTATTAAGTGCTAGAAAGAACCTAGTTTTCCACAACACATTGTGACAGATCACCTGGTATCGATACCAATTTGAGCTTCGATATTTAGAAAAATTAATTTAAAACCAATTGTATTGATACTGGCTATAAAATATCAGTACCTTATTCAAGGTATCGACACCTTACCCCTTGTATCGATACCATTTTAAGGTTTAATGTTTTAAAAATTAAAGAAAAATTGCTAGAGAATCGATACCTTTGCTTAGGTATCGATACCCCAAAGGTAAAGTCTGCATTTCGGTACCTATTTCATGCCAACTTAACTAATAGCACATTTGGTGCATATATAAACCTTACCTACACAAAGCATACCAAATGCATGCTAAAACATGACATTTAACTAATTCCAATTATCCGATCCAATATGCCATAAATTGACACCAAATCCAACTAATTCAAATTATTTAAACTCAGCCTAATAAATCATACCCTTTAATGTTCCATACCATTATATGCCATACCAATTTATCATGAGAATTTTTCATTCAAATACCATAATTATAGTTTATTACCTTACCAAACATAACCTAATCACATTACCGAAAACATACCATTTCATGTAGGCATTAACTTTACCACATTAAAGGTTTCAAGCTATACCAACAATCAAGAATCAACAAATATATAACACCTATATACATGCCACAAAATTGAGTTTTGAAACGATTAAAATACTATTGACCCAATAACGAGATAGTGTGAGCTTCTCGAAGATCTGCTTGACACGTTTCGCAAGACGTCAATCTACAGGGAAAGGAAAAATAACAGGGTAAGCATACTGAATGCTTAGTAAGTTCATAGGCATTTGATGGCCACAAAACTAACTATAAATACGACAAAGGCAAGTGCACCTATCGAACAATAGTATAGCTATGGTGAGTAGGGAATATCGTATCCACGAGGATTAAAAGTACTAGTAATTACCGTCTTTTTATTATTTAGCCGACAAATTGAAGTGATTGTTTTTAATCTAGATTTACTACTCTAATTTAACTAAGAATGCAACAAAAAAATGAAATAGGAAAATAATCGAAGATAACCAATGAGATAGACAATACCTAGAAAAGAATCCACCTAAACTTCACCTATTAGTATGAATCTGAATTGAACGATTTATTCACTTCTTCTTTGATCCATAGAAATCCCTAAATTATGTTAATTTCTCTTTCGAGAGTAAGAATAACTGACTTTAGGTTGATTAATTGAAATCTCTTTCTAATTAAGACCCTTATTGTCGCATTAACTCGATCTATGGATTCCTCTATTAGATTTGACCGTAATCCGATAGATTTATGTCATTCTATTTTTAGGATTGCATGCAACTCCAATCAATTATGCTGGATCTACTATTAAATAGGGATTTTGCTCCACTGAAATAAGCACATTAAACATGAATTAATAACTCAGAAATATTAAAAAAAGAAATAAGTATACATAATTGAGAACAAGAATCAAGTATTTATCACGTAAATTAGAAATCAAATATTAAGATTCATCATAGGTTTCATCCTCCCTAGGTATCTAGGGAATTTAGTTTATAATCCTGAATAGAAACATCTCAAAGTTAGGATAACTACAAGACATAAAGAAACTCAATAAAACTTCGAAAGAAATTAAATGGAGATCTTCGATCTTGAGGGAGATCTGCTTCCGAGTTGATTCCGATGGTGTTCTTCGAGTGTTTTATTCAATCTTCTCTGATTTCTCCCTTTGGTCTTCTTTTAATTGGTATTTATAGACTTTAGAATGTTCAAAAAGCCTAAAAATTGGGGTTTTTCACGTACTTGGGAAGCAAGGTGTAAAATCGACACGAGCGCATGGGCGTGTGGCTAGCCTATGTGGATATGCCCAGGTTGTGTGGATCCTAAAAATAGCTCTATTTGTTCAATTTTGGCTCATTTTTAACTCTTTTTGCTCCAAATGCTCTCTCAAGTATTGAAACATGAATTTAAAGGATTAGAAGCATCAAATTCACTAATTTGCATAATTAATTATCCAAAAACGCATTAAGAATGAGATTAAAATATGTTACTTTTATAGTTTATCAGCATTTAACAACAACTTACCTCAAGTTATGATTTCAATTTTGCCTAACATGGAAACCACATATCAATAAGGTGAGTTCAACATTTATCATATTATTTAGTAATTCAAACTTATAACATTTCAATTCACTTATTCCATAAACATTTAATTAGTTCACTATTATATCCATATCATTCCACTTATTTATCAACAATACATCCAGTTTAAATTTAATTTTAATCACTATTTTGTTTCATTTTTCAAATTCTGAGTCGAGTTCATTGATTCGTCACATTTCCATACTAGCCCTCTGGGCTCGTATAATAGGTTCACATAATCTTTCACAGGCTATCAATATTCATATATCGCAGTATGTATTTTTATCATCAAATCACAATATCAACTCAACTCAAATATCATTTATCCAATTTGCATTTTATACCCCTATTAACTTGACACGAACTCAAACAAATACACGAATCCAACCAACACACTAATTTGGCACCTAGTGTGTCACGCTCGATTTCCTTTAAACCTAAAAATTAGGAATTTAAGGGTCAAATTGAAAAGAGACCATAAACTGGTGGTCTCTACTGAAAGGCTAGGAAATGATAGTAACTGACATTGGACAGGGTTGAGAACTAAGCCTAATTCGGTTAGATTAGAACCAACCAATCTCTCAGTGGGAGACACAATGATTATCAATGGGTGAATTTTACACTGTTGAAGACCATGCAAGAAGGGTTATAAATAGCTTAGAGGTGATTTCCAGTAGAGGATTCATATCAATTCTGTTTCATTTTCTTCCCTTTAATCATCTTCTTCGTTGCTCTGAAGACAAGACGATTATGAGAAGCTATGCATGGGGCAAAAACTAAGAGGTCTAAGTTAAAAAAATAAAGAATCCAATAAGCTGGTAAGGTCTTAAATCCTTTAGTGTACGTAAGATTTAGGAACTAAAGTTAAGGGTTTCAAGAACCATTTTAGGAATTCTGTATGTTTCTGGGAAATTGAGGTTGTTAAAAAAATATACTGAGTTTAACCCATGATTTGGTTGCATGCTTAGTTGCTAGGAGAATGAAAACTCTAGAGTTCGGAAGTTGGTGAGGAAAAAAGAGTATCAGGAAAGTTTCTGCACTCCAACCCTAGAAAGACTAAGTACATTTAAAAGCATATAAAAATATGAGTGTCCTCCATTCAAATTTAGTGTACATGAATTAACTATGATTCCATGGTATTACATCTGTGAAATACATGTAATGCATGTAAGGGAAACATTCCTAGGATTAGATGAAGTTAGGAAGGGAAAATGGGTGATTCTGTTAGATATCACCATACGATTTTACAGTGTGCACCCGTGAGGTGCGAAGCTATGGGCATTGTGGAGGAGACATTGCAGTGTTAGAGCATCAATGTTAGGAACGGTGAAATAGAGGAATGGATGATATGTAACAGAGAAGTAAATAGAAAGATCAGGCGAGGCCATGATTCATTATATGCCTAAAATGAGTAAGACCATAGTTGAAAGATGTTATGGCATCATGATAAAAATGAGTAAGATCATAGCTGAAAAATGCTAGAGCATCATATGAAAGCACGCTAGAACGATAAATAGGATTAAGAACATAGCTAAAAAATGCTATGACATCCTTTGGTAGTCCATCGTGACAGTAAATGTGAGGTTATATTGTGTAAGACCATAGCTGAAAGACGCTACGACATCATAGATAATCATGTGAGACACTAAACATGGGATAGTTTGCCAGGATAGTAAACACGAGAATTGCGAGGTGTAAGACCATAGCTCGGTTATGGAAACCAATGGAGTCCATTGAGACACTAAACACAGAATAGTCTGGTGGGACAGTAAACATGGGTGGTCAATCAAAATGGAAATAGTGGGAACTTTTGCAAACAAGGAAAATAGGTCAGAAAGAAAATGGAAGTATGTGCATGCATTAGTTAACCAGCAATTCGAAGGAATTTGCCAATAAAAGGAAATATAAAGTGGGGAAAAACTGCTAGAATAATAGTTGTTAAAGCCAATAGAGCATACGGTTGGTAACCCAACATCAATAGTCATGGAAGTTAACACACTAGCGGTGCTTGATGTATGGGTGAACAAAGATGGTTTAATCGAGGGTCGTAGATAAGGATCTGCTACCAAAAAAATGCCAGAAGATGCTCAGAGAAACCCTATATAGTACTGTTTTGTCATGAGAATGCAAGTTAATTTATAAGGAAATGATGGGTTAGTTAGAACCCATTGACAAAGAATGATACACATGATAATAGATATGTCTATCAAGACTATTCCTCTTCAAGGGGAAACCATTGAGGAAGTATTAGCTAAATAACTAGTTAGGTGGGGATGCCGAATAAAAGAGAAACTGTGAACCTATATAGCCACTTAATGATAGTTGACCGAGTATTAAAGGTTGAAACGGTCCACAGTTGGCAGATATATCACACTTTTGAGCATAGTAGCTCAAACAAGGTGGATTACAAAGAAGATATCCAACAATCATTTGTTGCGAATGGGACTTATTCTGCCAGAATGGTTGGAAATCTTCTAGGTATACCAAAGGACGGGATGATAGCAAGCCTATCAAAGCTAGGATAATATAAAGAGTTAGCCACAGATTAATCAGATTTGGAATGATCGCTAAAGGAAAAATACCCAAGGGCAACTAGAAGGGTAGACCGTAGGGCTACCTAATAAGGACGTGGTGGAAAGAAGATTTTCCACTCTAGGAATAAACGAAAGAAGAAATACAAGGTAAGGACGGAGTCCACAAAAATGGTGAGATGTCTGAAGAATTGTTGAGGTTAGTTGTGGGTTGATAAGTTTACCCAAGTGTAATTTGTTTAACGAACTGTCCACAAACAAATATGAGTGAAAATAAAATCAGAGTCGTTAAGATGGGATTAAGTGGTTTTTCACACACAAGCAGGGAGTTAGTGGTATTTTAGTTTCTTTCTATTTAAACCTCTAGGAGATGTGGTCTAATTTCGAGTATTATAGAGACTCACTAAGTTCATCTGTACTTACAAAAGTATGGCTTGTGTTTTGCAAGATTTGCGGAATAAGGGACTTGAGGAGTGACAAAGCCAGACAGTGGTAGATCGAGGGGTGATCATTAGCTTGGTGTCATGCACATAGGAAGGGGTACTGTTAGGAACTTTGCCATGGAGTGACTATATTGTAATTATTTAAATCCCTTATAGTCCAGATTTCGGAAGGTGAAATTTTTCTTTTAAAATAATGTCATTGTTGTAAGTTTTATAAAAGGTAATACAATTTGATTTTAAATAGGGATTTCTAATCAAGTACACGAATTCAATTTGGTTGTGACACACCTTACCTGGATTTGGAAAATAAGTTGGGAATGAGTGTTGCAAGTTAAATGGTATCAGAGCACGATTTAGCCCATCCTGTATGTAACACCTTATACTTGGCTTGGTCGCCAAGCCCGAATATCAGGATGCCACACCATCGTCCCATCTCACAAAAAAAAGCTCATTCTAAAAGAAAAGTCTTTCATATTATCATATGCAAAAGTTACGAGTCAATCTTACTTTAATCATTCTTAATTCATACTAAACGTACATCAAATAGTCTTATAAATATAATTAAACATGCATAGGGTTCATTTAGCAAAATTTCAAAACAAGTCACGTAGGTATCGATATTGGAACGTAGGTATCGATATTTCCCTTAAGTGATATCGATATCGCTTGGAAAATCGATATGAAAATTGCTTGCTGTTTCTCGTTTAAAAGGAAAAGTCACGAAAATTATTGGTACCTTTCGAAAAGTATTGATAATTTTACCCCGAGTCTCGATACTCGTGATAGGGTATCGATACCAATTTACGATTCTGACTTCTTGCACATTTCAAAATCATAGAGGTATCATGTTTAAAATACGAATATCGATACTTCTGCTCTAGACTAGAAAAATACAACATCTTTAAGCATATAAGTCATTCCAACTTGTACTAATTCATCATGTTATCATATCATCATCAAATAAACATCAATATGACCATAATAATAGTCTCAAACATCGAAATTAAGTCCAAGTAATAATCAACATATTATGAAACAAACCTTATAATCCTAAGAATGAATAGACTATGGAAACATCCAAAAACATCATGAAAAATACCAATAAACATCTACCACATTGCCTTACTCCCCAAATGTAAACAAATAATCAATAACACCTAAAGAAAAATAGTAACGGACTTGCTTGGATCACCCTTCAGAACCACACTGCTTACACCGACACTTAACTACTCTGCAAGGGTTTAAAAGGAGTGGGTGAGCTTAACAAGCTCAGTGAATGCCTAGAACAACTACCATGCAACCAATTCATCAAGCATTAACGAAACAATCATATAGCACAACCTCAACAATTCTAACTATAGTGTCATATTATACTTATTCGTGCATTATTTACTAGTTCATTTACATGGTAATCATATTCACTTATAAGCATATATCACATTACACATATAATCACATAAAATTTAAGCATATATCACAATACTCATGTAATCACATAACATTCAAGCATATATCACAATACTTATATAATCACATAATATTCAAGCATATATCACAATACTCAAAGACATGTTTATAGATAAATTGACACTTGAGCTATGAAACATAAAAGCGAGCTCTATCATCTCTCATTGAATACATGGATCTCCAACACACCACATAGACTCATAAAGTCAAACATATCCCAAAAGTGAAGCATAAAACTAACACTCTCTTTATTTCCTCTCACATGTGTAACACCCCTAACCCGTATCTGTCGTCGAAATAGGGTCATGAGGTATTACTGAACAAAAGCACTACTCTGAACATTCACACAAGTCATATTCATATATGTAAATGAATGTCTAATTAATTGTTAATCATGAAATTATTAATACATAATACATAAAAAAATTACAAATCATATAATGAACATGTTAATGATATTTGAATATCTAATAAACATGAATCATTTTTATGTCATATTTCTATACATGTATAAATTTAAATCAAATAACATATAACACAAGACATTTTAGAAATTAACTTATACGACATTAATAATCCATAAATGATCAAATAAATTTCAATGAATAAATAAAACTTATACACATTTTAATCATAATAAAATGGAACTATTGCCGAACATCAATGATGATGCTAATTAAGCTTAGTTCACATACTAAAAGTATACTTAATCAATTATTTATAGTTAACCATTTTATAACACAGTAGTGACTTAAATTGCACTCATTTTACATGCCAAAATGTATATACACCACTAGTCTTTTTACCACCAATTCAGACATTTAAACATTACATAAAACACATATACTCTTGAATATCACCTGTCTAATACATGTTATACCTTAGTTAACAAAATAACCATTATTTACCTTGTGGCTGACACATATAAACCAAACTCCTTAACATTACATTAATTGAACATGCCTTCTATATAAGTCCAAACCAAGGTTACTTGTATACATAACCATGAGCATTATAATTAACCATATTTATTGTCTCATTTTAACAAAGCATATTAACCAACTTCACACATATTTATATTTAAATACCATAGCCGAATCAACTAATATACTTACGAACAGGTATATATATTTGTACCATGATAGGTGCATCAAATACTTAGATACATAAATGCAAAAACTGAATCATTTTAACTAAGAGTGACACATCAACATGATTCATATTATAAGTATATCATGTTCGACTCTTTCAAACCACATCCAAATCATCAAGCACTTCAATCACATATCACATATACTTCTATCCATGAATAACCTTAGCCGACCCATTCACATGCATATCCTAAGTTGTCAACCATTTCTAAAACTTGTAGTACCTAACACAAATATTATACATTCATAGTACATAACCTTATGACTAAAATGAATTTAAACCATACTTTACATAACCGAATTCAAACATAAAAGGGTTAGCCATTTTTGCATGGCTTAGATTATACAAAACCAAAATCCAACATTTCAAATTACAATCTAGCCTATACATGCCGTAGGTTCAAAAACTCAGCTTGTAAAATACCGAAGATAGTCAACAGTGTGATAAGCATCTCTGATAATTCTCGAGCTCGAAACTTGAATCCAAAATCTATAAAACAGAGATAAACATGAACACACACAGAGTAATCTTTTATAGCTTAGTAAGTCATAAGCAAATAAACAACGTAAATACATAATCAAATCATTTAAACTAAACCAAATTATACTATCATAGTTACTTTAAATCTTAAGCTTACAAATTCATGTATTTTATATGTACTTCCACATGTATATTATTCAAGACTGAATGAAGATAGATATATATTTCATCAAACTATCATTCAATTTCCAAACCAAAATATCTATATCATAACTAGTACATATACTCTTATATGCATAAATTCATAGGTCAAGGATAATAATCACATACATATTTATATTATATGGTCGAATACACATACATATTTATAAGCAAAATATCTTTCAATTTCAAAGCTATACATCAATATGTGAGCACAAATATGTATACTCATAAATCAAAATACATCACTTTATGCATAAACATGGTAATGACCGAATGAACACTTGTATATATAAAGATACATTACTAACTATCTTTCAATGGCCAAGCCAAAACACATTTTTCATACCAAATACATATACATTTATATGCATATATTTATATCAATGGCCGAATATACTACCAATTGCATATATTCAAAAATAATTTCAATAATGTTCATATTAAATATTTACAAGGCCGAATACTTTTTTTCACATTCACATATAATTTTTACTTTACTTCAAATTTGTTTACATCAAAGATTAAGTAACTTACACACTTTATTTCAAATAGGTAATAAACCAATTCATACCTGATCATTTTAACTCATTTTTGTACATTTGATCACAACTTACCGATGCCCAATGAACCATTCAGAATTGGATAGGACACTCGGATAATCACACATATATCGTACAATGCCAACGTCCATGACATGGTCTGTAACGCCCCAATTTTTGAGAATTTTGTGAATGTTGGCATAGGTTTAATTATGTTAGTGGGCCTCTAGAAGGCTCAAGCTTAAGATAGAACCCGACAATTTTAGTTAATTTTTGTTCCATAAGAAAAAGGGGGTGAAATTATGAAATAGAACCTATGTGAAAATGTTTGAAAATGCTATAGGCTAAATTGAAGTGGCCAAATAAATAGGAGTACAAAATAGGAGGATTTGCATGACAAACCTCCCATTTTACATGAAGTGGCCAGCCATCCTGTTGTTGTAGACAATATGATATCCATAATTCATGGTACAAATTGATAATGGGTTAGGTAAATGTTCCATGATAATGGATTAGGTAAATATTCTATGATAATGGGTTAGGTAAATGTTCCATGATAATGGTTTAGGTAAATGTTCCATGATGGGCATTTCATGTCTTTTGTATTAAAGAATTAAATTGATGAAATATGAAATTTTATTAAAAGAAAAAGGGGTGAAAAGAACAAAGTTTTGTCCATCCTTGTTCATCATAGCCGAAAGTTAGAGAAGAGAAAGGAGAGGAGAAAGCTCTTGAATGTTCGGTCACTTGGGGAAGAAAATTGAAGGTAAGTTCATGGTAGTTTGCTTCTATCTTGATGTTCATGAGTTCTTCTTGATTCTACCTTAACTTTTGAAGCATATTTTGGTTTTTAGCTGTGTTGTGAGCATTTAGTCATGAATTAAAATGAAGGAAATGGTGGTTGTTTCATGTTCTTTTGATGAAAAATGGAAGATAGGTGAAGTTGAGCCAAACAAATGAGCATGCATGTGCCTTAGATGCTAAAGGGAAAAATCGGCCAACATGTTGTGCTTTAAAATGCTGAAATGGAGATTATACTTAAGTAAAATCATAGATATGTAAAGATTGATTGGTGATATACATGTTTAAATAACAAGCATGCAAGTTAGGTGTGAAAGAGTGATTTGGTAATAAATCTGCTTGGGACAGCAGCAGTAACGTGACTTTGGAAAATCACCATAAATTGTGGGAGATGAGTTAGAAGTTGCATAAATCATGTAATTAAAGATTAATGAGTCTAGTTTCAAATGGAATAAAGGAGAACATATTTTGAATTCTGTACAATGAGAAATTTGATTCGTATTGAAGAGTGGTCAGATTAGTCAAATAGTGAAACATGGGAAACTTTAAGAAAAATCTGGTATTGATTGGCCATACCAAAAATTCTGAAAATTTTATGGATAGAAGATATATGAGTCTATTTTCAGGGAAAATTAACGGCACTTGATCTGGAGTTTCGTAGCTCCATTTATAAATAATTTAGTGACTGTTTGCTCAGGAAGGCAGCTTGCAGTGAAATTATGATTATGTGGTAAACATTGACAAAAATTTGTTAATGAGTTGCTTATTGTTTTCTTATAAGCTTACTATGATCTGTAGGTGTGGTTGGCTGAATATTGTAAGGGTTAATACGTAGTTTGTATTTGAATAGTTAGATTAACGTGTTAGTAATCCAATTTTAGGCGGTTCGTGTGTGGATCTCGTCAGCATATCGTCGCAAACAGGTGTGTAACTGACACCCTCTCATAGACTAGATTGGCAAAAACTGAAAAGCCGAAATGCCGAAAAGTCAGTATTTTGGGAATTTGCGAGTGTGCGAATGCTCGTAAGATAGTTGGGTTTGTATATTTGGTAATCTAATGTAATAAACTGCAGTACGCGCGATTTCGTACATTTTGATAATTTGGGCTTAATGGGCCAAAGATCAGGTTCATGGGCTAACGGGCCCAATTCGGTAAGTATGCGCGGTAACTGTTCTGATAGTATGTAAATAGTTAGGATATGCATGAAAACCCTAAAAGCAGCTAAATTACTATAATACCCCTATGTATGGAAAATTACTGTTATACCCCTAGGTGCAAAAATTACCGTTATACCCCTAGGGTTAATTTTGACTGAAAAGCATGACGATCTGATTCTGTATGATGTATGCTATGATTATATATCTGTTGCATGGGGACATGGGTTATATTATGGAGGAAACATCCTGGTGGCTATGCCACAATTATCTGATCTGGTGGCTCTGCCACATATATCTGTTCTGGTGGCTATGCCACGATTATCTGATCTGGTGGCTCTGCCACATATATTTGTTCTGGTGGCTCTGCCACAATATCTGTATCTGGTGACTTCGTCACAATATCTGGCAGCCTTGCTGCAATTTCTGGGGTGTGTAACGGTTGGGTGGGTCGAGTAGTCTCCCCACATGGAGTAAGGCTGGTTCGGGGGTGTTATGGATGAATCTGGGTTGGGTTTCTGCATAAACATGTAATATCTGTTCTGTTCTGTTATGGGCCTATGGGCTTTATTCTGAATTCTGTTCTGGGCTAAGGCCAACTTATTCTATTTCTGTGGTTTGAGCTGATATAGGCTATGGTTGGGTTAATTTACACACTGAGTTTCCCCAAACTCACCCCTTTTATTTTCATTCACGCAGGTAATCCCCAACCATAGTGGGCTTGGAGCTGTGAGGGAATTCGGAGTGGCCACCCGTTCTGAAAGTTTGATTTTCTTCTGGTGAACTGGACATCCTTTTATTTACGTTTGAAGTTTTGGGTTTTTAAATGTAATAAGGCTGCTTAATTATTTTTGATGGTTTTAATATGTATTACTAAGATAGGTATTACTTATTTCAACTGTTGAAATTGGATAGCTTTAGGGCGCGTTTTCAAAAACAACAATTGATTTCAAAATAACACGACAACAAGCAAAGCTTCCGCAATGAAAGTATTTTCCAAAATTAATCACTTTTCCTAAAGATGACTTAATCAAATCGGTTTCCTAGAAATATCCATGACGTTAAGGTGTGGCAATGGCGGTAGGGAGCTTGGTACTTAAGCAATCCGATGGACTCACCACCTCTTTTCCGGTTTCCTACCTGGTGCATAGCTTCCATTCACTTTAACCTATAATGAAATTATCTTTTAAAACACTAAGTAAGTTTTTCTGGATCAACAACATAAAATGTTTTGAACGCTTCGATGTGTCATGTCGGATCGAGTCATAACGTCTGGGTCGGGTAAGGGGTGTTACATTTAGTGGTATCAGAGCCTAGGTTGCAACAACTCGACTGTGGAATGGGTTTACAAAAACAAAGATTTTCGAAAACGAAAATTTTATAAAGAATGCGAAAAACTTGATTTTCAAAATTTAGATCTTTAGAAGGTGGCATTATTTGTCTGAACTTCTCTGGATATTTTTCTGAATTATTTGTCTGTACTAAAATCCTGCTAGGATACTCTAGATAGGATGATACTGAAACCATAAAAAAAATTGATAAGAGACTGAAACTGTAGCTAGACTTCGATTTTGCGAAAACAAACACTGAATTACTATCTGATTCATAAAACATCTATAATAAACACTGGAATATTGAATTAATGCATAAAAATTCGTAATAAAGATAATACGATATGAGTACAAGAGCTGTTCGTGGAAGAGGCTGTGGACGGGGCCGAGGAAGTGCTCGAGCGAGATCTTCGTCTTCGGGACATATGCCGGTGGTGGATGCACCGGTACCACCGGTAATAGAGGTGGAGTCTCATGACCACGGTGCCGGGGATGATGCCCTGTCACAGGCAATGCTTCGTGTTCTGGAAAGGGTTGCCGGGGCAAGTACGGGCAATGGAGTTCGGGGATCTATTTCTGAATGACTTCGGGCTAACAGAGCGGAGATCTTTAGGGGCGTGTCTGGTATAGCCCCGAATGTGGCGGAATATTGGTTGGAGGCCACAGAACGGATTATGGACAATTTGGACTGCTCTGAGGAGATTGTGAGTGGGGTATCTGTACTAAGTCATTTGGGTCACTCGGTTAGGGTAGACAAACTGTATAGGGATGTACCCTTAGAAACTTAAGGTAGGATTTTCCCTGGAGATCTGATGGAGTTACTGTTCGGAGAGTTTGATCTCATTTTGGGAATGGACTGACTTGTTAAGCATAAGGCGACCCTGGATTGTGCTGCTAAATGAATGGTGTTAAGGACCACAAAGGATGAGGAGGTTATAGTAATAGGTGAGCGAAGGGATTATTTGTCCAATATGGTGTCGGCATTAAGAGCCGAGAAGTGGATTCGGAAAGGTTGTGAGGCCTATTTGGCATTTGTAAGTCAGTTGGAAGAGGAGGGACTGATAGTGGATAAGGTTAGGACCGTAAAGGAGTTCCAAGATGTTTTTCTGGAGGAGCTTCCAGGATTGCCTCCGAACCGAGAAGTTGAGTTTGGAATAGATTTGTTGCCTGGAACGGTGCCAGTGTCCATCGCACCGTATAGGATGGCACCGAAGGAGTTAGTGGAGTTAAAGGCTCAAATTCAAGAGTTGTTGGATAGGGACTTTATTAAGCCAAGCGTGTCTCCATGGGGAGTACCGGTCTTATTCGTGAAAAAGAAGGATGGTAATGCGGATGTGCATTGATTATCGCCAGTTGAACAAACTGATGATTAAGAATAAGTATCCACTGCCAAGGATTGACGATCTGTTCGACCAGCTTAGAGGAGCTTCTGTATTCTCCAAGATTGACCTTCGATCTGGATATCATCAGTTAAGGGTCAAGGAGGTAGATATCCATAAGACGGCATTCAGGACTCGGTATGGTCATACGAGTTTCTGGTTATGCCATTTGGACTGACGAACGCTCCTGTAGAATTTATGGATCTGATGAATTGTGTGTTCCAACCTTGTTTGGATTAGTTTGTAGTCGTCTTTATTGACGATATCCTAGTATATTCTGAAACTGAAGCGAAACATGATGAGCATCTCCGTATAGTGCTGCAAGTGTTAAGGGAGAAGGAACTCTTTGCGAAGTTCAGCAAGCGTGAATTCTGGTTGAGGGAGGTAACCTTCTTAGGACATGTGGTCTCTGCTGAGGGGATTAAGGTAAACCCTCAGAAAATTGAAGCAATTTTGGAGTGGAAGCCACCTAGGATGGTGTCAGAAATTCAAAGTTTCCTAGGGTTGGCAGGATACTATAGAAGGTTTGTGGAAGGTTTTGCTATGATGGCAGCACCTCTGACAAAACTCATAAGGAAAGGAGTACCATTTGTATGGACTGAGAAGTAGCAGGAAGCTTTTGAGAAGTTGAAGAAAGTTCTGACTGAAGCACCTGTGTTGATTCAGCCGGAGTCTGAGAAGGATTTTACTGTGTACAGTGACGCATCACACGTGGGTTTGGGCTGCGTGTTAATGCAGGAGGGTAAGGTGGTTGTATATGCATCACGATAACTTAAACCTCACGAAGGTAACTATCTTACTCATGATTTGGAGTTGGGGGCAGTGATATTTGCACTCAAGATTTGGAGACATTACTTGTACGGGGAGAGGTGTATTATATACACAGACCACAAGGGTCTTAAGTATTTGTTGACTCAGAAGGAGTTGAACCTTAGGTAAAGGAGATGGATTGAGTTGCTTAAGGATTATGACTATTCGATCGAGTATCACCAGGCAAGGCTAATGTGGTAGCCGATGCTCTAAGTCGTAGAACTGTATCTGATCTGAGAGCAACGTTTGCTCGTCTGAGTCTGTATGATGATAGAAGTCTGTTGGCTGAGTTGCAAGTGAGGCCAACCTGGGTGGATCAGATTAAGGAAAAGCAGTTGAACGATGAGTCTTTGGTCGCTCGTTTTCAACAAGTTAAGGAAGGGGAAACTTCTGAGTTTGGGTTAAATGGCGAAGGAGTTCTGTGTTTCCGAGGAAGAATTTGTGTTCCGAAGGACTCTGATTTGAGGCAAACAATATTGAAAGAAGCTCATGGAGGACTTTGTGCCATGCACCCTGGAGGGAACAAGTTGTATCACGACTTACGAGAATTGTACTGGTGGCCTGAACTTAAACGAAAAGTAACAGAGTTTGTAGGGAAATGTCTGACATGCCAGCAAGTGAAAGCTGAGCATCAATTACCCTCTGGACTGTTACAGTTAGTGAAGATTCCACTTTGGAAGTGGGAGAGGGTAACCATGGACTTTGTGAGTGGGCTGCCTTTGACACCATCAAAGAAAGACTCGGTGTGGGTGATTGTGGATAGGTTGACCAAATCAGCCCATTTCATACCTGTACGTACTGACTTTTCGCTTCAAAAGTTAGCCAAGCTGTATGTGGCAGAGATTGTACGACTTCATGGGGTCTCAGTTTCGATTGTCTCTGACCGAGATCCCAGATTCACATCTCGGTTTTGGCAAAAGTTGCATGAGGCGTTAGGGACGCGATTGAACTTTAGTATGGCTTTCCTTTTCCAGACTGATGGTCAATCGAAAAGGGTCATTCAGATTCTGGAGGACATGTTGAGGGGATGCGTGATTGACTTTCGAGGTAGTTGGGAGGATTACTTGCCGTTAACAGAATTTTCGTACAATAACAGTTACCAGGCGAGTATTCGAATGGCACCGTATGAAGCACTGTATGGACGAAGGTGTCGTACACCTAGTTGTTGGACCGAACTAGGAGAGCGACAAGTTCTTGGACCAGAGTTGGTAGCTGATACTGAGGATAAGGTCAGAATAATTAGGGACCGGTTAAAAGAAACATCTGATAGGAAAAAGTCGTATGCAGATTTGAAGCGTAGGGAGATTGAGTACTCAGTAGGTGATATGGTCTTCTTAAAGGTTTCTTCTTGGAAAAGATATTAAGGTTTGGTAAGAAGGGAAAGTTGAGTCCGCGGTTCGTTGGGCCTTATCGGGTTTTGAACCGAGTACGCCCAGTGGCTTATCAGTTGGAATTGCCTCCAGAGTTAGACAGGATTCACGATGTTTTTCACGTCTCCATGTTAAGGCGTTAGCGTGCTGACCCTGCTCATGTCCTGCCAGTTGCAGAAATTGAAGTTCAGACTGATTTGACCTTTGAGGACGAGCCTGTGCAAATATTGGCTCGAGATGTTAAGATTCTCAGAAGGAAATCTGTCCCGTTAGTGAAAGTACTTTGGCGTAATCATGGAAGGGAAAAAGCTACTTGGGAATCAAAAGAGACTATGCGTCAACAATACCCTCAACTAGTTGGATTAGGTAAATTTCGAGGACAAAATTTCTTTAAGGAGGGTAGAGTTGTAACGCCCCAATTTTCGAGAATTCTGTGAATGTTGGCATAGGTTTAATTATGTTAGTGGGCCTCTAGAAGGCTCAAGCTTAAGATAGAACCCGGCAATTTTAGTTAATTTTTGTTCCGTAAGAAAAAGGGGGTGAAATTATGAAATAGAACCTATGTGAAAATGTTTGAAAATGCTATAGGCTAAATTGAAGTGGCCAAATAAATAGGAGTGCAAAATAGGAGGATTTGCATGACAAACCTCCCATTTTACATGAAGTGGCCAGCCATCATGTTGTTGTAGACAATATGAGCACTTGATATCCATAATTCATGGTACAAATTGATAATGGGTTAGGTAAATGTTCCATGATAATGGATTAGGTAAATATTCTATGATAATGGGTTAGGTAAATGTTTCATGATAATGGTTTAGGTAAATGTTCCATGATGGGCATTTCATGTCTTTTGTATTAAAGAATTAAATGGATGAAATATGAAATTTTATTAAAAGAAAAAGGGGTGAAAAGAACAAAGTTTTGTCCATCTTTGTTCATCATAGCCGAAAGTTAGAGAAGAGAAAGGAGAGGAGAAAGCTCTTGAATGTTCGGTCACTTGGGGAAGAAAATTGAAGGTAAGTTCATGGTAGTTTGCTTCTATCTTGATGTTTATGAGTTCTTCTTGATTCTATCTTAACTCTTGAAGCATGTTTTGGTTTTTAGTTGTGTTGTGAGCATTTAGTCATGAATTAAAATGAAGGAAATGGTTGTTGTTTCATGTTCTTTTGATGAAAAATGAAAGATAGGTGAAGTTGAGCCAAACAAATGAGCATGCATGTGCCTTAGATGCTAAAGGGAAAAATCGGCTAACATGTTGTGCTTTAAAATGATGAAATGGAGATTATACTTAAGTAAAATCATAGATATGTGATGATTAATTATTGATATACATGTTTAAATAACAAGCATGCAAGTTAGGTGTGAAGGAGTGATTTGGTAATAAATCTGCTTGGGACAGCAGCAGTAACGTGACTTTGGAAAATCACCATAAATTGTGGGAGATGAGTTAGAAGCTGCATAAATTATGTAATTAAAGATTAATGAGTCTAATTTCAAATGGAATAAATGAGAATATATTTTGAATTCTGTACAATGAGAAATTTGATTCGTAATGAAGAGTGGTCAGATTAGTCAAATAGTGAAACATGGGAAACTTTAAGAAAAATCTGGTATTGATTGGCCATACCAAAAATTCTGAAAATTTTATGGATAGAAGATATATGAGTCTATTTTCAGGGAAAATTAACGGCACTTTATTTGGAGTTTCGTGACTGTTTCTCAGGAAGACAGCTTGCAGTGAAATTATGATTATGTGGTAAACATTGACAAAAATTTGTTAATGAGTTGCTTATTATTTTCTTATAAGCTTACTATGATCTGTAGGTGTGGTTGGCCGAATATTGTAAGGGGTTAATACGTAGTTTGTATTTGAATAGTTAGATTAACGTGTTAGTAATCCAATTGTAGGCGGTTCGTGTGTGGATCTCGTCAGCATATCGTTGCAAACAGGTGTGTAACTGACACCCTCTCATAGACTAGATTGGCAAAAACCGAGAAGCCGAAATGCCGAAAAGTCGGTATTTTGGGAATTTGCGAGTCTGCGAATGCTCGTAAGATAGTTGGGTTTGTATATTTGGTAATCGAAAGTAATAAACTGCAGTACGTGCGATTTCGTACATTTTGATAATTTGGGCTTAATGGGCCAAAGATCGGGTTCATAGGCTAACGGGCCCAATTCGGTAAGTATGCGCGGTAAGTGTTCTGATAGTACGTAAATAGTTAGGATATGCATGAAAACCCTAAAAGCAGCTAAATTACTATAATACCCCTATGTATGGAAAATTACTGTTATACCCCTAGGTGCAAAAATTACCGTTATACCCCTAGGGTTAATTTTGACTGAAAAGCATGACGATCTGATTCTGTATGATGTATGCTATGATTATATATCTGTTGCATGGGGACATGGGTTATATTATGGAGGAAGCGTCCTGGTGGCTATGCCACAATTATCTGATCTTGTGGCTCTGCCACTTATATCTGTTCTGGTGGCTATGCCACGATTATCTGATCTGGTGGCTCTGCCACATATATCTGTTCTGGTGGCTCTGCCACAATATCTATATCTGGTGACTTCGTCACAATATCTGGCAGCCTCGCTGCGATTTCTGTGGTGTGTAGCGGTTGGGTGGGTCGAGTAGTCTTCCCACGTGGTGTAAGGCTGGTACGGGGGTGTTATGGATGAATCTGGGTTGGGTTTCTGCATAAACATGTAATATCTGTTCTGTTCTGTTATGGGCCTATGGGCTTTATTCTGAATTCTGTTCTGGGCTAAGGCCAACTTATTCTATTTCTGTGGTTTGAGCTGATATAGGCTATGGTTGGGTTAATTTACACACTGAGTTTCCCCAAACTCACCCCTTTTATTTTCATCCACGCAGGTAATCCCCAACCATAGTGGGCTTGGAGCTGTGAGGGAATTCGGAGTGGCCACCTGTTCTGAAAGTTTGATTTTCTTCTGGTGAACTGGACATCCTTTTATTTACGTTTGAAGTTTTGGGTTTTTAAATGTAATAAGGCCGCTTAATTATTTTTGATGGTTTTAATATGTATTACTAAGATAGGTATTACTTATTTTAACTGTTGAAATTGAATAGCTTTAGGGCGCGTTTTCAAAAACAACAATTGATTTCAAAATAACACGACAACAAGCAAAGCTTCCGCAATGAAAGTATTTTCCAAAATTAATCACTTTTCCTAAAGATGACTTAATCAAATCGGTTTCCTAGAAATATCCATGACGTTAAGGTGTGGCAATAGCGGTATGCATGTCTAGGATTGGATCCGAAGGGAGCTTGGTACTTAAGCAGTCCGATGGACTCACCACCTCTTTTCCGGTTTCCTACCTGGTGCACAGCTTCCATTCACTTTAACCTATAATGAAATTATCTTTTAAAACACTAAGTACGTTTTTCTGGATCAACAATATAAAATGTTTTGAACGCTTTGATGTGGCATGTCGAATCCGGTCCTAACGTCTGGGCCGGGTTTGGGGTGCTACATGGTCTTACATGTAACCACATATCGATGCCACTGTCCCAGACAGGGTCTTACTCGTACACATATATCGAAGTCACATATCGATACCATGGTCTTACTCGCACATCATATATCGAAATCCTATGTCATGACATATGTATCTTAGCTATTCCTAAGGTTCATACGAGGCTTTCGGACGTCGAAACTCAGTCAAAACGAATACTTGAACATGGTTACCAAGCTTGTTCAGATTTGGCATAAGCATATATAAATTCATATATTTCAACTAGCATATATATATAGCATTTATCTACAATTAAACACGTCTATTTGCCTATAAACTTACCTCTAACGATGTAAAACGGAATGAGATGACTAGTCGACAACTTTTGTTTTTCCCCGATCCAAATCCGATTTCTTTGGTTCTTGATCTAAACATATTCAAATTAAGCTCATTCAAACATATTTTCATTGAATTTAATCCAAAAACACATAAATGGGAAAATTACCATTTTACCCCTGACATTTACACTTTTTACAATTTAGTCCCTATTGCATAAAACACAAAACATTCAAAATTTCAAGATACCCATGTTTGGCTGAATATTCCTAGTGTTCATACAAGCCCATATTTTTCATTTATTTCACATTTTAGTCCCTCAAATTATTATTTTTGCAATTTAGTCCTAATTACTCAAAATCATCAAAAACTCCAATACAAAATATATTAATCTAAAACAAAACTTTCATATTTCATCATCAAAGAACAAAAATTACAAGCTCTCAACAATGGCACAACTCAAAATATTCATCAAAATCAAAAATTCAAGCATGGGTTTTGTAGTACTCGAAGCAAAGATCTCAAAAACGTAAAAATTATCAAAAATTGAGTAAAAACGAACCTTGAATCAACTTGGAAGATTGCCGAACCCTTGAAAACTTATTCGTTTCTTTCTATTTTTCATATTCGGTCATGAGAATAAAATAAAACTTTGGCTTTTTAATTATATGTTTATATTATATACTTATTATTACCTATTTTACTATTATAACCTTAGTAATAAAATTATAAAATCGTATATAACATACCCATTACCGTCCATTCTTTCCTCAATTGGGCTAATTGCAACATAAAGGATTCCATTTAGAAAGCCACTAACAATTCACCCCTTATGCTTTCAACCATCAAAATTTTAATTTACGCGATTAAGTCTTTTTATTTAATCAGATACCTAAACAACAAACTAAATCACAAAAATTTCACAGATATAAATTCACAAAAAATAAACGAAGAAAATAATTTTTAAATATTTTTCTGACTCGGATTCGTGGTCTCAAAACCACCATTACTATTAGGGACTAAATTGGGCTGTTACAACATGTCCCGTTGAATGGAGCTTTGCTCACATTCGTTTATGCTTCCAACATGTCCCAAGGCCTCAACACCCAAATTGTAACATATAAGTGAGTACTCACAATTGTATGGCATGCCAACTATCTAATGGTTTCAAGAATCACAAGGACAAAATATATGTTATTAAGCACACATATATTACTTACCGATTTACCGCTCACTGTCATTGCATGTTTACATCATAACCACATAATTATCATTGTCACTTGGCATGTTTGATATACCTATATATGCACTTTCACACAGTAATCATGAATATATGTCACATGTAATTGCATCTTATCTCAATTCACATTTTTATAATAACATCAGCACATATTTCACAAGTTAAACATGAGTACAAGAAAGCTTACACACGGAATTTAGAGTAGGGGTTTAGGCTACAACTAAAATCCCAAATAACGCATTGAATCATGTCGACAAGTAATTATTCCAAACACTCACCAACACGCTTTTGCCGAAAAGCCGAAAGCTCAAACTAGCCTTTCTTAACTTGTAGATGGTCCTAGCGAATTTGAAGCTTCACTACAATAATTCACATAACAATACATTCAAAAATCAGTTAAGGACTCACTACAAGCAATAAAAAATATAAGCCTAAACTAGGTTCTTATGTAACCCAAACCTTTAACATAGAAAACTTAAAATTCGAATATCTCGGTCTATACTTAACATTTTTGTCTAAAACCAATTCCGTTCATCTTATAATTCACTTACGACTAATTCCTAACCTTTAAACTACACAAAACTACTCAATTCATGGTATCGACTTTTATGACATGTTTTTGGCTATTTTCTGAAAATTCATTAATACTCATGAAATCTTTAACAAAACTTCAAATAAAGTTTAGAAACCTTATAATCATGTTAAAACAAGTTGAAAAACACTTTAAAGCCACGTTTTTATTCAAAAATTTGAAATCCACCATTAACGACCCAATCTTCAGCTTTTATTCAAAATATGCTATTTAACGGCTAATAATTTGATTTAAAGAAATAAATAACATTTAAAACTAATTAGAAATTGAATCATTACTGTAGAAGAAAAAAATCCTAACGTTTGATAAAAAACTCGAAAAACCCGAAAGTGTGACAATGGAGAAAACTATGGTGTTTTGAGTGTTTCTCTTAACTTCTATGGAGGTTTATGGCTAGTAGAATGATAGAATCAAAGGAATAGAGTTTAGAAATAAAAAATGAAAGATTTTGGAAATATGATGGGGAAACTATCGTGATCTTAATATAGATGGAGGGGGAAATAAGATGTTTTTAAAATTTTGTTTTAATTTCCTTTTAAAGACTCACAATTTAAACCCTTTTACAAATCAGTCATTATTTCAAAATTGATAATCTCTTAAACACCTTTTTCAAAAATTGACATGATTTTTCTAAAGACCATAGAGAAACATTTTCGAATACCATGCTAATGAAATCCCCAAGTACTATAAAGCTAAAATCCCTAAAATACCCTTAAAATTCCTAAGCCCTATTTTTGGGTTTTACACTTTGGACTTAGGAATTGGAAGAAGTACCCCTTATGTGCATGAAAATTGACCTGGCGGAGTCCCAAGAGTCATTGTTTAGTTAGGGTAATATGTGATATAAATAAATATATTCATCGAAATTGGCGGATGGTAATGATAGTAAAAATAGACGGTTAAATGAAATGGTAGATCGAAGGGCGGTCGTTAGCTTAGTGTCATGCACATAGAAGGGGGGTACTGTTAGAAACTTCTTCATGGGGCGACTATTTTGTAATTAATTAAATCCCTTACAGTTTGTAGTTCGGACAATGAAATTTATTTTTAAAATAATGTCACTATTGTAAGTTTTATAAAAAGGTAATATGGTCTAATTTTAAATAGTGATTTCCAATCATGTACACTAATCCAGTTCGGTTGTGACACTTCATACTCGGATTCAACGAAGGGGTGTAACGTTCGGGTTTGTGCAAGTGTACATAGTCGTTATCAAGGAATAAGTAAGTACCAAGTTATCGTCTCCACAGGGATTGTATTCGTGCTAAGTCACTCAATTATAAAAATATTATTAACAACTTGGTAAATAGAAGCATAATTTGATTTGGAAATATTGATTAAAATTATGCAAAATTAATCTAGATGTAATGATCCCTAATATGATTTATCCTAACATGCAATTATATGAATGAAATAGATTTTAGCAGAATTAACACAATAAGCAATAATTATAACATAAATAATCCAAGACGATTACTTTAATTAAACTCAAATTATTATCAACATGCTTATCAATATTCGGAAAAACATTCCATGGCAACTCGATCTTTTATGAGTTTGGAAACCACATTAGGTCCTTTTGGAATCCTTTACTTAGTAGATACGTATTTTACTGATCCTTATTTACTAAGGGTTTCTTAGTATTCGTGCGAGGTAACAGGGACGTGTTAGGTTTGAAATAGTTTAATCACACAAATCTAAAAACTATGCAGATAATAGAGCCTGGTTATGGTTGTTATGCAACCTGCAATTTAATCGGGTTAGGATCTAAATTGAGCATGCACATTTCAATATGTGTCCATTGGCCGTCGTTTGGTTAGGATCGTTCAGCTAATTCAGGTGCATTTCAATCACATATGAACGAAATATAGACTTGATTTTAATTGAAAACATGATCTATTGAGGCATAAACATTATAAGCATGAATCTAATAAATATTATTTAATCAAAGCAATCATCCTAGCTTAAATAAAATTAAGCTATTATTGTTGTAAACAAGAACATTGAACACATAGCAAACATTTTTAAATTAAATTAAAGAAAAGGAAGATTAAACCCAATTTAGAGTGGCTATCACCCAAGACTCTGACTGACGGGGCTCCTTTGTTCCTTTGGTTCTCTCCTTTGCTGATGGCTCTCCAAGGTGGCTGACCAAGGGCTTTCTAAGAGGCTAATTTTCTAAAAATCCTTATGCAAAGATGATGATAGGTGTGAGGGGAAAGAAAGCTAAGAGAGTTGAGAGAGGAGAGAATGAAAAATGAGTGAGGGATGAATGATAAGTGAAAAATGGGGTCTTATTTATAGGTGAGGCAAGGGAGTTAGTTTGCTAAGAATAGGAGTGTCCATCTTTTGAAACTTCATCCAAGGATGGCCGGCCATGATTTTTGAAAGTGTGGCTGATTTTTGCTTGATTGAAGTGCCACAACATCATCAGGATCAAGACTCGGTCAATTGCAAATCTCCGAGTAAATCTCTGATTTCTTCAACTCTTCAAGGACTTTGTGTAATTAAACCAAAATTTGATTTATGAACATCCACATATAGCTGAATTTTGGGTTGACTTGGTCCTTCATTTGGATGGTTTTGTAATCAACATAAAGCTCTCAGACCTGTCCAATAATAGTAGATAATTTAGAGGACCAAAAAAATATAATTTAACCACTTTAATTAATCAATTTACTTAATTAATTAAAACCCAATTTATTAATGAAATATATTAAAATAAATTATTGAATATAACTATATTTTATTATTGAATTTAATCATGCATGACCCATTTTATAGCTTGAAAATATAATATGCTCAAATTAAAATAAAAGAAGCCATTTTCTGCATGAAAACTATATAATAAAGCATAAAATCACATTTTAGTAATTTTTATGTCCTAATTTAATATTTTTATATATTTCATTAACTTATTAAACAATTACTTAGTTTTAACAACAAATTTAAGTAAAAAGGTGATGAATTATATAGGAAAAATCCTATATTTTTCAGTTTACACACCCCAAAACTTAAATCATTGCTCGTCCCGAGTAATGTTCATGCACAGCACAAGGTCTCGCTAAAACAAAATTGCTAAGAGTGTAACCAACATCAATACTTGCCTATAATCATGTATTAATAAATTCATGCTCATAGATCTTCTTTATTAATAAGTAAATCATACGCAAACATTTTGAAAGTTTTATTCTAAGTTTCAAGATATGCAAACATGAATCATAGTATGTATATATGTCACAGCCATAGATAATATTCTTCATTCAACATAATTTCTCCTCAATCAAGCAAAACGATCATAAGGCTTATTTATGATCTTCATATGTTGAACTTAGTACTTCCTTTCCAGTAATGTAGGTGACATAATTATCAAATCCGTAGGTCTTTTATAAGGTTGTAATGGGGCTCGGTTAGAGGTAAGGTTTTAAGAGATGGGACATTTCGGTTTCAAAATCTTAACCTTTAACTTTGTCTTGGATTTCTCTAAATTCCACCTTTTTCTTTAAGTGATCCTTTGGAATACCCCTAAACTTATTTTGAACTCATGCTCCTACATTTTTCTTTGTGGAAACTGAGCAAACTTTTCTTCGCTCTTTCTTTTTTTAAACATGAGCATGTACATCTTCTGTAAATTTACTCAAATGTCATTTACCAAGACAACTTTAGTTAAGATGGGTGCACAAAATTAGGATAACTTTAAAAGATGGAGATATGGCTTGTAACATAGGTTCATTGTAATAAAAAGGCCTTTTAAGCTCAAAATTATTGTTTCAAGGGTCTAATATCATAAGGTGGGCTTGAAAAGGCTCAAACGATCCAAAGAAAATGGTGCCTATATCATCTTAGATTTTTATGTCTCCTAGGATTTCGCCTCAAGAAAGTTACTAAGTAACACCCCTCGCCCGTATCCGACGCTAGGATGGGGTTCGAGGTGCTACCTGACTTAAACTCAACTAACTAAACAATACTGGACCGTGAAATCTCAAATAATTTAAAACTTTTCTTTTCACCAACAATCTACCCCTAACATGGGCTTACAAGTCCAAAACGTTAACCCGGGGTGGTTCGGAACCTAACCGAGAACTCATGAAAAACTTAGAAAAATTTCATGCAACGAAGCTCCATATGCCCGTGTGGGTAAAGAGCACACGATCGTGTACTAGGGACACGCCCATGTCCAGAACCCGTGTTTGAAAACCTGGGCATTCTGCCAAAACCACACGGTCCACGCGTACACCCGTGCCCTATAACCGTGTCTTTCACACGGTAGAGACACATGGCCGTGTCTCTTGCCCGTGTTCTACTAGCATGCATACTGACTTTATGACACTGCATGGACACAAGCCCGTGTGGCCTACCCGTGTGCTAAAATGACTTTAAAAATTTAAGTGCAGGGGACACACGGCTATAACACACGCCCATGGGTGTGAACCGTATGTCACACACGGTCTAGACACACGCCCGTGTGTCTTACCCGTGTGAACAAACTAGGCTATTTCCCAAGCCCTTTGGTCACCCATTTTACACAACCTATACAAGATCATTTCAATATATAAATCTTATCACAATGGGCACTAATTCATCCATAGAAAGAACATTATATGCATTCATCAAAATGAATAATAGCCATAATTCCAAGCTTGATTACAAAATGAAGGGCCTTTGACTTAAGCCAAAATATATGAATCATTCTCTTAATACAACATCTTAATCCAGCCCTATACATGCCACTTTCAAAAATATAAATCAAACTATACCAAGTATTGCGGCTGATAGTGTGATCGATATCTCTGATATTAAGGGATCCTTAAGTTAGCTTGATAACACTGAAAGAAAAGGGAAAGGAAATAGGGTAAGCATAAAGCTTAGTAAGTTGCATATAAATAAATATACAACAACATCTCACCATTAGACATTATACTTATAGCTCAAACGTAAACATAATTTAACTTACTCATTATCATCTACTCGAACCACATTCTCTAATTTAAGCTTGTTACTCATGCTTACCATATAGGTACCTGTACCACTCACAACATGATTATTCTTTCTTTATCAAATTGATCTATAACTCTCGTTATTGAAACATTCGGAATACTACTGGATATTCTATGAACCTTCAACATGGGTTATATTGCCGATGCCATCTCCCAGATATGGTTTTACACTGGCTCTCATATACGCGTGCTGATGCATGTCCCAGACATGTCTTACACTAGTACAACTCTTAGCCGATGCGTGTCCCAGACACGTCTTCAACTAGCTATCTTTGTCGAGGCCGATGCATGTCCCAGACATGTCTTACAGTGGCACTCGTCTCTGTGCCGATGCCATGTCCCAGACATGGTCTTACACTGGCTCTCATACTGTGGCCGAAGCATGTCCCAGACATGTCTTACACTGGCGCACAAATCACCCAATGCCTTGGCACGAATATCCAGTTCGTATCCTAATGTTTCAACGGAATATTTCTATTATATCAAATATTTCTAGACATTCTCAATTCATAACTTAACAAATCATTCAATATCAATTCATTGGCGATATGAATACAAGTATTAACAGTGTAGTTGTATCATTTACATATAACGTACCTCAGTTTATAAAAAGTACTTGACTATTCGATTTAGTCGGTTTGCTTGGCCTTCCCCTGATCTAGGTTCGGATTTGGTAAATCTTGATCTATAATAGCAATATACACTTATTTAGTCACTAATTACAATTAGGAAAATTATAAATTCACATCTTTGGTAAAATGACCATTTTGCCCCTAGATTTTGACAAAATGACCATTTTGCCCCTATGCTTGAAAATCGATTTTCATTGAATTTATTTGTATCTTAGGCCTAACTGAACTATTTTTATTCTTATAGCAACTTCAAATTCTCACTAATTCACTTGCCTACTAACTATTTTACAGCTTATGCAAAATAGTCCCTTTAGGTGTTTTCCATGAAAACCCCTTCACCAAAGTTGTTCATGACACAACTAGGACTCACATTCTTCCATAAAAACTCAACAAACATCACAAATCCTTTCATGGCAACATTCTAAACTCTTGACCAGTTTGCAAGATATCACCCTCATTTGAAAACTCATGCTTCAAGGGTTTCAAAAATGCAAAAATCATCAACAAAGGGTGTGGGGATCACTTACTTGTGAGGGCTTTTAGTTGCTGAAAGTTTTCAGCCTTCAAAACTCCATTTTTTTTGATAATTTTGATGGAGAAAAGAGATGGAGAAGAAAGAAATGATAGCTAGGCTTTTAGGCATTATTTTATTACCAAATCATGACATCATCCACCTAATACTTTGACCATTTGCTTAAAATCATTCACATGGCCGGCCAACACTAATAAATAGGGTGAAATTTCTATTTAAAACCCTTCAATTTAAGTTCTTTAGCTATTTAACTCATTTAGGTACTAAAATGCAACTTTTGCCTTTTATGCGATTTAGTCATTTTTCGAAATTGGGCTAGAAAACCTTAAAATTAGCTCACCAAATTTTTCATGCACTAATAAAATCATAATATAACCTCATAAAAATAATAAAATAATTTTTATAACTTTGGATTTGTGGTCCCGAGGCCACTGATCTGACTAGGCCCTAAATCGGGCTGTTACATACTAAGTCAATTCTAAAGATATAAACCTTCATGCATGTCTAATCTCAAAAGAAACTAAGTTTTCATGGAAAAGATTACCTAAGACTAAGATCATACAAACATTCCGTTCTTCATGATAACATACAATCACTCAGATAAATCATCATTCATTCTTGCATACAAGCTATCTCATTAACAAATAATTTCTCTAAACATTCATTAATTAAAACATAATCATGAAAGAAATGATTGAAACATACTTGAAAATTTTAAAAATTTTGAGCAATTATTTGCCTTACCCCCTTTAAAAAGAAGTAATGTCCTCATTACAAGAACAAAGTAATGAATGAAAACTGAACACTAGGTAGGGTTAAAAACAAAGAGAGGTGAGTCATTAAGACTGCTTAAATACCAAGTCTTTCCTCATAATCCAATCCTACATATTTTCATTCCCATTACCACATTACGTATTCTTTTCCTTTTTAAAGAAGCATTTATTCATGCTTGATATGTTTTATTTTGCAGAAATTAAATCCTAGAAACAAATTCCTAAAGACCTAAAATAAATAAATGAAAAGATAAGAATTCCCCCTTTTATTTTTTTGACTATTCCCCTTTTCTTCTTTAGCTCCTTCTCCGCTTCTATAATCAGTATCTTCCGTCCATGTCTCAAAGATAGCATCTGGGAGCTCAGGAACAAAAGGGTTAGAGATATTCTTAAAAGTATTTCGAATCGAATCATCTCTAATTTTTGCATATTTTTAGTAAGTTTGTTATTTATTGTGCATGAACTTTCACATATCCATCAAAATTGACAACTCTGGTTTTCTTAAAGTACTTGCAGAAGTCGGCATGGGAGTTGTATATTCAAGTTCAACACTTAGCCTGACTGGTTCTTCTTCTGGCACGACCCTTGGTTCAGGGTTTTCAGAGTCTTCAACTGGTTTAGGACTATTTGGTTCCTTATCAGATTCTTCTTCTTCTTTAGTGTTTGTAACTAATTTAGTTTCAGTTTCATTTGTTGACTCCTCAGTGTCTAGCTCAGTTGGTTCTTCTTGCTCACTTTGATTCAGCTCATACACCTTTTCTACTAACCTTTCAAGATCATGACTTGTAATGCTCCCTTGGACATAATGCCCTTTCAAATTTGCTTGTGTTTTAACACGGGCCCTTAAGCAAAGTGAAGTGATTAATGATGGGAAATAATAACTTCTTGTCTTCTTTTTAGCACTTTGAAAATTATTTCCTATTCTGTTGAAGTCACACGTCCGTGTGACTAGGCCGTGTGCCTTACACGGGCACCAAACACACCCATGTGATCCAACTGTGCCAAAACAGAGTATATATACTGACTTTTACACACGGCCAACAGACACGGCCGTGTGCCATGGCTACGTGATACTTAGCTGGCTACTGACTTAATCCCACGGCCATATGACACGTCCATATGTGTTAACCATGTGATCTTAAGAGGTTATTGCTTTGCATACACGGCCACAAGGCACGCCCGTGTTCCCTGACCGTGTGGCACCATGCAGGCTTGGTTTAAGCCAACTTGCCACCCCTTTTTGGGTCATTTCTACAAGCAATAATAAACAACATTTATACTAAAATTTTAAGCCAATTCCATGCTCAAAACATGCTTCATTATAACTAATCAACATCATTCAATAACCTATTCAAATCCATACCAAAACACATTAAAAATGTTATTACAACAACATGCCAAAATGCTCATTTCATAATTCACTTATGACACCTTGTAACTCATGCTTAAACTTACCATTTCCTCAATTTGGCATATTTCAAAATGACCACCACATACAAAGCCATATAACCATTACAAGCATACACAATTTGGCATCACAATTCATTTACCAAAACTAAGCACAAACATACCATTTGCTAGCCAACTCTCATGTATTACATATATGCATATCAAAGCTTAAATACATAGACATTCTAGCCTATACATGCCATAGTTAAAAATATTTACACCTTCAAAAATACCAAAATGAGTTCGATAGTATGGTGACAATCCTCGACTATCCCCGAGCCTTCAGTAGCTATGATAACTGTAAAACAGACAAAAATCACACAGAGTAAGCTACAAAAAGCTTAGTAAGCCAAATACAACTAGTCTAACTATTAAAGCATATAAAATAAAAGTCAATAGCAAGAACTCATAGCCATTTCACAGAGTAATTCATGAGCCTAACCATGCTCATTTGCTTGTATACATGTCATATTTCATCTTCAATGATTTCGTACATACTTCGCATTCATTATTTCACAGAAACAAAGTCTTTCATATTCAGAAATTTAGTACGATACAAACGTACCTATATAGATTATACATTTCATAGATATTCATTCCCATTCTCGTACTCTATCATCAGACGGTTCAGAAACGATACAAATATTTATAAATGAGTACAATGCCGATGTCCTGGACGTGGTCTTACATGAAATTCAGTATCGATGCCTCTGTCCCAAATAGGGTCTTACACGAAATCAGATACGATGCCAATGTCCCAGACATGGTCTTACACATAAATCTCAAATCGAGGCCTATGTCCCAGATACGGTCTTACACGATATCTCAGATCGAGGTCAACGTTCCTTTAGAAACATACATAGCTTTTCAGATACTAGCATATTATCGGATTTTACTCGAAATTCTCATTAGGCTCTCATAGCCGTTCAATACAAATTATAACTAGTATATACAACATTCAATAAATTTAACACGTAATTGTATTTTGACTTACCTCGTACGAATTTCAGACAGAAACAAGTCGACTATTCGACTATTTTGGACTTCCCTCGATCTAAGTCCGATTTCCTTTGTTCTTAATCTTAATCAACCAAATCAATAACTGAACCCTAGGATGGTCTTCTTCTTTCTATTTTCTTGATATAATCGGCTATATGCATGATAATAATGGCCAATTTCATGTTTTCATTTTATTATAACAACTTTAATAAACATTTTCCCATTTTGCCCTTGACTAATAAACATTAAAACTCACCAACTACATGTCCATATTTTTCCACCATTAAAATAAATGGTAAATTTGACATGCAAGGACCCTCACTTAAATAAGCCAAATCAAATAGGTACTTTTAACATCTAGCACACAACTTTCACCTTTTTCGCGATTGGGTCCTTTTTCAATATTCAGTACGGAAACAGACAAATTAAATCATAGAAATTTCACAGATGCAAACTCATTCATCATGAACACAGAAAATAATTTTAAAATATTTTTCAGACTCAGATTTGTGGTTTCGAAACCACTGTTCCGACTAGGTTTTAAATCGAACTGTTACAATTCTCTCTCCTTAGGGATTTTTGTCCCCGAAAATCTTACCATTAAACAGATTCAGATATTATTGTCTTATAGCATCTTCAGACTCCCACGTGGCCTCTTCAACACCCTATCAATGCCACATCACTTTAACTAATGGAATTTTCTTATTTCGCAATTCTTTAACCGCGCGAGCTAAAATACAGATCGACTTTTCTTCGTAAGTCATATTAGGCTGAATTTCAATCTCAAATGGTGAAATTACATGCGAAGGATCAGATCTGTATCATCGAAGCATCGATACATGAAACACATTATGTATCTTTTCTAACTCAGATGGTAGCCTCAATCTATAAGCAACCGGCCCAACTCGCTCGATTATTTCATACGGTACAATGAACCTCGGACTCAACTTGCCCTTTTTACCAAATCGGAATAGTTTCTTCCACGGAGATACTTTCAGAAACACTTTATCACCGATTTCAAATTCTATATATATTCATTTTAAATCCGTATAAGATTTCTGACGATCAGATGCAGCTTTCAGACTATCTCGAATTACTTTCACTTTGTGTTCTGTTTCTTTTATCAGATCAATGCCGTAAATCTTATTCTCTCTGAGCTCAGACTAGTATAACGGAGTTCTACACTTTCTACCGTATAAGGCTTCATACGGTGCCATTTTAATGCTCGATTGAAAGCTATTATTATAAGCGAATTCAATCAAAGGTAGATATTGTTCCCACATACCTTTAAACTCAAGAATGCAAAATCTCAACATATCCTCGAGTATCTGAATAATCCGTTCAGATTGACCATCTGTTTGCGGATGAAAAGCAGTTCTAAAATGCAATTTAGTACCCAGAGCATCTTGCAATTTCTTCCAGAATCGCGATGTAAATCTCGGGTCTCTATCTGACACTATCGATAATGGTACACCGTGCAGTCTCACGATATTAGAAATATATATCTCAGCTAATTTATCGAGTAAGTAATCAAATTGAATCGGAATAAAAAGAGCTAATTTCGTCAAACGATCAACTACAATCCAAATTATGTCTTTCTTTCTCGGAGACAGAGGCAAACCCGAAACAAAATCCATGGTCACTCGATCCCATTTCCACTCTGGAATCATAATCGGTTGTAACAATCCAGACGTCATTTGATGCTCAGCTTTTACTTGTTGACAGATCAAACATTTAGAAACAAATTCAGAGATATCTATTTTCATTCCAGACAACCAATAATGCTGCTTTAGATCATTATACATTTTCGTACTACCCGGATGTACAGATAAACAACTACTATGAGCTTCACTCAAAATTGTCTGAATTAACTTCGAATTTTTCGGAACACAGATTCTATTTTTGAATCTCAAACAATCATCAACATCAACTCGGAATTCAAAATCACACTGAGCTTGTTTTGCTATTAATTCATTATCAACCTTCTGAGCTTCGATAATCTGTTGTAAGAACAACGGTCTCGCTTTTAATTCAGCTAAAACTGAACCATCATCAGAGAGAACTGAATGAGCAGTCATTACACGCAAAGCAAATAACGATTTTCGACTCAAAGCATCAGCAACAACATTTGCTTTTCCTGCTTGATAATCAATTAAAAGTTCGTAGTTTTTTAGCAGCTCTAACCATCTTCTCTGTCGCAGATTCAAATATTTTTGCGTCATTAAATACTTCAAAATTTTATGATCAGAAAACACATGACATTTCTCACCAAACAGATAGTGACGCCAGATCTTCAAGGCAAACACAATAGCAGCTAACTCGAGGTCGTGAGTCGGATAGTTCTTTTCATGTGGCTTTAGTTGTCTCAAGGCATAAGTTATAACATTTCCTTCTTGCATTAGAACACATCCCAGACCAATCAACGAAGCATCACTATAAATCACAAATTCTTTACCCGATTTAGGTTGTACCAAAACCGGAGCTTCAGTCAATAAAGCTTTCAACTGATCAAAGCTGTTCTGACACTTTTCAGACCACTAAAACTTCACATCTTTCTGGAGCAATTTTGTCAATGGAGTTGCAATCATCGAGAAACCTTTTACGAATCTTCTATAGTAACCAGCAAGTCCTAGAAAACTGCAGACTTCTGAAACATTCCTCAGAGTTTCCAATCCAAAATAGCTAAAATTTTGCTCGGATCAACTCGAATACCGGAGGCTGATACAATACGACCCAGGAAACCAACTTCTCGTAACTAGAATTCACATTTACTGAACTTTGCATACAACTATTTATCTCACAGAGTCTGAAGCACTATTCTCAGATGTTCGACAAGCTCAGATTCATCACGTGAATAAATCAATATGTCATCCATGAATACCACAACAAATTGATCTAAATACGGTCTAAAAATTCTATTCATTAAATCCATAAAGATAGCAGCTGCATTCATTAATCCAAAAGGTATAACTAAAAGTTCATAATGCCCGTACCTCGTTCTAAAAGCAGTTTTTGAAATATCAGAGTCCTTTACTTACAACTGATAGTAACCCGATCTCAGATCTATCTTTGAAAACACAGTAGTACCTTTCAACTGATCGAATAAGTCATCAATTCTGGGCAGAGGATATTTGTTCTTTATAGTCACTTTGTTAAGCTGAAGGTAATCAATACACATTCTCATTGCGCCATCTTTTTTTAACAAACATAACAGGAGCACCCCATGGTAAAAAGATGAACCAATTCAATGCCAAATTCTACTTCTCTAACTAGAGGTAATCCCGAAAGTTCTTCAGGAAACACATTCGGGAACTCATAGACAACAGGTACAGATTCAACTTTCTTATCATTCACTTTTGAGTCTAACACATAAGCTAAGTAGGCTTCACAACCTTTCTTCACATATTTTCGTGCTTTCATTGCAGATATCATAGCTGGTAGTCCATTCAGATCATAAGGCTCAATTTTAATTATCTCATCACTCTTACACCTTAGATCAATGACTTTTCATTTGCAATTCACAATAGCATCGTGCAACGTTAACCAGTCCATTCCCAGAATTATATCAAATTCGTTGAAAGGTAAAAGCATCAGATCAGCAGGAAAACAAATATCTCGAATTAATAACGGACAATTCTTGCAGACTTTATCAACCAAGACACTTTTGCCTAAGAGATTTGATACTCTAATTACGAATTCAGTAGACTCTACAGGCAAAGTCTTACTGTGCACTAAATTCATACAGATATAAGAATGCGTTGATCCAAGGTCTATCAATACAATCACAGAAGTATCATAAAGAGTAAAACTACTAATAATCACGTTTAGGGACGAGGCTTCCTCACGAGCTCGGATAGCATAGGCTCTGGCAGGTGCTCTGGCCTCAGATCTAACAATAGTATCCCTAGTAGCTCTTTGATCACAACTTGCATTTCCCGTATTTCTCGAAGGTCTACCTTTAGCTGAGGTGTTGCTCAGTCTCAAATTTTGTACATTCTCTTTCTCAGTAGGTTCAAAACAATCTCTTATAAAATGGTCTAGAGATCCACATCAGAAACAGGCTCGGTCATTCAATCTACAATTTCCTGGATGTCTTTTACTATAGTGTTTACATTCAAGTTTCTCAGATCAGACATTCCCGGTACTTGCAATAGAAGTAGCAAGAGCTCTGAAATTCGAATGCGATCTAGCTCGATCTCGATTTGAATGTCTTACATCAGCCTTTGAACGGCTATGACCATCTCGAAATTTCTTTGTCACAGACTGCAATGATCTACTCGAAGATCTCTTTTCTTTTCTATTTACTTAATTCTTCATCTTTACAAGCTCGCTCAACGAGCACTACCATTTCTTTAATTTCTAAAATCCCAACTAACAGACAGATATCTTCGTCTAGTCCATCTTCAAATCTTTTGCACATTATTACTTCCTTTGATACACATTCCCGAGCATACTGGCTCAATCTCACAAATTCACGTTCGTATTCAGTAACAGGCATACGACCTTATTTAAGCTCGAGAAACTCTTTACGTTTCAGATCGATGAATCTCTAACTAATGTATTTCTTCTAAAATTCAGCTTGAAAGAAATCCCAAGTAACTCGTTCACTCAGAACCATAGGTATTAAAGTTTTCCACCAATGGTACGCCGTATCTCTTAGAAGTGAAACGACACCTTTTACACATTCCTCAGGATTCAGAGACATTTAATCAAACACTCGTATTGTATTCTATAACCAGAATTTAGCTCTTTCAGCATCATCATTCGTTGTAGCTCGGAACTCTTTAGCCCTATACTTTCTAAGCTTATCAACTGGTGGTCTATTTAATTGAACCGGATTCACTGAGGGCATAATAGGAATTTGAGAAGGTTTAACCGAGGGTGTAGGTTGTTGTACAGCCGGATTGGTTCTAATATACTGAGTGAACCAATCATTCATCATATGATAGAAGGCTTGCTTAGCCTCATCGAGTAGCCGGTTAAGAATCAGGTTGCATCGTCCCTTGCGCGGGAGCAGGTGCAATCGTCAGCTACAGCTCTATTGGGATCCATTTGCTATATAAAAGCACATTTCAATGTTAGGATTCATCACACTATCGTAGTTTTAGATATATGGCATGTATAGCTAGACTCACATATGCTATAGTAGTCTTAGAACCTACTAAACTATGGCTCTGACAGACAGAACATTACAGATCAATACAGAATCATAGATATCACATAATATTAATGCATAAGTAAAACAAAAATTTGTCTCTTATGGAGATCTCTAAGACCTAAGACATACTTATAGAACAGGTTGGAACTAAACCAAACACATTCAACATTTTCAGAACTTAGAAAACATTTTCCTATTCTGTTGAGGTCACACGTCCATGTGACTAGGCCGTGTGCCTTACACGGGCACTAGACATGCCCATATGATTCAACTGTGCCAAAACGGAGTATATATACTAACTTTTACACACGGTGAACAGACACGGCCGTGTGCCATGGCCGTGTGATACTTAGATGGCTACTGACTTAAGCCCACGGCCATATGACACGCCCATGTGTCTTAACTGTGTGATCTTAAGAGGTTATTGCTTTGCATACATGGCCATAAGGCACGCCCGTGTTCCCTAACTGTGTGGCACCATGTAGGCTTGGTTTAAGCCAACTTGCCACCTCTTTTTGGGTCATTTCTACAAGTAATAATGAACAACATTTATACTAAAATTTTCAGCCAATTTCATGCTCAAAACATGCTTCATTATAACTAATCATCATCATTCAATAACCTATTCAAATCCATACCAAAACACATTAAAAATCTTAATACAACAATATGCCAAAATTCTCATTTCATAACTCACTTATGACACATTCTAACTCATGCTTAAACTTACCATTTCCTCAATTTGGGATATATCAAAATGACCACCACATATAAGGCCATATAACCATTACAAACATACACAATTTGGCATCACAATTCATTTACCAAAACTAAGCACAAATATACCATTTGCTAGCCAACTCTAATGGCATTACATATATGCATATCAAAGCTTAAATACATAGACATTCTAGCCTATACATGCCATACTTAAAATATTTACACTTTCAAAAGTACCAAAATGAGTTCGATAGTATGGTGACAATCTTCGACTATCCCTGAGCCTTCAGTAGCTACGATAACTGTAAAACAGACAGAAATCACACATAGTAAGCTACAAAAAGCTTAGTAAGCCAAATACAACTAGTCTAACTATTAAAATATATAAAATAAAAGTGAATAGTAAGAACTCATAGCCATTTCACAGAGTAATTCATGAGCCTAACCATGCTCGTTTACTTGTATACATGTCATGTTTCATCTTTAATGATTTCGTACATACTTCGCATTCATTATTTCACAGAAACAAAGTCTTTCATATTCAGAAATTTAGTACGATACAAATGTACCTGTATAGATTATACATTTCATATATATTCATTCCCATATCTCGTACTCTATCATCAGACGATTCAAAAATGATACAGATACTCATAAACGGGTACAATGTTGATGTCCCAAACGTGGTCTTACATGAAATTCAGTATCGATGCCTCTATCCTAGACAAGGTCTTACACGAAATCAGATACGATGCCGATGTCCCAGACATGGTCTTACACAATATCTCAGATCGATGTCAACGTTCCTTTAGAAACATACATAGCTTTTCAGATACTAGCATATTATCGAATTTTACTCAGAATTCATTCATTAGGCTCTCAGAGCCGTCCAATACAGATTATAACTAGTATATACAACATTCAATCAATTTAACACATAATTGTATTTTGACTTACCTCGTACGAATTTCAGACGGAAACGAGTCGATTATTCGACTATTTTGGACTTTCCTCGATCTAAGTCTGATTTTCTTTGTTCTTGATCTTAATCAACCAAATCAATGACCGAACCCTAGGATGGTCTTCTTCTTTCTATTTTCTTGATATAATCGGCTATATGCATGATAATAATGCCCAATTTCATGTTTTCATTTTATTATAACAACTTTAATAAACACTTTCCCATTTTGCCCTTGACTAATAAACATTAAAACTCACCAACTTATTGTCCATATTTGTCCACCATTAAAATAAATGGTAAATTTGACATGCAAGGACCCTCACTTAAATAAGCCAAATTAAATTAGGTACTTTTAACATCTAGCACACAACTTTCACCTTTTTCGAATTGGGTCTTTTTTTAATATTCAGTACGGAAACAGACAAATTAAATCACAGAAATTTCACAGATGCAAATTCATTCATCATGGACACAGAAAATAATTTTAAAATATTTTTCGGACTCAGATTTGTGGTCTCAAAACCACTATTTCGATTAGGGTTTAAATTAGACTTTACAACTTTTCTGTCAAGATTGCATATAACAAGAGCACTCATTCCATCGAGATGGTGGAACTATGTGAGATAGGCATAAAACTGTAGCGAACAAATAAAACCATACCTTTGTTACTGGTTTTAGGTTTCCCCTTTGGCAAGAATGGCTCTCATACTTTCTTATAATCCATTTGGATTTCATATTTGTCACAACATCAAGCACTTGTTGAAGAAAATCCCAATTAATGTTGTTCACCATAGGGTAGTACTTATCTTATTCAACATTGGTAAGTTAAAAAAATTATTGATGGACTTAGAAGTAAGAGGTACCTTTTTCTTTCGAGCGATGACCTTAGTAGCATCTTGTGTGGTCAAACTTGCATTGAACTCTCGAACTAGTTCATCATCGGGAAGTGAATGAGCATCACAAAATTGTCCCCACTTGAGAGAATTGATTATCTTTCAAATTGGCACAGGGACAACCATCAAATCATTACTCTTCAAATTAAAACCTTTTCCAGCATCATAGGTTGATGCTTGAAAATTGAATCAAATCTCTCTTTCACTTCTTCATCGATCACAATCAGGTTTTCTGGAGTAGTCTTCAACGATCTAGTTCTTTTGTGAGACATGGTATTTTCTCAGAAATTCAGCGAATTTCTATTTATAGGGGAAGAAGAAAAATCAGAAAGTGCGTAGGATTTGCTTCGGCCAACCTTGCGATGGCAAAGAGATTACTGCGGTAAAGGTAACGTGCGGCAGTAATGGTGGTGTGTGGCTAGGATAGCGGCTACGTGCGGTAGCGATGTTGATGCTCCTGCGATTCTCTTGCAGCGGCACTAGGTTGTTTTGACAAAAGAAAAGGAATGAACTAGGGGTTTCTTTCGGGATTTGAGGCTAGCGGCGCAAGAAGGAAGTTTAGGGATTTTTAGGGTTAAGCAAATTGCTTTAAGAGATATAAAAATTAGTAGAATAAAGAAGGATTTATATAGGAAAAACTAGGGCAACATGTAGCAAAAATTTAGCTACATTAAGGTTACTTGGGCAGCAAGCAATGGAAGTGGCAGCAATAGGTGTGGATTTTCTCTCCTTTCTGCTGTCTTGGGCCTCAAATTCAGACTATATTTACAAACTTATTCAACAAAGAGAAACTGATTAGTACTTGGGCCAAATTTGACCCCCTTTATTAATATAAACATTTTAAACTAAACTAGAAAAAACATTTTAAATATTAATTAGAAAATTTCTTCTTAACAAATTACATTAAATTAATTCCCAGGAAAGGTTGGAGGGGTCACAGCGGTCCCACTTAAGTTTCAATCTCCTTAGACAAAATTAATTAAATGTACTAAATTAAGAAAATAAATTCTAATTAATTATTTACTTACAAAATGAGTTCATGAAAAATCAAGGGTCTGTTAATTTGAACGAGGATTTAACTTGCTCAACGTCATTGTAACAACCCAGTTTAGACCCTAGTCAGAATAGTGGTTTCGTGGCCACAAATCCAAGTTAGAAAAATATTTTAATATTATTTTTCGTGTTTATAGTATGTGGTTAAGCATGTGTAAAAGTTTCATATAAAAATTTGATCATTTGTGTGCTCAATTTGATAAAAGAACTAAATCGCAGAAAATGCAAAAGTTGTGTGCTACATGAATAAGTTCCGAATTGATATAAATTATTAATTATGAGGTCCTTATATTGATATTAGACCATTTAATTTATGAATGGACATATATGCCAAGGGTTAGTGGATTTTAAATGTATATAATAAGGTTATTTTGGTAAATGATGAATTAATGTTTATTAATTAAACAAAAAATGATTTTTGCTTCATCTTTTCATCATTTTTTCGAAAATACAAAGAAAATAAGAAAGGGCTAAAAGCTTTTAGGGTTCGGCACTTTCGATTTTGATTATGATTAAGAACCAAATAAAATGAAATTAGATCGGGAAAAGTTGAAAGTAGTTGAATAGCTGTTCATTTCTATTCATTCCGTACGAGGTAAGTCTATATACAAACAAACGTGTTTGAATTGATTTATTCATGTTTATATGATATTCAATTTTGATGAATGGTTCTAGAAGCTAAATATGTGAAATTGAGAAAGTTTCGATAATGTGACCACGTATGAAAGCCCCGTACGAACCATAGGAATAGTTAGGATACATATGTCATGACATAGGATTTCAATATGTGATTTCGTGTAAGACCACATCTGGGACGTTGGCATCGATTTGAGATTTACATGTAAGACCGTGTCTGAGACATCAGCATCATATTTGATTTCGTGTAAGACCCTGTTTGGGACAGTGGTATCGATATTTGATTACATGTAAGACCACGTCTGGGATGTTGGCATTGTATGAGCTTTCTGAGCTATCAGCGTATCCTATTTTATTCCGTACGGTTCAACAGGCATTCCGAGAAATGAATAACTATGTGAATGAGTATCCAATTCAGGTACATTCGAAAAGTATATTATGCTTGAGAATGAAAGATAAGTATATGTACATTTGTGGACATATGATATATGCAAGTGAATTATGATCAAATGAGCTATATGAGACATATGGATATGTGATTGTATTTTGCCATGAACTACATGAATGAAATTGTTTAGAATTGTGTTATGTGATAAGTTTATTTGTATTTGGCTTACTAAGCTTTTGAAAGCTTACTTTGTGTGTGTTTGCATTGTTTTATAGATATCGAAGCTACTGAAAGCTCAGGGATTGTAAAGGATCATCAGCACACTATCGAACTCTATTTTGGTACCTTTCGAAAATGTGAATGTTGAAGTATGGCATGTATAGGCTAGGACTATTTTGGTATGTTTTGAGATGTATATATATATTATTGCATGAGATATGGCTTGATTATGGTTAAACTTATGGTTTAATTTTGGTATATGATATGAATCAAATGTTTATGGTATGATTTTGGTACATGGAATTGGTATGTTTGAGTTAGAATTGTGTATGAAAATGATTAATGATATTGAAGCATAAATGATGCTTGATGTGGTAATGTTATGGTTGCATTTTGGTTGTGAATTATATGTCATTTTGAGCTTGTAGGTATGACCCAAAATGGGTGGCAATTTGGCTTTTCAAATAGCCTATTTTTGTCCACACGGGCAGAGACACGGGCGTGTGTCTCAGCCATGTGCGACATACGGTCACGTTTCACGACCGTGTGTCCCCTGGGGTAGTCCTACAATTTAAAGTTAGTCTCGAGCACGGGCTAGACACATGAGTGTGTGGATAACCGTGTGACCTAAATCAGTTTCGACCACGGCCGAGGCGCACAGGTGTGTCTTGTGGCCACGTGAATTAGTCAGTATTTATGCCCTGTTTTGACACGGCCTAAACACACGGGCGTGTCTAATGCCGTGTGAGGCACACTGCCTGTTCACATGGGCGTGTGACCTTTGCAACTTAAAAAAATTATTTAGTTTTGAAAAAAATTTGTATGAGATCGGTTTAGTCCCGACCCCTTCCTAAAGTTTGTTTAAGGTCTAGTTGACCTAAGAAAAGGACTCTGTGATGATGTTCGAATATAATGCTATTATGTGTGGATGATATTTGTGAAATGAATTTAAAATGATCCAATATGTTCGGTAATGTTTCATAACCCTAGTCCGGCAATAGGTACAGGTTAGGGGTGTTATATTTGTTGGTATCAGAGCTACAGTGTAGTCGATTCTAGTACTAAAGTAGCATGTGAGAGTCTAGCTATACATGCCATATATATGAACTGTGATAGTGTGATGACTCCTGACAATGAAAATGTGTTTTTATACAGTAAATGAATCCCGATCGAGCCGTAGCTAACTATGTCGAAAGCAATGTGCCTGCTTCTACCTAAGGGATAGCGCCGTCTGATTGTAGACCTTTTACTAGTAGCCATGAGGGAGAGGCTAAGCAAGCTTTCTTCCAAATGATGAATGAGTGGTTCACTTAGTATGTTAGATCAAACTCGGCTGCTCCTCAACCTTCGTCCCCACAAGTTTTCGTAACTCCCCAAGTAGTAGATCCAATTCATCTGAGTAAGCCTCCAGTTGATAAAATTAGAAAATATGGGGCTAAAAAATTCCGTGCTACTACTGATGATGATGCTGAGAGAGCTGAGTTCTAGCTCGAGAATACGATTTGGGTATTCAATGAATAATCTTGTACTCCAGAAGAATGTGTTAAATATGTTGTTTCACTTCTGAGGGATACTGCATATCAGTGGTGGAAAACTTTGATATCTGTGGTTTCGAGAGAACGAATCACCTGAGATTTCTTCCAAATTGAATTTTGAAAGAAATAAATCAGTGAGAGATTCATAGATCAGAAACGCAAAGAGTTTCTTGAGTTGAAACAGGGCCGTATGTCTATTACGGAATATAAGCGAGAATTCGTGAGATTGAGTCAGTATGTAGAAGAATGTGTCTCAACTGAAGCAATAATGTGTAAAAGGTTTGAAGATGGTTAAAATGAAGAATCCGTTTGTTTGTTGGGGTTCTGGAGATAAAATAGCTAGTGGTGCTTGTTGAACGAGCGTATAAAGCTGAAGAATTGAGTAAAGAGAAAAGAAAAACTGACTCAGAAGGTAGAGAGGTACGAAAAAGATCATAGAATAAGTCTTTTCAATCTGCATCAAAGAAGTTCCAAGGTGATTATAGCCGTTCAAAGGCTACTATGGTTTATTTGAGTAGAGATCGTGTAAGATCACATTCGAGCTTTAGAGCTCCAGCTACTTTAGTTGCAAGTGTTGGAAATGTCTGATTTGCTCGACCCGAGTGTAGACACTGTGGTAAAAGACATCTGAGAAGTTGTAGATTGAATGACCGAGCTTGCTTTAGATGTGGATCCTTAGATCACTTTATCCGTGAATACCTTGAGTTTGTAGAGCAAGAGATTGTGCAAAATTTGAGAACGACTAACACCTTAGCTTGAGGTAGACTTCCCAGAAATGCGGGTAATGTGAGTGGTAGCCAGAGATTGACTAAAGACACAGCTATTAGATCTGACGCTCGTGCACCTACCAGAGCTTATGCTATTCGAGCTCGTGTGGAAGCTTCATCTTTTGATGTTATAACTGATACTTTTACACTTTACGATACTTCTATGATTGCATTGATAGATCCGGGATCAGCACATTCTTATATATACATGAATTTAGTATCTAGTAAGACTTTGCCTGTAGAGTGTACTGGATTCATGATTAGAGTATCGAACCCCCTAGGTAAAAGTGTCTTAGTTGAAAAAGTCTATAAGAATTGTCCGTTAATATTTCGAGACATTTGTTTTCTGGCTGATATGATATTATTGCCTTTTGACGAGTTTGATATAATTTTGGGTATGGATTGGCTAACTTTGCATGATGCTATTGTGAACTGTAAACGAAAACTTATTGATTTGAGATGCAAGAATGATGAAATAGTTCAAATTGAATCTAGTGATTTGAATGAGTTACCGGTTGTGACTTCATCAATGAAAGCTCAGAAATATGTGAATAAGGGTTGTGAAGCCTATTTTGCCTATGTGATTGATACGAAAGTGACAGAAAGGAAAATAGAATCAGTGTCTGTTGTTTGTGAGTTTCTTGACGTGTTTCCTAAAGAATTACCAGGATTACCTCCGATACGAGCAGGTGAGTTTGGTATTGAGTTAGTGCCGGGGACTACTCTGATATCAATAGCTTCGTATAGAATGGCTTTGACAGAATTGAAAGAATTTAAATCTCAGTTGCAAGAGTTGACCGATAGAGGATTCGCACGATAGAGCTTTTCATCTTGGGTGCTCCGGTTTTGTTTGTGAAAAAGAAAGAAGGTATGATGAGAATGTGTATTGATTATAGATAGCTTAACAAAGTGACTATTAAGAACAAGTATCCTTTGCCCAGAATTGATGATTTGTTCGATCAGTTGAAACGAGCTTCTATGTTTTCAAAGATAAATTTGAGATCAAGTTACTATCAGTTGCGAGTAAAAGATTTAGACATTTAAAAAATTGCATTCAGAACACGGTACAGACATTATGAGTTTTTAGTTATGCCTTTCAGATTAACGAATGCTCCAGATATTTTTATGGCCTTAATGAACAGAATTTTCAGACACTGTTTAGATCGATTTGTTGTCGTATTCATTGATGACATTTTGATTTATTCGCGTGATGAGATTGAACATGCCGAGCATTTGAGAATAGTGTTACAGACGTTGAGTGATAAGCAGTTATATGTGAAGTTCAATAAATGTGAATTCTGGTTACGCGAAGTTGGTTTTCTAGGGCATATTGTGTCAGCATTTGGTATAAGAGTTGACTCGAACAAAATTTTAGTGATCTTAGATTGGAAGCCTTTGCCGGTTATTATCGACGATTTGTAAAAGGCTTTTCAATGATTGTGACTCCGTTGACGAAATTGCTCCAGAAAGATGTGAAATTTGAATGGCCTGAAAAGTGTCAGAAAAGTTTTAATCAGTTGAAAGCCTTATTAACTGAAGCTCCCGTGTTAGTACAATTAGAATCAGGTAAAGAATTTTTGATATATAGTGATGCTTTGTTGAACGGTCTGGGATGGGTTTTTAGCGTATCCTATTTGATTTTGTACGGTGCAACGGGCATTCCGAGAAATGAATTATGTGAATGAGTATCCAATTCAGGTACATTTGAAATGTATATTATGCTTGAGAATGAAAGGTAAGTATATGTACATTTGTGGACATATGATATATGTAAGTGAATTATGATCAAATGAGCTATATGAGACATATGGATATGCGATTGTATTTTTCCATGAACTACATGAATGAAATTGTTTAGAATTGTGTTATGTGATAAGTTTATTTGTATATGGCTTACTAAGCTTTTGAAAGCTTACTTTGTGTGTGTTTGCATTGTTTTATAGATATAGAAGCTACTGGAACCTCAAGGATTGTCAAGGATCAACACCACACTATCAAACTCTATTTTGGTACCTTTTGAAAATGTGAATATTGAAGTATGGCATGTAAAGGCTAGGACTATTGTGGTATGTTTTAAAATGTATACATATATTATTGCATGAGATATGGCTTGATTATGGTTAAACTTATGGTTTAATTTTGGTATATGATATGAATCAAATGTTTATGGTATGATTTTGGTACATGGAATTGGTATGTTTGAGTTAGAATTGTGTATGAAAATGATTAACGACAGTGAATTGCGACCCAAGAGAACTCAGTATGAGTTGGGTGTTGAATTAGATTTTTGGATTAGTACTGATGGATGCTTGATGTTCCAAGATATAGTTTGTGTACCCAAGGATAATGAGCTTATTCAGAGAATTTTACAAGAGGCACATAGTAGTTGCTTGTCTATCCATCCGAGTAGTGTAAAAATGTATAACGACTTGAAGAAAATGTACTGGTGGTTGGGGATGAAAAGAGACATTTCTGAGTTTTGTTTCTAATTGTCTAGTTTTTCAACAAGTGAAGGTCGAACACCAAGTACGCCTAGGTTTCCTTCAGCCTGCGATGGTTCCCGAGTGGAAGTGGGACCAAGTAACCATGAATTTTGTGTCAGGATTGCCTTTGACACCAAGGAAAAAAGATTTAGTTTGGGTAATTGTTGATAGACTTACTAAGTCGACACATTTATACTAGTGCGTATTGACTATTCCCTTCAGAAATTGGCTGATTTATATGTTTTTGAGATCGTGGGACTTCATGGAGTGCCCTTGTTGATTATTTCGGATAGAGATCCGAGGTTTACCTTGCGGTTTTGGAAAGAGTTGCAAGGGGCATTGGGAACGAAACTGAATTTTAGCATGGCTTTTAACCCGCAAGCCGACTGTCAATCAGAAAGAGTGATTCTTATCTTAGAAGACATGTTACAGTGTTGTGTTTTCGATTTCCAAGGCAGTTGGAAAAAATATTTACTATTAGTCAAATTTGCCTACAACAATAGTTATTAGTCAAGTCTGAAAATGGCACCTTATGAGGCTTTGTATGGGCGTAAGTGTCAAACACCCTTGTATTGGACCGAGCTGAGAAAGAATCAGATACACGGGGTTGACTCAGTTAAAGAGACCAAAGAGAAAGTTAAGGTGATTCGCGACTGTTTGAAGGTCGCTTTGGATAGACAGAAATGTTATGCGAATTTGAAACAGAAAGAGATCGAGTTTCAAGTCGGGGATAAAGTGTTTTTGAAAGTAGCTTCATGGAAGAAGGTTCTCTGATTCGGGAGGAAAGGCAAATTAAGTCCATGGTTTATTGGACCTTATGAGGTAATTGAGAGAAGTGGACCGGTAGCATACCGATTAGTGTTGACATCAGAATTAGAAAAGATACACAATGTATTCCATGTGTCTATGTTACATTGCAACCGTTCGGACCCCTCGCATGTGATCTCGCCGATAGAGGTTGAGATTAGCTCAAACATGACTTATGGCGAAGAACAGGTTAATATTTTGGCTCGTGAAGTAAAACAATTGAGGGATAAATGTATTGCACTTGTTAAAGTATTATGGCATAGACATGGAGTCGAAGAAGCCACATGGGAACCCAAGGAGACCATGAGAGACCAATACCCGAATCTATTAATCGGTAGGATTTTCGGGGACAAAAATCCTTAAGGGGGAGAATTGTAACGGCCCGATTTTGGGCCCAGTCGAAATAGTGGTTTCGGGACCACTAATCTGAGGATGGAGAAATTATTTTAATATTATTTTATGTGTTGTGACATAGTTATATGAGAGTATGAAAATTTTGGTGAATTAATTTTAGCGATTTCATGTTTAATTGTGAAAAATGTCCAAATCGCGTAAAGTGCAAAATTCCTATTTTGATAGCTAAGGGTGTCAAATAGCTAGAGAACCTAAATTGGGGGTATTTAAAGGGAAAATAGACCCTTGGATAAGTGATGGCCGGCCGTAGGAGACAAAGATGGTCAAAAAGTCAAAATTTGGTGGGTTTGGTGACTAACTTGACTAAATTAAAAACAAAATAAAGAGAAAAGATATCATCTTTTTTCCTATCTCCTTCTCCACCGAAAATTCAGCCATTGTAGGGGTTTCTGAGCTTCAAAAATTTCAGCCACTCTCTACTCTTGCAAGTTAGTGACTTTGATGGCTTTTCTTGGAAATTTTTACATTTTTAGAACCCTTGTAGCACGAGTTTGTAACAAGAGGACTATTTTGTTAAATGGTTGAAAGTCTAGGGTTTTACCATTAGAGTATTCATGTTGTTTTCTGAAATTATATGGAAGAAAATGAATCATGGTTTTGAAATAAATAACTTTTGTGAAGGGACTTCTCATAAAAACCCTAATAGGACCATTTTGTAAAGTTTGTAAAATAGATAGAAATGTTGTGAAATATTAGAAATTTGGGGTTGTTATAAGGGAGATAAATGGTTGGTTAGACTTGACTGATAAGGAAACTCGACAAAAATTGATTTTTGGGCCTAGGGGTAAACTTGTCATTTTGTAAAAGTCGAGGGGAAAAATGGTCATTTTTCCCAAATCATAAATTATTGAGCATTTAGATTTAATCTATGATTAAATTACTAAATGTTTCCATTTTAGATAAAAAATTACAAAATTCGAACCTAGACCGAGGGATGGCCAAGTAAGTAGATTAAATCAACTAGTCGCCACATTTTGAGTACCGAGGTAAGTTGTATGTAAATAATATAATTACATTGTTATTATATGTGTTTGAATTGATATAGCATAAATTGTTTGTTTCTGGAAATGATTATTTATGATGAATATTGAGATAGTAGAACTCCCATTTGAACCTTAGGAAATAAATCGGATATTCATGCCATGACATTCGAGTTATTTGTGTGCTAGTCTAAGACTTGTCTGAGACATTGATCGGCCACATTATGAGAGCCAGTGTAAGACCATGTCTGGGACATGGCATCAGCATTGGGACGAGAGCTAGTGTAAAACATGTCTGGGACATGCATCGGCCTCGAGATGTAGGCCAGTGTAAGACATGTCTGGGACATGTATTGGCTATGAGATATTTCAGTGTAAGTCCATGTCTGGGACATGGCATCGACACGGATATGTGAGAGGTAGTGTAAGACCATGTCTTGGACATGGCGTCGGCCTCGATTTCGATAGTCAATGTAAAACCATGTTTGGGACATGGCATCGACTTGATGGATCACCCAGTGTAAGACCATGTCTGGGACATTGGGTCGAAATTATACCCTATGTTTGAGGCTTAATGAATATCGATAGCATTCCAAATGGTTCAATGGTGAGAGTTACAGTTTAAGTTAAACGAGAAAAGTATAACCATACTGTGAGTGGTACAAGTACATATTTGAAATGTATGAGATGTGAGCTCAATATGTGCTATGTGAATTGTATTTGATAGTGATGAGTAAGTTGTGCTTATGCCAACTTTTGTACTATGAGCATTATGATGAATGGTAAAGTTGTTGTTATATTTATTTGCGTGCAACTTACTAAGCTTTATGCTTACTCCTTCTCCTTTCCATTTTCTTATAGTGCTGCCTAATTAGCTCGAGGATCATCGGATGTCGGAGGCATCGATCACACTGTCAACTGAAGTACTTGGTATATTTTGTTTTATTATTTTGAATATGGCATGTATAGGGCTTAGACTTTTGAGTGTTGTGTCAATGTTATTTTGGCCAAATGTGTTGGCTTGGGATAAATCCCTTCATTTTGTATAAAGCCTTGGATAATGGCTAATGTTTATTATTGTTATATGAAAATGATGATATTTTCATGGATGAGTAAATTGCATGATTGAGATAATGCCTTGCGTGGCTGATTAGACCTTGTATTGTTGTATGGATTTGTCATGTTAGAGGTTACGTAGGTTAGTTCAAGTAAAGGTGGCAAAAAGGCTTGGTAAATAGCCTTATTTTTTCCACACGGGTAGAGACACGGGCATGTGTCTAGGCCGTATGTGACACACAGTCAGCGCCACGGGCGTGTTATTCGACCGTGTGTCCCCTGCACATTAAATTGACAAGTCAGTATGCATGATAGTAAACACACAGGCAGAGACACAGCCGTGTGTCTCAGTCGTATGGAGGACACGGCCTCTGGCCATGGGCGTGTGCCTTGGCCATGTGCCTTAAATTGGATTCTGACTTCAGAAATAGAATGTCAAGGTTTTTAGACACGGGCTACAACACGGGCGTGTCATGGCCATGTGAAGGACACGGACATGTGTTAGGCAGTGTGAAAACCCTTGTAAGTTCTGATTTAGAATTTAATTTGCACAGGCACGGACGTGTCCCCTTGTGCTTAGGCTGTGTGAACCGCACGGGCCATCAGCACGGCCATGTCATAATGGTTACACGGGAGTGTTGCCCTTCCACATGGGCGTGTACCCTATTTCAAGGGTCATTTTTATAAAGTGAGTTAAAGGACCCGGGTTGGTCCCATTAGTTTTTGATAGATGTTTGGGGCCTCGTAACCCCATATTAAGGAGTTCAGACTAAGTTCAAATTTTTTTTAATTTGATCGAGTCTTAATGACATCGCAATGATTGTATGCATGTGATTAAGTGTGGTAATGCCTGTATCCAGTCCCGGCGTATGGCTCAGGTGTGGAGTGTTATATTTAATGGTATCAGAACTATGGTTTAGTCGATTCTAGGACTAACCTAGTGTACGAGTCTAGCTATACATGCCATAATTGTATATTGATAGTGTGACGACTCCTGACGAGATAAATTGTGTTTTTATATATAGTAAATGGATCCTAACGTAGCTACGACGGACGAAGTGGAAAGTAATGTGCCGGCTCCCGCTGAAGGGACCGTGCCAGTAGATAGTGGGCCCATGACAATCAGTCAGGGCGGCGGGGCTAGAGAGGCTTACCTCAATATGATGGACTCTTAGTACACGGAGTTTGTTCTTGCGAATTTGAACACTCCACCTCTCCCACCTCGTCTGATTCCTTAGTATGCCTCTTTAGCTCTGCAAGGAGTGGATATGGTTAGGAGAGAGAAACCCTCAGTAGATAAAATAAGAAAGCAAGGGGTCGAGGAATTTCGGGCTAATATTGATGATGATCCAGAAAGAGCAGAGTTCTAGTTGGAAAATACCATTAGGGTATTTGATGAGCTAACGTGCACGCTTGAGGAGTGCGTGAAGTGCGCAGTGTCACTCTTACGAGGGTCAGCCTATCAATGGTGGAATACTCTTGTGTCTGTTGTACCAAGAGAGAGGATAACTTGGGAATTCTTCCAGGAAGAGTTCCGAAAGAAGTATATTAGCCAGAGGTTTATAGACTAGGAAAGGAAAGAGTTTTTAGAGCTGAAGCAAGGCTGTAGAATGGTGATGGAGTACGGGCATGACTTTGTGAGGATCAGCAAATATGCACGGGAATGCATATCTACAGAAGTTATCATGTGTAAGAGATTTGAAGATGGTCTGAACGAAGATATCCGTCTATTAGTTGGCATCTTAGAAGTAAGGGAATTTTTGGTGCTCGTGGAGAGAGCATGTAAGGCCGAGGAATTGGCCAAAGAGAAGAGAAAAGCTGACATCAAGTCTTGAGACTCAAGGAAAAGACAGATGGGGAAATCGCATCAGTCCTCATCTAAGAGATTGAGGGAATTTACTACCTGATCAAATGCTTCAGTAGAGTTCTCAGGTAGAAAGAAGAATAAGCAGTACACGGCGTCTAAAGCCCAAACCATTTCCATCACAAGTGTTGGTAGTGCTTGGCCAAATAGGCCAGAGTGTTCATAGTGTGGTAGGCATCATTTCGGAGAGTGCTGAGGGAATGAAAGAGGTTGCTTCAAATGTGGATCTCTAGACCACTTCATCTGAAACTGCCCCGATTTAGATGAGAAAGAGAAAAAGCAGGATGAGAGAGCGAGTAATGCTCCTTCGAGGGGTAGACCACAAAAGAACCCAGGCAGTAGGGCTAGCAGCAAAGGTGCTCCTAGAGATACAACTATGAGGTCCGAGGGTCGAGCACCTGCAAGGACTTATGCCATTCGCGCTCACGAAGAGGCATCTTCACCTGATGTGATTAGGGGTACTTTTTCTGTTCATGATATTTCTGTTGTTGCTTTAATTGATCCGGGGTCTACCCAATCTTATGTTTGCATGAAATTAGTACCCAGTATGAATATGTTAGTTGAACCGACTGACCGTTAGGCAAGCATGTGTTAGTTGACCAAGTATGTAGAAATTGTCCCTTGACAGTTAAGGGTCATAGTTTTCTGGCTAACCTCATGAAGTTGCGGTTTGATGAATTCGATGTAATCCTTGGAATAGATTGGTTAACTTCTCATAGTGTTGTAGTGGACTGTGAAAGGAAATCTATTGAGTTGAAATGTGAAGACGGGAATGTTCTTTGGGCTGAACCAGATGAATCAGATGACTCACCTGTAGTAATATTGTCCATGACTGCTGAAAGATATTTGAGAAAAGAGTATGAGTCCTACCTTGCATTTGTGTTGAATACCCAAGTGTCTAAAGTGAAAATCGAGACAGTGTCGGTGGTATGTGAGTATCTGGATGTGTTTCCGGAAGAGTTTCTCGAATTGCCTCCAACTAGAAAACTTGAGTTTGGTATCGAGTTGGTCCCCGGTATGACACCTATCTCGATCGCTCTATATAGGATGGCTCTGACAGACTTAGAAGAGTTGAAAGTATAGTTGCAAGAACTAACTGATAAAGGTTTTACAAGAATGAGTTTTTCCTCGTGGGTGCTCTGGTACTTTTTGTGAAGAAGGAAGACGGGTCGATGAGGTTATGTACAGATTACAGATAGCTCAACAAGGTAACTGTGAAGAACAAGTATCCCTTGCCAAGAATTGATGATTGGTTCGATCAATTGAAGGGAGCCACTGTGTTTTCTATGCTAGACTTAGGGTCAGGCTACTACCAGTTAAGGGTTAAGGAGCAAGATGTGTTGAAAATTAATTTTCAGACAAGGTATGGCCACTATGTGTTCCTCGTCATGCCCTTTGGCTTAACAAATGCCCCGACGGTTTTTATGGACTTAATAAATCATATTTTCTGATCGTACTTAGATAAGTTCGTAGTTGTCTTTATCGATGACATATTAATTTATTCACGTGATGAGAGTGAGCACGTGGAGCATTTGAGAACGGTTTTACAAACCTTGATAGATAAGCAGTTATATGCCAAGTTCAGTAAGAATGAATTTTGGCTGAAAGAGGTCGGATTCATAGGCCACATTGTGTCGGGTGATGGGAATAGAGTTGACCCTAGCAAGATCTCAGCTATTGTTGAGTGGAAACCACCGAGGAATGTGTCAGAGGTTCGAAGCTTTTTAGGCTTAGCTGGGTACTGTAGAATATTTGTGAATGGATTCTCCATGATTACTCTGATGACAAGGTTGGTACAAAAGGATGTCAAGTTCGAATGGACGGAGAAGTGCCAACAGAGTTTTGAGAAACTAAAGACCTTGTTGACTGAAGCTCCAGTTCTAGTGCAACCAGAATCGGGAAATGAGTTTGTGGTGTATAGTGATGCATCCTTGAATGGGTTAGGATGCGTGCTTATGGAAGAAGGCAAAGTGATAGCCTATGCCTTGAGACAGCTAAAACAACACAAGAAAAACTACCTGACACACGATTTAGAGTTGGCTTCCATTGTATTCGCATTGAAAATTTGGAGGCACCATTTGTATGGCGAGAGATGCCGAGTATTTCTTGACCATAAGAGTCTAAAGTATTTGATGACTCAAAAGGAGCTAAATTTACGGCAACGACGGTGGTTAGAGTTGATAAAGGATTATGAGTTGATTATCGACTATCATCCGGGAAAGGCGAACCTGGTCGCTGATGCATTGAGTAGAAAATTCTTATTTTCTTTGAGAGCAATGAACTCCCAATTGGCCTTGTCAGAGGATGGTTTGGTTCTAGAAAAGTTAAAGGCTAGACTGACATTTCTCCAAGAAATTTGTGAAGCTCAGAGTAACGACGGGAAATTGCAAGCCAAGAGAACTTAGTGTGAGTCAGGTGTTGAATTAGATTTTTGGATTAGTACCGACGGATGCTTGATGTTCCAAGATAGAGTTTGTGTACCCAAGGATAATGAGCTTATTCAGAGAATTTTACGAGAGGCAGATAGTAGTTGCTTGTCTATCCATCCAGGTAGTGTAAAAGTGTATAATGACTTGAAGAAAATGTATTGGTGGTCAGGGATGAAAAGAGACATTTCTGAGTTTGTTTCTAAGTGTCTAGTTTTTCAACAAGTGAAGGCCGAACACCAAGTACCCTCAGGTTTACTTTAGTCTGTGATGGTTCCCGAGTGGAAGTGGGACCGAGTAACCATGAATTTTGTGTCAGGGTTGCCTTTGACACCAAGGAAAAAGGATTCAGTTTGGGTAGTTGTTGATAGACTTACTAAGTCGAAACATTTTATACTAGTGCTTACTGACTATTCCCTTGAAAAATTGACTGATCTATTTGTTTCTAAGATCATGAGGTTTCATAAAGTGCCCTTGTAGATTATTTCTGATAGAGATCCGAGGTTTACCTTGCGATTTTGGATAAAGTCGCAAAAGGCATTGGGAATGAAACTGAATTTTAGCAGGGCTTTTCACCCGCAAACTGACGATCAGTCAAAAAGTGTGATTCAGATCTTAGAAGACATGTTGCGGTGTTGTGTTCTCAAGTTCCAAGGTAGTTGGGAAAAGTATTTACCGGTAGTCGAATTTGCCTACAACAATAGTTATCAGTCAAGTTTGAAAATGGCACTTATGAGGCTTTGTATGGCGTAAGTATCGAACACCCTTGTATTGGACTGAGTTGAGAGAGAATCAGATACACGGGGTTAACTTAGTTAAAGAGACCGAAGAGAAAGTTAAGGTGATTTACAACTGTTTGAAGACCACTTCGGATAGATAGAAATCCTACGTGGATTTGAAATTGAAAGAGATCGAGTTTCAAGTCGGGGTTAAAGTGTTTTTGAAAGTATCTCCATGGAAGAAGGTTATTCGATTCGGAAGGAAAGGCAAATTAAGTTCACGGTTTATTGAACCTTATAAGGTGACTGAGAGAATTGGACTGGTAGCATACCGATTAGCGTTGCTATCAGAATTAGAAAAGATACACAATTTATTCCATATGTCTATGTTACGTCGCTACCATTCGGACCCCTCGCATGTGATCTCACCGACAGAGGTTGAGTTAGCTTGGACATGACTTATGGCGAAGAGCCGGTTAAGATTTTGGCTCGGGAAGTAAAACAATTGAGGAATAAGAGTATTGCACTTGTTAAAGTATTATGGCATAGACATGGAGTCGAAGAAGCCACATGGGAAATCGAGGAGACCATGAGAGACCAATATCTGAATCTATTCATCAGTAAGATTTTTGGGGACGAAAATCCTTAAGGGGGAGAATTGTAATAGCCTGATTTTGGGCCCAGCCAGAACAGTGGTTTTGAGACCATGAATCTAAAAATAGAGAAATTATTTTTAATATTATTTTATGTGTTGTGACATATTTATATGAGAGTATGAAAATTTTGGTGAATTAATTTTAGCGATTTCATGTTTAATTGTGAAAAATGTCCAAATCGCATAAAGTGCAAAATTCCTATTTTGATAGCTAAGGGTGTCAAATAGCTAGAGAACCTAAATTGGGGGTATTTAAAGGGAAAATATACCCTTGGATAAGTGATGGCCGGCCGTAGGAGACAAAGATGGTCAAAAAGTCAAAATTTGGTGGGTTTGGTGACTAACTTGACTAAATTAAAAACAAAATAAAGAGAAAAGATATCATCTTTTTTCCTATCTCCTTCTCCACCGAAAATTCAGCCATTGTAGGGGTTTCTGAGCTTCAAAAATTTCAGCCACTCTCTACTCTTGCAAGTTAGTGATTTTGATGGCTTTTCTTGGAAATTTTTACATTTTTAGAACCCTTGTAGCATGAGCTTTCTAACAAGGGGACTATTTTGTTAAATGGTTGAAAGTCTAGGGCTTTATCATGAGAGTGTTCATGTTGTTTTTTGAAATTTTATGGAAGAAAATGAATTATGGTTATGAAATAAAAAAAGTTTTGTGAAAGGACTTCTCATGAAAACCCTAATAGGACTATTTTATAAAGTTTGTAAAATAGATTGTAATGTTGTGAAATATTGGAAATTTGGGGTTGTCATAAGAGAGATAAATGGTCGGTTAGGCTAGACTAATAAAGAAACTCGATAAAAATCAATTTTTGAGCCTAGGGGTAAAATGGTCATTTTTGTGAAAGTCGATGGGCAAAATGGTCATTTTGCCCAAATAATAAATCATTGAGTGTTTAGATTTAATCGATGATTAAATGACTAAATGTTGCCATTTTAGATCAAGAATTACAAAATTTTGAGGGAAGGCTAAGCAAGTAGATTAAATCAACTAGTCGCCACATTTTAAGTACCGAGGTAAGTTGTATGTAAATAATATAACTACACTGTTATTATATGTGTTTGAATTGATATAGCATAAATTGCTTATTTGTGGAAATGATTATGTATGATGAATATTGAGATAGTAGAACTCCCATTTGAACCTTAGGAAATAAATCAGATATTCATGCCATGACATTCGGGTTATTTGTGTGCTAGTGTAAGACATGTCTGGGACATGTATCGGAAACATTATGAGAGCCAGTGTAAGACCATGTCTGGGACATGGCATCGGTATTGAGATGAGAGCTAGTGTAAGACATGTCTGGGACATGCATCGGCCTCGAGATGTAAGCCTGTGTAAGACATGTCTGGGACATGCATCGGCTACGAGATGTGTCAGTGTAAGACCATGTCTGGGACATAGCATCAACATGTATAGAAGTGTCAGTGTAAGACCATGTCTGGGACATGGCATCGGCACGAATATGTGAGAGCTAGTGTAAGACCATGTCTGGGACATGGCGTCAGCCTCGATTTCGATAGTCAGTGTAAGACCATGTCTGGGACATGGCGTCAGCCTCGATTTTGATAGTCAGTGTAAGACCATGTCTGGGACATGGCATCGGCATTATACCCTATGTTTGAGGCTTAATAAATATCCAGTAGCATTCTGAATGGTTCAACTGTGAGATTTACAATTTAAGTTAAACGAGAAAAGTATAACCATGTTGTGAGTGATACAGGTACCTATTTGAAATGTATGAGATGTGAGCTCAATATGTTCTATGTGAATTATATTGGATAGTAATGAGTAAGTTGTGCTTATGCCTACTTTTGTACTATGAGCATGATGATGAATGGTAAAGTTGTTGTTATATTTATTTGCATGGAACTTACTAAGCTTTATGCTTACTCCCTCTCCTTTCCATTTTCTTATAGTGCCGCCTAATTAGTTCGAGGATCATTGGAGGTTAGAGGCGTCGATGACACTGTCAACCAAAGCACTTGGTATAGTTGGTTTTATTATTTTGAATATGACATGTATAGGGCTTAGACTTTTGAGTGTCGTGTCAATGTTTTTTTGGCCAAATGTGTTGGCTTGGGATGAATCCCTTCATTTTGTATAAAGCCTTGGATAATGGCTAATGTTCATTATTGTTATATGAAAATGATGATACTTTCATGGATGAGTAAATTGCATGAATGGGATAATGCCTTGCGTGGCTGACTAGACCTTGTATTGTTGTATGGATTTGTCATGTTAGAGGTTACGTAGGTTAGAGGGTGACAAAAAGGCTTGGGAAATAGCCTTATTTTGTCCACACTGGTAGACACACAGGCATGTGTCTAGGCCGTGTGTGACACGCGATCGGCCCCATGGGCATGTTATCCAGTCGTGTGTCCCCTACACGTTAAATTGACAAGTCAGTATCCATGGTAGTAAACACATGGGCAGAGACACGGCCGTGTGTCTCAACCGTGTGGAGGACATGGCCTCTAGCCACGGGCGTGTGCCTTGGCCATGTGCCCTAAATTGGATGCTGACGTCAGAAATAGAATGTCATGGTTTTTAGACACGGGTTAAAACACGGGCGTGTCATGGCCGTGTGAGAGACACGGGTAATGGACACGGGCGTGTGTCAGGCCGTATGAAAACCCCATGTAAGTTCCAATTTAGAATTTAATTCGCACGGGCTCGGGATGTAGCATCCCAAAATAGGGTCTAAACGGAATAGTGGTTGCAAAACCATGAATCCGAGATAGAAAAATTTATTGCGATTAATTTTACGATTTACTGAGTGATTAGATGCATGTGTTAGAATATCGATAAGAAATTTTAGTGATTGCATGTTCGATTTGCATATTAGGGCTTAATTGAAAAAGTTGATAAATATGAGTTCTAAATTCTAAGGGATTAAATTGAAGTGCATAATTGAAGTAGAGGTCCTTAAATGGTAAATAGACCATTATATTTTCATGGTAAAAAATGGATATACATAGGTAGAAATAACTAAAAATTTTAATGAAGGGTATTTTAGTAAAGTGTCAAATAAAAGAATTAAAAAGGGAAAGCGATGGCAAAAATGTGCTCATCTTCTTCCTTAGGCTGAATTTCAAGGGTTCTCCATAGCTAGGGTTTGTTTCAAGCTTCCAAGCTCCATAGTAAGTTATTCCAAGCCCCGTTTTTAATGTTCTTTACGTTTTTGGAGTCCCAGTAACTTGATTAAGCTTATTCTAGCAATAATTTAACCTAGGGTTTGGAAAAATACCCATTGGTGAAATGTATTTATTTTGATGTTTTATGGTAGAATATGAAGCTTGAAATTGTGTTAAACCACTTTTGCTAAGCAATTTTACGTGAAAACGAGTAAAACAACATAATCAGTAAAAATACCTAATGTTCATAAGTACATGTTAGAGTGAGAATTTGATGTTACCATAGAAGGGAAAAATGATCAGCATGTCATAAAACATAAGAAAATAGGATGAAGTTTAATTTCCGAGCCTTGGGGAAAAAGTGTAAATATGTTAAGTTTAGGGGTAAAAGTGTAATTTTTCCAAAGTTTGAGTCAAGGACTGTTTTAATAAATGTGAGTATTAAATAAACTAAATTTGTTATTATAGATCAATAAGAACAAAATCTGGAGTTAGACCGGGGAAAGAAAAAATAGTGGACTAAATCGATATAGTTGATCGTATTTTGTTTCGAGGTAAGTTTGCGGTAAATAAATGAAATATTCTATTATTTTATGTTAATGTTGTTAATTTCCAGCATGTGTATATTTATTTTATGAAATTATTCAAAGAAGACTCGAGGATGAATTGACGGAGAAGTAAATGCAGAAAGTCCCGGTTGAACCTTAGGAATGTGTAGGATACAAATGTCATGACATTAAGGTTTAAGGATACCATGTAAGACCATGCTAAGGCATGGCAATTGGTAAGGTTTCCAAGGCAAGGATGCCATGTAATACCATGTCAAGACGTGGCATTGATAAGTTACTATAAGGAAAACATCCCATGTAAGACCATGCCAAGGTATGGAATTGGAGAGTTCATAAGGCAAGGATACCATGTAAGACCATGTCGAGACATGGCAATGGTAAGTTTCAAAAGGATACCACGTAAGAACATGACAAGTCATGGAAATGGTAAGGTACCCGTGTATCCTTAGTATTCCAAGATGTTCAACGGGAAAATTTAAAGAGAATATCAAGGTAAGGTAAGGTAAGACGAGTTATACTAAAAAGGTAAGATAATTTCATGCTGAATAGCAAAGGTAAGTATATAATGTTCATGTATGCTTGATAAGAAAAAAGGTAAGTAAAGTATTAATAAATTTGATTAAGTAAGTAAGTATTTAAGTAAGTGAGTAAGTGAAGAAGTTTAAAATATGTCTATGACAATTAATGAAGTTGCATTAAGTAGTATCATGCCAATTGTAGTAAGATAAGTCTTAAGAATGTTGTTATTTATTTGCATGCAAACTTACTAAGCTTAATGAATACCCCCTTTATTTTCTTTCTTTTTATAGCTTTGTCAAGCTATCCTGGGGATCGTAAAGTACGTCGGAGGTCTGGGCACACTATCACAAGGATTATTTTGGTATAGCTAGATGTTTCATTTTGAGTACGTCATGTATAGCATCTTAGCCATTTTGTGTGTATGATCTTATGATATGGCTAATGAATGGTATGTAAATACTTGATAATGATGAGCTATTGGAATGGCTAATCAATGACATGTTTGGTGTTATGTATGCCTAAATGCTAGTTATTCCATGGAAATCATGAAAAAGGTGAAATTAGCTTTAAAACAGTATCGGACAGCAGTAATGATGTGAATTTGAAAAATAACTAAAAATAGTATAAATGGATTTAGATAGTGAATGAGATACAGAATGAAATATTATTGAGTGTGTTTTCATATGAAAGAAACAGAGTAAACAAAAGAGTTGTATTTTATGAGATATTTAAATTCTGGTGAGATAGGGTAAGAGTGATTTCTGAATCCCCTATTCTGACTTTATAAATTCAAATAAAACTATAAAAAATAATTATGAGTTATAATTTATATGTATAGATTCCTTATTGAGTTTAATTTTAAGATAAATAAACGGCATGGTTATTTGAATTCTGTACAGGGAGCAAATTAATTTGTAGTGAACAGAGGTTAGAGCAGCCAAACACTGAAATAGGGGAAACTTTAACTAATAAACTGTACTAATTGGCCAAACCAAAAATTCCGAAACAAATTTAGTAAGAATATATATGAGTCTAGTTTCAGATAAAATTTACGGATTTGAATTTCAAGTTTCGTAACTCGTGTTATGATTTATTTAGTGACTATGACGCAGATGAGCAATTTATTTATGAAAGATGAAATAAATTGTTTTGATTTGTTTAAGTGATTGGAAAATTTTTATTGATTCCGGTTTGTTCCTGAACCGTTTCAATTTCATGTTTTAGGGTCTCGAAGACTCTTTTTAGGGACATATTGAATGAATGAAACTAAATTAATTTTAAAAGCAAATTTTTAGGCCCCGAATTAGTAAGCTAAGTCCGGTAATGCCTTGTGCTCGACTTCGTCGACGGTCTCGGGTAAGGGGTGTTACACGGGACACGAGCGTGTCCCCTTGTGCTTAGGCCATGTGAACCACACGGGCCATCACCACGACCATGTCATAGTGGCCACACAAGTGTGTTGCCCTTCCACATGGGCGTGTGCCCTGTTTCAAGGGTCATTTTTATAAAGTCAGTTAAAGGACCGGGGTTGGTACCGAATAGTTTTCGATGGATGTTTGGGGCCTTGTAGGCCCATATTAAGGTGTTTAGACAAAGTTCAAAAAAGTTTTTAATTTGACTGAGTCTTAATGGCATCACAATGATTGTATGCATGTGATTAAGTGTGGTAAGTTCTCGTATCCCGTCCCAACATAGGGCTCGGGTGGGGGGTGTTACACAGGAAAAGTAGAACAACCACCTAAATAAACGTATTTTAAATGGGAAGGAAGTACTTTAGTTCGGGTGTAGGTGGTTCTCCGATTGAAAATTTGGGTTGCACAAATTCTTTGACTTCCAACTCCAATGGTTCCCAGAACCATGTTTTCTTCACTTTCTTCATCCTCCAAAGGGTTAAACCCTAAGGCTTTCTTCCCTGGATCTTCTTCAAGATGGCTTTCCATAGAAACAAAAGTTTCTATTTCTTTCATAACTGAGCACTTTTCTGTCGGATCGGGAAATTTCACCGCTTTAAGAATGTTAAAAGTTACCTGATCGTCTTGAACTCGCATGGTAAGTTCACCTTTCTGCACATCAATTAATGTTCCTCCCGTGGCTAGGAAAGGTCTCCCAAGGATAATTGACACTTCCTTATTTGATTCAAAATCTAGAATAATAAAATCAGTAGGAAAAATAAATTTATCGACTCTTGCCAAAACATCCTCGATCTTTCCTTCGGGGTATGCTAAAGATCGATCCGCTAGCTGGAGTGTCACAGTTGTAGGTCTTACTTCTCCTATCCCTAGCATCTTGAAAATAGACTTCAGCATCAAGTTGATACTTGATACTAAGTCACAGAAAGCTTTACCATAGTAAGATTCACTAATGTTACAGGGTATCGTAAAGCTTCCTGGATCCTTCAATTTCGATGGTAGCTTGTTCTGTAGGAACGCACTGCATTCCTTCGTCAGGGCGATAGCCTCATATTCACTCAGTCGTTTCTTCTTGAATAGTACATCCTTCATAAACTTCACATAATTCGACATTTGTTCTAAAGCCTCCACCAATGGAATATTGATGTGTAATTGCTTCAGAATAGCCAAAAAATTCTTGAATTGCACCTCTTATTTCTGCTTTTGTTGCCGAAATCTTTGCTGATATGGAGGTGATAGAACTTTTGGTTAAACCGAACAACTTTTCTGAGTAGGTAAATCTGAATCCAAAGAAGATGTTAAAGTATCTAAATTCATTAGGTTAGGATTTACATTGTCAGTCTTCTGATTCCTTTGGTGTAGGAGTCTCAACAGTTGATTTATTCTCCTCAATGGGCTTATCTTTGACATCAATAAATTAAGGTTCCAGAATTTTACCACTTTGCAATGCCACTTCCTTGATATGTTTTTTACCCGAATTTCTTGGATTCAAAGTATTGGTCGGCAAGGTTCCTTGCAGCCTATTACGAAGCTCCGTAGCTAACTGACCCATTTGGTTTTCCAAATTTTTCAGTGTTGCTGCTTGGCTTTAGATCAAAGTGTCATTCTTTGCCATGTATGCTTTCAACAAATTCTCCAAACTATTCGATGATTTAGCTTGAGTTGGTTTTGGAGCTTGCTGATTAAACCCTTGAGATTGGTTTAGTTTATGCTGCATAAAGTTGTTGTTTGGTCCATTTCCTTGGCTGCTCTAAGAAAAGTTAGGATGATTACGCCATGAAGGATTATAGAAGTTGGACTGGGGTCCTTGTCCACTCCTATTATGATGTTGGTTCCCTATATAGTACATTGACTCGGGATTCAATGGGCAATTCTTGAAAGAATGACCTTCCCTACAGTACATACAGGACACTACTTCAAACGGACTTGGTGGCTGAGCTACAAAATTATTTGTATTATTAGCGGTAAAATGCTTTAACATAGAGGAAATAGATGATACCTGAGCTGATAACGAAGTGAGGGCATCAACTTCATGAACTCCGGCTACACGTCTTTCTGAAGCTATTTGATTTGTTGGCCATTGATAGTTATTACTCACGATCCTCTCAATGATCTCATAAGCCTCATTATAAGTCTTAGACAAAATTGTACCATTCGCAGAGGCATCTACCATTATGTGCATTGAGACCATTATAGAATGTCTCCAACTGGATACAATAAGGAATCCCATGATGAGGACACTTATGAGGTAACTCTTTGAATCACTCCCAAGCCTCATACAAAGACTCATCATCCAATTGTTGGAAAGTTGTTATCTCTTTCCTCAACTTAGCATTCTTGCTAGGCGAGAAATACTTAACCAAAAATCTCTTTGCCATTTCTTGCCATGTAGATATGGAACTTGGTGGCAATGAATTAAGCCATGCTCGTGCTCGATCTCGCAACGAGTACGGAAACAACTTCAACCTCAGTGCATCTTCAGTCACATTGGATGTTTTGAATGAATCACTCACCTCTATAAACAACCAAAGGTGGAGATGTGGATCTTCCGTGGGCATACCACTAAATTGGCCCACCATTTGTAGCGTTTGAAACATCACTGGTTTCAATTCGAATTGGGTTGCTTCAATATCTGGCCTTCTAATTCATGGATTTAACTAATTGAAAAGTGGCACAGCATATTGTCTGATGCATCAATCCCTATCATCGGCAATTCACCGGCTTCATTACCTTGTTCTTGATTCTGATTTCCAAGATCCATCTTGACTTGTCTCTAAGCTATTCATTCACGTCTTCTTTGTCTGAAAGTTCACTCAATTTTAGGGTCTACTGGGAGTAAATTGATAATCCGATCTATTCTCATAAACACTTGAAAAGAAAATCACAAAATTAAAAAGAATAAGTTAGTACTATTAGAAATAACCAAATTGAAAATGGATAACTTCACAAAAAATGACTATGGCAATAGTTGACAATCCCCAGCAACGGTGCCAAAAACTTTGAACACTCGGGTTTGTGCAAATGTACACAGTTGTTATCAAGTAATAAGTAAGTATCGAGTTATCGTCTCTACAGGGATTGTATTCGTGCTAGCTAAGTTACTCAATTATAATTATATTATTAACAACTTGGTAAATAGAAATGTAATTTGATTTGGAAGTATTGATTAAAATTATGCAAAACTAATCTAGATGCAATGATCCCTAATGTGATTTATCCTAACATGCAATTATATGAATGAAATAGATTTTAGTAGAATTAACACAATAAGCAACAATTATAACATAAATAAGCTAGGAAAATTACTTTAATTAAACTCAAATTATTATCAACATGCTTATCAATATTCGGAAAAACATTCTATGGCAACTTGATCTTTCATGAATTTGGAAACCACATTAGGTCCTTTCGAAATCCTTTAATTAGTAAATACACATTTTACTGATCCATATTTACTAAGGTTTTCTTAGTATTCGTGCGAGGTAACAGGGACGTGTTAGGTTTGAAACAATTTAATCACACAAATCTAAAAACTATGCAAATAATAGAGCCTAGTTAGGGTTGTTATGTAACCTGCAATTTAATCGGGTTAGGAGCTAAATTGAGCATGCACATTTCATTTATGTGTCCATTAGCTTTCGTCTAGTTAGGATCGCTCAGCTAATTCAAGTGCATTTCAATCACATATGAACAAAATAAAGACTTGATTTTAATTGAAAACATGATTGATTGAGGCATAAACATTATAAGGATGAATATAATAAATATTATTTAATCAAAGCAATCATCCTAGCTTAAATAAAATTAAGCTATCATTGTTGTAAACAAGAACATTGAACACATAGCAAACATTTTTAAATTAAATTCAAGAAAAGGAAGGTTAAACCCAATTCAGGGTGGCTGTCACCCAAGACTCTGACTGACCTCTCCTTCATTCCTTTGTTTTGCTCCTTTGCTGATGGCTCTCCAAGGTGGCCGACCAAGGGCTCTTTAAGAGGCTAATTTGCTAAAAATCCTTATGCAAAGATGATAATAGGCGTGAGGGGAAAGAAAGCTAAGAGAGTTGAGAGAGGAGAAAATGATGAATGAGTGAGGGATGAATGATAAGTGAGAAATAGAGTCTTATTTATAGGTGAGGCAAGGGAAATAGTTTGCTAAAAATAGGAGTGTCCATCTTTTGAAACTTCATCCAAGGGTGGCTAGCCATGATTTGTGAAAGTGTGGCTGATTTTTGCTTGATTTAAATGCCACAACATCATTAGGATCAGGACTCGGTCAATTGCAAATCTTCGGGTAAATCTCTGATTTCTTCAACTCTTCAAGGACCTTACATAATTAAACCAAGATTTGATTTCTGAACATCCACATGTAGCCAAATTTTGGGTTGACTTGGTCCTCCATTTGGATGGTTTTATAATCAACATAAAGCTCTCAGACCTGTCCAACAATAGTAGATAATTTAGAGGACCAAAAAATATAATTTAACCACTTTAATTAATCAATTTACTTAATTAATTAAAACCCAAATTATTAATGAAATATATTAAAATAAATTATTGAATATAAATTTATATTTTATTATTTAATTTAATCTTGTATGGCCCACTTTATAGCTTAAAAATATAATATGCTCAAATTAAAATAAAAGAAGCCATTTTCTGCCTGAAAACTATATAATAAAGCATAAAATCACATTTTAATAATTTCTATGTCCAATTTCATATTTCATATATTTCATTAACTTATTAAACAATTACTTGGTTTTAACAACAAATTTAAGTAAAAAGGTGATGAATTATATAGGAAAAATCCTATATATTTTTCAGTTTACAATGGGTAGGGTAGGAGTGCTACACAATGCCTCATTGGATAATGCAGAAGTAAATAGTTTGCGTCCAACACTCATTGGTAAAACAGAAGTAGAATTTTAACCCAATATGCATCGACTCATAGTTAAAGTAACCCATTCTCAATCTATCCTATGGAATGCCAATTATATATGACTCTGCTCGAACAGTTAATAGGGTAACCAATAACCCAATTTCATTATAGGATCGACTCCCATTCTATTGATTTCAATATCATCAATTCCTTAATTGAGTTATCATTTCATACATATGTAGTATAATTCATCTCAATTTTAAGCCAATTTCACAATTTCACCAAGTTATACTACTTTCAATTTTATTTAGTTTAGTCTTCTTTTTCGATAATCATTCACAAACATACCAATATCATTCTATAAGCCATAATCAACTATCAATTCATTAAATAACTCAACTTATTAGTCAATTTATCATTTCTTTATGATTTAGTCCATATCTCATATTGTGAAACAAATTGCAAACAATTTAAATTATTATCATACATACACAAATTCATAATTCAAATACATAATAATTTAAATATAGTCATACCATATGAACTTACCTATTCAAAATAGAAAAAACCAAATCTTCAAGGACTAATAAACAATTTCACATTTTTCCCTATTATCCCCGATTTTGTTCAGTTCTCGATCTATACAATAACTCAATTCAATTAAATTTATCAATTCTAACCCTATTATTTCATTCTATTATAAGTATATATTAGCTTAATTTCATTATTCAAATGCCCCTTTAATTTTTTTATTTTTATTCATTTTAGTCCCTAAAACTAAAATTGCCATAACTTTCAAATTTGAGCTTTGATTTTGAAATCGATATCAATTACATCATTATAAAACCTTCTATTATCCATAATTATAGAAATTTAATATCAATTTTGAATAATTTACATTTTTGTTCCTATGTTCAAAACTAATAATTTTGACTTTAAAAATTAGTCCATTTTTCATATCTAACCTTAAAATCTAACCATTTAAGACCAATTTCATCATGAACTCATCAAAGCTTAGAAGTTTTGCAAATTTCATCAAGAAGAGGACTAATTTAAACATATCAATTTGTTACTCAAAGGTGAGAACCCTGAGGGCGAAAATTTCCTGTTGGATATGGTGGTTCGATGTTTGAACAAGATGAACTAGATGTTTCATCTTTTTTTTTCTTTTAATTTACGTAGTTAATTAATTAATTATAATTAACTTTAGAATTTTAATCAACTAATTTTAGCCTTAATTAACTAATTTGGTGGACACTAGTTACCATCACCATTTGACTTTTTAATTATGGTCCAATTGCTTAATTGGTCTTTTAATTAATTAAAAATTCATAGTGATTAACTTTTACAACTTTTATGATTTAGTCCTTGTACCTTAATTAACTACCCACTAGAAAATATTAATGGAAAAAAACCTTAATTAAATAATAATACTTACAGAATTGAACATCGAAAATGGGGTTTCAAAACTGTATTTTCTGACATCACTGATTTTCGAGTCATTACAGTTTTCGAACCAACTTATTTTTTCAACATAAACATGTAAATGAAATTAAATTGATTTTGAAATCAGTTACATAGGAAACATCCATTAAAATAGTTACCCTAAAACTATTAAAGTAAAGATGTGCTTCTCTTACTATTTTGGCCACCACACTTGTCCCATCTCTAGTTCGTAATGAGAGATTCTTGTCTTTAAAATCTTTTGTTTTCTTGGACCTCTGTAAAGAAACAAAAATTTTATTAATATCTCCAGAATTAATGACCAAATGGTCTACTGAATCTTCCGCCAAACACGTTTTAATCATTAAAATTTCTATACATTTACCCATCTACGTTAGATAGTCATTCTACTCTTTGCAGATAACCTTAGAGTGCCCTTTCTTACTGCAAAAGAAAATTTTAGACTAAGACAAGTCTTTAGGCTTCCTATTCTTCTTCCTACCCACTTTTGGTGGACCAAAGGACTTAGCCTTATTTCTCTCAGCTTGCTTTCTCTTCCCTTTAGTGGAACAAGCAAAAACTATTCTTTAATGACTCGAATTTCAGTATATCAAAAAATGCAGTTTCAAAACTTCATTTTCATCAAACAAGTCCATACAGATGAAAAATAAAGATTGAATAATTTAGTATGAAAATATATTGCAATTCAGTTAAGTAATTTCATAGAGAAAATAGTTAAATAAAGCTTAGGGACTAAATTATAAAAGTCCAATCTCTTTTGAATTTTAATTTAGGAAATTTTTGGGGGACCTAAATAGAAATTATCCAAAGGGCTTAAATGTTTATTATATCAATGTTTTTCATATATAAGTGGGATGTGATGATGATTTCGTTAATTACAAAATATAATTTAATTAAACTAATATATGTGTTAATAGTTAACTAATTACACTTAATTAAATTAAGTAAATTAATAATCATAATATATATACATAGTTAGTGGAGGAAAGATGAATACTTATCATCTTCCTTGTCGTCCACATTAGAAGAAAGCAAAGAAAACTTCTATGGTTGATAGCATACATTCGACCAATAAAATCAAGTAAGTCCTTAAGCAATTTTTTTATAGATTTATGATCATGGTAGCTTGATTTAGCTAGCCCATGTATCAATTAGGTCAATTTTTAAGTTTTTAGCAAGTTGCCATTAAAGAGAGATTGATGAATTAGGCTTAAATTTGATAGTTATTGTAACACCTTAGATTTTGGGTTAGAAGTTTTTAGCTTTGTGGTTAGGGTGAGTGAGTAGGTGGAGCTACTATGTTTAGTTACGTGTTTTGATGTTAGAATGAGCCTACTAGTCTGCTGGTTAGTTGTGTGTTAGTGTATCTCTAAGTCACGTGTTCGAATCCTTGTAGGTGCATTTTGGAGAAATATTTTTATTTTGTTAAATAGTAGACTTATTTTAAGTTTAAAAAGAATTATTAGTTTTTTTTATTTTTTTTATTTTGTTACTACTTTCTTTTTTTTTCACATCCTTCCTCTCCTTGGTTTGCTTTTCTTTTTCTTTTTTCTTCTGTTGGGAAACAATTTCGCTTACAGATTTCGGAGAGCTTCGCTCCTTTGTCGTCGAGTCGGTGTCTAGACATCATTAGTCGCGAATCAAGTGTGGGTTTCGAACCTTTTAAACTTTTGATAATGAATTGTGGTTTGTTTCTGGGAAATTGGAAATCGTTGTGTGCTTATTGAATCAACCATTTGAAAGGGGCAATTCTCGTGGAATAACTTATAATTGGGTGTGATTTTGATATATTTCTATGTAATTAAGGGTTGGGGAACATTTCTACAACAAAGGCACGTTCGATAGCCTTTTTTGGTGTGGTTTTGTGACCACATAGATGGCCACACAAGTGTATGCCCTTACACGGGCAGTTCACACGACCGTGAACAAATAAGAATCAGGGTTTTTGGGAAAAATTTGGTGCCACACGGCCTGGCCATATGAATTTGTGGCTATTTTGGGGATTTTAGTCGATTCCCACACGACTGTGTCCCTTGGGCCCACGGGCGTGTCCATTTGGGAATTAGGTTTTCAGTGATTTGGTGCCATACAGCCTGGCCACACGGCCGTGTGGCTAATTTGGGGATTTAGGGATCTAACACGGGCTTGTGTTTTGGAAAAAGGCCAAGTCTGGTGGGCACACGGGCGTGTGAGACCCTCACACACCATGTCTTCCCTGTACCCTATTTTAGCACTAATGGACAGAGAGTTTGTAACAACCCAATTTAGCTAAATCAGAATAGTGGTTTCAGAACCACAAATCTGAGGTCATAAAATTATTTTAATATTTTTGGTGATTATAGTATGTGAATATATATGTATGAAAATTTCGTGAGCTAATTTTATCGTTTAATAGCTCAATTTGAAAAAAAGGACTAAATCGCGTAAAATGCAAAAGTTTCATTCCACTTGTTAAAAGTGTTTAATTTCCATTGGTTATTAAATGAAAGGTCCTTATGCTGCAATTAGACCATGGTTAATGGAATTTTTCATAAATGACTAACCATTATATGTTTTATTAATGTATTAATAAAGGTTATTTTTGGTAATTGTAAAATTAAGTTTAATTAAAAAAAGCTAAAATAAAAATATGATTCATTCATTCATCTTTTCAATTGAAAATAGAAATAAAACAAGGGTTAGGAAGCTTTCTTGCATTCGACACTTTGATAGCTAGATTGATGTATGTTGTTTGCTCGGATTTTGATGATTTTTATGTTTTTGTGATCATTGCTTCGAGTACTAGCTAGCCCGTGCCTTAAAATTTGAATTTGTTAGTGATTTTGAAAAATACCATTGATGAATCCTCGAGCTTTGTGTTAGATGATGATGAATAATGAAAGCTTGGTGTTTGATGTACATGTTTTGTAAAGTAATTTTGCATGAAAATGCATATTACGGATTAAATTGAGAAAAGTGTAAATTGAGGGCTTAAATTGTGAAATAAATGAAAGTTTTGGGCTACTAAGGGTCCCTAAGAAATTCAGCTAGGCTTGGGTGTAATTAAATTTTGTGTAATTTTTGTTTTTGTGAAATAGGGACTAAATTGAATAAATGTGTAACTTTAGGGGCTAAAGTGTAAAAATGCCCAAATATGTAATGCCCCAAAACCTAAGTACTTATGTTTGTGTGTTGTGTTGTACAGATGCATGTCTGCTTCAGTGGTTAAGTGTCTTGGGAAGTGTTTGAGAAGTCTTGGGTTCAAGCCTTAGCTTGTACAAAATTTTGTTTTTACTTGAATTAACCCTATCTCTAGTCGTAGGCTTCTTAAATAAATATGGGTATTTTGTGTCATAAAAAGCCTACTAATTTAGGGGATAAAGGCGTGTGGAGTGCTCTAAGGGATCTGAGGTTCGAGGCTTGGCAACGTAAAAAGGTATTTTATTTTGCTACTGATGCTGAAGAGGTGTTCTAGTTGGATTGAAATTGGGGTGTTTGAGGAGTGGAGAGTGGTGGCCGAATTTTAGGAGCTTGTTGGAGGGAATTTCGGCTGGTAGGGATATGGTTAGGTGGGATAAAGTTGAGTGATCTTAGGAGTGATATGGCAAGAGATTTTAGGAGTTTTGAAGGGTGTGGAAATGGATGTGCCGAATTGGGACTCTCACTCCTTGCAAATTTCGGTTTTGAGCAATCACTGTAGTTTTGGTCATTTTTTTGGTTCTCTTCTCCCTTGATGCCGAATTCAGTCTCTTGTGTTTCTTTGTTTTTCTTTTATCGGGTTCTTTTGGTATTTATTTTATTGAGGTCGTTTGTCGCATAGAAGCCTCGGGGTTTGACAAGTTTCTTCTCTCGGTTCCTTTTCTTGACTGAACTCTTCCACCTTCTCCCTCCTTCATTTGATTTTTTGTTTGATCGATTTCCTTCTGATTCCTTCTCTGCTCTTTTTCCTTCTCTCAACTGTTGCTCTCCCTTTTTGTACATTGGCCGAATATCCCTTTCCTCCTCTCCCTCTCTACTCTTTTAGTTTTCACATTACTAGCCATTTGTCCTCTTCTTTTGAAGCCGAATTGCTCTACACTCGATTAAGGTAACTTGGTTTTTCTTTTGGGTTGTCGAATCCTTGGTTTATAGCCAGAATTTGCTGTTGCCGCCATCTCTGTTGGGGTTCACGGTTGTTCTTTTTCCTCTTTTTCTCTATCGTAATAAGCTTTCTCTTTAACACCATCTTTTATCAGCCATTTCTGATAGGAGTGTGACTATTTCATCTCGTGTCCTAATTTTAGAGTGTACCTTTGTAGGCTGATTATTTATATCAACCATTCTTGGTTCTACGTGGTGGTAAGTCATTGTTCACTTGGTTCTAGTTATTTATGTTCATGGTAATAGTTAACAAGATTGGGATGCAATGCAGATTTTACCAAGGTTTTGAAACTCAACTTTGATTAGTGGTTTAAGTGGGATAAACCATTTTTTCTCATTCAAGGTAGGTAACAATTACCATTTTGGGGAATAAGTGCTATTAAGAGGGTGTTAGCTTTAATGATGAAAGGACTAACATTGGGTCATGACTGAATCTAGGTTTGGTGTCTATAGAGATTTGCGTACTTTTCACAAATAGGTGTGTGACCATACTGCTTTAAACATAGATCGGCAAAAGTCAGAAAGTATGACCATTGACGCTACACGAGCGTACGCTCACTCATGTGGTAGTCTGAATGCGTAAAACGTGGGCGTTTAATTGTAGAGGCCATCATGAGCGATTTCATGGGCTTAGGCCATTTTGGGCTACGTTGGGCAGAAATAGGTCGTGTGGGCCCCACACAGATAAATCACACGGACGTGAGGTGATTATTGGGCCAGGCTATGTAGTCCACACAGCCAAGGCAATTTTTGGGTTTCGCGTGTGGGCCCACAAGGGTTGCATTACGGGCCTTGGGCCGATTTTCACTGATTGACTGTTAAGGTTGTGTAACCCCCTGTACCCGAGACCGTTACAGGAGTCGAACACGAGGTATTTACGGACTTATTTCATTGACTTACACAGTTTATTTTATTTTTTTATTTCCAGACAAGCTGGCTAACTGCATCATAGTCACTTTAAAATCATATCTCGAGTTACGAAGCTTGAAAACTGATTCCGTAAAATTTCCCTGAAACTAGACTCTTATATCCATCTACAAATTTTTTTCTAGAATTTTTTATCAGGCCAATTAGTACAGTTTATTAGTTAAAGTCTCCCCTATTTCAGGGTTTGACTGCTCTGACCTTCATGCATTACGACTTATATATCTCCCTATACAGGGCTTCAATACTTATTCCGTTTATTTCTAATGAAACTAGACTAAAAAAGGAATCTATAAATATATGGAATGACTTCTAATTATCTCTGGTTAATTTATAGTGAATTTCCAAAGTCAGATTAGGGGATCCAGAAATCGTTCTGGCCCTGTTCCACGAAAACATAAATATCACTTAAAATAAGACTCATATGACCGTTTCGTTTCGTCTATATGAAAGTATATTCATCAAGGTTCGATTACATAATTTATTCACTATTTAATTCCATTCCTATTATTTTTAGTGATTTTTCAACTTTACATCACTGCTGCTGTCAGCATCTGCCTTTAAGGTAGACTTTACCTATTTCATAGTTTCCATGATTCAACTAGCCCTTTAGCATATATAGCACAAAATATGATCATGATTAACCATTCCAATGGCCAATCATTGCCAAGCATATCCACACCTCTCAATAACCATATACATACAAAATGATTATAGCACTATGCTCAAAATATATAAGCTATTTTCGCATGGCTATCCAAATATATACAACACCAAAGTACTTGACTAATAACAAAAGGGCAGTCCTATACATGCCATTAGCAGAGTTCAACTAAAAGAGTACCAAAAGGGCTTTGATAGTGTGGACGAATTCGACTTTGACAATCCCGAGTCCGATAGCTGACGAGCCAAAATCTATAAAACAGAGAATCAAAGAAACGGAATAAGCATTTAATGCTTAGTAAGTTTTGAGCAATGAAATTAGGCACAATTGAAGTATAGCATTCATATGACTAAACGGATAATTTCATATACACACATTCTCAAAATCATACCTACTTCACATTACCAACCCTTATACTTATACATAAGAGATCAACTTAACCAAAAGCCGGAAGCTCATTAATCGACTGAGCGAATACTATTTAAAAAGAATCAACTAATCCAATGCATATACGAAACATACCTCATCGTTGGGATTTTACGAGCATATTAATTGAAATTATTACAGCAAGATCGCTCATTCCCAAACCAAGTACCTTCGGGATTTAACCGGATATAGCTACTCGCTCAAATACCTTCGGGACTTAGCCCGGATATAGTAGTTCGCACAAATGCCTTCGGGACTTAGCCCGAATATAGTAACTCACACAAATGCCTTCGGGACTTAGCCCGAAAATAGTAACTCGCACAAATGCCTTCGGGGCTTAGCCCGGAATTAGTAACTCGCACAAATGCCTTCGGGACTTAGCCCGGAATTAGTCACTAGCACAAATGCCTTCGGGACTTAGCCCGGTTATCATCCGAATATTCATGCACATATCAGTAAATCATGACACATCTTTATTTCATTTTCATAACTAGAATTCAAACACAAGTCAATTATTAAGCATTCCCATTTTCGGCTCAATAGCCACATACAAACAGCATGATTTGGTTTGCTTTATGACATGATCTCTATGCACATACGGCTACCTATCATACGTATAGACTAATTAACTCAACATATAATTCAAGTAGAATCATTATATCACCGTATATTTGTTATGCTTATACGTCATGACTTAATCAAATCGTAAACTAAGTTTCATTACTCGAAAACTTACCTCGGATGTTGTCGAACGATTTCGACGGCTATTCGATCACTTTTTCCTTCCCTTTATCTGATTTAGTTCCCCTTTACTCTTGAGCTTAATTTAACAAATAAATTGATTTAATCATTTGAACATCAAAAAGAGAAACTCAAGGTACTTAACCCATATATACATTAGACATTAGAGTCACATATATATGAAATCATGAATCAACTCAACATATTAGCCCACACTCTCTTTTAGCCGATTATCTAAGCCAAGATAAAAGCATCAATATGCTTGCCTCTAACCGAATACATGCAACACCAATCTACCTCGTGTGGCCGAATATGCATGTCTATGTTGAGGCCGATTATATGCTTAATACTTCCTACAAATATGGTTACTTGTATTGACTACAGACCATTTTGTTTCAAGTTCAAAACTCGGCTAATACACATATATACACTAGTAATCAAATACTAACATTTGCACTTCACCTTACTACCAATTCTCATCTACTTCCTACCATGGCCGAATGCATCAAGACACCATACCATTTCAATTTTGGTCATGGGTTAAACAAAGAACTTAATGTCTAACTCAAAAATGCTAAAAAGAAAATCCAAGAGTCATCAATCACCATCACATGTATCATTACAAAGCTTCACACTTAGCATGCAAATGACATCAACACAAGTCCACCTTAGCCGAAACTTAACTCATCTTCATGCCTCATCACCACAACATCAAACACCAACCAAGAAGACAACACCCATGGCCGAATATCATCTCCATCTCATAGCAAAGTTTTAAACCATTGGCTAGGTAGAACTCAAGCTAACAACTAAAAATATGCATGAATCTCATGGAACAACATCAACATACCTTAGTCTAGTGAACCACCATAGCCGATTTTCTCCAAGCTCTTTCCCTTCCTTTTCTTTCTTCTATTCGGCCAAGTTGAACAACATGAGTACTTTTTCTTTTTTTTTTCTTCATCATTTTCCTTTTCATTATTTTATTACCATGCTCCTTATTTTATCATTCCTCCCATGAAACACTAACATAACATGTTTATAATACCTTTTTACCCATAGCATGGCCGGCCACCATCCCAAGTTTTGGGTATTTTGACATGCAAGGACAACATTTTCTAGCATGCATCAATAGGCCACTTTAACATTTGCCTAGCAAATTTCTAAATTTTCTCACACAAGTCCTATTTAGCAAAATTCACTTACAATTAACAAAATTCAAACATGAAATTTTCACACATGCCTATATACATATAATAAGCATCAAATATAATGGTTAATTATTTTTATGACTCGGTCTTGTTGTCCCGAAACCACTTTCCGACTAGGGTCAATTTAGGGCTGTCACAGGTTGCACCAGTCGCTCGAGACAACTGTGGACCTACTGTTGGGTCGATAAGTATATCTAGAACCCAATCTGATGAAATGACTATTTTGCCCCTATGATGTAAAATGACAGATATGCCCTTATGTTATGTGTGACTGTAGTGAGCATGCCATTTTATATATGTTGCATACATGTAGGATATTATGATTTAATGCATGGGGTGGGTTATTATGATTGGAGAAAGTGTATTGTTCTGGCAGCTCTGTTGGAATTTCTATTTAGTGCCGTCACCGGTGCTATTTTTGGTGTGTAGGGATGGGTGGGTTGATTTTATCCCCACATGGTGTGTAGGGCTGGATGGAGTGGTGTGTAGAGGCTGGCTGGGAAGGATTTCTATTTGCATATCTGTACTGTGACCGCTGCTAAATTGGGCTAAGGCCCACACTAATTCTGAAAATGTAATGAGCTAAAGCCCTATGAGATTAAACTGTTACTGAAGCAGGCTTAGGCCCAGACTGTAAATGCCTACTGTATGATGGACTACTATTAAGGGATTACACACTGATTTTTCATAAACTCACCCTTCTATTTTTTACGCAGGTAATCATTAGGCGGGTTGGTGCTGCGAGAGACTCAAAGGTGGCCACACAACTACATGGACTTTTTATTAAATTTTACTTTATAATTTAATTTGGGTATTTGGTTATGTAATAAGGCCTCTTTAATTTTTAACTTTTAGTTTGGGATTTGTTTATTATGATTCATATCTGGTAGTAGTAGGATACGAGTTTTCAAAATGATAAATGCTTTTTAAAACACCACAAGTATGCATCCTATTTCAAAAAGCTTCCGCAAACAAACAACGTTTTAAAAAGATAACTATGATTTAATTGATTAAACATTTTGCTAAAACAACTTCGGTTTTAAAATCGAACAAGATGGCCTAAATACTAGCTAAAGATTACAAAGAGGGTTAATATAGAATGGGGTTTTTAAAACAAAATTTTATTTTACGAAAATCATTATCATGTGACACCGCCAAATTCAATCATAACGTGTAGGCTAGGTTTGGGGTGTTACAAAATATGTGTTTATGGATTAAATTGAATGAATTGGTGATTAAATGGGTTAATTTTAAATACATATAGATCAAGAAGGAAAGAACTCGGATTTAGATCGAGGAAAATTGAAGGTTATCGAGTAATCGATCCGATTCGTCCATTCTAAGTATGAGGTAAGTTTGTACGTGATAAACATTGATACAATTATGATTTTAATGCTTTGGTAATGCATAAATTGTATATATGCAACTACGACTGTGTGCGATGATAAATCTATTATGTTTGGCACTTATTGTGCGTTTCGAGATAGCCTCGGCTATATAGAGCACTTAGTGTACGAATTGGAATAGCTTCGGATATATGTGGCACTAAGTGTGCGATAACAAGATAACTTCGGTTTAATGTGATAGCACTAAGTGTACGATATCCTTATAGCTTCAGGTAATCATTTATGCACCAAGTGTGCGAGTTCTTAGAGCATTGAAAGATCTCTGAACTATTTAACGTATTAATCAAAGAGGTGAGAATCAAATATATATATACGAGAAGGTACATGTATGTACGATACCTATGTGGTAGTTGATACTATTTGTATGAAACTTGATGAATTTGTATATACATGATAAATGGACATGAAATAGAATTGAATGTTGATATAAGAACTACTAAGGGTTTATTAATTGATGATTTGTATATTATGAACTATTGAGTATTTTTCATACGAACTTACTAAGCTATGAAGCTTACTGTATGTTATTTGTCTTTTTTTTTATAGTTTATCAAAGCTAGCTCAGACTCAGGGATCGTCGAGAATACGTCCTCACACTATCGATCATCTCGTTGGTACTTTCGGTAGCCTTGTATATATAGTATATGGTATGTATAGGCTAGTGTTATTTTGTTATGTCTTGAATTATGATATTAGCCATGAGATTTTGGCTTGTAAATGTTGGTATGTATTTGGCCATTTAAGTTGGTTTGAATTATATGTTTGATGAATGACATATATCATGTATATAATGTCCTAAGTGTTGGCTTGCTTGAAATGGTTGTATGGATGCTCTTTTGGTTAGTTATTAGGTGATGAAATAATGTTTGAGGAATGATAAATTTTGGTATGTTTGATAAGCATAAGTTGGTTGATAGAAAGGTGAGAAAATGCATTTAGTAGTTATGTGAGATTGATGATTTTGGCATATTGATTTGGTATGTTTTTTGAATATGGAATTAAGTAGTTGATATGGTTGGATATAGATGACATGATATATGTATGAGTTGGCATGTTTTGGCTGCCTATTTATGTGTTGAATTGGTACTAATTTGGTTACTTTGTGTGCATGAGAATAGGATGGAAAATTGGCTTTGCAAATAACCTATTTTTGTCCACAGGGGCAGAGACATGGGCGTGTGTCTCAGCCGTGTGAGACACACGGCTATGCTATACGGCCATGTGTCCCTTGGGGTACCCTAAAAATTAAAGTCAGTATACCCTATAATTTTGAAACGGCCTAGACACACGGGCATGTCTATTGGCTGTCTGTGGCACACGGGCTAGCACATGGGCGTGTGGTCTGCCGTGTGACCTAAGTCAGTAACCCCCTTAGATTTCACACAGCCTGGCGCACGGGCGTGTCCTCGGCCGTGTGGTGCAAGTCAGTATGTATGCCCTATTTTCACACTACTTATGACACGAGTGTGTCTGGTGGCCGTGTAAGGCACATGGCCTATTCACACGGGCGTGTGACCTATGATTTCATAAAATTTTTATAAGTGTTTGGAAATTTTTATATGTGATCGGTTTAGTCCCGTTCCACTTCTAAACATGTTTTAAGGTCTCATATGACCTTAGTAGGGACAATATGATTGAGATGAATGAATTTTGATTATGATTGCATAAATATATTTGAATGATGTGTATTATCTGGTAATGCCTCATAACCCTATTCTGGCGATGAATACGGGTTAAGGGTGTTATAGAGTTACACGGCCTGTCCACATGGTTAGTCTATAGCTCACACGCATGGTTGTGTGCCTTCTTCCACAAGGGCGTGTTGACCCCACATGGCCTAGGTTTTTCCACACAGCCAGAGCATATGGCCTTGTGACCCTAAGCCACCAATTTTAGTTCTATGTATGTTTTTGATCTAGAAATGTGTTTGTGTGTTCCAACCCTTGGCTAGGCCTTAGTAAGGGTAGTTAAGACTTTGATCTGGGCTTTGACTTATGTGTTATTTGTGACTATTGTACGAGATAACTAATTCTGAACCCGGTTAGCTGGGTGTGTGCATGTCTGTTTCTATTTGACTGTCTATCGATGTGTTCATTATTTCTGTGAGGTTGTAAGCATACATGCACACTATCTACCAATGTGTTCATTATTTCTGTGAGGTTGTGAGCATACATGCACTTGCATAAAGTAAGTTTTGGGTTGGTTGTGAAGAGAAGGAAGACTGATTCTGATCTGATCTGGCAGTTTATCTGCAACTTATCAGTACAATGATTTACCGCATTGTACCGCATGTATGTTAGCTTTGCTGCGTACTATTATTTGATCTGGCAGTTTAAATTGTAAAATGTTTGTACAATAGTTTACTGTATTGCACTGTACTGCATATACTCTAGCCTTGCTATGTATTATTATCTGAGTATCTTAGTCCATATACATGGTGTGTAGGTTTGGATGGGCCTTTCGAGGTCCTATGTGGTGTGTTTGGTTGGATGAGCTTAAAACAGCTCTTTTGGGTGTGATATGGGGACGAAGAGGTGTTTTGGCTGGATAGGTGGGTTTTTAATACTTGACTGCATTCATATGCATTTGGATGTGAGCGACTTGTCTGTAATCTGTTTGTTCGTTATAACATTTATGACTGATTCTGCGCGTATTGAGGTGTTACCTAGTGACATTTTGGATTGTGATGATAAGTATTTTTGTATCAATCGTTGACGGGTTTATCTATTGAGTATTCTATGTGTGATTTGGTGTGCTTTTGCTACGTTTGTTTGGGATGTTGGTTCCGAGTTTGCTTTCTGTTTCTGCGCATCTCTGTTAGTACTTTTTGTTATCGATCTACTGTTTGGTTTTTGATTTGTAATTTTGTTATTGGATACGTTTTGAACTCACACTGAGCTCGTATAGTTCATTCCCTTAGTGTTTCCCCTTTTAGGTACATTTTTTAATTCTGATGTTGGACTTGGCACGCCGGAGGTCTTGGAGTTATACGTTTTAAATAATTGGTTTAAGTACTATTTTGAAAATTGTGGTATGAACTTTCGTATTAAATTCATGTAAGCGTTATTTGGATTAAGGTTTTTGTAATAACCAGATTTTATATCTGAAAGTTTTTACGTAACTTAAATACTGCAATATTTTTTTTTGGTTTGTTAAACTGAAATTGTTCTACAGTCACTTCGGTGATCAATGTGACCTTCGAAACTCGGCCAAAACTTTTGGGCCAATTTTGGGGTGTTACAGTTATGAAGCTTAGATCATGATAATGACTAAATTGTAAAGTTAAATAAAGTTGTTAGATAACTTTTTAACATTAGGGACTAAATTGAATAAATTTAAAATCTACAATGAAATTATGTTATGAATAGAAAGTATAAGGTCTCCAATGAAAATATGTGAAATCAGATTTTGATCGATGCTAGATATCGAAAAATATGCATATCCCAAGTAGTAGGGACTAAATTGGATAAAATGTAAAATAAGAGTGGATATGTATTTGGATGTGAATTGGTTGAAATTTGATATTGTTTTATTTATTGATTATCAAATGTAGCTAAAGCTGATGTCAGGCCATTGAGAGGGAAAGGAAAGGCGAGAATTATTGGCAGTAACAATGATTTCGATTTGTACTTTTATTATTTGAGATCATTATGTATACACATTTACATGTTGATTGCATGAATAACTATTCAGCATACAGTTCACCGAAATGTTTCTTTTGAAACTCAGACTTAAAGAAAGTCCAAGTAATTTGTTTTATTGGCACATGTTAGATGACTATTAACCACCACTTGTATGCCCAAATATCAATCTCACTAGCATACAAATATTAGATCAAATAAATGATAGAATAAATGAACACCCCTTTCCCAGTCTGGTCACCAGACTTAAGCTACAAGAGGTTACCACATGAAATCCATATATCATTCACATATAACATGCATGATGGATCGTGAAGCGAACTAGTAGGTGGCGGATTGCTCCGACGAATCGATCAACTACGCATTGAATTTCATATGGCTAAACTGTGGATTATTCCGCAGACACAACTATTGCAAAAAGTGAGGTGGACATCTAATTTAGGATATCTTTTGTAGATACCAAAAAATGACAGACTGTTCTGCGGATACCCCACACTACGATAGGTTCTACGGAACTTAAAACGCGAACCATAACATAATTGAACATTTTTATTATCATACATCATGAAAATTCAAAATACCAAACAACTATATTCATGCCACTTAAATCGACTTAAAGAAGTCAGGAGTTTACCACAACTTCGAGCAGATAGTGTGAACTTCTTGCCGGTCCAATCAATAAACTTTGAATGTTCAAAATCTACAAGATTAAAGCATTCTGGACATAAGTATTAATAATACTTAGTAAGCTAATACAAATTCGATAATTAACTTACCTCACATAATAATTATATGATAATTTAACAAACAAACACAATTTACCTATCAACCAACACAATTCGCCATCAAGGAAAATGCGTATACTTCATCACAAATAGTATATCGAGTATGCAACAGGATTCAATAGCACTTCACACCAAATTCATTCCCATACCTTTCAGTGGTGGAGACTCCAATTATAGTAGTCAACTATTTCATTTTTTCCATTTCTTAAATTTCCAATTTCAGATTATCCATGTCTTATATTAACCAATGAATATCATAAAAGAACTTAAAGTACATGCATGTTTCACGTCAAAGGCTCATCCGAGGTAATCACATACAGAGGTGTCAAGTTACCTATCTAGGCTAAACCTTTACCGACTCAATGAAATTTGAAATGTACTAGAACTTTGAAATTTGATTAAATTCTTTTTAGTACTAAGCTTTTATAGTTATTTGTAACACCCCTAGCCCGAGTCCGATCACCGGTTTAGGCTATGAGGTATTACCGAGCTAAACCTTTAATTTCAATCACATAATTATACAACAAAAGCAGAAATCAAACTGAATACATACAGATTTATAAGTTATAAAATGCCATTTTCATACGGCCAAGATATTTACAATTACAAAACGTATTTTGTCAACAGTCTAAACTATACATGCCATATCGAGACCAAAATATAACTGTACCAACAAGATCGGTAGTACGATGAACTGCTGATGATCCCCAAGTCGGTGGCCAAAATCAACAATCTATAAAACAGAGAGATAAGAAATAGAGTAAGCTTTCGAGGCTTAGTAAGTTTTAAGCATTTCAACAATTTAAAACATATCATTTAAATCGAACAATGAATATTACCAAATTCATATTCTAATTACAATCATTTGGCCAAATATGCACAAGTATACCACACATAAAGACTATTGGCCGAATATAATACATAAAGAAATTTTTAGCACATGCCTCACTTTACTATATGGCTCATACAACTAATTTAATTCACATATTTTCATACAATGACAGACATCGATCGAATAGGTCATTTCTCTATTTCATAGATATATTAATCATTCACATAATTATATCGTTGTTTGATACTAACGACTCACTTTGCAATCAATTCACATAACGGTATATAATACGTACCTGGTCATTACCATGTATCATACATATTCGATAATAGTTTACTTTGAACATTTGAGTTTGTAATCTCATTCGAATCACCAGCGTTCAGCCTGCTAGGTTTCAAAACCCGAATCCAGTTACTAGCTCAAAGCCTGCGGAACTCTAAGTTCGGATATAGTACCAGCACTAAGCATGCGGGATTTAACCCGGATATATATATTACCAGTACGAAGCCTGCGGGATTTAACCTGGATATATATATTACCAGCACGAAGCCTGCGGGATTTAACCCGGATATATATTATATCGAGAGCTAAGCATATTTACCTACATGATAATTCGGCTCATATAACATATCACTTTTGTACTTCACTTTCTTTATTCGAGTATGAGCACACAACTAAAACATACTTTCAATATAACATAAGTTCAACGCTTATATGTAAGAACACATAACCATCTCTTTGTCTCAACTTAACTTCTACAGTCCATTCGGTTATATGCCATATACTTAATCTATTTATCATACTTATTTCATTATATCAATTATCTAATAATTGTCGTTACTCAAAACTTACCTCGGATAATTTTGAATAGTTTTGAATAGGCTATTCGACTGCTTTCTCCTTTCCCTTATCGGATCTAGCTCCTCTTTGCTCTTGAGCTTCTTCAAGCTTCAAGTGACCGAATGTTTTTGCCCCATTTCTTTCTTTCAATTCGGCCAAGAAGACAAAGATAAAGCTTTGTTTTCTTCACCCAAATTTTCACTTATTTCTTTATTCATTAATTCATTTTGTATACTAAAATGTTAATAAACAAATTAAAAGAAAATGCATATTATATAAGTTAATCATTATCATGGCCGGCCACTATCTCTAAATGGTTAATTAGACATGCAAGTCCACTTTTTTAACAACATGCATTAATAGGCCACTTTTACATTTGCCTATCACATTTCACAATTGTCTCACATAAGTCCCAACTAATAAATTTCACTTACAAATGACAAAATTAAAGTATGAAACTTTCACACATACATATTCACATATAATAAACATAGAATATGACATTTATTATTTTTAAGACTCGGTTTTGTGGTCCTGAAACCACTTTCCGACTAAGGTAAAATTAGGGCTGTCACAACTCTCCCCCACAAAAGAAATTTTCGTCCCCAAAAATCTTACCAGTGAATAAGTTAGGATATCGTTCTTTCATAGAGTTCTCGGGTTCCCAAGTAGCTTCTTCGATCCCGTGCTTGAGCCATAATACCTTTACTAACGGAACCTTTTTGGTACGAAACTCTTTCACCTCGCGAGCTAGGATACTAATCGATTCTTCTTCATAACTAAAATCAAATTGAATTTCAACCTCTGATGGATTAATTATGTGCGATGGATCAGATCTATAACGTCGAAGCATCGAGACATGAAAAACGTTGTGAATCTTTTCAAGTTCAGGGGGCAAAATTAATCGGTATGCGACTGGCCCAATTCGTTCAGATATTTCATACAGCTCGATGAACCTCGAACTCAATTTGCCTTTACGACCAAATCTGAGCACTTTTTTCCAAGGTGAAACTTTAAGAAACACTTTGTCTCCGACCTGATATTCAATGTCTTTTCGTTTTAAATCCGCATACTACTTCTGACAATCTGAAGCTGATTTCAAACTTTCACGGATTACTTTTACTTTCTGCTCAGCATCTTTAATCAAATCAACCCCGAAAATTTTACTTTCACTAAGCTCGGTCCAAAATAACGGTGTACGGCATTTACGACCGTACAAAGCCTCGTAAGGTGCCATCTTAATGCTTGATTGAAAACTATTGTTGTAAGCGAATTCAATCAAAGGAAAATATCGTTCCCATGAACCACAAAACTCAAGGATGCAGCATCTTAACATATCCTCGAGTATCTGAATTACCCGCTTAGATTGACCATCAGTCTGGGGATGAAAAGCAGTGCTAAAATGCAACTTGGTACCTAAAGCTTCTTACAATTTCTTCCAAAATCGCGATGTAAATCTTGGATCTCTATCCGACACAATAGAAATAGGTACCCCATGTAACCTTACGATTTGAGAAACGTACAATTCAGCTAGTTTTTCCAGTGAATAATCCGTACGTACGGGAATAAAATGAGTCGACTTTGTCAGTCTATCAACAACAACCCAGATTGCATCTTTCTTGCTTGACGACAATGGTAACCCAGATACAAAATCCATCGTAATTCGATCCCATTTCCATTCAGGTATCATGATCGGCTGAAGTAATCCCGAAGGCACTTGATGTTCCGCTTTCACTTGTTGACACACCAAACACTTTGAAACAAAGTTAGAAATGTCTCGTTTCATACCAGGCCACCAAAACCGACGTTTCAGATCGTTGTACATTTTCGTGCTACCAGGATGGATCGACATTCGGCTATTATGAGCTTCGTTCAAAACCATCTAAATAAGTTCTAAATTTCTTGGAACACACAATCGACTTCTGAACCTCAAACAATCGTTGTCGTCAATTTGAAACTCTGAATCAACATTCAAAACACATTCAGCTCGTTTAGCCACCAATTCATCATCAAATTTTTGAGTTTCACATATTTGATGAATCAATAACGGTTTGGCTTTTAATTCTGCTACTAACACATTATCGGATGAAATAGACAACTGAACATTCATCGCTCGCAAAGCAAACAATGACTTGCGACTCAAAGCATCGGCAACCACGTTAGCCTTTCCAGGGTGATAATCAATAACAAGATCATAATCTTTCAACAATTCAAGCCAACGTATTTGTCACAGATTCAAATCTTTTTGAGTCATTAAATATTTGAGGCTTTTATGATCCGAATATATATGACATCTCTCTCCGAACAAGTAATGTCGCCATATTTTCAAAGCAAATACTAGGGCAACTAATTCGAGATCACGAGTCGGATAGTTTTTCTCATGTGGCTTCAATTGCCTCGATGCGTAAGCTACAACTCGACCCTCTTGCATCAATAAACAACCCAGCCCATGTAAGGACGCATCACTGTAAATAACAAACTCTTTACTGGATTCGGGCTGCACTAACACTGGGGCTTCCGTCAAAAGCATTTTCAGTTGGTCAAAACTTTTCTGGCACTTTTCTGACCATTCAAACTTAATATCTTTCTAAGGTAGCTTCGTCATTGGTGTGGCTATCATCGAGAAACCTTTTACAAACCGTTTGTAGTAACCGACAAGTCCCAAAAAGCTCCGAACTTCAGTAACATTTCTAGGAGGCTTCCAATCAAGTATGGCTGATATTTTACTTGGATCAACACGAATACTCGATGCGGATACCACATGCCCCAAAAAGCTGACTTCTCTCAACCAGAACTCACATTTACTGAATTTAGCATATAACTGCTTGTCACGTAAAATTTGCAACACTAATCTCAGGTGCTCGGCATGATCGGTTTCATCTCGCGAATAGATCAAAATGTCATCTATAAACACAACTACAAACCGGTCCAAATACTTTCTGAAGATCCGATTCATCAAATCCATAAATACCGCAGGGGCATTAGTGATCCCAAACGGCATCACTAAGAACTTGTAGTGACCGTATCTCATTCTGAAAGCAGTTTTAGGCACATCTGAGTCTCGAACTCGTAACTGATAATAACCCGATCTCAAATCTATCTTTAAAAACACTGAGGCTGCTTTCAGCTGATCAAACAAATCATCGATACGCGGTAACGGATATTTGTTCTTGATTGTCACTTTATTTAATTGACGGTAGTCGATGCACATTCTCATAGTTCCATCTTTCTTTTTCACAAACAATACTGGTGCACCCCAAGGTGAGAAACTCGGTCGAGCGAAACCTTTATCCGTCAACTCTTGCAACTGAGCTTTCAATTCCTTCAATTCAGTTGGTGCCATACGATATGGAGCTATCAAAATTGGTGTAGTCCCAGGTACAAGTTCAATGCCAAACTCTACCTCTCGAACAAGTGGTAACCTTGCCAATTCCTCGGGAAAAACATCTGGATACTCACAAACCACTGATACTGATTCAAGCTTCTTTTCTGATTCTTTATTATCAAGTACGTACGTAAGATACGCCTCACACCCCTTTTTGACATATTTCTGAGCCAACATCGAGGATATAACTATTGGTAACCCATTCATATCAGTAGACTCAACTCGGATTATCTCATCATTTGCACATCTCAAATCAATACTCTTTCTTTTGCAATTCACAAATGCATCATGAATGGTTAACCAATCCATACCGAGAATAACATCAAATTCATTAAATGGTAAAAGCATCAAATCGGCCGGAAAACAGGAATCTCAGATTATCAGGGGACATTTCCTGCACACTTTTTCAACTAACACATATCGACCCAAGGGATTTGACACTCGGATTACGAACTCAGTAAACTCAACAGGTAGAGTCTTACTGGATGCTAAAGTCTCACATAAATATGAATGGGTAGAACCAAGGTCAATCAAAGCAATCACATCAGTATCAAAGAGAGTGAAAGTACCGGTAATAACATTAGGCGAAGAAGCATCCTTGCGTACGCGTATAGCGTATGCTCTCGTAGGAGCACGAGCCTCGGATCTGGTTGTAGCATCTCTAGACACTCTCTGGCCGCCACCAACGTTTCCTGTATTCCTAGGTGGTCTACCTCGTGCTGTAGTACTTGGTTTCCCACTCTGATTCATATTCTGTTCAGACAATCTCGGGCAGTCTTTAATAAAGTGGTCGGCTGATCCACATTTATAACAGGAGCGGTCATGAAATCTACAACTCCCCGAATGCAATTTACCATAATACTTGCACTCTGTCTTGTCCCAATGATCATTTCCAACACTGGCAACTGAAGTGGCTCGTGTACTCACAGGGGGTCGATCGTGGTCTCGTCTGGAAAAACTCAAAATATTCTTTTATCGGCCTGAATCATCTCGAAATTTCATCGATGATTGCTGAAAAGACCTTCCTGAAGGTCTTTTACAAAATTCTCCAGCTTCGACATCAGCTTTCCTTTTTTCTTTACTAAGTTCTTCGGCTTTGCAAGCTCGCTCGACAAGTACTACGAACTCTCATATTTCAAGAATGCCAACAAACATCTTTATATCTTTATTCAACCCATTTTCAAAATGTTTACACATAATAGCCTCAGACGATACATATTCCCAAGCATATCTACTAAGTCTAGCAAACTTCCGTTCATAATCAGTAACTGACATGGAACCTTGTTTAAGCTCAAGAAATTCTTTTCATTTCTGATCAATGAACCTCTGACTGATATATTTTTTTCAAAATTTAGTTTGGAAGAACTCCCATGTCACCCGTTCTCTGGGTACAACAGAAACCAATGTGTTTCACCAATAGTAAGCAGAATCACGTAGCAAGGATATAACACATTTCAGGCATTCATCGGGTGTGCAAGATAGTTCATCAAGTACCCGAATAGTGTTATCCAACCAAAATTCAGCTTGCTCGGCATCATCACTATCTGTAGCTTTAAATTCAATAGCCCCGTGCTTTCTGATTCTGTCAACCGGAGGCTTATTTAACCTTGTCTGATCAATTACCGGAGGTATTGTAGGTGCAGGGGGCGTATTATTCGAGAGTGGGGGTTGTGGAACAGCCGTATTAGTTCGAATGTATTGGTTGAACCAATCATTCATCACACTATAAAAAGCCTGTCTAGCCTCGTCATTCTGATTGCTTGCAATAGGTTGAGAGTCCATCGGCACTGTCCTATGCGCGGGAGCAGGCACTACACTTTCAACATCATCGGCTACTGCTCGATTGGGATCGAGATCCATTACTATACGAAAACACATTTTCAACTGTCAGAATTCATCACACTATCGTATTAATACTATATGGCATGTATAGCTAAACTTAAACACTCTACGTTAGTCCTAGAATCGACTAAACCGTAGCTCTAATACCAATAAAATGTAACACCCCTAGCCCGAGTCCGATCACCGGTTTAGGCTATGAGGTATTATTGAGCTAAACCTTTAATTGCAATCACATAATTATACAACAAAAGCAGAAATCAAACTGAATACATACAGATTTATAAGTTATAAAATGCCATTTTCATACGGCCAAGATATTTAGAATTATAAAACATATTTTGTCAACAATCCAAACTATACATGCCATATCGAGACCAAAATATAACTGTACCAACAAGATCGATAGTATGATGAACTGCTGATGATCCCCGAGTCGGTGGCCAAAATCAACAATCTATAAAACAGAGAGATAAGAAACAGAGTAAGCTTTCGAGGCTTAGTAAGTTTTAAGCATTTCAACAATTTAAAACATATCATTTAAATCGAACAATGAATATTACCAAATTCATATTATAATTACAATCATTTGGCCAAATATGCACAAGTATACCACATATAAAGACTATTGGTCGAATATAATACACAAAGAAATTTTTAGCACATGCCTCACTTTACTATATGGCTCATACAACTAATTTAATTCACATTTAATAGATATATTAATCATTCACATAATTATATCGTTGTTTGATACTAATGACTCACTTTGCAATCAATTCACATAACGGTATGTAATACGTACCTGGTCATTACCATGTATCATACATATTCGATAATAGTTTACTTTGAACATTTGAGTTTGTAATCTCATTCGAATCACCGGCGTTAAGCCTGCTAGGTTTCAAAACCCGAATCCAGTTACTAGCTCAAAGCCTGTGAAACTCTAAGTCCAGATATAGTACCAGCACTAAGCCCGCGGGATTTAACCCGGATATATATATTACCAGCACGAAGCCTGCGGGATTTAACCTGGATATATATATTACCAGCACGAAGCCTGCGGGATTTAACCCGGATATATATGACCAGCACGAAGCCTGCGGGATTTAACCCGGATATATATTATATCGAGAGCTAAGCATATTTACCTACATGATAATTCGGCTCATATAACATATCACTTTTGTACTTCACTTTCTTTATTCGAGTCTGAGCACACAACTAAAACATACTTTCAATATAACATAGGTTCAACGCTTATATGCAAGAACACATAACCATTTCTTTGTCTCAGCTTAACTTCTACTATCCATTCGGTTATATGCCATATACTCAATCTATTTATCATACTTATTTCATTATATCATTTATCTAATAATTGTAATTACTCAACACTTACCTCGGATATTTTTGGATAGTTGTGAATAGGCTATTCGACTGCTTTCTCCTTTCCCTTATCGGATCTAGCTCCTCTTGTAATATCCTGATTTTGGGCCTAGTCGGAATAGTGGTTTCGTGACCACAAAATTCGAGATAGAAATAATTATTTTATGATTATTTTGAGGTATATGATATGATTGCATGATTGTGTGAAAATTTTGTAAAGAAATGTTATGCATAAAGTGCTTAAATTGAAATTAGGGACTAAATCGAATAATTTGTAAAACTTGCATTCTAGAAGTTTCTAGTATGAAATTATTTTGAAATATTAATTAGGAGGTCTTAAATAGAAATTTTACCAATTTATAAGTCTATGGACAAAAATTGGACATGGATGGAATTTTTGGAAAGTTTAGTAGTAAGGGCATTTTGGTCATTTAGGGGTAAAATGAATTAAAATACAAAATTAAAAGCCAATTTTGCTCATCTTCAACCCCATGGATGAATATAGCAAGGAGAAACCATGGCTAGGGATTTCCAAGCTTCCAAGCTCGATTTTAAGTCCGTTCTAGCCTCGTTTTTAATGATTTTTACGTTTTTGGAGTCCCGGTAGCTCGATTAAGCTTATGCTAGCAATAATTCAACCTAGGGTTCATATTTGGAAAAATACCCATTGGTGAAATTTGTGTATTTTGGTGTTTTATTATAGAATATGATGTTTTAAATTATGTTAGACAACTTGTGCTACTCGGTTTTAAGCGAAAACTAGAAAAAGGGCTTAATCGGTAAAAATACCTAATAGTCATAAGTACATGTTAGAGTGAGAATTTGATGTTGCCATAGAAGGGAAAAATGATCAGCATGTCATAAAACATAAGAAAATAGGCTGAAGTTTAATTTACGAGCTTTGGGGAAAAAGTGTAAATATGCAAAAGTTTAGGGGCAAAACTGTAATTTTTCCAAAATATGATTTTGGGTCAATTTGAATAATGTGAGTCCTAATTAGAATATATTTTAAATGATAGAGCAAGGAAAACTAAAATTCGAGCTAAAATGGGGAAAATACCAAGTTGTGGACGAAATGGTAAATGTAGCCATTTTCGCATACGAGGTAAGTTCATGTGTAAATGTAGTAACATAATTGTCATTTTAAGCAATTTAATGTTGTTTATATGATATGATGCTGATTTTTATCATGAAATATTATGCTTTGTGGTTATTTTCGAATAAAATGCAAATTATGTGTATTAATTGTTAAATATAAAGTACTACCGAGTATTGGTTTCGGTATTTTACGGAAGATGGCAAGGAGATGTGTTCGAGGAAAATCCCGTTTGAACCTTAGGAATAGATTAGGATACAAGTGACATGTCACTAGGATGGTTGAGCATCCGAACTCGTTGAGTTGAGTCCGAGTTCGAGAGATGTAACTAGGCATCCGAGCTCGTTGAGTTGAGTACGAGTTCACTTATGGATGCGAACGCCCGAGCTCATTGAGTTGAGTCCGAGTTCACTTATGGGCGGGTTACATGGTAGCTTGGCTACATATGTGGCACTTATGTGCAAACTTTCCATGTATCCGAATTATATTCCGATGCGTTCAACAGGTAAAATTCTACTCAAATGGAGGAATACTCGAGATGAAAGGGACGTATTGGTAAGTGTTGTGAAATGAATACTTTGAACAGGTATGTACTTAACCCTCGGGTTGAAAACTCGATATAACAACAATATGGTAAGATGATAAATGAAAATGTGATATGAATGTCTCGGTGATGATTATGCAAATGATGTTTTATGTTTGCTTATATAGTTGTGTTACTTGCTATTTGCATGTGAGCTTACTAAGCATTTATGCTTACTTCCTCCTTTTCATTCCTTATAGTGTTGACAAGCCAGCTCAGAAATCGGGAACAGTCGGAGGCATGCTCACACTATATCCGTATACCATCTTGGCATAATGGCTTGTATATTTTGAGTAGCATTATAATCATTTTGTATATATGGTCTTATGATATGGTTATTGAGTGGTATGGAAATGCTTGGTAATGATTAGCCATTGGAATGGCTAATCATGATCATATTTGGTGTTATGTATGCTAAATTACTAGCTAATCCATGGAAAACATGAAATAGGTAAATTTTACCATAAAATAGATTCAGATAGCAGCAGTGACGTGAGTTTGAAAAATCATTAAAAATAGTAGAGATACAATTAGATGGTGAATAAAATATGGAATTTAAGAATTATGAGTCTATTTTCACATGGATGGAACAAAACAGGTATATGAGTTATATTTTATGAGATGTTTAAATTTTTGTGAAACAGGGCCAGAGCGATTTTTGGATCCCCTATTCTGACTTTAGAAATTCACCATAAATTGTTCAAAGATAATTAGAAGTCATGATTTATGTGTACAGATTCCTTATTGAGTCTAGTTTTATTAGAAACAAATAGTCATTGAAACTCTATAAAGGGAGATATCTAATTCGTAATACATAGAGGTCAGAGCAGTCGAACCCTCAAACAGGGGAGACTTTAACTAATAAACTGTACTAATTGGCTGGACCAAAAATTCTAGAAAAAAATTAGTAAATAGATATATGAGTCTAGTTTCAGGGAAAATTTACAGAATTGGATTTCGAGTTTTGTAACTCGAGATATGAAATTTTAGGCGACTATGAATCAAATGTTAGCTTGACTGAAAATTTTAAAAATAAATTGTTTAGGTACGGGGCGACTCTGACGACGGTCTCAGGTACGGGGCGTTACATTTGGTGGTATCAGAGTAGGTTTAGTCGGTTCTCGGACTAACCTAGCATGTGTAAAATTTAGCTATACATGCCACTGATCTGTGATAGTGTGATGTCTTCCGACGCGTATGAGTACCGTCTTATTTAGACAGGGTACTCTCCAACCGAGCTGCGCTGACCATGTTTAATGTTATGCGAAGGTATTTGAGTAAATTTATGATTATAAGTCTCGGTTCAGAAGAGTATGAATAAAAGTTTATGATACATATGTGATAATATGTGAGATGAAAGTTCATGTTGTGATAAATATCCATATTTGCTTAATGCTCATACGATGTAGTGTATGTGGCTTACTTGATAAGATGAACGGTATAAATAGAAAGTAGTAGAGGTATGAATAAAGGTCATAATATCATGATACGAATGAAAATGTCCTTGTCTTGATTGGACGTTGAATGTTGATGAATGTTAATGATATACAATTTTTTATGAGATAAAGGATTATAATGAAATGAACTTATCTATGTTAAATTGTTGGATTGAATTATATGATTGTAATGATATGTACATGATGATGCACAAAATGAAAGTTGTGATTGTGATGCAAATATCTATGTTTGTTTGGCCTTATATGATGTCATGAGCATAAATTAATTTAATTAAATGAATGGATAAGTAAAGCTATCTAGAAAACATAGAATGTATGCATAAGTATATTGTCTAAATGGGACAATAGGAAAATCGGTGTAAGCCAACATGAATGAATGACATGATTTTGATGATGTTGCTATGATGATGGGAGTTGTGTCATATGTGTATGTATAAGAAAGTCGAGTCAGAGGTCCTACAACCCCTCCCCTTTACCAAAGTGATACTTATAATGGAATTTCATGAGATTTGTATTGAATAAGTTTTCGGTTGAGAACCCAAAGAGTTTAGTGATAGAATGATTATAAGTATGATCAGAGATTGAAAATGAGCTGATAAGTAAAGTCAGAGCCAGTAAAGTATCGGATTGACGTAAAGATTATTGGAGTTATGCACTGTCCCAGTTAGAAAAGGAATTCTCCTTGGTAAACCGAATTACTCAATTGCAAGGTCGAGAAAAGTGTAAATCGAAATTTATTCAGAACTGGCCTTCTTTAGTGAATGGTTTAATATGAAATTTGTGACGGCAAAACTAGTTGGGGAAATGATAATTGAAATGTGAACTATCTGAGTGTGACAGTTATGACTGGACAGATTTAGCAGTCTCTTTTGAGATGTTTTATGTGTTTACCCGTTCTCAGAAATATTTCTATGGCTATTGATCTTCTGAAGAAATTCTTGTTATATGGGAATGTCTTTTAATCCTGGTGTTGGATGAAAGCATTGGTAGTCTGACTGGTTTATAATTTATATTGCTCTATTTCATCGGGTATTCTATTTCATTTCGTCTGATAAGAATTGATGAGAGAATACATATGATATTATGATTTGTTTCTTCTACTTGATGCTTCATCTGATATATATGTATGGGAAGATATATTGATCTTGTTATATTTGATTTCAGTGGGATTAAATGATGTTTTCTTCTGGATTTTCTTTCTTTGAAGAATTATCGGGGTATTCTGTATTTTCTCTATGAGTTTGGTTTTCGATTCTCCGGTATAGTATCGTATCTTGGGTTTCTTTATTCTTGATTTCTTTATTCTGGATTTCTCTATCTTGGATTTCTTTATTCGATTTCCTTGTTATCTTTGTTCCATAATTTGTCAATTATGACTCGTGTTCGAAGTGCGTTCTTCAGCTCGTGATAATCATGTCAAATATGACTATACTTCTAATTTGATCTTGGTAATGTGGTGATTTTAGTATTGGGATTTTTTCTAATTTCTGTGTAAGGATTTGACATCAGTAAAGGCATAGGTGATAAAAGCGCGAGTTTCAGTCGGTATGGTGAATTATTTATTTGAAAGATTTCATGTGACAATTATGTCAGGATTATTTTTCTCAAGTCTGATAATAGAATTTCATTTTGTACAGATAAAAGAGTAAATAGTCTGAACGAGAAGTGTATATTTATTAGAAAGAGTTGGATATTAGTTAAAGTCACTACGAATGATAAGGTTTTCGTCTTGTGAAAGCTGAAAAGTTTATTACATGTTGACAGAGTTCGAATAGATGAGAATATTAGTAACCGAAGCGTCTGAACTAGACTAGTCTACATTGAGTAAAGACTTCCTGACTTTCAGTAATGTACCGTTGTATGAATTGTGATGTGTTTCAAGACAGTGGGGTAATGTGATAGTTTAGAGCATTCGATGTTACATAAAATCAGAGTTGTTAAAGGGGTTAAAGCCGAACATTGGGATCTATCAAAATTATCCTTGCCAGTGTTGATATTGGGATGGAAATGAGAAGGATTATTCTTGAGGCCATATCAGAATTATTTCCATGGCGGAAAGAGGAAAATGTGATGTATCCTATTGTTAAACGTTTGGAGAGATCTATAAATCATATCAGTATTGAATGAATTCCTACTCATCAGATTCATGGAATTTCAGGTCTCTTTGATTGTTGGATTTCTTGGAATTCCGGTCTCCATTAAATCAAGTTGAGATCTGGGTTTTATGTCATGATATCATGGGAAACTGAGAAGGGTTGAAAATTTGAGAACAGTTGAGAGTTGAGACTGTAAGCTTTCAGATCATATGAGAAATTAAAGAGATGTACTGGAGGTACAGCCTAAGTGAAAGTTCTTCGGCACCGAATATGAGATTAAAAGTGAAGACCACTTTTCTGGTAAGATTTTCGGGGACGAAAATCCCTAAAGGGGGGAGAGTGGTAATATCCTGATTTTGAGCCTAGTCGGAATAGTGGTTTCGTGACCACAAAATACGAGATAGAAATAATTATTTTATGATTATTTTGAGGTCTATAATATGATTGCATGATTGTGTGAAAATTTCGTGAAGAAATGTTATGCATAAAGTGCTTAAATTGAAATTAGGGACTAAATCGAATAATTTGTAAAACTTGCATTCTAGAAGTTACTAGTATGAAATTATTTTGAAATATTAATTAGGAGGTCTTAAATAGCAATTTTACCAATTTATAAGTCTATGGACAAAAATTGGACATGGATGGAATTTTGGAAAGTTTAATAGTAAGGGCATTTTGGTCATTTAGGGGTAAAATGAATTAAAATACAAAATTAAAAGCCAATTTTGCTCATCTTCAACCCCATGGATGAATATAGCAAGGAGAAACCATGGCTAGGGTTTTTCAAGCTTCCAAGCTCGATTGTAAGTCGTTCTAACCTCGTTTTTAATGATTTTTACGTTTTTGGAGTCCTGGTAGCTCGATTAAGCTTATGCTAGCAATAATTCAACCTAGGGTTCATATTTGGAAAAATACCCATTGGTGAAATTTGTGTATTTTGGTGTTTTATGATAGAATATGAGGTTTTAAATTATGTTAGACAACTTGTGCTACTCGGTTTTAAGTGAAAACTAGAAAAAGGGCTTAATCGGTAAAAATACCTAATAGTCATAAGTACATGTTAGGGTGAGAATTTGATGTTTCCATAGAAGGGAAAAATGATCATCATGTCATAAAACATAAGAAAATAGGCTGAAGTTTAATTTACGAGCTTTGGGGCAAAAGTGTAAATATGCAAAAGTTTAGGGGCAAAACTGTAATTTTTCCAAAATATGATTTTGGGTCAATTTGAATAATGTGAGTCCTAATTAGAATATATTTTAAATGATAGAGCAAGAAAAACTAAAATTTGAGCTAAAATGGGAAAATACCAAGTTGTGGACGAAATGGTAAAAGTAGCCATTTTCGCATACGAGGTAAGTTCATGTGTAAATGTAGTAACATAATTGTCATTTTAAGCAATTTAATGTTGTTTATATGATATGATGCTGATTTTATCATGAAATATTATGCTTTGTGGTTATTTTCGAATAAAATGCAAATTATGTGTATTAATTGTTAAATATAAAGTACTACCGAGTATTGGTTTCGGTATTTTACGGAAGATGGCAAGGAGATGTGTTCGAGGAAAATCCCGTTTGAACCTTAGGAATAGATTAGGATACAAGTGACATGTCACTAGGATGGTTGAGCATCCGAACTCGTTGAGTTGAGTCCGAGTTCACTTATAGATGCGATTGTCCGAACTCGTTGAGTTGAGTCCGAGTTCGAGAGATGTAACTAGGCATCTGAGCTCGTTGAGTTGAGTACGAGTTCACTTATGGATGTGAACGCCCGAGCTCGTTGAGTTGAGTCCGAGTTCACTTATGGGCGGGTTACATGGAAGCTTGGCTACATATGTGGCACTTATGTGCAAACTTTCCATGTATCCGAATTATATTCCAATGTGTTCAACAGGTAAAATTCTACTCAAATGGAGGAATACTCGAGATGAAAGGGACGTATTGGTAAGTGTTGTGAAATGAATACTTTGAACAGGTATGTACTTAACCCTCGGGTTGAAAACTCGATATAACAACAATATGGTAAGATGATAAATGAAAATGTGATATGAATGTCTCGGTGATGATTATGCTAATGATGTTTTATGTTTGCTTATATAGTTGTGTTACTTGCTATTTGCATGTGAGCTTACTAAGCGTTTATGCTTACTTCCTCCTTTTCATTCCTTGTAGTGTTGACAAGCCAGCTCGGAAATCGGGAACGGCCGGAGGCATGCTCACACTATATCCGTATACCATCTTGGCATAATGGCTTGCATATTTTGAGTAGCATTATAATCATTTTGTATATATGGTCTTATGATATGGTTATTGAGTGGTATGAAAATGCTTGGTAATGATTAGCCATTGGAATGGCTAATCATGATCATATTTGGTGTTATGTATGCTAAATTACTAGCTAATCCATGGAAAACATGAAATAGGTAAAATTTACCATAAAATAGATTCAGACAGCAGCAGTAACGTGAGTTTGAAAAATCATTAAAAATAGTAGAGATACAATTAAATGGTGAATAAAATATGGAATTGAAGAATTATGAGTCTATTTTCACATGGATGGAACAAAACAGGTATATGAGTTATATTTTATGAGATGTTTAAATTTTTGTGAAACAGGGCCAGAGCGATTTTTGGATCCCCTGTTCTGACTTTGGAAATTCACCATAAATTGTTCAAAGATAATTAGAAGTCATTATTTATATGTACAGATTCCTTATTGAGTCGATTTTTATTAGAAACAAACGGCATAGTCATTGAAACTCTGTAAAGGGAGATATATGATTCGTAATACACAGAGGTCAGAACAGTTGAACCCTCAAATAGGGGAGACTTTAACTAATAAACTGTACTAATTGGCTCAACCAAAAATTCTAGAAAAAAAATTAGTAAATAGATATATGAGTCTAGTTTCAGGGAAAATTTACAGAATTGGATTTCAAGTTTCGTAACTCAAGATATGAAATTTTAAGCGACTATGACACAGATTGTTAGCTTGACTGAAAATTTTAAAAATAAATTGTTTGAGCTGTTTAAGTAATGAATTAAGTCTGTTAACACCTCGTGTTCGACTCCGGCGATGGTCTCGGTTACGGGGCGTTACACCTCTTTGCTCTTGAGCTTATTCAAGCTTCAAGTGACCAAATGTTTTTGCCCCATTTCTTTCTTTCAATTCGGCCAAGAAGACAAAGATAAAGCTTTGTTTTCTTCACCCAAATTTTCACTTATTTCTTTATTCATTAATTCATTTTGTATACTAAAATGTTAATAAACAAATTAAAAGAAAATGCATATTATATGAGTTAATCATTATCATGGCCGGCCACTATCTCTAAATGGTTAATTAGACATGCAAGTCCACTTTTTAACAACATGCATTAATAGGCCACTTTTACATTTGCCTATCACATTTCAAAATTGTCTCACATAAGTCCCAACTAATAAATTTCACTTACAAATGACAAAATTAAAGTATGAAACTTTCACACATGCATATTCACATATAATAAACATACAATATGACGGTTAATTATTTCTAAGACTCGATTTTGTGGTCCCGAAACCACTTTCCGACTAGGGTCAAATTAGGGCTGTCACATTATTCGTCGTTATTAACACATATAATGATTTATAAATTCCAACTTAAGTATTTACTACAACTACACTATATTAGTCCTTGAGGAGTGGCCTTTGAGGGTGCCCCATTATATACATGAAACAACTATCGCACCCATAATTCGTATCTGGCGGTGTCTAGCTAGGTCCCTCCACTCGATCTTCGAGTCTTTATCTACCCTGCATACAAGAAGTAAATTTTATAAGTTCAGAAGAATTTAGTGAGATTGTAACATCCCAAAATTGGGCCTAGAAGTTTGAGTTTGGCAAGCTGGTGTATGCGAGTAGGTGTCGCGTGTGAATATGATATGCAAATTATGCAAGTATACACGTTGAATCAAGTAATAAAGTGGTAAGTGAGATTGTCTCCACAATGATCGGATTAGGTATAGAAATGGTCAAGTTATGATAATGATTAATGCTATAGCAAAGACGAGTTAAGTATGTAGTGATAAATTAAAAAAATAAAGATAAGTGTGGAATATATAATGACTAATATTGGAAAATGCTAAGGCAAAACAAGAGTAAAAATGCAATGGCAATTAAGAGAATAATAACGTGAATACAATGTGAGCAAATAGGTAAATAACTAAGAATGTTATGGGAAAGATGCTGCGACAATGGATTGAAGGCCTAGATGTTGATTTGGAAGGTTGGGATTACTAAGAATCTGGCCTTACTTTCAGTAATGCCTCAGTAAAACTGTACTTAATCTACTACTTAGAAGAAACCTAAAGTGACTTGCTTCTTTCGAGAGCAAGGTTACAAGTTACCTGGCCTGTGTCTTTAAGCCTTATCATGGTACCCTATACTGATTTGTCTTAATTCCATATGAGCATTGCTCTATGTCTAGAGTCTACTACAAGTATCTGTCGGGTACTTGCTCATATCATTCGATTACGGTCCAACTAATCCAACCTTTTTAGAATTAGATTTAGTTTTATGGGCATACTGCACATTCATCTATGTCTAGAGAATATATGCATACATTTAGGAATTAAAAAAAATGAATGAAACAACAGATTAAGTCAAATATATGTTTCATCTATTAAAAAAATATAAGTTTTAATCATGTAATCCAACCCTATGAGATTTAGCTCATAGGTTGGCGTTTAAAATTCAAGTTTGAAGTAACACCCAACATCGTCTTGATAAAATTAATTCATGGAGAATAGAATAAGGAATAATGGAAGAACTTAGGAAGATGATTGTAGCCAAATCAATCCTCAATCTACCACATAGTGTCCAATTATGGTTGAGAGGGACTACCTTTGGTCTCCCCTTTTCGTCTCTACTTAGCTACTACCCTCAATTATAGCCTCTGAATCTCCACACTTAAGGCTACCTCCTTCAGCTTTTTATAGAATTTTTTTATTCCTAGAATAGCTCCAACAGCCCACGATATCTTCTCCTCTTTTTTAGGCAGATTTTTCTAGTATAAGTAGAGTTGGGCTGAAATTGGACTGTGATAAGTGTTGGCTCAGTCATCTTCCTAAGTTGCTATGACATACAAGATGGCAATCTGTCCAACCTTTTGCCCTGACAAACCTTTACTCTTTTATTTCTTTCTCCGTATCCTACACCTGCAAAACCACCAAAAACAACCCTTCCACATGTAATTAAAAATATCTAGCATGTAAACCCATTCTAAGCTCCTAATGCAAATGATAAAATTACTAATAAAATGCCCTAAAATGCCACTAAATGTACCCAAGTACAAGAAATTAGCTAGGTCTAAAGGCTTGAAATATGACTCTTTTCGAGAGTTATCACACCCCAAACCTGAGTTATTGCTTGTCCTTAAGCAAAATATGCATGAATACATGTATGCAGCAGCATTTCCAGTGCATGTTCCCATCTTATATTGTCAATCTATTCAAAGACCAATATATACATCATTTCTCAGACATCTTCTCTCATTTAAAACCTGTTCGAGTTTCAAAGGAATGATTCAACAAAGGTAGTAAGAAAATTGCTCCCTAAAAAAAAATTCTTAGTTTCGTGTATTGTTCTGGCCATAGAAAATATCTCTTAGCTTACTCAGTTCGCTTGTTACCTAAACTCAAGTCACTCTTGCGCTAAGCATACTTGTATAAACTTACTTTTTTTAAGCCAAATATATTAGTATATTAGAAGATTTAGCATGTCACAAAATTCTGACTTGATAATCATAATGGAGCATACACCGAATTACCAAGTACTCAATTATGTCACATTTAAACAGAAATCACTCTTAAAGCTAAGCTTTCGACTTAGAAGATGGATGGAGCAAACAACTACCTCCTTAGCTACTCAACTTGCTACTACAATGGAGTGCCCCTAATTTATTTTCTTTCTATTACACACTCTTACTAAAACTCACCTTTCTAGTCAACAACACGATGGAGCAAACAAAGTGGTGCTAAGTTACTCGACAATTCTAAGCATTGGAGTGCCTGCTTCCCTTTAATTATTAATGCCAAGGCAAAATGACTGAATTTGGTTTTAAAAGTCCCTAAGTTCATTAGAAACTATTTACTATAACTCCAAAAAAACTAAGTATAGAACATCTCATTTTTAGAAATTAATTTTCAAGCAACCAATCTTAAGCTAAATTCACCTAATCCACTATCACATGTTCTAGGTGTATTGAAGAATCTAAACTCATAATTGAACATTATGAGTACAGATTGTATTTCTCATAGGCAAACAGTACGTAATAGTTACATTGTTGTGCAAAGCAGATTCAAATAAACTAAAATAATTATACTAAACTGATCATACATGTAAAATACAACCTAAATGCACAACACACCACTAAACCTAAGGGATACATTGTCCTCAACACACCACTTAGCTGGCTTGGACTAGCATGCAAATACTTCATTCTGCCCGATGAGTGGATTTTCGGGCACTGACCTTGGACTGACACTTCTTCTTTTTGGAGGTCGTTTCTTCCCCTTCTTTGTAGTTTTCGTGAGTTCATCGATCAAACGTTCAACGTCACTGTCTTGTGCAGTTACAGGAGCTGGTGGTGATGGTGGAGTAGGTTCCTTACCCTTGGTGGTGGTGGTAGTATCATCCTTTTCTCCTTCTTCCTTCTCAACATTTAGGGATGTCGTCTTCTCAGGCTCTTCAGCAATAGTTTGAGTGGGTGCCTTGGTACCAGGTTGGCTGGATGCTTTAGCAGCAGCTTGAGTGGATCAATTGGCAGCACCAACAAATATGAGTAAAGTGGCTAGGAAGATAGGAAATTCTAGCATTGGCTTCGTAAATTCTTTTATTGGGATTTCCTTATAGCCAAATCCCTACTCATTACATAAGCCCAATGTTCAACTTCGTTGCTGCTGGGCCTATGCCAACTCTTCAGCTAGATGAAACTGCTGGATTTTAGAAAGGGACATCCTCTATTCTAACTACTTCAAGGAGTGCACTATTTTCTATTTAAGGAAGCTACAGGAAATTAGAGGTACTTTCGTGGGAGTATACGTAGTAGAGGAGGTAGTGGCATGACTGTGTTGAGTTGCCCTAGTAGCATCAGTGCCTTGGATCTTGGAAACGATGGTCTCTATCAACCCACTCTTGTTAGGGGTGATATCATTCTTCGCATTGAGAGGGACTTGGGTGGTTCGACATAAGGCAGTAATGAGTGAAGGGAAGTTTAAGCTATACGCATTCTTCTCAGCACACCAATGTACTTCTTGAAAAATAATCCTCCCCACATTAATCTTTCTGCCTCTTATAATAGAGTGCAGCAAAAACATTCTTTCCTTTGAGACAGTGGTATTATGCGTAGATGACATAAAAGTCGACTTCTCAGAAAATGACACCAAAATTTCCCAATGGGCTTCAACAAAGTCCTCTCGATAGTATAACATTCCTAGCTGAAGATAGTCCATCGAGTTCGCTCAATACATAAATCCTCCAATACTTGGTCCCTCAGCAATAATACTTTCAGCAAATGGCGTGTGTTTGTCCCGTATACCTATAAGACCAAACTATGCATTAATATGGTCTTCATCAAAAGGAATCGAAGTACCTCATACAAATACAAAAGGGGAATCTAGAGAGTTGACATGGGCAAACAATTTTCCCTAAAACATCTTCGGGGTGCAAACAAAAAATGCTCCACCCATTTTTTCTACTATTAAAGACACAGATTCATTGTGTAACACCCCAAACTTGACCTAGACGTTATGGCCGAATCTGCGATGTCACATTGAAGTGCTTTTCAAAAAACATAATCTCATTGAAAAATTCGTGTTATGTTAAAACCCCTTTGGCGAACTTAATGTATGTTTAGGATATCTTGTTCATTGTTAAAATTCAAGTTGTCTTAGCAAAATGTTGAACATATTAGATTCTCGTTACGTTTTGAAAACAAGGTTTGTTGCGGAAGCTTTTTAAAATATGTTGCGTATATGTGGTGTTTGAAAACCATTATTTTTTTTTCTTTTGAAAACTCACGACCTACCACTAGGAGATATAAATCAAGTAAATAAATCCTAAATTAAAAATAAAAACTTAGAAAGGCCTTATTACAAAACAAAACATCCAAATTAAAATACTTATAAGTTAAAAGTTAAAAATGAAAGTAAATGTAGTTGTGTGGCCACCTTCGAGTCTCTCGTAGCACTGATCCGCTAAAGGATTACCTGCGTAGAAAAGTAGAAGGGTAAGTTTATGAAAACTCAATGTATAATACCTTATTAAACAAACAGTCAGTCATACAGTGGCAAATCACAATCTGGGCCTAAGCTCGTTTCAGTAACAGTTCATTTCCAGTTAGGGCTTTAGCCCATTTCAGTATCAGTATCAGTATAGGCCTTGGCCATTTCAGTAACAGTAACAAAATGCAAATAGAAATCCTACCCATCCATCCTCTACACTCCACTCCGTCCAGCCCTGCACTCCATGTGGGGATAAAATCAACCCACCCATCCCTACACTTCAAAATATAGCACCGGTTGCGGCACTAAACAGAATATGCAGCAGAGCTGCTAGTACAGTGCACTTCCTCCAAATATAATAAACCCATCCCCATACAATATGTCATGTCATAATATCATACATGTGTGCAACATCTCATGCTAAATTACTGCCACACATATCATAGGGGTATATCAGTCATTTTAACTCATAGGGGTGTAAGAGTCATTTCACCAAACTGGGGTCTAGGTATACTTTTTGACCCATCAGTAGGTCCACAGTCATCTCGGGTGACCCGTGCAACCTTAACAATCAAACTGTGAAAATGGTCCTAAGGCCATATTGCAGGCCCAAGTGGGCCCACATACCCGTGTGGCCCGTTTAGCCAGTAATGGCCCTGGCCACACGAACTACACCACCTAGCCCAATATTCTCTATGATTTTGTGCGGTTTACCTATGTAGGGCCCACGAGTCTGTGGGGCCTGCACGGCCTATTTCGACCCAACGTGGCCCAAAATGACCTAAGCCTATGAAACCACTCATGGTGGCCTCCACGATCAAATTCCCATGTTTTAGGTGTTCGGATTACAACATAAGTGAGCGCACACTCGTGTAGCGTCAATAATCATATTTTTTCGGCTTTTATCGATCTACGTTTATAGTAGTGTGGTTACACTCCTATTTACAAAAACGTTCGAATAGCCCACGGGCACCAAACTTACATTCAATCAAGATATTCCGTTAGTCGCTTGATATTAGGGTTAATCACCCTTTTCTATCACTTAACTCAAAATAACATTTGATACTTGCCTTGATTGCAAGAGTGTTGTTAGCCCTCTTTAAACCGTTGACAAAGGCTGATTCACCCAGCTTATCGAATAGTTGCATTAATAGCGAAATCCATTGACGATGATCATATAAACACATGACTTGAATCAATATACTGGCTTATTGAAAACACAAAACCAAGGATAGGGGAAAATAGGGAAATTGGCCGTCACCCTCCTATACAAGTCATGCTCCAGTTGAACATAATAATCGCAAACAGAGTTATCTTGATCGAGTGATGAGGGAAAGGTTTCGACTACTTTAGTATTTACTTGCAAACTTCTTCACTCCTTGAGAAGTTCTAGAAACTAAAAGAAACACCACACCTAAGAGAAGGAAGATAAGAATCGACAAGAGGAGAAAGGAGTATTCAACTTTAAACAGTGCGAGAGTACTTACCGATTTGTCAGAGAACAAAAACCAAACCGCAATGAAAAGGATGGAGTATTCGGCCTGGCTACCAAATAAGAAGAGGCAGTAAGAAGAACAGTTTGGAGGAAGAAAAGAGAGGAGAAGAAAGGGGTGTTTGCTCACAATAGAAAAGTGGATAGAAATGAACTCTAATGACCACGAGAGTCAAAAGAGGAAGAGATGGTATATTCGGCCAAAGGAGAATTGATTGGGGGTAAAAGAGACGAAAATGAGTCAAATAGAACTTACCCAAACTGAAAAAAAAGGCAGTAAGGTATTCGGTGTAGGGGGTATTCGGTGTAGGGAGCAAAATGAAAAGGGGAGAAGGAAGAATAGAAACACACTACAACCGAAAGATGCACGAAAAGAGCAATAACAATATTCAGCTTAGAAACAAAGAGTGAGAAGAACCACAATTTGGAAAAAACTCGAAATGAAGTAACCACTTAGCAACTCATAGCCGAAATCCTAAGTGGTCAAAGCCCTATTCGGCAACAACTCCTCCACATTCAAATCCCACAAAATCCTCCTAATATCACTCCACCATTACCTCCTCAACCACGAAATTCAAACTCTCATCAACTAGCAGTATTTCAGTCAACTTCTACTTCTCAGATGGCAAGAGAAGTAAAATAAAACACTCTTTGAGCATAGTGGGACTCGAACTCAGGACCCTTAGTAGCAGTATCACGCCACTATCCTCTGGACCAACAGCCTTTTTACGTCATGTTTTAACCATATTTATATAAGAAGCCTACTGACTAGAGACAAGGTTTAGTCAAGTAAAAACAAAATTTTGTACATGTCAAAGCTTGAACTCAGGACTTCTCCAACACTTCTCAGGACACTCAACCATTAAAGCAAGCATGCATTTATGCAACATAACATACAACAATAAATACTTAGATTTTGGGGCGTTATAACTCTACCAACCTAAGGAAAATTTTAGCCTCGAAATTTACCTGGTCAAAACAGATGAGGGTATTGTTGCCGCATCGCCTCATTGGGTTCCCACATGGCTTCCTCTGAGCTATGATTACGCTAAAGTACCTTAACCAGTCGGATAGACTTCTTCCTGAACACTTTTACATCACGCTCTAAAATCTGAATTGGTTCCTCCTCAAAAGTTAGATCCGTTCTAACCTCAATCTCTTCAATCGAGATAACATGCGTGGGATCAGAGCGGTAGTTCCTCAACATAGAGACATGAAACACATCATGAATCTGGTCTAACTTCAGAGGTAACTCTAGCTGATATGTAATCGGTCCCATACATTTTAGTATGCAATATAGCCCAATGAACCTAGGGCTTAGCTTGCCCTTTCGTCCAAATCTCAGTACCTTCTTCCATGGTGAGACCTTGAGAAATACCAAGTCCCCCATAAAATACTCAATCTCCTTACACTTCAGATCCACATACGACTTCTTTCTGTCTGATGCTTCCTTTAGTCTATCTCGAATTAATCTAACCTTATGCTCAGTATCAGAAACCAATTCAAGACCTAGAATTTGCCGTTCACCCAACTCAGTCCAACACAAAGGAGTCTAACACCTACGATTGTGTAATGCCTCGTAAGGTGCCATCTGTATGCTATACTGATAGCTGTTGTTATATGCAAACTCTGCTAACGGCAAGTACTCCTCTCAATTTCCCTGGAAGTCTATCAAACAACTCCTTAACATGTATTCTAATACCTGAATCACCCTCTCCGACTGACCATCTGTCTGAGGATGGAACGTAGTACTGAAGTCTAACCTTGTACCTAGAGCTTAATGCAGCTTCTTCTAGAATCAAGACGTGAAGCGAGGATCCCTTTCAGAAATTATGGAAACTAGAACCCATGCAATCTCACTATCTTCGACACATACAGTTTAGCCAGCTTCTGCAACGAGTAATTGGTACGAACTGGTATGAAATGAGCAGACTTGGTTAATCGATCCATAATGACCCATACCGAGTCCTTCCTAGTAGGCATTAGAGGTAGCCCACTTACGAAATCCATAGTTACTCTCTCCCACTTCCAAAGTGGAATCTTAACTGGCTGAAGCAATCCTAAAGATAACTGATGTTTAGCCTTAACCTATTGGCAAGTCAGACATTTACTCACAAAGTCGGTGACTTCACACTTAAGACCTGGCCATCAATATAACTCCCGAAGGTCTCGGTACATCTTATTCCAGCCAGGATGCATAGCATAAGGACTACTGCATGCCTCTCGTAGTATAGACTGCCTCAAATCAGTATCCCTCGGTACACAGACTCTCCCACAGAAACACAGTACCCATTCACTATTCAGTCTAAAGTTTGAAGTTCCCTTACTCTCAACTTGTCAGAAATGAGGACCCAATGATTCATCCTTCAACTGTTTGCCCTTAATCTGTTCAATCCAAGTCAGTTTAACTTGAAGCTCAGCCAATAATCTACCATCAACAAATAAACTGAGACGAGCAAACATCGCCCTCAAATCCGTCATAGCCTTACGGCTCAGTGCGTCGGCCACTACATTGGCCTTACCAGGATGGTATTCAATCAAACAGTCATAATCCTTAAGCAGCTCAATTCGTCTATGCTGCCTAAGATTTAGATCCTTCTGAGTGAGGAGATACTTGAGACTCTTGTGATCTATGTAAATGATACACTTCTCACCTTACAGGTAATGCCTCCAAATTTTCAGTGTGAATACCACCACGACCAACTCCAAGTCATGCGTCAGGTAGTTCGCCTCGTGCATCTTAAGCTGACAAGACGCATAAGCCACCACCTTACCCTCTTGCATCAACACAAATCCAAATCCAACATGTGATGCATCGCTGTAGACAGTGAATTCTTTTCCAGACTCTGGCTGTATTAAGACAGGGGCCTCAGTTAGAACTTTCTTAGGCTTCTCAAAACTTTCTTATTGCTTATCAGTCCAGTTAAACGATACCCCTTTACGCAACAACGTAGTCAGAGATGCATCAATCAACGAAAACCCCTTCATAAAGCGTCTATAATACCTTGTCAAACCCAGAAAACTTTGAATCTCAGATACCGACTTAGGCTGCTTCCAATCCAGAAAAGCTTCAATTTTTCGAGGATCAACCCTAATCCCCTCAGCAGATACCACATAACCCAGGAAAGTTACTCTCGTAGCTAGAATTCACACTTGCCAAACCCTCAGAATTTGTAGAACCACTCGGAGATATGCATCATGCTCATGCTCAGTTCTCGAATACACTAGAATGTCATTTATAAAAACCACTATGAACTGGTCTAGATAGGGCTGGAACACTCGGTTCATCAGATCCATAAAAGCCGCTAGTGCATTCCTCAGTCCAAACGGCATCACTAGGAACTCGTAATGACCATTACGAGTCCTAAATGTTGTCTTGTAAACATCAGTCTCCTTGACCCTCAGTTGATGGTACCCCGATTGGAGATCAATCTTAGAGAACACCGAAGCTCTTCAGAACTGGTCAAATAGATCTTCTATCCTTTGTAGGGGTACTTATTCTTAATGGTCAATTTATTCAGCTGCTGATAATCGATGCACATACGCATGGTTCCATCCTTTTTTTTTCACAAATAAAACCGGTGCTCCCTACGGAGACATACTACATCAAATGAAACCTTGATCGAGTAGCTTCTGAATTTGAGCTTTAAGCTCCACAAGCTTCTTCAGCGCCATTCGATAAGGGGCAATAGAGATCGGAGCTATACCAGGTAGGATCTCAATCCTAAACTCAACTTCACGGTCTGAAGGTAACCCTCATAGTTGCCCTTAGCACAGAGATAACTTTTGACAAATAATTCTGACGCTCCCCAGTTACCACTACCTCATCACCCTCCATAGTTTTTAGTACCACCCATTTAACAGCACAATCCAAAGTCACTTGATGTTTAACTAGCCAGTCCCTACCCAGTATTAAGTCAAATTCTCCAAAAGGGAGCTCCATTAAATCTGCAAAAAAGATCATACCTTGAACCTCCAAAGGTACATCCTTAAACAATTTATTCACTCTCATTGACTGCCCCAATGGACTCAACACAGTAACCTCATTCGTAGTGTTTTCGACCATTACACCCAAAGTCTCAGACACAGTGTATGCAATATAAGAATGTGTAGACCCAACATTAATTAATGCAATATAAGGTACATTATGGATAAAGAACGTATTGGTAATAACATCTGGGGTGTCTCCATCCTCTCGGTGACGTGCAGCATAAACCAGTGTCGGCTGCCTAGCCTCAATATGACCAGCACCTCTGCCCGGTGCTCCACAACCACGACCCATACCATTTCCACCTCTCGGCGACTGAACATTAACCATACCAGTAGCTTGCATCTGTTCGGGCCTCCGTGGACAATCTCTAATACGATGCTCCAAAGATTCGTACTGTAAACACGCCTCAATCATCTTTCAGCATTCGCCCTGATGGCGTCTCCTACAATCCGCATAGGGCTATGGTCCAGAAAAAGTAACAGGGGCCCCAACTCTGACTAGCCCATCCACTCTGTCCTTTTCCTTAGGCCTTAGAAAAGAACTTGAGGGCTCCGAATCCCTATTATTCCTACCTCTGTCCTTCTCATGGTTTTATCGTTCTGTACGTTTCACTTCTTTAGCAATCTTCGCTTTATCCACTAAGGCAGCAAAATTTCACTCCTTCTATGGAGCTATCAAAACCCGTAGACTATCTTTGAGGTTGTCCTCGAAATGAACAAAACACTCATATTTATATGCCACTATGCCTCGCGCATAGTAGCTAAATCGCAAGAATTTCGCTTCATATTTAGCCACAGATTTATCCCTTGAGTCAAATTCAAAATCTCCCTCCTCCGAGCATCGACATAACTAGCGCCCACATATTTTCCTTGGAAAGCAGTCTTGAAAAATCCCCAGGTTAATCGGTCGGGCTGAGTACCCTCTTTAACTGTGAGCCACCACTGTTAGGCTTCATTTCATAGCAACAACACTGCACCTTTTAGTTTCTACTCGGGGGTGTAGTCGAGGTCGTCCATGATCCTCTTTGTGGCCTCAATCTAATATTTAGCCACATTAGGGGCAACTCCAGCAATACCTCTAAAAATCTCAGCCCCATTAGATAGGAGTTGCTCCTTAATCGACCCACGACCTACAGTAACAGTATTAGGCCCAGCGACCCTTTCCAAAATTCGTAACATAGCTTGGGATAACGCGTCATCCCCAGTTGCATGATCGTGTGACCCAGTCTTAGTCACAGGTGAAGTCGGTGCCTCTCTAGCTTTATTATTAGGCATATGGCCCGATGACGAAGACCTACACCAAGCACCTCCATGGCCTCCACCGCGGCCTCTTGTACCCCTTCCACGAGTACCTCTGGTGCTCATATTGAATTATGCTTTTATCTATATTAACAATTTTATGCATCAATTTTACAATTCCAGTGTTTATTAACAGATATTTTATGGAAACATTATCAGTAATTCAAAGTTTTGTTTTCATAGATCACATTCTTTACTACAGTTTTAGTTTTACCCTAAAATAGAGTATTTCAGTACAATCTACTACCTATAGTAGTCTCAGTATTTCAGTTAAACAAACAGTAGTTTTAGAAGACTTACAGAATCAGCGTCGGAGACTCAGTGTACAACACATTCAGTAAAATATTTCCAAGTATTTCAAATCATTTGAAATAGTTCTTTTGAAAATTTTAAGTTTTTAGAGAAACCCAAATCTACAGCCGAGTTTTGTAACTTAGCTCTGATACCACTAAATGTAACACTCTAAACTCGGCCTAGACATTATGGCCGAATCTGTGATGTCACATTGAAGTGTGTTTCAAAAAAGATAATCTCGTTTAAAAATTCGTGTTATCTTAACACCCCTTTTGTGAATTTAACATATGTTTATAGAATATCTTGTTCATTGTTAAAACTCAAGTTGTCTTAGCAAAATGTTGAACATATTAGATTCTCATTACGTTTTGATAACAAGGTTTGTTGCGAAAGCTTTTTAAAATATGTTGCGTATACGTGGTGTTTGAAAAGCATTGTTTTTTTTTCGAAAACTCGCGACCAGCCACTAGTAGATATAAATCAAATAAATAAATCCCAAATTAAAAATAAAAACTTACAGAGGCGTTATTACAAAACAAAATACCCAAATTAAAATACTTATAAGTTAAAACTTAAAAATGAAAGCAAATGCATTTGTGTGGCCACTGTCGAGTCTCTCGCAGCACAGATCCGCCTAAGGATTACCTGCGCAGAAAAGCAGAAGGGTGAGTTTATGAAAACTCAGTATGTAATTCCTTATTAAACAAACATTCAGTCATACAGTGGCAAATCACAACCTGGGCCTAAGCCCGTTTCAGTAACAGTTCATTTCCAGTTAGGGCTTTAGCCCATTTCAGTATCAGTATCAGTGTGGGCCTTAGCCATTTTATTAACAGAAACAGAATGCAAATAGAAATCCTACACATCCATCCTCTACACTCTACTCCGTCCAGCCCTGTACTCCATGTGGGGATAAAATCAACCAACCCATCCCTACATTCCAAAATATAGCACCGGTTGCGGCGCTAATAGTATATGCAGCAGAGCTGCCAGTACAGTGCACTTCCTCCAAATATAATAAACCTATCCCCATACAATATGTCATTTCATAATATCATACACGTACGCAACATGTCATGCTAAATTACAGTCATACATATCATAGGGGTATATCAGTCATTTTACCTCATAGGGGGTATAAAAGTCATTTCACCAAACTAGGGTCTAGGTATACTTTTTGACCCATCAGTAGGTCCACAGTTGTCTCGGGCGGCCCGTGCAACCCTAACAATCAAATAGTGAAAATAGGCCTAAGGCCCATATTATGGGCCCACATATCCGTGTGGCTTGTTTATCCCAGTAATGGCCCTGGCTGTACGAACTACACCGCCTAGCCTAATATTCTCCATGCTTTCACGCGGTTTACCAGCGTGGGGCCCTCACGGCCCATTTGGGCCCAACGTGGCCCAAAACGGCCTAAGCCCATAAAACCTCTCATGGTGGCCTCCGCCATTGAAAACACACATTTAGGCGTTCGGTTTACCACACAAGCGAGCGCACGCTTGTGTAGCGTCAATAATCATATTTTTTTGGCTTTTGCCGATCTACGTTTATAGCAGTGTGGTCACACACCTGTTTACGAAAACGTACGAATAGCCCACGGGCACCAAACCTACATTCAATCAAGATATTCTGTTAGTCACTTGATATTAGGGTTAGTCACCCTTTTCTATCACTTAACTCAAAATAACATTTGATACTTTCCATGATTGCAAGAGTGTGGTTAGCTCTGTTTAAACCGTTGATGAAGGCTAAGTCACCCACCTTATCGAATAGCTGTATTAACAGAAAAATTCATTAACGATGATCACATAAACACATGACTTGAATCAATATACTAGCTTATTGAAAACAAAAAACCAAGGATAGGGGAAAATAGGGCAATCGGCCATCACCCTCCTATACAAGTCATGCTCTAGTTGAACACAATAATTACAAATAGAGTTATCTTGATCGAGTGATGAGTGAAAGGTTTTGACTACTTCAGTATTTACTTGCAAACTTCTTCACTCCTCGAGAAGTTCTAGAAACCGAAAGAAACACCACGCCTAAGGGAAGGAAGATAAGAATAGGCAAGAAGAGAAAGGAGTATTCGACTTTAAACAGTGCGAGAGTACTTACCGATTTGTAACACCCCGTACCCGAGACCGTTGCCGGAGTCGGACACGAGGGGTTCACAGACCAAATTCGCTTACTATCGCAGTCCATTTTAAAATTTTCCAGGCAGTTGGCTAACTGCCAAACTGTCACCTTAAAAATCATATATTGAGTTTCATAACTCAAAAATCAGTTTCGTAATTTTTCCCTGAAACTAGACTCATATGCCCATCTACATATTTTTTTCTAGAATTTTTGGTTGGGCCAATTAGTACAGTTTATTAGTCAAAGTCTCCCATGTTACAGGGATCGACTACACTGACCTTTGCGCATTACGACTTGGATATCTCCCTACACAGAGCTTCAATACTGATTTCGTTTGCTTCTATAGAAACTAGACTCAGAGAGGAATCTATACATATATGGCATGACTCCTAATTATCTCTGGTTAATTTATAATGAATTTCCAAATTCGGAACAGGGAATCCAGAAACCGTTCTAGCCCTGTCTCACGAGAACCTGAATATCTCTTAACATACTGTCCATATGATTGTTTCGTTAATTTCCTATGAAAATATATTCATCAAGGTTCGTTTACATAATTTATTCATTATTTAATTCCAATCCTACTATTTTTAGTGATTTTCCAAATTTACATCACTGCTGCTGCCAGCATCTGCCTTTAAGGTAGACTTTACCTATTTCATAGTTTCCATGATTCAACTAGCCCTTTTAGCGTAAATAGCACAAATTATGATAGTGATTAACCATTCCATACCAAATGATTATAACATTATGCTCAAACATATATAAGCCATTTTCGCATGGCTATATACATTAACCAAAATATTCTTCCGCCACTAGTCTATTTTATACATGCCATAAGATAATCCGGCACATAGCAGTACCAAACAGTGGATAGTGATAGTGTGACTAGTTGCTGACGATCCCCGAGCCTGTAGCTTCGCAATGAGATCTATAAAACAGAGGAAACAGAGTAAACGGAGTAAGCATTACAATGCTTAGTAAGTTTTAAGCAATGTCAACAGATAACAATCAAATTATAACATAGTTGTTCGTATTTTTATTTCACTCTTCCTTCGGGCATACCATCCCTTTACCGAATATGCACATCTCATCATATACAATATGCAGATAAACTTTCACATAAAAGTGAGCTCATGTGACATAGATATATCGTATGATTTCACATCACCTCTCACACTGATCCGATGTCACATAATCATAGGAATAGTCTCATAGATTGCTCTCGTATGCATCACATAACTACCTTATGATTTAGTGCAAATCAAGCTCACATATAAACTTGGAGTACATACCTGTTTAACCTTTCGCATTGAATATATTTATAAGCAATTCTTATTACGAAGTCTTACCCGGACATAATCTCCACACGAAGTTATCGGGTCTTACCCGGACAAAATTCCCACACGTAGTCATCGGGTCTTTAGAGCTCGGATATAGTACGAGCACAAAGCTTACGGACATTAATCAGTGATAATATTCTCGCATAAAGCCTGCGGGGTTTTAACCCAGATATAGTACTGACACAAATGCCCTTCGGGACTTATCACATTTATACACTTTCACATCCATCACGTTGGCCACTCGGCCCTGTCACATATATACACTTTCACATTCATCACATCGGCCATTAGGCCTTATTACATATATACACTTTCACATTCATCACATCGGCTATTAGGCCTTATCACACATATACACTTTCACATTCATCACATCGGCCATTAGGCCTTATCACATATATACACTTTCACATTCATCACATCGGCTATTAGGCTTTATCACGCATATACACTTTCACATTCATCACATCGGCCATTAGGCCTTATCACATATATACACTTTCACATTCATCACATCGGCTATTAGGCCTTATCACACTTTCACATTCATCACATCGGCTATTAGGCCTTATCACATATATACACTTTCACATTCATCACATCGGCCATTAGGCCTTATCACACATATACACTTTCACATTCATCACATCGGCCATTAGGCCTTATCACATATATACACTGTCTTGGCTGAATCTACATCTATCATTTTCCAATATCAGAATTTAGAATTCACGTATGGGTTTAATCAATAGCTTATGAGCAACTAGAACAAGTTTATCAAGGTTTACAACACAATCTCAAATTCAGCACAAGCTGTTTTTCCTGAGCAATAGTCACTAAATCATTTATAATTGGAGCTACAAAACTCCAAATCACTTTCCGTTAATTTATCCTGAATATAGACTCGTATATATTCCATCCATAAAATTTCAAGAATTTTAGGTTTGTCTAATCAATACCAGATTTTTCTTAAAGTTTCCCCTGTTTCACTGTTTGACTAATCAGACCACTCTTCACTAAGAATCAGATTTCTCATTTTACAGAATTCAAAATGTGTTGTATTTGATTTCATTTGAAATTAGACTCATTAAGGAGTCTAAGCATATAAATTTTATCTTATAACCATTTTTGTACAATTTATAATGATTTTCTAAAAACGGAACAGAGGATTACAGTGTCATTCTGCACTGTCTCACACAACTTTAAATATCTCATTATCGGAAATAAATTTTCTTACACGGTTTCTTTTATAAGAAACTAGACTCATTAAGCTTTAATTTCATAATTTATTCAGCCTCCCATTCAACTCCAACAATTTATGGTGATTTTCTAAATTCATGTTACTGCTGCTGTCCTGAGCAGGTTTATCACAATTTTACTCTTCTGACATATCCTTTTAGCACTTCATAATATCATATCCATTTGGCAACATATCATATCAATAACTTACCTATACTTCATAATAGCCATTAGGCTATATGCATAAAAATTTACAATAGAGTTATGATTCTTTTAATATGTGCTTAACATATCATACTCAATCACATTATAGGCTTTAATACTTAAAACTTACCTCGATCGCTAATGTACGTCAATTCCGACTATTCGACCAATTTCCCTTTTTCCACGATCCGACTTTGTTTCCATAAGCTCTTGATGCTCAATCAACAATTTTTAACTTCAAATTTGCAAAGAGCAATGTCATCACTTTACATAACAGAAATTAAATTTCATTACTTAAACTATCCACGACAATCACCTTCCGAGCACCTTAATTTTCTTTAAGCTAAACCACCTCATAGTATACATATACACATTCGGCTAATTATAAAACAAATCAGCACTCATAACCGAATCATTGACTAAAATCACATTCGGTAATATGCTTTTAAATAATTTCAATATTTATTAACATCTAAAACTAATTTGCTTGGGGTGCCGTGAATTATTCAAATCGGCCGAATATCATTGAATCTCTAAAATCATGCTTATAACCACTTGGCCGAGTTTCACATTTCAAAGCCACATATATATATTATTCAAAGTATTTAACAACACTTAAAAATCCAAAACCATAAAACTCAATTCATATAACACCAAACTCAATGCTAAATCACCCTAGGCACATTCGGCACTAGCACAAGCACACACACATTTAACTTTTCTAAAATTCAACTTTAACAAGCTTCCTATGCTTCCATGATAAAAACCGAATGCTCATCTTACCACCAACATGCATATTTAATTATCTCAAGCCTCTCTTAATCAATTTTATTCATAATAGAATGAACTCAACAATCCATTACTCATACAAAACAACATAACCGAAAGCCTTACTCATTCCAAAAATTCAAATCTCAACTTGGTCACAAAAATAACTTGATATCTCACCAACACAACATCAACACCAAGCAAGAATGATGCATCCATGGCCGAGTGTCATTTCCATCACATAGCAAGATTTAGACCATGGGCTAGGTAGAACTCAAGCTAACAACTAAAACATGCATGCATCTCATGGAACATCATCAAACATACCTTAGCCTAGTTACATGCATGGCCGAACCTCTTCAATCTTTCTTCTTCCTTCCTCCTTAAATTTTCGGCCAAGGATGAACCAAAGGATGAACACTTTTTTTTTGTTTTTCTTTCCTTCAACTCACGGCAAGGGGGGGGACAATCACACATATCCTTTCTTTTTTTTTTTGTTTCTCATCCTACTAACACTAATATTTTATTGCCCATGCTCTTTATTTTATTGTTTCCTCCCATGATGCACCAACACAACATGTCTATGACATGTTTTGCCCATCACCCTTTGTCCATCCTAATGTCATGGCCGGCCACTACTAGATGGGGGGAAAATTGACATGCAAGTCCCCCCTTTTTTAACATGCACTAATAGGTCCTTATGTTTTGATCTATCACATTTCAAAAATGTCACACATAAGCCCTATTGACTAAATTCACATGAAATTTACTAAATCGAAGCTTAAAATTTTCACACATTTATTTTAGACAATAAATATCATGTTCAAATAATTTGGTTACTCGGTTTAGCGGTCTCGAAACCGCTTTCCGACTAGGGTCAAATTAGGGGTGTCACAACTCTCCCCCCTTTAGGGATTTTCGTCCCCGAAAATTTCCACCGATGCATAGTTTAGGATAACGTCCTCTTATTGAATTATATTCGTATAAACATTAGCTCATCGATGGCAATTGTAATTCATTATTGATTTCGCATCGATCTATAAAATCATTTTCTTATCTTAAAACAAATACATAAACATTTCTACAGGTATGCACAAATATCTCATTTTCTTGATTTCATAAGCAATAATCACTTAACTTAATTCACAAATGCATTTCAAACACATATTAAGCACATATTAACATGTATAATTCACATCATCAACCCACATTTTCATTCATGAATAAGCTGTAACCTAACCGAAAGTACACATATACTCAAACATCCCAATAAATATCCTTTATAACTTTATCACATCTCAATATTCAACTTAACTCATTTCCAAAAGAAAAGTCAACTTCCACGTACCTGAACATTTAGTTCATTTAGCACATTCAATCATAGTTAACGTTACCCGTATACAGTCGAATAGGCATAAAGCCTAATATAATACACTGGCATGAGATTTATTCTAGCGCATAACTCGTATATCCAAAATTATCAACATTCCTCAAAAATTCTTTCAAACTTTCGAATGTCGAAACTTAATCAAAATAATTTCTTGAACAAGATTAACAGAATAGTGTCCATTCAGCAATAGCACATATAGCTCTTACAATGCCATATCCTAGATATGGTCTTACATATTCTCACATATCGAGCCGATGCCATGTCCCAGACATGGTCTTACACACTATCTCAAATCAATGCCTTCGTCCCAAACGAGGTCTTACATGAATTCCACTTCACACACTTAGTGCCCACTGACCGATCTCGCACTCATAGTGCTCGGTTAAAGGAATTCGCACACACACAGTGCCTCTAATTATTCACATACATAGTGCTCTTATTCATTCGTTAATACACATTGATATGACTTAACCAAGTCTATAAACATCATGTATGTACACTTTTAAACATATCATCTCATTTAAATTTGAATTCGTATAGTAATGAATACTTAAACTTTGGTCAAATTACCGGCACGAAGCCTACTAGGCACGAAGGCCCGAATACACGTCACCAGCATGATTGCTCTTCGGGATTTAGCACGGATATATCACTAGCACGAATGCTCTTCGGGACTTAGCCCGGATACATCACTAGCATGGATGCTCTTCGGGACTTAGCCTGGATACATCGCTAGCATGAATGCTCTTCGGGACTTAGCCCGGATTTAGTAACTTGCACCAATGCCTTCGGATCTTAGTCCGGATATGGTCACTTAGCACAAAGCCTTCGGGACTTAGCCCGGACATCATTCGAATAACCATGCACATTTAACAATAACTCATGACACATTCGTATTTCATTTTCATTAGCAAAACTCAAACACAAGACACTTATCATTCTTGCAATTTCGGCTCAATAGCCACACACATTGAGCATGATTTTGATTTGCTTAAAACATGATCTAATCAAATCATAATTTAAGCTCTATTACTCAAGAACTTACCCCTTTCCGCTGTCCGAAATCAACTTGGTAAGGTCGCACCCTTAATATAAATAATTGATAGAAAATATATATATATAGTGGGTTTGCACACATAGTGCTTAATAATCAACCACGCACACTTAGTGCCATGTACTTTAAACTCGCACACTTAGTGCCATGCATTTCAAGCCCGCACACTTAGTGCCAATCTCACAACCGTGAACACTTATTGCCCGCACACTTAGTGCCAATCTCACAACCGTGAACACTTATTGCCCGCACACTTAGTGCTGAAAACCAACCACTCTATACGCTTCACTGCCTTTTTACATTCGACAATTTCGTCTCTACATACATATACACATATAGCAATACACATTAGTATATCATTTACATTACTTGAATACAAACACAACATGCTTATCGACCATTCAACTTCCAGTTCCATAGTCACATACAAAAATCACATTTATAGTCATAACACTCCTTCAAAATTGCATCACTTATACCCTTATAATTCAATCCAAATCGAAATTCAAATACGAGTACATGATACGTACCTGATCAACTTAATAATTTAGGCATATCTAAATGAAGTTATATCGCAAATTCTCATAGTCAGAAGCTTGCTACAGCTCGATCGGGATCAAGATTCATTACAATACAGCAAACACATTTTAATAGCCAAAAATCATCACACTATCATTTTATCACTTTATGGCATGTATAAATAGACTCACGCGTGCTACGTTAGTCCTAGAATCGACTAAACCGTAGCTCTGATACCAATAAAATTGTAACACCCCGTACCCGAGACCGTTGCCGGAGTCGGACACGAGGGGTTCACAGACCAAATTCGCTTACTATCGCAGTCCATTTTAAAATTTTCCAGGCAGTTGGCTAACTGCGACACTGTCACCTTAAAAATCATATATTGAGTTTCACAACTCGAAAATCAGTTTCGTAATTTTTACCTAAAACTAGACTCATATTCCCATCTACATATTTTTTTCTAGAATTTTTGGTCGGGCCAATGAGTACATTTTATTAGTCAAATTCTCCCATGTTACAGGGATCGACTACACTGACCTTTGCGCATTACGACTTGGATATCTCCCTGCACAGAGCTTCAATACTGATGCCGTTTGTTTCTATAGAAACTAGACTCAGAGAGGAATCTATACATATATGGAATGACTCCTAATTATCCCTGGTTAATTTATAATGAATTTCCAAAGTCGGAACAGGGAATCCAGAAACCGTTCTGGCCCTGTCTCACGAGAACCTGAATATCTCTTAACATACTATCCATATGATCGTTTCGTTACTTTCCTATGAAAATATATTCATCAAGGTTCGTTTACATAATTTATTCATTATTTAATTCCAATCCTACTATTTTTAGTGATTTTCCAAATCTACATCACTGCTGCTGCCAGCATCTGCCTTTAAGGTAGACTTTACCTATTTCATAGTTTCCATGATTCAACTAGCCCTTTTAGCATAAATAGCACAAATTATGATAGTGATTAACCATTCCATACCAAATGATTATAACATTATGCTCAAACATATATAAGCCATTTTCGCATGGCTATATACATTAACCAAAATATTCTTCCGCCACTAGTCTATTTTATACATGCCATAAGATAATCCGAAACATAGCAGTACCAAACAGTGGATAGTGATAGTGTGACTAGTTGCTGACGATCCCCGAGCCTGTAGCTTCGCAATGAGATCTATAAAACAGAGGAAACAGAGTAACCGGAGTAAGCATTACAATGCTTAGTAAGTTTTAAGCAGTGTCAACAGATAACAATCAAATTATAACATAGTTGTTCGTATTTTTATTTCACTCTTCCTTCGGGCATACCATCCCTTTACCGAATATGCACATCTCATCATATACAATATGCAGATAAAATTTCACATAAAAGTGAGCTCATGTTACATAGATATATCGTATGATTTCACATCGCCTCTCACACTGATCCGATGTCACATAATCATAGGAATAGTCTCATAGATTGCTCTTGTATGCATCACATAACTACCTTATGATTTAGTGCAAATCAAGCTCACATATAAACTTGGAGTACATACCTGTTTAACCTTTCGCATTGAATATATTTATAAGCAATTCTTATTACGAAGTCTTACCCGGACATAATCTCCACACGAAGTTATCGGGTCTTACCCGGACAAAATTCCCACACGTAGTCATCGGGTCTTTAGAGCTCGGATATAGTACGAGCACAAAGCTTACGGACATTAATCAGTGATAATATTCTCGCATAAAGCCTGCGGGGTTTTAACCCGGATATAGTACTGACACAAATGCCCTTCGGGACTTATCACATTTATGCACTTTCACATCCATCACGTTGGCCACTCGGCCCTGTCACATATATACACTTTCACATTCATCACATCGGCCATTAGGCCTTATCACATATATACACTTTCACATTCATCACATCGGCCATTAGGCCTTATCACATATATACACTTTCACATTCATCACATCGGCTATTAGGCCTTATCACACATATACACTTTCACATTCATCACATCGGCCATTAGGCCTTATCACATATATACACTTTCACATTCATCACATCGGCCATTAGGCCTTATCACCTATATACACTTTCACATTCATCACATCGGCTATTAGGCTTTATCACGCATATACACTTTCACATTCATCACATCGGCCATTAGGCCTTATCACATATATACACTTTCACATTCATCACATCGGCTATTAGGCCTTATCACACATATACACTTTCACATTCATCACATCGGCCATTAGGCCTTATCACATATATACACTGTCTTGGCTGAATCTACATCTATCATTTTCCAATATCAGAATTTAGAATTCACGTATGGATTTAATCAATAGCTTATGAGCAACTAGAACAAGTTTATCAAGGTTTACAACACAATCTCAAATTCAGCACAAGCTGTTTTTCCTGAGCAATAGTCACTAAATCATTTATAACTGGAGCTACAAAACTCCAAATCACTTTCCGTTAATGTTTCCTGAATATAGACTCGTATATCTTCCATCCATAAAATTTCCAGAATTTTAGGTTTGGCCAATCAATACCAGATTTTTCTTAAAGTTTCCCCTGTTTCACTGTTTGACTAATCTGACCACTCTTCACTACGAATCAGATTTCTCATTTTACAGAATTCAAAATGTGTTGTATTTGATTTCATTTGAAACTAGACTCATTAAGGAGTCTAAGCATATAAATTTTATCTTATAACCATTTTTGTACAATTTATAATGATTTTCTAAAAACGGAATAGAGGATTACAGTGTCATTCTGCACTGTCTCACACAACTTTAAATATCTCATTATCGGAAATAAATTTTCTTACACGGTTTCTTTTATAAGAAACTAGACTCATTAAGCTTTAATTTCATAATTTATTCAGCCTCCCATTCAACTCCAACAATTTATGGTGATTTTCTAAATTCATGTTACTGCTGCTGTCCTGAGCAGGTTTATCACAATTTTACTCTTCTGACATATCCTTTTAGCACTTCATAATATCATATCCATTTGGCAACATATCATATCAATAACTTACCTATACTTCATAATAGCCATTAGGCTATATGCATAAAAATTTACAATAGAGTTATGATTCTTTTAATATGTGCTTAACATATCATACTCAATCACATTATAGGCTTTAATACTTAAAACTTACCTCGATCGCTAATGTACGTCAATTCCGACTATTCGACCAATTTCCCTTTTTCCACGATCCGACTTTGTTTCCATAAGCTCTTGATGCTCAATCAACAATTTTTAACTTCAAATTTGCAAACAGCAATGTCATCACTTTACATAACAGAAATTAAATTTCATTACTTAAACTATCCACGACAATCACCTTCCGAGCACCTTAATTTTCTTTAAGCTAAACCACCTCATAGTATACATATACACATTCGGCTAATTATAAAACAAATCAGCACTCATAACCGAATCATTGACTAAAATCACATTCGGTAATATGCTTTTAAATAATTTCAATATTTATTAACATCTAAAACTAATTTGCTTGGGGTGCCATGAATTATTCAAATCGGCCGAATATCATTGAATCTCTAAAATCATGCTTATAACCACTTGGCCAAGTTTCACATTTCAAAGCCACATATATATATTATTCAAAGTATTTAACAACACTTAAAAATCCAAAACCATAAAACTCAATTCATATAACACCAAACTCAATGCTAAATCACCCTAGGCACATTCGGCACTAGCACAAGCACACACACATTTAACTTTTCTAAAATTCAACTTTAACAAGCTTCCTATGCTTCCATGATAAAAACCGAATGCTCATCTTACCACCAACATGCATATTTAATTATCTCAAGCCTCTCTTAATCAATTTTATTCATAATAGCATGAACTCAACAATCCATTACTCATACAAAACAACATAACCGAAAGCCTTACTCATTCCAAAAATTCAAATCTCAACTTGGTCACAAAAATAACTTGATATCTCACCAACACAACATCAACACCAAGCAAGAATGATGCATCCATGGCCGAGTGTCATTTCCATCACATAGCAAGATTTAGACCATGGGCTAGGTAGAACTCAAGTTAACAACTAAAACATGCATGCATCTCATGGAACATCATCAAACATACCTTAGCCTAGTTACATGCATGGCCGAACCTCTTCAATCTTTCTTCTTCCTTCCTCTATAAAATTTTCGGCCAAGAATGAACCAAAGGATGAACACTTTTTTTTTTTGTTTTTCTTTCCTTCAACTCACGGCAAGGGGGGGACAATCACACATATCCTTTCTTTTTTTTTTGTTTCTCATCCTACTAACACTAATATTTTATTGCCCATGCTCTTTATTTTATTGTTTCCTCCCATGATGCACCAACACAACATGTCTATGACATGTTTTGCCCATTACCCTTTGTCCATCCTAATGTCATGGCCGGCCACTACTAGATGGGGGGAAAATTGACATGCAAGTCCCCCCTTTTTCAACATGCACTAATAGGTCCTTATGTTTTGATCTATCACATTTCAAAAATGTCACACATAAGCCCTATTGACTAAATTCACATGAAATTTACTAAATCGAAGCTTAAAATTTTCACACATTTATTTTAGACAATAAATATCATGTTCAAATAATTTGGTTACTCGGTTTAGCGGTCCCGAAACCGCTTTCCGACTAGGGTCAAATTAGGGGTGTCACACGATTTGTCAGAGAACAAAAACCAAACCGCAATGAAAGGGATGGAGTATTCGACCTGGCTACCAAATAGGAAGAGGCAGTAAGAAAAACGGTTTGGAGGAAGAAAAGAGAGGAGAAGCAAGGGGTATTTGGTCACAATAGAAAGGTGGATAGAAATGAACTCTGATAACCACGAGAGTCGAAAGAGGAGGAGATGGTATTTTCGGCCAAAGCAGAATTGATCGGGGGGAAAAACAGACAAAAAGGAGTTAAAGAGCACTTGCCAAAACTAAAAACAAAGGCAATAAGGTATTCGGCCTAGGCAACAAAATGAAAAAGGGAGAAAGAGGAATTGAAACACACTAGAATCGAAAGATGCACGAAAAGAACAATAGAAATATTCGGCTTAGAAACAATGAGTGAGAAGAACCAAAATTTGGAAAAAACCCCAAAATGAAGTGACAATTTAACAACTCATAGACAAAATCCTGAGTGGTCAAAGCCCTATTCGGCTACAACTCCCCCACATTCAAATCCCACAAAATCCTCCTAATATCACTCCACCATTACCTCCTCAACCACCAAATTCAAACTCTCCTCAACTAATAGTATTTCAATCAGCTTATACTTCTCACACGATAAGAGAAGCAAAATAAAACACTCCTTGAGCATAGTAGGACTCGAAATCAAGATCCTTAGTAGCAGTATCACGCCACTATCCCCTGGACTAGCAGGCTTTTTACGTCATGTTTTAACTATATTTGTTTAAGAAGCTTACTGACTAGAGACGGGGTTTATTCAAGTAAAAAAAATTGTACAAGTCAAAGCTTGAACTTAGGACTTCTCCAACACTTCTCATGACACTCAACCACTGAAGCAAGCATGCATTTATGCAACATAACATACAACAATAAAAACTTAGATTTTGGGTCGTTACACATTGTATCCCATATGAGGTTCATCTTTAAACAAGAACCCTTACTTAAAATAGAAATGACTCTTCCTGAAATCATTGTTATATCTCATGGTTGTGGCAGCGCTAAAGAATCTCTTTGGCTGAGCACCACCAGCCCTTGATGATTTAATAGTTTTGGAAGTAGTTTTGACGCAAGCCATTGGAGAAAATTGGATGAAATATTGGAGTAGTGGAAGAAAAGATATAAGAGATTTGAATAGAAAAAATGATAAAAATGAAAGCTTTAAGAAAACTTTAAGAGATGTAAGCTGTTTAGAAGAGAAAAATAAGGGGATAGTGTGACAATTTAACAAGATTGAAACATGCTTGGGAAGTTGCGTGACGTGGAGGAGAAAAGAAGAAAATGAAGAGGATTTTTTGGGGGTAAATGTGAAGTGCCCTAATCCCAAATAGTCTAACTTTCCTCATATGGGCTCACCTAATAACAAGATTGGCCCAACTAAAAAAACTTCTTTCCCCTTAGACTTATCTGCCTGGTCAACCTCACATTGTCCACTACCCAGTTCGTCACAATGCTACGGCAAACTCCTCTTTATATTGCAATTGATCAGTTTCTTTTTTTATTCTGCCTTTGAAAATCGTAAAAATTTTTTCAAAAAAATAAGAACAGAAATGTAAACAATATTGAAGAAGTACTAAAAATAAAAGTAAAGTGAAGGAACTAAAGAAAAGAAAGATGAAAGAAATTGTTAGCTCTGACATTTCAGAAAGAAATGGAGTGCTTATCTCAACCCACATAGGCATCCAGTAGTGTTTTAAGCGTTGCCCACTAACTTTAAATGTGACCCCCATTTTCAAATCTTCGATGCTAACAGCTCCATAAGGATACACTTGGGCTACTTCAAAAGGACATGACCAGTTAGACTTTAATTTACCTAGGAACAACTTGAGCCCAGAGTTAAATAACAATACCTGTTGTCTTAGTTCAAATTGTCGCGACATGATTTGTAACACCTCAAACCCGGCCCAGATGTTATGGTCGAATTTGGCGTGTTGCATCAAAGCGTCATTCAAAAACCAAGTTGTCATTAAAAGTTTATTTCTAAAATTAAAACCTTTTTGTACAGGGTGAGTAAATCATCTCGTCACAAACGTTTGCCAAAATATTTTCCTTTAGAATATTAATTCAACTTAAGTCACAGAAGCTCTTTTGAGAACTTTGTTGTTTAAAGCTCGTGTTCTTTAGAAAACCGTGAATAATTTTGAAAACTCGAGTTTTCCTACTCTAGCAGTTTAATATAAGAAATCAAGCCCAATAAAAACTTAAACCCACAAAGGCCTTATTACATGCCTTATTACATAATCAAAAACCCAATATGAAATATATAATAAGTAAAGTCAAGTTGCAGATCCGCTACAACCGTGTGGCCACCTCCGAGTCCCTCGCAGTTCCAAATCGTCTAAGGCTTTGTATTGCCTGCACAGTTAGACAGAAAGGGTGAGTTTGCGAAAACTCAGTGTGTAATTCCTTAAAAAATACAAGTAGTTAGATATACGGTATGCAGAAACAAACTGGGCCTCAACCCATCACAGAAACAGTATCAGGAGGGCCTTAGCCCATTAGCAGAATCAGGTGGGCCAAAGTGCAATACAGAATCAATATCAGATGCAGATATGCAGACAGATTCCCAGCCCAGTTCAACCAACACACCATGTGGGGATAAAATCGACCCACCCAGCCAACACAACAAGTTTAGCACCGGTTGCGGCACTAAGTCAACAGAACGGCTCAACGCCGTAGATAGAACGGCTAAAGGCCATAAATATCGTAGCAAGACTGCCAGTTAATAGAACGATCATAAGCCATAAGTCTCACAAAAAGCTGAAAGCCTTGTACAGAACAGCTACAGGCCGTACACTTCATCCGTCAATAATAACCCAACCTCATGCAGTATGTCATGTCATAAATAATACGTGTATGCAAAGTCATACTTAGTACAATCATATATGTAAATCATAAGCACATCAGTCATACAAATCATAAGGGCATAACCGTCATTCTACCATACAGGGGTATTACGGTCATTTTACAAACTGAGGGTATTTTGGTACTTATTACGACCTTCTAGAAGGTCTATCATTGCTTTGAGTGACTCGGATAACCTACATGGCCAAAACAGTGTATATGGGCCCAAAACTCGTTGTTGGGCCCAAGTGGGCCCACACGCTCGTATGGCCCATTTATCCCAAATTCAGCTAGGGCTATGTGACCTACATAGCCCAGTCCAATATTTATCTCGAATTGTAGATTTAATCTGTGTGGGGCCCACAAGCCCATTGGGCCTACACGGCCCTTTTTGGCCCATCGAGGTCCATAATAGCCCTAGTCTACGAAAACGCACGTGGTGGCTTTTACAGTCTATCGCCCATAATTTGTGGGCTCGGTTTACCCCAGAGTGATCGCACACTCGCAAGGCCTCAAATGCCGACGTTTTAGCTTTTCGGCTTTCTGGCTTTTGCCGATTCCCAGTTAACCAAAGGGGTGTCAATACACACCTATTCCAATTTTCTGACAGTAACGTTTCACGACGTACAGTTACACACATGTTATGGATTGTAGTTGAACCGCTTCCAAGATTAAGCACCTTTGTTAACAACAACCCCATCAATAGCCTCAGCCCCTTATTAATCTATCACCATAATATTGAAAACGTTTTAACAAACTAATGCTACTTACCAGTCAGCAACCGCAACCACTTCCATCCCTTAAAACCCCGTACTCTCATTAATGCTATAACCTTCACAAGAACTATTAACCGTCTTATATGAATCCACAATCCCAAAAGAATACATTTATGCTATGATATGCTAAAAACACTTACCACAAATCGAAAGATCCCTTGCAGAAGAAAGGTAATCGGCCTACACCCTGGTTAAGGAAAATGAATCCCTAGCATTATTCGAATGAGGAAGAAAGGTGTTAGATGAAAACAAAAAGAAAATAGCCTTTAGGCTCACGAGATACAAAAAATAAAGCATGGAAATAGGAGCCACCCAAGTTTCGACTAGGGTAGCCACTTACCCAAAAATCGAAGAGATGAAGCAATGGTTAGGAATGAAAAGTATTCGGCTTCCTTGAAAAGAAAAGAAGCAATGAAAGAGCAAGAAGTAATTGTGTTCGGCCTAAACAAACTTTAGAAACAAAAGAAGAAATATTGAAGACAAAAGAGTAATAGTTTCGGCTAGAAAGAAAAGAATAGGTAGTCAATATTCGACCAATGAGAGATTCGACAGCTTTAGAAACAAAGGAGAGAGGAAAAAGGTTTGAGTAGAACAACACAAGATATTCGGTATGTTGACACAAAAGACTTTCACTATAAAAACCTAAAGAAACACAAATGACAGCCAAGGAAGTCGTCACTAGAGAGAAAAGAAGCTAAAAACAGACAACCCCAAAATGCCTAAAAGGTAATTCGGCCACTACTCAATACCATTTGTCGAAAATGCACACCCCCAAACCCTTTGGCTGAATTTTGCATCATCAAGCTGCCCATTTCGGCTACAACTCTTCCCCACTCAAACTCCTTGAAAATCTCCTTGATTCTTTCCCTGATATCCTCGACAACCAACCACAAGACCAATTCAAACTCTCCATCACCAGAGTTCAAATCCAACACTAACTCTTATTGTCCCATGATAGCAAAATAATTACTCCCTGCTTTCCATGGGATTTGAACCCTTACTCTTACAATAATCATGCCATGCTACCACCACTAGGCCACAAGCTCACTTGTGTCATCAATCAGTCGTAATAAAATATAAGCCCTACATACCAACGTCCAGATTCATTTAAGAGAAAAAATTTAAATAAATTGCAAGACTTAAACCCAGGCTCCCTTGCAACCTTAATGATGCCACAACAATTAGACTACATACTTCCTTGTGTCATTTATTTAACACAAAATTTAAAAGGCCTTCATCCAAGCATCCAGGGTTTTATTCACTTAAAACCAAAATTTGCTAAAGCCCAGATTTGAACCCAAGATTTCTCCAACACTTCTCAGGGCCATTAAACACTTGAGCAGTCATGTAATTGTGTCATTTCGTTGCAAAATTAAATACTTATATACAACCTCCTTACGGACCCATACTCAAGGCCCAATACTTCTAGGCCCAAATTTTGGGCGTTACAATTCTACCCCCTTAAAGAAATTTTGTCCTCGAAATTTCCAACTATCAACGCAATCGCTTAACTTAACCTACACCACCACATTCCTGCTGCACACTCTAGTACCCAACTATGAATATAACACATTATGGATAAAGTACGTACCAGTATTTGCATCTGGAGCATCTCCGCCCTCTCGGCGATATACTGCATAGACCAAAGCTGGTTGCCTCGCCTTAGCTTGACCAGCACCTCTACTTGGTGCTCCACGGCCCAAACCGTTTCCACCTCTAGCCTGACCATGGCCTCTTGACGGCTATTGACCACCTCTCGCTGGCTAAGCAACACCCTGCCCTGCAGCTTGCATCCACTCAGGCCTCTGTGGACAATCTCTCACAAAGTGCTCCACTGATCTGCACCTGAAACACGTCCCATTCCTTTTTCGACTGTCACCCCGATGGTAGTTCTCACAACCCGCACAAGGCTGTGATCCAATAATAGTAATAGGGGCCCTAACCCAAACTGGCCCATCCATTCTAGCCTTTCTCTTAGCCCTCCGATCCTAATTGGAGGGTTCTAAATCCCTCTTATCCGTGGTCTTTTCTTTTTCCCGGTTCTGACGCTCAGAGCACTGAACCTCTACAGCAATCTTAGCTTTCCCCACTAACACGGCAAAGTCCCGCTTCCTCTGTGGAGTTATCAACACTCGGAGGTTGTCCCTGAGGTCATCCTCAAATGAACATAGAGCTCGTATTCCATTGCTACTATTCCTTGACTATACCAACTAAGTCGCAAAAACTCTGCCTCATACTCAGCCACAGATCTGTCACCTTGAACCAAATTTAGAAATTCCTTTCAACGAGCGTCCACATAGCTGGTGCCTACACACTTTCCCTGAAACGTCGACTTGAAGAACTCCCAGGTCAATTGATCAGATGAGGTACCCTCTTTTACCGTAAGCCACCACTGATAGGCTTCATCTCTCAGCAAGGACACAATATCCTTCAACTTTTGTTCTGATGTACAGTCGAGGTCATCCATAACTCTTTCGGTGGCCTCCAACTAGTATTCTACCACACTTAGGACCACCCCAGAAACTCCTCTAAAGATCTCTGCTCCATTTGACCAGAGTTGTTCTGTAACTGACTCGCGGCCCGTAGTAACGGTATTCGACCCAGCAGTACCAGCAACCCTTTCCAAAATTTGAAGCATCACCTGGGACAGTGCGTTATCCCCAGTATCTCGATCGAATGACCCTGTCTTAGCTACTGGTGAAGCCGGTGCTTCCCTTGCCTCAATGTTGGGCATGTGCCCCGATGCCGATGATCCAGCTCTAGCAGCTCCACGGCCTCCGCCGCGACCTCTTGCACCCCTTTTAGTGCTCATTTCCACAATGCGTATTATCTGGTTTAAGAATTTTATGCAAATTAGTTATAATTTCAGTAATTAAGCAGATGTCTTATGAGAAACAGTAGTTTAGAGTTTGTTTTCGCATCTGCAAGCTCACTACAGTTTTTCAGTTTACTCTATCTATGGAGTTTCAATGTAGTGTAACTATATATAGTAGTTTATCAGTATAACATTTCAGTCTATAATAGTAAACAGAGTCAGAGAACTTACAAATTTGGTGCCGAAGACTCGGTGTGCCACACTTTTTAGAAAAATGCCTCAAAACACTCTACATATTTCAAAGCAACCTCATGAAATACAAAATTTTGAAAACCCATTCCATAGCTGAGTTTTGCAACCTGGCTCTAATACCACTAAATGTAACACCCCAAACCCGGCCCAGACATTATGGCTGAATCTGGTGTGTTGCATCAAAGCGTCATTCAAAAATTGAGTTGTCATTAAAAGTTTATTTCTAAAATTAAAACCTTTTTGTACAGGGTGAGCAAATCATCTCGTCACAAACGTTTGCCAAAATATTTACCTTTGGAATATTAATCCAACTTAAATCGCGGAAGCTCTTGTGAAAACTTTGAAGGCCGTAAATATCGCAGCAACGCTGTCGGTGAACAGAACAGCTTTAAGCCATAAGTATCATAGAAAGGCTGAAAGCCTTGTACAGAATGGCTACAGGCAATACAGTTCCTCCGTCAATAATAACCCAACCCCATGTAGTATGTCATGTCATAAATAATACGTGTATACAAAGTCATACTCAGTATAGTCATATATGTAAATCACAAGCACATCAGTCATACAGATCATAAGGGCATAATCGTCATTCTACCATATATGGGTATTACGGTCATTTTACACTATTGGGGTATTACGATCATTTTACAAATCGGGGGTATTTTGGTACTTATAACGACCTTCTAGAAGGTCTATCATTGCTTCGAGTGACTCAGATAACTTACATGGCCAGAATAGTGTATATGTCCCCAATGGGCCCAAGTGGGCCCACACGCTCGTGTGACCCATTTAGCCCAAATTCAGCTACGACTATGTGACCTATATAGCCTAGTCCAATATTTATCTCAAATTATAGATTTAATCTGTGTGGGGCTTACGAGCCCATTGGGCCTACAAGGCCCTTTTCGATCAATCGAGGCCTATAACGGCCCCAATCCACAAAAATGCACGTGGTGGCCTTTACAGTCTATCGCCTATAATTTGTGGGCTTGATTTACCCCACGAGCGATTTTACCCTCGCGAGGCCTCAAATACCGACGTGTTGGCTTTTCGACTTTCTGGCTTTTGCCGATTCGCAGTTAACCAATGGGGTGTGAATACACACCTATTCCAATTTTCTGCCAGTAACATTTCACGACAAACAGTTACACACCTCTAATGGATTGTAGTTGAACTGCTTCCAAGATTAAGCACCTATGTTAACAACCCCATCAATAGCCTCAGCCCCTCAGTAATCTATCACCATAATATTGAAAACGTTTTAACAAACTAATACTACTTATTAGTCAGCAACCGCAACCACTTCCAGCCCCTAAAACCCCGTACTCTCATTAACGCTATAACCTTCACAAGAACCGTTAACCGTCTTATATGAATCCACAATCCCAAAAGAATACATTTATGCTATTCTAAAAACACTTACCACAAATCTAAAGATCCCTTGTAGAAGGAAGGTAATCGGTCTACACCCTGGTTAAGGAAAATGAATCCCTAGCATTATTCGAATGAGGAAGAAAGGTGTTAGATGAACTTATTCATACAGTAAACAAAAATAAAATAGCCTTTCGGCCCACGAGATACCAAAAATCGAGCATGGAAATAGAAGCCACCGAAGTTTCGTGTAGAGTAACCACTTACCCAAAAATCGAAGAGATGAAGCAACGGTTAGGAATGCAAAGTATTCGGTTTCCTTGAAGAGAAAAGCAACAATGAAAGAGCAAGAAGTAATTGTGTTCAACCTAAACAAACTTTAGAAACGAAAGAAGAAATATTGAAGACAAAAGAGTAATAGGTTCTCGGCTAGAAAGAAAAGAATAGGTAGTTAATATTTGGCCAATGAGAGATTCGACATCTTTAGAAACAAAGGAGAGAGGAAAAAGGTTTGAGTAGAACAACACAAGATATTCGGTATGTTGACATAAAAAACTTGCACTATACAAATCCCGAAGAAACACAAATGATAGCAAAGGAAGTTGGCACTAAAGAGAAAAGAATCTAAAAACAGAGAACCCCAAAATGCCTAAAAGCTAATTCGACCACTACTCAATACCATTTGACGAAAATGCACACCTCCAAACCCCTTGGCCGAATTTTGCATCATCAATCTGCCCATTTCAGCTACAACTCACTCAAACTCCTTGAAAATCTCCTTGATTCTCTCCCTGATATCCTCCACAACCAACCACAAGACCAATTCAAACTCTCTATCACCAGAGTTCAAATCTAACACTAACTCTTTTCATCCCCTGCTAGCAAAATAATTACTCCTTGCTTGCCATAAGATTCGAACCCTTGCTCTTACAATAATCATGCCACGCCACCATCACTAGGCCACAAGCTTACTTGTTTTATCAATCAGTCATAATAAAATTTAAGCCCTACATACCAACGTCTAGATTCATTTAAGAGCAAAAATTTAAATAAATTACAAGAGCCAAGACTTGAACCCAGGCTCCCTTGCAACCTTAATGACACCACAACCACTAGACCATATGCTTCCTTGTGTCATTTATTTAACACAATAATTTAAAAGACCTTCATCCAAGCATTCAGGGCTTTATTCACTTAAAACTAAAATTTGCTAAAGCCCAGATTTGAACCAAAGATTTCTCCAACACTTCTTAAGGCTATTAAACACTTGAGCAGACATTTAATTGTGTCATTTCCTTGCACATTTAAATACTTATATACAACCTTTTTACGAACCCATACTCAAGGCCCAATACTTCTAGGCCCAAATTCGGGGCATTACATGATTATTTTATCATTCCATTTCTTGGTCTTTTCCTTTTACAGCTTAGCATTCTCATATGTTTGGGGCCAAGAACTCCTTCATTTCATTCAGTCCTAACAACCTTTTGTTGCCAGTAGTGACCCAATCCATGTGCAGCTTCTTAATAGCCCAAAATGCTTTGTGCTCAAGTTAACAAGAATGTAAGATGGCTTGCCATAGACAAGCTTAAAAGGTGACATCCCCAGCGGAGATTTTTATGCAATATGATACGCCCAAAAAGCTTCATCCAATCTAGTAGATCAGTCCTTACGAGTAGGATTCACCATTTTTTTCTAATTTTTTTTAATTTCCCTGTTAGAAATTTCACCTTGTCTATTTGTTTGGGGGTGATATGCTGTGGAAATCTTATGTTTCACCCCGTAACGATGCAAAGCATTGGCTACCAACTTGCAGTTGAAATGAGACCCCTCATCGCTATTAATGGCTCTAGGTGTACCAAATCTTGTAAAAATGCTCTTGTGTAAAAAATTCATCACTGACTTTGCATCATCAGTAGGAAGAGCAACAGCCTCAACCCACTTAGAGACATAGTCTATTACTAACAGTATGTACACCTTGCCCACTGACGTTGGAAATGGACCTATAAAGTCTTTTCCCTATACATCAAACAACTCAATCTCTAATATACTTTGCAATGACATTTTGTGTCTCCTATATAGATTCTGTATTCTTTGACAATAGTCGCATGACTGATAAAATTCATGAGCATCCTTGAATAGGCTTGGCCAATAAAATCCTGATTGAAGTACTTTGGCAGCAATTCTCATCCCTCCAAAATGTCTTCTGTATAGAGCTGAATGACAATGCTGGAGAATGCTATGTATTTTGTCATTAGGAGCACATTTCCTAATTATTTGATCAGCACAATGTTTAAACAAGAAAGGTTCTTCCCAATGATAGTGCTTGGAATTATGAAGAAATTTCTGTCCTTTCTGGCTGTTGAGATCGAGTGGCAACACACCACTCACTAAATAGGTCACTATGTTAGCATACCAAGGTAATGTTGTGGCAACTAATAACTGTTTGTCTGGAAATTCTTCTTTAATTAGTGTATCATGAATACCTTTACTTCCAAATTTTATCCTCAACAAGTGATCAACCACTTGATTCTCAGTCCCTTTTTGATCTCTAATTTCTAAGTCAAACTCATGTAGCAACAATATCCACCTAATCAACTTCGACTTAGCATCTTTTTTGCTCGTTAAATACTTAATAGCAGAGTGGTCTGTGTAGACTATGACCTTTATACCAACTAGATATAAACGAAATTTATTTAACGCGAACACTATAGCCAATAACTCCTTTTCTGTGGTGGTATAATTAAGTTGTGCTTCTGATAATGTTTTACTAGTATAATATATTGTCCACAGTATTTTGTCTTTCCTTTGCCCCAGCATGGCCCCATAGCATAATCACTAGCATCACACATGAGTTCAAAAGGTAGTATCCATTCCAGAGCTACTACAATTTTAGTTGCTGTGATTTTTTCTTTAACTCTTCAAAGGCTGCCAGACACTATTCATTAAAATTAAAAAGTCTATTTTGCTCCAACAAAGTGTACAAGGGTTTAGATAGCTTCGAAAAATCCTTAATGAATTTTCTATAAAAACCCGTATGACCAAAGAAACTTTTAATACCCTTGAAACTGGTGGGAGGTGGCAGTTTTTCTATCACTTCAATTTGTGCTCTGTCTACTTCAATTCCTCTCTGTGATATCCTATGCCCCAGGACAATTACTTCACGAACCATGAAGTGACATTGCTCCCAATTTAAAACAAGATTCTTTTCTTCACATCGACATAGAACCAATTCCAAATCTTTCAAACAATCTTCAAAATCATTCCCGAACATAGAAATATCGTCCATGAAGACTTCAAGAAAATTGTCCACCATGTCAGAGAATATGGCGATCATACAACATTGAAAAGTTGTCAGGGCATTACATAACCCGAATGACATTTGTCTGAACACAAAAGTACCCTATGGACATGTAAAAGTTGTCTTCTCTTGGTCATTGGGAGCTATGGAGATCTAATTATATCTTGAATAACCATCCAGAAAATAGTAAAAAGCTTTCCCAACTAGCCTATCCAACATCTGATCAATGAATGGTAGGGGAAAATGGTCTTTCCTCGTACCTAGTTAAGCTTGCGGTAATCCATACATACTCTCTGTCCCATGACTATACGAGTTGGTATGAGCTCATTGTTTTCACTACTTACTGGAAACATGAAAATATACACACTTTTTCATGCCCTTTTTAACTCAAATTCATGCAAATTCGTAGTAATTCTTGTTGAAAAATATATAATAATTATAAAATAATTAAATTGTACTTAAATTATTACATGTTGAATTTTAATTAACTTTATAATAAATTTTGATTAATTTTGATCATTTTAGACAGATTCGTACAAAGGGAGAAAATTGGCTCGGCAAATACTGTTAGAAGCGCAAAACCAAGAAGCAATTTTTGAAGCATCGAGGAAAATTAATTTTTCAGCTGAAGACTGTCCAAATTATGAATATTAATTCATAATATAATTAATTTTAATTTTAATCCAAATTATTTTATGTTAAATAAATTATTATTAATTAATTATGAAAAGAACAAGAACCATTTGGAGAAGCATTCAAGTGTTTGTGAAAGTCTCGGTTCAACAAGAACAAGCAGAGAAGGAGGAGCAGAGGAACTTAGTCAAGCCTCGGAGAAACGGCAGATTTGATTCTTGTTCCTCATCCTTTTAATTTTATTGTTGTTGTTATGAACATGTCTATGAATAATTGTGATGTTGATATGTTTAATTTAATTAATATGGCTTAAATTTAATTGGTTGATTTCATTTAGTCCACTTAATTTATTAAAATTGTATTTGTGTTGTTATAATCCCTGGTAAGATATTTTATTAAGTAAAACCATGTCTAAGTTATTCTTGCATTACAATTGTAAGGTAACTAATGAATTAATTGTTTAAATGGATTGAAATTGTAATTAATTGAGATGATACTTAATTAGTGCATGTTTAATCATTTAAGGTAGTTGAGGGTTAAATTAGCAATGGTACCTAATGATACATTAGCCTTGCATAACTTGCAAGATTATTGTGATTAAATTGTTTCAAGGTAGGAATACATTGTTACCTCACGTAATCTTTTATTTAATGTGCTTATGAGATTTAATTTAATTGTTTGAATTGGTATAGAGATATGTACAAGAGATTATTTTTAATTTCATAAGTATGTATGTGCATTAACAAATTTGCTTATTGAAATTTTTTTAATAGGTTGAATTGACATAGAGATATAGTCAAGAGATAAATGGATTTTGGTAGGTGAGTATGTTCATATGTAATAGCCCAAAATTGGGCCTAGTTGGAACAGAGGTTTTGGGACCATAAAATTCGAGATAGAAATAATTATTTTATGATTATTTTGAGGTCTATGATATGATTGCATGATTGTGTGAAAATTTCGTGAAGAAATTCTATGCATAAAGTGCTCAATTTGAAGTTAGGGACTAAATTGAATAAGTTACAAAACTTGCATTCTAGAAGTTTCTAGTATGAAATTGCTTTGAAATATTAATTAGGAGTCTTAAATAGAAATTTGACCAATTTCTAAGTGATGGACAAAAATTGGACATGGATGGAATTTTTGAAAGTTTAGTAAGGAAGGGAATTTTGGTCATTTGGTAATTAAAAGAAATAAAAAGGGAAAATAAAGCCAAAATTGACTCATTGTTTTCATGGAGGCCGAAATTAGCATGGGGGAAGCCATGGCTAGGGTTTTCAAGCTTTCCAAATCAATAGTAAGTCCGTTCTAACCCCATTTTTCAAGTTCTTTACGTTTTTGGAATCTTGGTAATTTGATTAAGCTTATTCTAGCAATAATTTAAGCTAGGGTTCATATTTGGAAAAATACCCATAGGTGAAAAGTGTTTATTTTGCTGTTTTATGATGAGGTTTTAAATTATGTTAGACAACTTGTGCTACTCGGTTTTGAGTGAAAACGAGTAAAAGGGCTTAATCGGTAAAAATACCTAATAGTCATAAGTATATGTTAGAGTGAGAATTTGATGTTGCCATAGAAGGGAAAAGTGATCAGCATGTCATAAAACATAAGAATAAGGGATGAAGTTTAATTCCCAAGCCTATGGGCAAAAAGTGTAAATATGCAAAAGTTTAGGGGCAAAATTGTAATTTTACCAAAGTTGAGTTAAGGACTATTTTGAATATTACATTAATTAAATAAGTAAAATATGATGTTTTAGATCCCGGAAAACGAGATTTGAACCTAGAATGAGAGAAAAATCAAAAATTGGGAAAGTTGGTAAAATGGCCATTTTAGTATCGAGGTAAGTTCATATGTATAATAAGCATTAATTTATGCATGTTTAAATGTAAAATTGATATATTTATTATGATTTCTGAGGTGTTGAAAGTATGTAAGTTGGTACGATAATAATACAGCAATAATGCTGTAATTTATATTTGAAAGTTAAATTTAGTGAATTAATTGAATTATGTTAAATTAAATGATTATGGTGCCAAGCTTATGAATTGATTTAAAAATGTCTATGGTACATGAAGTGCATTGAATTTTCATACATAAATGTGATTTCTATAGTTATTGATATTGTAACAGTCTGATTTAGGGCCAAAACGGAATAGTAGTTTTGAAACCATGAATTTGAGGTTGAAAGAAATTATTTTGATTAAGTTTTAGTGTTTATATTATGATTTCATAATTGTGTGAAAATTTCGTTGCGAAATTTTATCGATTGGGTGTTTAATTTGATATTTAGGACTAAATTGAAATACGTAAAAAAATGTGTGTTCTAGTTCATAAAGTACTTTATTGAAATAGGGGTTTTAAGTAGAGATCCTTAAATGGCAATTAGACCATTATACTTTATATGGACAAAAATTAGGACATGGATGGAATTTTAAGAAAGTTTAGTAGTAAGGGCATTTTGGTCATTTGTATATTAAATGAAATAAAATGGGAAAAATAACACAAAAATGTGTTCATCTTCATTCAAGCTTGGCCGAAACTTACATGTTCTCCATAGCTAGGGTATTTCCCAAGCTTTCAAGCTCAATAGTAAGTGCATTCAAGCCCCGTTTTTAATGTTCTTTACATTTTTGAAATCCTCGTAACTCGGTCTACCTATTTCTACCATTATTTCGAGCTAGGGTTTATGTTTAAAATTTTACCCATGAATGATATGCATGTATTTTGATGTTTAATGGTAGAATATGAATGTTTGAAGTTAGTAGAACGATCTTTTCTAAGCAATTTTTAGCGAAAACGAGCAAAACGGCGTAATCGGTAAAAATACCTATTGTTCATAACTATGTGTTAGAGTGAGAATTTGATGTTGTCATAGAAGGGAAAAATGATCAGCATGCCGTAAAACATAATAATAAGGGCTGAAATTAAATTCCCTAGCCTAGGGGCAAAATCATAATTTTGTAAAAGTTAGGGGGCAAAAATGTAATTTTTTCATAATGTGATTTTTGGATTGAAATAAATAGTATAAGTGTTAAATGAGCTAAATGTGTTGTTATAGATCAATAAAGGCGTGGAATCGATCTTGAACGGGGGAAGGAAAAGGTTTTGGACTAAATTGCAAAATTTCTATATTTTGCACCGAGGTAAGTTTGTATGTAAATAATACATTAACTTCAATTACATTTTTATATTTCAGCCTATTATATGTATTTTAGCTAATTTTGAAACATAAATCGACTATTGGAGGAATAGAAATAAGTAATAGAGAGAGAAATCCCGGTTGAACATTTAGAAAGATTGAATAATATTGATGGAGCGTAGCTAGGTCACATGTATGGTGCCGAGTGCACATCATGTGTACAAGAGAGCTACGAGATACTATGTAGTAACTAGGTCACATGTGTGATACGGGATGTATCCCATGTAGACAAGAGAGCTACGGGAGAGATAAATGTAGCTAGGTCGCATGTGTGATTCCAAGTGAAGGACACCATGTAGACAAGAGAGCTACGAGATAAATTGGCTAGGAGACATGGGTGGTACTAAGTGTTCACCATGTGTACAAGAGAGTCGAATTATATGAAATATGATAGTGGGGCAGTGTGCTGAAACCATCAAGTATCGAGGATTGATCCAAATTGTTCAACGGGATAATTTTACGGTGGCATTGTAATCATGGACTTATACTTGTGATGTATGAAATGTGGTGAAAATGAATTGTGATATGTATGCTAAGTGAGGTTAATACAAAGAAAGTGTGAAAGAGTGAATTTGCAATAATACTGTTTTAGACAGTAGCAATGACGTGACTTTGAACAAAATCACCAAAATTAGTATAAATTTAATTAGAGGTTGAATGAGATATGAAATTAAATCTCAATGAGTCTATATTCATATAAAAGAAACAGAGCAAGCAAAGGAACTCTATATTTTGAGATATATATATTTGTGTATGACTTGTTCAGATTGACTATGTGATCCCCTATTCTAACTTTGATAAATCATTAAAAATTGTACAAAAACTAATTAAGAAATATAGTTTATATTTATAGATTCCTTATTGAGTCTAGTTTTAAATGAAACATGTTTCATGGATATTTGAATTTTGTACTGGGAGAAATTCAACTCGTCGTGAACAGAGGTCAAATCAGTCGAGCTGTATAATAGGGGAAACTTTAACTAATAAACTTTACTAATTTGCTGGACCAAAAATTCTAGAAAAAAATTAGTAAGAAGTTATATGAGCCTAGTTTCAGGAAACTTTTACGGATTTGAATTTTGAGTTTTGTAACTTGAGTTATGATTTATTTAGTGAACATGACGCAGGAGAGACAACTCAAATAAAGTGTAGTAAATATTGAAATTAAAAGTAGATACACTTGAGTTAATGTGTAAACATATTAGATTCTTTAATTATTATTTAGATACTTACTTACTAAGCTATATAAGCTTACTTTCTTTTCTCTCTTTTGTCTTATAGTGTCGTCCGGCATTGCTCGGGAGTTAAGGATCGTTGAAGATCTGCCACACTATCAATACTTTTGGGTATTTGAACTAAACATTTCTTTTGAATTATGGCATGTATAGTAGGCTTCGTTATTTTGTTACGTGTCATAATTGCCTAGCTTTAAAATATTGGTTACATTATTTAACAAAATTATTTTGTATAAGCCATTGAAGTTGGCTAATATTGTTCAAGACATATGTTATAATGATACATTATCTATTTGGACGACATATTTCTATTTCGGTTTCATTTAATGATATATATTATGAGCTGGTAATACCTCGAACCCTGTTTCGATGTGGAAAAAAGGTAAAGGGCGTTACATTTAGTGGTATCAGAGCTATGGTTTAGTCGGTTCTCGGACTAATATAGTATGTGTAAAAGTCTAGCTATACATGCCATAAATATACTGTGATAGTGTGGTGACTCCTGATTATTCTAAACTGTGTTTTGTTTTAATATAGTAATGGATCCTGATGGAACTGCGGCTTATGATGCTGCTAGTAATGCGCCGGCTCCCGCACAAGGGACCGCGCCTATAGAAAGTAGACTTGATACATTGAGACAGGGAGATGAGGCTCGGGATGCCTTTCTCCAAATGATGAACAATTGGTATACTGAGTTTATTCGAGCAAGCCCAAATGCTCAACCTCCTCCACCCCCTCCCATACCTCAGACGGTTCCTATAGCTGCTCAAGGCATAGATTTGGTAAGAATGAACAAGCCTCCGGTTGACAAGATTCGAATATAAGGGGCCGAAGAGTTTAGAGCAAAGATCGATGATGATCCCGAGAAAGCGGAGTTCTGGCTTGAAAATTCTACCCATGTATTTGATGAGCTCTCATGTACACCCGAGGAGTGCTTAAAGTGTGCTGTATCACTTTTGAGAGATTCAGCCTACCACTGGTGGAAGACTTTGGTAGCAGTGGTGCCAAAAGAAAGGGTTACTTTGGATTTCTTCCAGGAAGAATTCAGAAAGAAATACATAAGTCAACGATTTATTGATCAAAAACGGAAGGAGTTCCTTGAATTGAAGCAGGGCAAGATGTCTGTGGCAGAGTATGAACGCGAATTTGTAAGGCTCAGCAAGTATGCCTAGGAATGTGTGTCCACTGAGGCCATTATGTGTAAAAGGTTTGAGGATGGGCTAAATGAGGACATTAAAGTGCTTGTGGAAATTTTGGAGCTGAAAGAATTTGTAGTATTGGTTGACCGAGCTCTTAAAGCAGAAGAATTGAACAAAGAAAGAGGAAAAGCTGCTATTGAGGCTCGAGATGTCAGAAAGAGGCCGATAAGCAAGTCATTTCAATCTCAATCAAAGAGGTCCAAAGAGGCAAACCCTCGAATGACAGTTTCAGCTGGGGATTCACACAGAGATCGTGGTAGGGCATATTCAGGGTCTAAAGCTCAAGCTACTTCAGTGGCAAGTGTGGATAATGTGCGATCTAGAAAGCCCGAATGTCAGCAATGTGGCAGACAACATTTTAGTGAGTGTTGGGGAAATGAGCGAGCTTGTTTCAAGTGTGGTTCTTGCAAGCATTTTATCAGAGACTGTCCGGAGAAAGCTAAAGAAGAAAAATTTCAGAGTGCTAGACAGAGTACTACTGCTAGCAGAGGTAGACCACCGAGAAATACTGGAGGTGGAGTTAGCAGTAAAACTGTAATGAAAGATTCAGTGGCGAGATCAGAAGCTAGAGCGCCTTCTAGAGCTTATGCCATATGTGCCCGAGAGGATGCATCGTCTTCCAATGTGATTTCTGGTACATTTTCTCTCTATGATGCTATATTTATTTTGTTGATTGATCCCGGGTCTACTCATTCCTATGTTTATATGAATTTGGTATCTAATAAAAAGTTGTCTGTTGAGTTTACTAAATTTACGATTAAAGTGTCGAACCCCTTAGGCCAATATGTGCTAGTTGATAAGGTTTGCAAGAATTGCCCATTAATGATTCAAGGTCACTGTTTTCCGGCTAATCTGATGTTGTTACCATTTGATGAGTTTGACGTTATTTTGGGAATGGACTGATTGACATTTATGATGCCAAGGTAGATTGTAAATAGAAAACACTAGAGTTGAAATGTGAAAATGGTGAAACTTTGTGGGTTGAAACAGATGAATCAAATAAATTGCCTATGGCGATTTCGCACATGTCTGCACAGAAATACATGAGGAAAGGATGTGAAGCTTATCTGGCCTATGTAATGAATACTGAGCTGTCTGAATTGAAGCTTGAATCAGTACCGATAGTCTGTGAATTTCCAGATGTATTTCTAGAGGAATTGCCTGGATTGCCTCTGAACAGGGAGATAGAGTTTGCCATTGATTTGCTACCGGGTACTGTACCGACCTCGATTGCTCCATATAGAATGGCTCCAACTGAATTAAAAGAATTGAAGGCTCAGTTGCAAGAGTTAACAGACAAGGGATTTGTGAGACCGAGTTTCTCTCCCTGGGGTGCTCCTGTATTGTTCGTAAAGAAGAAAGATGGCTTAATGAGGCTTTGCATTGATTACAGTCAGCTCAACAAGGTGACTATAAAGAACAAGTACCCATTACCGAGGATTGATGATTTATTCGATCAGTTAAAGGGGGCCACAGTGTTTTCAAAGATCGATTTGAGGTCCGGTTACTACCAGTTGAGAGTTAAGGAGTCGGATGTGCCGAAAATCGCCTTTAGGATAAGGTATGGACATTATGAGTTCCTTGTGATGCCTTTCGGCCTAACAAATGCTCCAGCTATATTTATGGACTTGATGAACCGAATTTTTCCGCCATATTTAGATAAGTTTGTAGTAGTGTTTATAGATGACATTCTAATTTATTCTCGGGATGAGTCTGAGCACGCCGAACACTTGAGAACCATATTGCAAATCTTGAGAGAAAAGAAATTGTTTGCTAAGTTTAGTAAAAGTGAGTTCTGGCTTCGTGAAGTCAGATTTTTGGGACATATAGTCTCAGGTGGTGGTATTCGGGTAGATCAGAGCAAGATTTTCGCGATCATTGATTGGAAACCGCCAAAGAATAGATCCGAGGTTAGAAGCTTTTTAGGCTTGGCCAGGTATTATAGACGTTTTGTCAAGGGATTTTTGATGACTGCCTCTCCTATGACTAAGTTGCTGCAAAAGAATATTAAGTTTGAATGGACTGATAAATGTCAGCAGAGTTTTGAAAAGCTGAAAGTATGATTGATTGAAGCACCAATTTTAGTACAGCCCGAGCCAGGGAAGGAATTCGTAATTTATAGTGATGCATCATTGACAGGCCTTGGATGTGTACTAATACAAGAGGGTAAAGTGGTAGCTTATGCCTCGAGATAGTTAAAACCGCATGAGAAGAACTATCCTACACATGATTTGGAATTAGCCGCTATTGTCTTTGCCTTGAAGATTTGGCGACATTATTTGTATGGTGAAAAATGCCGAATTTTTACTGATCACAAAAGTTTGAAGATTTGATGAATCAAAAGGATTTGAATCTGCGACAGCAGAGATGGCTTGAATTATTGAAGGATTATGAGTTAATGATTGATTATCATCCGGGAAAAGCGAATGTAGTTGCTGACGCTTTAAGCAGGAAATCTCTTTTTACTTTGAGAGCCATGAATATGGGGTTAGCATTGTCTAATGATGGGTCAATCTTAGCAGAGATGAGGGCTAAACCGTTATTTCTCCAGCAAATTTGTGATGCTCAAAAGAACGATAGTGAGTTGTGAACCAAGAGAACTCAGTGCGAATCAGGTTACGACTCAGATTTTCGAGTTGGACCGGATGATTGTTTGATGTTTCGAGACAGGATATGTGTACCGAAAAATGATGAATTGATTCAGAAAATATTACATGAGGCGCACAATTGTTGTTTGTCGATTCACCCTGGTAGCACAAAAATGTATAATGATTTAAAGAAGTTATATTGGTGGCCAGACATGAAAAGGGACATTTCTGAATTTGTAACCAAGTGTTTGATCTGTCAACAAGTAAAAGCTGAGCATCAAGTGCCTTCAGGATTGCTCCAACCAGTAATGGTGCCTGAGTGGAAATGGGATAGGATTGCCATGGATTTTGTAACCGGTTTGCCTTTGACTCTTAAAAAGAAGAATGCTGTCTGGGTAGTGGTTGATAGGTTAACAAAGTCAGGTCACTTTATACCGGTACGTACCAATTATTCACTTGATAAATTAGCTGAATTATATATTGCTGAAATTGTGAGGTTGCACTGGGTACCTATGTCTATCATATCAGATAGAGATCCGAGGTTTACCTCGAGATTTTGGAAAAAGTTACAAGAAGTTTTGGGTAAAAAATTGAACTTTAGTACCACGTTTCATCCACAAACAGATGGTCAGTCGAAAAGAGTAATCCAAGTACTCGAAGATATGCTTAGATGATGTGTTTTAGAGTTTGAAGGCAGTTGGGAGAAATATCTATCTTTGGTTGAATTTGCCTACAATAACAGTTTTCAGTCAAGTATATAGATAGCACCGTATGAAGCCTTGTATGGTCGCAAGTGTTGGACTCCTTTATATTGGACCGAACTTAGTGAGAAACAGATTCACGGAGTTGATCTAGTTAAAGAAACCGAAGAGAAAGTAAAAGTAATTCATGATTGCTTGAAAGCTGCTTCAGATCGACTAAAGTCATATGCAGATTTGAAAAGAAAAGAGATTGAATTCTAGGTAGGTGATAAAGTGTTCTTGAAGGTGTCACCATGGAAGAAGATTCTGAGATTTAGCCGAAAAGGCAAGTTGAGTCCGCGTTTTATTGGGCCGTATGAGATTACTAAGAGAATTGGACCAGTGGCATATCGGTTGGCCTTACCGGTAGAGTTAGAAAGAATTCATAACGTGTTTCATGTATCAATGTTGTGACGTTATCGTTCTGATCCTTCACATGTGATTTCTCCAACAAAAATTGAGATTCGATAGGACTTGACCTATGATGAGGAACCGATTAAGATTTTGGCCCGAGAAGTAAAACAGTTGAGAAAGAAAAGTATAGCTTTAGTGAAAGTGTTATGGCAAAGACATGGAGTAGAAGAAGCTACGTGGGAACCGGAGGAAGCCATGAGAAAATAGTACCCAAATCTCTTTACCAGTAAGATTTTCAGAGACGAAAATCCCTAAAGAGGGGGAGAGTTGTAACAGCTCGATTAGGGCCAAAATGGAATAGTGGTTTTGAAACCACGAATCTGAGGTTGAAAGAAATTACTTTGATTAATTTTTAGTGTTTATATTATGATTTCATAATTGTGTGAAAATTTCATTGCGAAATTTTATTGATTGGGTGTTTAATTTGATATTTAGGACTAAATTGAAATAGGTAAAAAAATGTGTGTTCTAGTTCATAAAGTACTTGATTGAAATGGGGGTTTTAAGTAGAGGTCCTTAAATGGAAATTATACCATTATACTTTATATGGACAAAAATTAGGACATGGATGGAATTTTAAGAAAGTTTAGTAGTAAGGGCATTTTGGTCATTTCTATATTAAATGAAATAAAATGGGAAAAATAACACAAAAATGTGTTCATCTTCATTCAAGCTTGACCGAAACTTACATGTTCTCCATAGCTAGGGTTTTTCCCAAGTTTTCAAGCTCAATAGCAAGTGCATTCAAGCCCCGTTTTTAATGTTCTTTACATTTTTGAAATCCTCGTAGTTCGGTCTACCTATTTCTACCATTATTTCGACCTAAGGTTTATGTTTAAATTTTTACCCATGAATTATATGCATGTATTCTGATGTTTAATGGTAGAATATGAATGTTTGAAGTTAGGAGAACGATCTTTTCTAAGCGATTTTTAGCGAAAACGAGCAAAACGGCATAATCGGTAAAAATACCTATTGTTCATAACTATGTGTTAGAGTGAGAATTTGATGTTGTCATAGAAGGGAAAAATGATCAGCATGTCATAAAATATAATAATAAGGGCTGAAATTAAATTCTCGAGCCTAGGGGCAAAAATGTAATTTTTCCATAATGTGATTTTTGGATTGAAATAAATAGTATGAGTGTTAAATGAGCTAAATGTGTTGTTATAGAACAAGAAAGGCGTGGATTTGATCTTGAACGGGGGAAGGAAAAGGTTTTGGACTAAATTGCAAAATTTCTATATTTTGCACCAAAGTAAGTTTGCATGTAAATAATACATTAACTTCATTTACATTTTTATATTTCAGCCTATTATATGTATTTTAGCTAATTTTGAAACATAAATCGACTATTGGAGGAATAGAAATAAGTAATAGAGAGAGAAATCCCGGTTGAACATTCGGAAAGATTGAATAATATTGATGGAGCGTAGCTAGGTCACATGTATGGTGCTGAGTGCACATCATGTGTACAAGAGAGCTACGAGATACTATGTAGTAGCTAGGTCACATGTGTGATACAGGACGTATCCCATGTAGACAAGAGAGCTACGGGAGAGATAAATGTAGCTAGGTCGTAGGTGTGATTCCAAGTGAAGGACACCATGTAGACAAGAGAGCTACAAGATAAATTGGCTAGGTCACATGGGTGGTACTAAGTGTTCAGCATGTGTACAAGAGAGCCGAATTATATGAAATATGATAGTGGGGCAGTGTGCTGAAACCATCAAGTATCGAGGATTGATCCGAATTGTTCAACAGGATAATTTTACGGTGGCATTGTAATCATGGACTTCTACCTGTGATGTATGAAATGTGGTGAAAATGAATTGTGATATGTATGCTAAGTGAGGTTAATACAAAGAAAGTGTGAAAGAGTGAATTTGCAATAATACTATTTTGGATAGTAGCGGTGACGTGACTTTGAAAAAAATCACCAAAAATAGTATAAATTTAATTAGAGGTTGAATGAGATATGAAATTAAATCTCAATGAGTTTATTTTCATATAAAAGAAACAGAGCAAGCAAAGGAACTCTATATTTTGAGATATTTATATTTGTGTGCGACTTATTCAGATTGACTATGTGATCCCCTATTCTGACTTTGATAAATCATTAAAAATTATACAAAAATATTTAAGAAATATATTTTATATGTATAGATTCCTTATTGAGTCTAGTTTTAAATGAAACATGTTTCATGGCTATTTGAATTGTTTACTGGGAGAAATTCAACTCGTAGTGAATAGAGGTCAGATCAGTCGAGCTGTATAACAGGGGAAATTTTAACTAATAAACTGTACTAATTGGATGATCCAAAAATTCTAGAAAAAAATTAGTAAGAAGTTATATGAGTCTAGTTTCAGGAAAATTTTACGTATTTGAATTTTGAGTTTTGTAACTCGAGTTATGATTTATTTAGTGAACATGATGCAGGAGAGACAGCTCAATCAAAGTGGAGTAAATATTGAAATTAAAAGTAGATACACTTGAGTTAATGTGTAGACATATTAGATTCTTTATTTATTATTTATATAATTACTTACTAAGCGATATAAGCTTACTTTATTTTCTCTCTTTTGTCTTATAGTGTCGTCCGGCATTGCTCGAGAGTTAAGGATCGTTGAAGATCTGCCACACTATCAATACTTTTGGGTATTTGAACTAAACATTTCTTTTGAATTATGGCTTGTATGGTAGGCTTCGTTATTTTGTTACGTGTCATAATTGCCTAGCTTTAAAATATTGGTTACATTATTTAACAAAATTATTTTGTATAAGCCATTGAAGTTGGCTAATATTGTTTAAGACATATGTTATAATGATACATTATCTATTTGGATGACATATTTCTATTTCAGTTTCATTTAATGATATATATTATGAGCTGATAATACCTCGTACCCTGTTTCGATGTGGAAAACGGGTAAGGGGCATTACAGATATTATGGGAAATTGTAAGTTCATATGATTTTTAATAAGGCAATGTGTAATTTAATGTTATTGCCTTGATATTAAATGAGATGTAAGTTTATATGTAAGTAATACATCAATATTACTTGTATTATGATATTTTATAATAATATTGGAAATATGTTTGTGGATAATTACTTGATTGGTGAAATTGTTGGAAAAGAGAGAGAAATCCCGGTTGAACCTTCAGAAAGATTGGATGATACAGATAGTATGTAGCTAGGTCACATGTATGGTGCTGAGTGCACATCATGTGTACAAGAGAGCTACAAGACATTATGATGTAGCTAGGTCGCATGGGTGATACTATGTGTACACCATGTAGACAAGAGAGCTATGGGATATATGTAGCTAGGTCGCATGCGTGGTTTCAGGTGAAGGACACCATGTAGACAAGAGAGTTACGAGATAAATCGGCTAGGTCACATCAGTGGTACTGAGTGTTCACCATGTGTACAAGAGAGCCGAACTATATGATGGGTGAAGCTATGTGCTGAAACCACCAAGTATCGAGGATTGATCCGAAGTGTTCAACGGGAGACTCTCTATGTATTGCTTTGTGAGTTTTGTGATGAATAAGTGCAGGAACTTGGTTATGTGAATGATGTGTTCATTAAGTGACCAGGATGTGGTAAGGTTATAAACAAGTAAGTTATACATGAGGATGATTTTATGGTGACCTTGTGATCATGGGCCTATACTTGTGATGTATGAAATGTGGTGAAAATGATTTGTGATATGTATGTTAAAATGAGGTTAATACAAAGAAAGAGTGAAAGAGTGAATTAGCAATAAAACTGTTTTGGACAGTAGCAGTGATGTGATTTTGAAAAATAACCAAAAATAGTAAGAATTGAATCAGAAACTGAACGAGATATAACATTTAAGCTTAATGAGTCTATTTTCATATAAAAGAAACAGAGCAAGAAAAGGGGTTCTATATTTTGAGATATTTATATTTTTGTGAGACAGGTTCAGAATGATTACGTGATCCCCTGTCCTGACTTTGGAAAGTCACAAAAATTTGGATAAAAATAATTAGAGGCTTAAACTTATATTTTAAAATCCCTAATGAGTCTATTTTCAAGATAAATCAACAAGAACATTATTCGAGTTCTTTACTGTGAGATAATTAATTTTTAGTGAAGAGAGGTTAGAACTGTCAGAAAGTGAAACAGGGGAAATTTTAATGAATAAACTGTACTAATTGGATAAACCAAAAATTATGAAAATTTTATGGTGGAAATATATGTGAGTATAGTTTCAGGGGAAATTTACGGATCTTAATTTGGAGCTCTGTAGCTCGAATTATAAATAATTAAGTGACTATGACTCGTGTGGACAGTTTGATGTGAGCATTTATTAGTAAATTGTGAAATCGTACTTACAAGAATGTTATATACATTAAGGATGTGGAATGGAGAGGAGGAGGAGGAAAATAAATATATGTGGAATACATGGAAACTATGGTATATGAAATATTGATATAATGAAATAAATGATATGTGTTTATAAGAAAACAGAAAGAGAATGATATGTATCATGACATGTATATATATATATATATGACTAGTCTCAATGTAATGCTTGTTGGGTATGGAGTTGAATTGAAATGTTTTAGGCAAACATGTTATTTTGCGCATCTGAATTGTGGTATTTTATAAAGATATGATCTAGTTTTAAATATGAATGCTTGATGATTAAGCTGAAGATATTTGGTAAGATGATAATCTTGGTATAAATGTATAAGTGGTACTATAATAAACAAGGTAAAATGAGTGTGAGAGACACATGTATGATGACATACAAATGCTATGTTTGTGGTTTAATTGAGAATATTTAATCATTAAATGAATACCATGTTATATGCTTTTTATTTTGTATAAGTGTGTAAGAGATTAAGGTTGACCAAAACTTGGAAAATAGCCTAGGTATATTCCACACAGGCAGAGACACGACCATGTGTCTCAGCTGTGTATGGAACACGACTTTGGGACACGGGCGTGTGGAGCCTTAAAGCATGAAATTTCCAAGATTTTCGTAAGTTCTTGGTTTAGTCCCGAACCCTTTCTAAAGTATGTTTTGGGCTTCGTAGACTCAAATAAGGGGCTATGTGTAAGTGAATGGACGTTTTGAAATATAAATGAAATTTTACGGACCGTACTTTAGTTTAATGTTTGTATGTTTGTCCGGTAACGCCTCGTACCTTATCCCGGGCTTGGGTATGGGTAAGGGGTGTTACATTATAAGTTAGCAAATTACCAAGTTGCTGTGAATTTATTCTTTACAACATGAACATGAGTTTAGTAATTCCAAGTTAAGAAATGTAATTAATCTAACACAATTATGTCATATTGATTAAAATCATCTTTTGAAATCGTGCATTGGAACTTTTATTTTCTCTTTATTTATTTTACTTAGTTAAAAATCTTAGTTTTTAATTTTACTTAGTTAAAAATCTTAGTTTTTAATCACCTCCTCAAATCAAAATATTTTTTTCACCAAAGTGTTTTTAATTGCATTCATAAACAATTCTTTCCATAGTCCCTGTGGGTACTATAACTCTTAGTTGTCACTTTATTACTTGTTGTGATTGTGCACACTTGCACATTTTTGTCATTCCACTTACCATTGTGACACCTCCTTTCTTGGGTACACATTGCACAAGACTCACCCATGAGCTGTTTGAAATTGGGTAGATAATGCCAACGTCAAGCCATTTAATAACCTCTTTCTTAATAACTTCTTTCATGATCAGATTTAGTCTTAGCTACTATTCAATGGAATTGCTAGGGCAATCCTCCAACAAAATCTTATGTATATAGAATGTAGGGCTAATTCCCTTTATATCAGCTAGGGTCCATCCCAATGCCCTCTTAAATCACCGAAGAGTTTCTAACAACCTTGCTTCTTGCAAGGGTCAGCTCTGCAAATATTACTATCGGTAAAGTACTATTGTTGCCCAAGTATTCATACTTTAAATGCTGCAGCAAAGTTTTTAACTCTAGCGCAAGAGGTTCCTCTATAGAATGCTTAGGAAGACGGAAAGGTTGATTTGGTAAATCAAAGGATTCAAACTTCTTCCTAAGTCTATCCACCGTCTGCTTGGTTGCCATAAATTCACCAAATTCCTTAAGACTTACTTTATCACGCTACTCAAGTAAATCTTCATTACTGTTAGAATTGATGTGGCAATATCTTGTGAACTCCTCAACTGTTGTTTGTATTAACCCAATGGTGTGGCATTTATCATTAACATAAGTAAATTTCAAAGCATTAAACACATCAAAGGTAACCTGTTGATCATTTACCTTCATGGTCAACTCGCCTTTCTGTACATCAATTAAAGTCCTACCTGTAGCAAGAAAATTTCTTCCAAGAATAATTGACAGTCTTGGTCAGCTTCATATTCTAAAATAAGGAAATTCGTAGGAAAGATAAATTTATCCACTCTTACCAGCACATCTTCAATTTTACCTTCCGGATGCACGCGGGATCGGTCAGCCAATTGCAACGTAACCATATTAGGTCTTGCTTTTCCAGTTCCTAGATTCCTAAAAATAGACATATGCATTAGATTTATACTTGCTCCTAGATAACATGACGCCTTACCTGTAACATCCCAAAATAGGGCCTAGTAGGAATAGTGGTGTCGGGACCACAAATTCGATATCAAAATATTTATTTTATGATTATTATGAGGCTTAGAATATGAGAATATGCATGTGTTAAAGTTTCATGAAGGAATTCTTTGAGTAAGTACCCAATTGGAAAATTAGGGACTAACTTGAATAAATTGCAAAACTTGGATTCTAGAAGCAATTTGCATGAAATTTCTTTAGATTATAAAAATAGAAGGTCTTGGGGAGAAATTTTCCCAATTTTTAAGTTTTTGGACAAAAATGGGCTTGCATGGATGAAATTTCAAAGAAAGGGCTTAAGGGCATTTTGGTCATTCGGCATACTAATGAAATAAAATGGGAAAAAGAAGGAAAAAATCAGCCATTCTTCTCCCTTGTCCAGTCAAAATTCCCAAGCCTCCATAGCTAGGGTTTCCAAGCTCATTAGTAAGTGCTCCCAAGCCCCGTTTTTAATGTTCTTTTTAATTTTGAGATTCCGGTAGCTTACTCTCTCCATTTCTACCCATATTTCATGCTAGGGTTCATGTTTAAAAATTTTCCCATGCATGATTTACTTGTATTTTGATGTTTTATGGAGGAATATGAAAGTTTGACGTGTGTTAAACAACTTTTCCTTGGTGATTTTCATGAAAAACCCCTAAAGGGACCTTTTTGCAAAAGCTATAAAATGTGTGGTAGAAATGTGAAAATAATGGAAAATATGGGCTTCCGTAAGAGGGAAAAGTGTTCGGCTAGGCTTGAGTAAGGTAGAAATTGCATGCATTTCATTATACGAGCCTAGGGACTAAATCGTAAAAATGTGAAAGGTGAGAGGCAAAACGATCATTTGGACCGGGGGTGGAATATAGACTTGTGGAGTGTTAATGATCTATTTTTATTGTTATAGACCCCGAGGAACAAATTTCAGAGGTCGATCGAGGAAAACGAAAGGTTTTAGAATAACCAAAACACGACACCGAAACGAATACCAGGTAAGTTCAGATAACTTAAAGTAAACACTCAATGTGACTAATTATATGATTTATGAATGCATGATGATTGCATTTATTAGTAACATGAAATTCTATGAAATGCATGTTTAAGTATGAATTGTGATATATGTCACGGTTGAGGTTAAAAAGGGAATTCGATGGATAAACCATGATTGACATGTGTAATGACGTCCTACATGTGTTGCAGTAAGGATTTAGCCCAGACGGGTAATTTGATTAGGACTTATTTATAAAAGGATCTAGCTCGGACGGGTGCTCCTTTGAATGGTCGAGCCTCCCGAAGAATATGTGTGCATTATGGATTTAGCCCGGACGGGTAATTTGATTAGGATATGAATTTAGCCTAGATTGGTAATTCAGATCCAAGCTCAATAAAGGTGTTTGTCGTTATAAGGAATTTAGCCTGAACTGGTAATCCTGACATCACCTTATGATTTCATAAAATTGGGGATTTAGCCTGGATGGTAATCCCGCCATAAGATGTGAGGATCGCGGGAGTGCATATCTGAAACGATTGTTGTACGAATTGACGGTAAATGGATATTCCATCGAGATATCCTAAAAAATCAATGAGATTAATGTGACATATATATACAAATGAGATGTTGAATGATGAGCTCATCTAAGATAACTTTCATAGTGCATTGTTATGTGACTAACTCATTGATTGAGTGTAAGTGATAGGGAAGCCATCCTATGCTCATCGAATTTATTACCTAATTTGATTGTATGCTAATTACTTGGTAAGTCTACTTTTCGGTCATTCGAGCTTACTAAGCATGAAAATGCTTACCCCTCTCTTTTCCTTGTCTCTCACAGAGCTCAATGACTTGTAAAGATTGGAAGAACTATCAAATAGACCAGCTTTGGTATAAATACATTTCTAAATTATTCAATGGCATGTATAGGTCTTTTGAGTATTTTGTTATATGTGTCATTTGATTTGCCAAATGAAGGCTTGTAAAGATAAACCTATCTTTCTGTTTATGGCCATGGAGATCGGCTTGTTTTGAAGTAGGTTATGACCTAAAAAATTTCCATGCAAGTTTATAATTATGTGCGATGGTTGAATTCCAATTGGGAATGAGTCATAAGAATGAGCCAATCTTGAATGTGTTAAAGTGGTATGTCAACACATAAACACAAGATGGGAAATAACCTAACATGTACGAAACCAATGATATGAGGTTTCCATGCAATGAGTTTTTGCAAAGATCATTTATGAGAGCATAATTATGTTTTACTTTGTTTTTAATATTCATTAAAGTATAAGTGTTAAAAAGGGGCTGACCATAGGCTTGGAAAATAGCCTAATAGGGGCTACACGGTTGGGTACACAGGCGAGTGCCTAGGCGTGTGTGACACACGGGCCACACCCGTGGGCATGTGGCATGGTCGTGTGTCCCCTGCATCTAAAATGGTAAGTCTATTAAATGAACACGGGCTAGACACACGGGCAAGTGTCTTGCTCATGTGAATTTAACAGAATACTCAAGTCTTGGACGCGGGGTGATTGCACGGGCATGTCCCGAGTCACACGGGCGTGTGACACTTCAGGTTAAAAGAAATTTTCCAAGGTGCCCAAAGTTTACCAAACGTTCTCGGTTTTGTCCCGCATTGCCTCTAGGCATGTTTTAGGTCTCGAAGGCCTATTTAATAGATAGGATATATATATGTGAAAATTTTTAAATTAGAGCGCAATTTAGTGACTTGATTTAATATGTTTATGAACGTGAAATCCTGATAACTCCTCTAGCCCTATCCCTGCATCGGATACGGTGAGGGGTGTTACATTTAGTGGTATCAGAGCTACAGTTTAGTCGATTCTAGGACTACCTAGAGAGTATTGAGGTTTTCTATACATGTCATTTTTCGAATATTGATAGTGTGACGTCTCCTAACTGTTTAAATTGTTTTGAATATAGTAAATGTCTTTCAATCAAGCACAAGATGAGTCCGAGGGAGCCGAGAGCTGTGCTCTAGCTTCCGTACAACGAGTTGTATCTAGTAGTAGTAGAAGGCTTATGTCTGAAGGCCGGGAAGAGGCCCCAGCTGCCTTCTTTGATATGATGGATGAATGGTTAGGGTATTACCTGAGGAATCGCCTCAACATACCAAGACCTCTCCCGCCCCCTAACCAACCTAATGAGGATGTACCACGAGGTATGGCACCGGTAAGAATTGGTAAAGCCCCTGTTGATAAGCTTAGAAAGTATGTGGCTGAGGAATTCAGAGCTAAAATTTAGGATGATGTTGAAAAAGCCGAGTTCTGGCTTGAAAATACCACATGGGTGTTAGATGAATTGTCATGCACGCCCGAGGAATGTTTAAAGTGTGTCAAATCCCTCCTGAAAGATACTGCATATCATTGGTGGAAGACTGTATCCTCAGTAGTGTCAAAGGAAATTATCACTTGGGATTTCTTCCAAGCAGAGTTTTATAAGAAATACATTAGCCAACGGTTTTTAGACTTGAAGCGAAAGGAGTTCCTAGAACTCAAACAAGGGAACAAGACTGTAGTAGAATACGACAGAGAATTCGTAAGGCTAAGTCAATACGCAACTGAATGGGTCCAAACTGAGTCAGAAATGTGTAAGCGTTTCAAGGAAGGTTTGAATGAGGAAATCAAGTTGTTGATCAGAATCCTTGAGATATGGGAGTTTACCGCATTGGCTGATCGGGCCAAGAAGGCCGAGGAGCTTAATAACAAAAGAAAGCAAACAAAGAGAGAAGCTCGAGTTGCGAGCAAGAGGACCAGTGGTAAAACACTCTCGTTTTCCATGAAGAAAGCAATGAGCCAGCATGAACGCTCTACTTCATCGGTAGGATATTCGGGTAGGATAAGAAGCTCTAAACAACAAAGTTAGAAGTCTTCCCCCGATGGTAACTAGTGTGGGGAGTGTAGATGATCAAAAGCTGAAGTGTAAGAGTTACAACAAATTTCACTTCGGAGAATCCCGAATGAAGAGCGGCGTATGTTTGAGATGTGGTTCTCTTGACCACTTTCTCAGAGACTGCCGAGAGCAAATGGAAAAAGAAGTTGAAGTAGCCCCAAAGTCGAGTACTCCCATTCCACGAGGTAGACCTCCAAGATACCCTGGGAGTGCTAGTGGCAATCGAGTTGTGACTAAAGACACTGCAAAGCCAGAGGTTCGAGCCCCAGCAAGATCGTACGTGATACATGCTTGAGAGGAGGCCTCCGCTCCTGATGTTATCACGGGTACTTTTTCTCTTTTTAATACAAGTGTTATTGTTTTAATTGACTCGGGGTCAACACATTCATATATCTGCATGAGATTGATGTCTAGTATGAACATACCCATTGAACCTACATAATTTATCATTAAAGTGCCGAACCCACTAGGTAAATCAGTCCTGGTTGATAAAGTCTGTAAGAATTGTCCTTTGATGATTCAGGGTTATTACTTTCCGACTAACCTTATGTTATCACCATTTGATGAATTTGATGTAATACTTGGTACTTGGAATGGATTGGTTAGCCCTTCATGATGTAATTGTAAATTATGGTAGTTAGTATATTAAATTGAAATGCCCGGATGGTGGGATATTCCCGGTCAATTCAAGAGAATTAGGCTCACCGCCGGTTGTAATCACGGTAATGGTTGCTCAGAGATATATGAGGAAAGGATATAAAGCCTATCTTGCATTTGTACTAAACACTAATGAAACAGAGTTGAAGATTGAGTCTGTGCCGATAGTATGTGATTATCCAGAAGTGTTTCCAGAAGAATTACCCAGATTACCTCCTGAAAGGAAAATAGAGTTTGGTATTGAGTTGGTGCCAGGGATAACTCCTATTTCTATTGCTCCGTACAGAATGGTGCCAACTGAACTGAAGGAGTTAAAAGTACAGTTGCAAGAGCTAATGGATAAAGGACTTGCAAGATTGAGTTTTTCACCTTGGGGTGCTCCTATACTATTTGTTAAGAAGAAAGATGGTTCAATGAGGCTATGTATAGATTACCGGCAACTGAACAAGGTAACTATCAAGAATAAGTAACCTTTGCCAAAGATCGATGATTTGTTTGGCTACTTGAGAGGAGCCATTGTGTTCTCCAAGATAGACTTGAGGTCTGGCTATTATCAGCTATGAGTTAAATACTTAGATGTTTCGAAGACAGTTTTCAGGACAAGGTGCTGCCATTATGAATTTCTTGCCATGCCATTTGGGCTAACGAATGCACCGGCCGTGTTTATGGATCTAATAAATAGGATCTTTTAGCCATATTTGGATAAGTTTATCGTTGTGTTCATTGAAGACATCTTGATTTACTCCAAAGATGAGAGAGAGCATGCGAAGCACCTGATAATTGTGTTGCAAACTTTGCGGGAAAAGCAAATGTATGCTAAGTTCAGCAAGAGTGAGTTTTTGCTTCAAGAAGTTGGATTTTTGGGTCATATTGTTTCGGGTGAAGGCATCCGAGTTGATCCAAGTAAGATTTCTGCTATCGTCGAATGGAAACCACCTGTAACACCCCAAACCTGGCCCAGACGCTATGGCCATATCTGGTGCGTCACATTGAAGTGTTTTAGTGAAAATCGTGTTTTCATTGAAAACCCTTCTTAAAATAAAAGAAAATTTTAATTTTTAAAAAAAACTCATTTCAATCGCTTGTTCAAAACATCTGATTTGATGAAAATAAGTCACCTTAAAAAAATAGTTGCGGAAACGTAGAGAAGCTATACTATAGTTTAAGAAATCATGTTCAACTCCTTATAATTACATCACGTAAAAATAATAATCCAAATAATAACTAAATGGAAGGCCTTATTACAATCCAGTCTGTAATCACTTAATAATCAGAGACTTATATGCTTTAAAATGAAAAGAAAACAAGTCCAAATTGTCTTGCTAGCTGGCCACCCAGAGTCCCTCCAAACATTGAACCTCCTACTGAGCGTCACCTGAAAAAAAAATAAAAGAGGGGGTGAGTTTTCACAAACTCAGTGTGTACAACCCTCAACAAAAAAAAAGCATTCAAAAAACACCATACATCAAACATGCAATGCAATCCCATCCCAATAATCCATCCGCTATACACCAGCTCCATCCCCCACACATCATGTGGGGATATAAATATCGACCCACCCAATCGATACATAAATGATAGCCCGATTGCGAAACTACCTTCATTTACATATTGGGCTTAAAAACCGTTAGTGGATCCATGATTGTCAAGCAACCATGCGATCCTCATATACTTCCTCTGTTCCATACTTCCCAACCTATATGCAACCTAAGCAAAATATCATATATATGCAGCAGATATGCGTGTCACATCCATAAAATTTACATTCAACACCTAGGGGTATTTTGGTCATTTTTGCCCTTAGGGGTATTTTGAAAATTTTTCTTTAATACGGTTTCCACTTACCTCGGCTCGTTAACAAATCCCGCGAGCTAAGATGAATGAATACTATGCACCAGGTAGGATTATAGAGAAGAGGAGGTGAGTCATTAAGACCGCTTAAATACCAAGCTTTCCCTAGATCCAATCTTAGACATGCATATACCTATTGCCACACCTTAACCCTATGACTTGTCCACGGTCGCAATATGTTAATTAAGTTTTATGCAGTTATCATATACTAGGCCCAAAATCCCTACATACATGCATATGGCCCACTTGGCCCAATCTTATTTATATGGCCCATCAAGCCCAATTCATACTCATATGGCCCATCAGGCCCAATTCATATTCATATGGCCCATTAGGACCAAATCACCTTTATATGGCTGATGCGTGATATTCGTAACAGGTTTTAAAGATTTATAAATGAAACGTTCTTGAGATTAACTTATTATCACGATTAAGGTAAGTGTACCTATTGAACAGTAGTATAGTTCAGCAAAACCAAATTGTCGAACCCAAAGGAACACGAGTACTAGTATTTACTTTCTTTTTATTATCTAGCCTAAAATTTAAGAGGTTTGGTTGTCTAAACTAATTACTAACTAAGAATGCACAGAAAGAAAAACTTGGGAAAATACTTTTGGGAAAATTTGATTGATTGAGACAATACCTAAGGATAAATCCACCTATACTTCACTTGTTATTTGACTCTGAATCAGACGATTTATTCATTTGACTTGATCCGTAGAAATCCCTAAGTTATATTATTATCTCTCTCGACACTAATAATGTCTAACCCTAGGTTGAATAATTGAAATCTCTTTCTAATTAACACCCTAAAATTGCATTAAATTGATCTATAGATTCCCTTATTAGGTTTCACCCTAATCTGGAAAAATCTCGTCACCCTATCTCTAGGTGAACAATCAACTCCGCTTAATTATGACAAATTTACTCTTAAACAGGGTCTATTCCTCCTATGAATAAGAGCTTAACTTGAATCAATATCCTGGTATATCAAAACAAGAATTAAGAACACATAATTAACAACAAGTCAAATATTTATCATGCAATTCAGATAATAATAACAAGATCTGTCTTAGGTTTCATTCCCCTTAGGCATTTAGGCGTTTAGTTCATACTTATAAAAGAAAACATCTCAAAAGCATAAAGAAAACAAAACATAAGAAAACCCAAAACTCCTGAAGGAACTTGAAGGGAGACCTCCAGTCTTGATGATGAATTCGACTTTTGAGATGGATCAATCGGCTTTCCTTGAGTAATTCCTTCCTTCCTACTCTGCATCCCCCTTTCTAAGTGCCTCCTCAAGTGTTTAAATAGGCTTTGGAAAGCCTAAGAGCCCTCAAAATTGGCCTTTTCTAAATTGGACTAAGCTTGGGTTCGATAGGGACACGCTTGTGTGCAATTACTGAATGTCGTGGTCAAGGTTGTTAAATAGGCACGGGTGTGTGATCCACCTGTGTAAGTCATGCTTTGATCCTGCCAAATTGACGCGGCCGTGTGACACACCTGTGTGAGGAAGTCCAGGCCGTGTTATTTTCCCATGTGGGTCCATTTTCTCCGTTTTCGGCCCATTTCTCACTCTTTTTACTCTCCTATGCTCTCCTAAGTACAAAACATGAAATTAAAGGATTAGAAGCATCGAATTCACCAAATCTAAGGAGAAACCATCCATACATGCATTAGGCATGGGGTAAAAATATGTATAAATTACGGTTTATCAAATACCCTCACACTTAAGCATTTGCTTGTCCTCAAGCAAAAACGTCAACTCAGAATCAAAATAAATTCTTCTTAACCTATAATTCCTATTAATAATATCTCAAAATAATCCATAAGTAATCATACATTGAGAATTTGACTGAAAGAACATCAAAGTTCCAAAACATTCCAAGTTGAGTATTTTATCATTAAAGCATAGGTGTCTCCCTTCATCTAAGTAATTACCTTCAACTCAGAATATCATAGAGTTTCACATCCTCACTAAAGATTCACTCAAATCACTCGAGGTGTTTAAGGACAATACATGAAGCACTCAATAGTCAATAATGAAAAGTCATTACCATAGGCTTGCATGAAAATCAAACCTCCACCACTATATATTAAAATGAACATCAATCAAAAGGTCTTTAAAGGGTTCTAACGTGGCTTTGGTTAGGGGTGTGGTCACAAGTTGAAAGAAAAGGTTAGAATTGAGATTGAATTGGAAAATTTCTTAAATAGAAAAAGTAAATTAAACATCAATTGAGTACAGGTGAGCTTCTTCTCAGAAGATGGAATTTAGATACTGTGGCTCAACAAAACTGAATTACTACTAATATGTAAGTATGAATTTTTTTTTATGAGTAAGTCAAATACATAGAAGAGCAAAGAATAGCTAAGAAATTAGTTCAAATCAAATCTTGACAAAAATAGGGATCAAATTAGGGGTTTTAATAATAATGGTTTATGGGTTAATATTGGGGGTAAATCAATTAATGGCTTGTTAGGCTCAAAGGGGTTTACTAAGGGTTAATTATGAAGATAGGCTTTTGTGGAGTGAGTGGGTTAAACCTAAGTGCCTTTATCATTTTGAGATATCAAATCAAATGGTGTGGTCTTGACATGCATAGTCAAGCAAGTTCTAGAATAACAATTCAATACTGATGCACTCAAAGCAACAATAAAAGTGAGCATGAAAGAAATAGTAGATGCTCTAAAGGCTCAAAATCTCACAAACATTACGGCTTTTTGATGTTTATATTCTATGAATTTCAACTCAAGATAATACCTAAAGTTGGGAGAAACAACCTATAAAATTTTAAATTCAAAAGTAAACTTATCATGCTTGATTCTTTAATATCTTAAAGTGTAAACAATGAATGCATGAATTCCTAAATTTTAATTCAAGACATATCAATTAAAATCATAAGTTAATTACAATTCATTCTAATAGTGATATGAGTGATTTATGTGAGAATAAGACATAATTCAGGGATTTCTAATGATGATATAAAAGAACCCCCCACACTTAAGATATACATTGCCCTCAATGTACAAAGGTAGATATATTGAAAAAGATAGATTGATAATCATAAGATAGGGAGAGAAGTGAAACTACCTAAATGATGAATGAATTCCTTGAACTGGAGTTTTGGAGAATAATAGGCGTGAGAGTGGATGAGGATACTCCGGTGGTGGTAGAGGTTCATTAGTCCATAAGTCCTGTGCCAAAAGAATATTATATCTGGTGGTAGCTATGGTCGTGGTTGAACAGGACATGGCAGTCATGAAGAACCTCTCTCGGTGGAGTTTTTAGTTCCTATGCAATGATGAGCTTTGGAGCTCTTGATAACTATGACAGAATCAGGAACAATAATGAAGCATAATTACCCGTAATGAAATAGCTAAAATTGAAAATTGTAAAAACTCAAGATAAAATAGTATAAATAGGAAACAAAAAGTAATTTCAAAATATAAAGATAAAGCTAAGATAGATAATAGGTGTTTATAGACAAATTGGGGCACACGGCCATGGGGCATGCTCGTGTGCCTTCATTTCAGCCAATGCGTTTCGTGGTTTTCGAAATTGGGCGCATCGGTGTACTCGGCCATGTTGCACGATGGTGTCAATCTTTGTTCACTTCTCCCACGCCCGTGTATGAAGGCACATGCCCGTGTTAAATTGACAGGTTTGCCCATGGTTTCAAAACACGGGCGTGTTGCACACTCGTGTTATTTTGGTAGTATTGCCTACGGCCATGGCAACTTATCGCATCCCGAGTTAGGGAAGAAATTTTTGCCCTGTTTTCACACTGCCGTGTTTCATCCCGTGGTATGTGCACGGCCTACGGCATGCCCGTGTTCCTGGCTATGTGGTTCTGTTCAGTGACTTAATTAGTTAATTAAATGTTAAAGACTAAAATTTAAAGAAGTTAGCGCCGTTAGTGCTCAGGGTGCCTCCCGAGAAGTGCTTATTTATAGTCTAAGCTCGACTTACTTCTCTGGTTTGTGATCATGGTGAATAAACTCCTTCTCATCCTTACTATCAATTTTATCAACATAAGGTTTAAGCCAAGTACGTGCCAAATTTGGAGTGGTTTACCTCGACCGTACCGTATGGAAAAATACTAATTATCGTAAAAGGGGATTCTTCATTTGGTTCAGAAGTGGCGATTCGAGGATCTGCTGCATCGAGTAGTACTTTGTCTCCAACTTTAAGTTTATTTTTGGAGGAATTAAGCTCCTCATGGCATGGTTTTGGTTTATCGTGTTTTCTTGGTTTATGTGTCCACCATTCATCAGGCTCTTCAATTTGGAACCTTTGTTCTTCATGGATAGGTTCTTTGTTGTTGCTTGGCTTATGTATGTTCTTCGAACCTGTTTTCTACAAAGAAGGTTGCACTATATGGTTAGTTTTAGCCAAAAGATTTGTACAACCACCTTCGATTTTTGATGTGTTATTCGAATTACGGGCTTGAAGGGTGATTGTTTCGTCTCCCACACGAAGTGTGAGTTCACCTGTGCCTACGTCAATAATTATTCTGGCGGTTGCTAAAACGGGCCTTCCTAAAATTAAGGGGATGTTGCTATCCTTCTTTATGTTTAGAACAACGAAATCAACTGGGAATATAAATTTTTCGATTTTAAGGAGTACATCTTCAATAATACCCCTAGGGAATCTGATAGTTTTATCTGCTAATTAAATGCTCATCCTAGTTTGTTTGGGTTTCCCTAGACCTAGTTGCTTAAATATTTTGTAAGGCATAACATTGGTATTACCCCCTAAATCAGCCAATGCATTATTGTTTATTTGCTTTCAGCTGAGTAGACCGCTTTCAACTCCACATGTGATGCTTCATCTAATTTTTGTTTATTTGCTAAAAGCTAATTTTAAAAACTTGACTGCATTTGGCATCTGCGAAAGGGCTTCAATAAACGGTAAGTTAATATGTAGTTTCTTTAGAAGTTTAAGAAATTTACTAAATTTTTCTTCTGAGCGGTCTTTCCTTGTCGCATTGGGGTATGGCATGCGAGGTTTATATTCTGTAATCACCGGCTTTGGCTCATTGTGGCCTACCTCATCCTTACCTATGCTTACCACCGTTTCTGGCCTTGGTTCTGCAACTAGCCCTTCCTCATCTTGAATGGCAATAGCGTTGAGTTGCTCCCTTGGGTTATTCAGTATTCCTTGGCAGGTTACCTTGTGGTCATTCGGAAATCAACTTGGCAAGCTGTCCAATCTGAGTTTCAAGCCCCTAGATTGATGCTTGTTGATTTTTGAGTGCTGTCTCGGTATTCTAAAAATGAGTTTCTAACATTAAGATGAATTTTGTTAGCATCTCCTCAAGGTTCGATTTTTTCTCCTATTGGTAGGGTGGTTGTTGGAAGCCTGGAGGTGGTGGTCTCTGATTCCCTTGGCCTCCCCATGAAAAATTAGGGTGGTTCCTCCAACTTGCATTGTAAGTATTGCTATAGGGATTGTTTTGAGATCGAGGCCCATGTAATTTAACCATTCGTTCTCTATGTTGTGGCCATAAGGTGGGTATTCTGAACTACTTGATCCGCCTCCACTTGCTTCACATTGCATTACTGGGTGAACCTGTGCAGAACTAAGGAAACCATCAATTTTCTTTTTTAAGAGTTCTACCTGATTAGAGAGCATGGTGATCGTATCGATGTTATAAACGCTGACGTTTTCGTTAGCTTTGTCCTCATGACTTGTCACTGATAGTTATTCAATGACATCTCCTCTATAAATTCATAGGCATCTTCAGGTGTCTTATTATTGATGGTTTCGCCAGCAGCGTGTCAACCATTTGTCGAGTCGAAGGATTCAGGCCATTATGAAAGATTTGAACCTGTAGCCAAAGCGATAACCCATGGTGAGGGCATCTTCTCAAGAGGTCCTTGTATCTCTCCCATGCATCATAGAGTGTTTCTAAATCCATCTGCACAAAGGAAGAAATATCATTACGTAATTTAGCCGTTTTAGCCGGCGAAAAATATTTTAATAAAAACTTTTTTGTTATTTGCTCCCAAGTAGTGATTGACCCCCGTGGCAACGAGTTCAACCATTGTTTAGCTTTATTTCTCAATGAAAAAGGGAATAACCGAAGATGAATGGCGTCATCAGAAACACCATTAATTTTAAATGTATCACATAGTTCCAAAATGTTTACCAAGTGAGCGTTGGGATCCTCGTCCTGCAAACCATCAAACTGAACAAACTATTGTATCATTTGAATTGTGTTAGGTTCCAGTTCAAAAGTATTTGCGGCTACAACCGGTCTAACTATGCTTGATTTAGTTCCTGTTAAAGAAGGTTTAGCATAATCATACATAGTGCGCAGAGCAGGATTCTAATTAACAGCAATAACAGGAGGTAGCGGATTTTCTTGGTTTTCAGCAGTCTCCTCGGTTGTGGTTGAAGTGTCGTCCTCTTGCTCGTCCTCTATGTATCTAAGGCTTCGCCTTATTTCTCTTTAATTTCTGCGAACTGTGCGGTCGATCTCACCGTCAAAAAGAAGTGGTCCTGACAGGCTGCTTCTAGTCATAAACTAGAAGAACCAGTCAGAAGGAAGTAAGAGAAAAATTAGAAAAGAAAATAAAAATTTAAATTGTAATAAAAGTAAAGTGGCTAAAGTAATAAAAATCGAGTTTTCCTAATATCCTAGTCCCCGGCAACGGCGCCAAAAACTAGATGCGTGATATTCATAACTGGTTTTAAAGATTTAGAAATGAAACGTTCCTGAGACTAACTTATGATCACGATTAAGGCAAGTGCACTTATCGAACAGTAGTATAGTTTAGCAAGATCGGATTGTCGAACCCAAAGGAACTATGAGTACTAGTACTTACTTTCTTTTTATTATGTAGCCTAAAATTTAAGAGTTTTGGTTGTCTAAACTAATTACTAACTAAGAATACACATAAAGAAAAACTTGGGAAAATACTTTTGGGAAAATTCGATTGATTAAGACAATACCTAAGGACAAATCCACCTAGACTTCACTTGTTATTTGACTCTAAATTAGACGATTTATTCATTTGACTTGATCTGTAGAAATCCCTAAGTTATATTATTACCTCTCACGAGACTAATAATGTCTAACCCTAGGTTGAATAATTGAAATCTCTTTCTAATTAACACCTTAGAATTGCATTAACTCGATCTATGGATTCCCTTATTAGCTTTCACCCTAATCCGGAAAAATCTTGTCACGCTATCTCTAGGTGCACAATCAACTCCGCTTAATTATGACAAATTTATTCTTAGACAGGGTCTATTCCTCATCTGAAGAAGAGCTTAACTTGAGTCAATATCCTGGAATATCAAAACAAGAATTAAGAACACATAATTAACAACAAGTCAAATATTTATCATACAATTCAGATAATAATAACAAGATCTTTCTTAGGTTTCATTCCCCTTAGGTATTTGGGGGTTTAGTTCATACTTATGAAAGAAAACATCTCAAAAGCATAAAGGTAACAAAACATAAGAAAACCCAAAACTCCTGAAGGAACTTAAAGGGAGATCTCCAGTCTTGATGATGAATCCGGCTCTTGAGATGGATCAATCGGCTTTCCTTGAGTAATTCCTTGCTTCCTACTCTGCATCCCCCTTCCTAAGGGCCTCCTCAAGTGTTTAAATAGGCTTTGGAATGCCTAAGAGCCTCAAAATTGGTGTTTTCTGAATTAGACTAAATTTGGGTTCGGCAGGGACGCGCCTGTGTGCGATTACTGAAGGCCGTGGTCAAGGCTATTAAATGGGTACGGGAGTGTGATCCACATGTGTAACTCATGCTTCAATCCTTCCAAATTGACACAGCTGTGTGACACGCCCGTGTGAGGAAGTCCAGGCAATGTTGTTTTCCCTTGTGGGTCCATTTTCTCCATTTTCGACCCGTTTCTCGCTCTTTTTACTCTCCTATGCTCTCCTAAGTATAAAACATGAAATTAAAGGATTAGGAGCGTTGAATTCACCAAATCTAAGGAAAAACCATCCATAAATGTGTTAGACATAGGGTAAAAATATGTACAAATTACGGTTTATCAATGGCCCTTTAGGCCCAAATCACCTTATATTCATGCCAAACACAAATTTTCTATCACATAGCATCAATTATCAAATTTTGCCTATTATGGGCCCAACAGCCCATCGGCCCCATTAAGCCTATTCTGGCCCGGTTGGCCAGATCACAGTCCAAGTCCATGGAATCACCTATAGGCCTCAAACAACCTATTGGTTTCCTCCTCACGAGTGTTCGGGCACTCGCAAGCCTACCGCAACCAAACTTTTAGCTTTTCGGCATTTCAAATTTTGCCGATCTACTTAGGTGTGCAGTGTATGTACACACCTGGTAAGCAAGCATGCTGTGATTCCCTTAGTCACCAACCTACAAATGATATCACCCTTCAATTAATCGTATGCTTAATACATATCTTTACTAAAAACGAAACCTCACCTTAACCTTACCTTGCGCGAGAAGTATAACAACCCCTTCTTAAATTACTAACCACGATCAACTCCTAGGTCTGCACCAATCTTAACTATTAAAACCAGAATAATAGGTGACTCGTATCCAACACAAATCCCCTTACCTTAACTATGAACATCCAGCCACCTTAGCTAATGGGAGAGGAATACTTACCAAAACTGCAAACACCTAAAGGGCAATTTCGGCAGAGAGCTAAGATCCAAGATCTGATACTAGTTCCCTACTACAGTTGATTAGAAAGAGTGAGGAAAGAACAGCGTAATAGATTCTTAGCAAAGCCGATTGGAAGAACAACCACTTACACTAGCTTCAGTCGAAGAGTATTTGGCCCTTGGAAGATTTGGCTTTTCGGCTTTTAAACTTAATATGATGAATAAGGTTTATTTGGTACATATTAAAGAAGAAGAGTAGAAGAAGGAATCGGTTAAGCGAAACAAAGAAAATTGTGTAGAGAAAGAATGGAAATCGGCACAAAGAAAAGAGAGTAAACAAATGGGTTTTCAGCTTTTAGGGAAAAGGTTTCCGGTAACAGGGTGAAGGAAATTCAGCACTAGCCTGGCAACCCTGCATTTGGCACTTATTTGTGGCCTCTATAGCTGAATTGTCTGGCCCTCAATTCCCCATTCGGCTCCATCTCTTCCCTCTTCTCATCTTCTCGTTTTTCTCCCTAATAACCCCTTAATCCTTTCCTTAATTTTCTCTTCTGAACACTCCCTTTGGAGTCCATCTTCATGCCACTTCCAACCTTCTAGAAGGCCTAAAATTAAACTCTTAAAAATACTAAGCCAGGATTCGAACCTTGGATCTCTTGCTAGCCACTAGCGCCACCTCCCTACACCCTATGTGGCATCACTTTGCCACTCCTCCATAAAGCTTTTTGATGCCAGTTTCCCCTAAGTTTGAACGTAATCCTTAGCTAAGACCTACTATTACCTGCTTAACCAAAAATACCCAGCACATTTTTACCAGAACCCCAAAAAAAAAGAAAATTCCAGATTTCGGGATTTTTGGGGCGTTACAACTCTACCCCCTAGAGGAAATTTTGTCCTCAAAATTTTACCTGATTCAAACAGTTGAGAATATTGACGTCGCTTCGCTTCCTCAGGTTCCCAAGTAGCCTCCTTAGCCTTGTGATTCTGGCAAAGCACTTTGACTAATGGAACGGACTTCCTTCTCAGTTCTTTAACATCTCGACCAATTATTTGTATGGGCTCTTCCTTGAAAGTTAGCTCTAGCCTGACCTCGATTTCCACAATCGCCACAACATGTGAAGGATCTGAGTGGTACGGCCTCAGCATGGAAACATGAAACACGTCGTGGATCTGGCTTAGTTCAGGTGGTAACTCCAACTAGTAAGCGACTGGCCCAATCTGCCTTATAACCCAATATGGCCCAATGAACCTTGGGCTTAGCTTACCCTTCCGTCCAAACCATAATACCTTCTTCCAAGGAGAGACCTTAAGGAAAACTAAGTCCCCCACTGTAAACTCTATTTCTCGACGCTTAAGGTTAGCATACGACTTCTGCCTATCCGAGGCCTCATTCAATCAATCTCGAATCAATTTCACCTTATCCTCAATATCGGCTACTAACTCAGGGCCTAAAAACCTTCATTTGCCTAACTCCATCCAACATGTTGGAGTTCGACACCTTCACCCATACAGTGCTTTGTATGAAGCCATCCCAATGCTTGCTTGATAGCTATTATTGTACCCGAATTTGGATAATGGGAAATAGTCCTCCCAGCTACCTCAAAACTCAATCACGCATCCCCTCAACATATCTTCCAATACTTGGATTACCATTTTCGAATGTCAATCAGTTTAAGGGTGAAAAGTCATACTGAATTTCAACCTAGTACCCAACGCCTCATGCAGCTTCTTCTAAAATTGCGAATTGAAATGTGGGTCCCTATCAGATATTATGGATACTGGAACCCCATGCAATCTTACAATCTCCGCCACATACATCCTAGCCAGCTTTTGCAATGAGTGGTCAGTGCGAACCAGTATAAAATGGGCAGACTTGGTTAATCGATCCACTATAACCCATATCAAGTCTTTCCTAGCAGGCGTTAAGGGTAGCCCGCTCACAAAGTCCATAGTTATCCTTTCCCACTTCCAGAGTGGAATCTTTACTGGCTGAAGCAATCTTGAGGGCAACTGATGTTCCACCTTCACCTTTTGACAAACCAAGCATTTACCTACGAACTCCATAACCTTGCGCTTAAGTCCAGGCCACCAATAAAGCTCACGCAAATTTTGATACATCTTGTTTCCGCCAGGATGCATAGCATAGAGACCGCTATGTGCTTCCCGCAGAATGGACTGCCTTAGATCATCGTCCTTTGGTATACACATTCTCCCACGAAAACACAATACTCCTTCATTATTTATCCCAAAGTCTGATGTCTCCCCACTCTCTACTTGTTTAAAACAAGCACTCAAAGTCTCATCCACTAATTGCTTACTCCTTATCTGCTCGACCCACACCGACTTTACTTGAAGCTCAGCTAACAAGCTACTATCATCCAACAAGCTTAAACAGGCGAGCATAGCTCTCAAGTCTGATTTAGCCCTTTGACTCAATGCGTTGACTACCACATTTGCTTTGCCAGGGTGGTATTCAATCGTACAATCATAATCCTTCAATAATTCCACCCACCTACGCTGCCTAAGGTTTACCTCCTTTTGGGTAAGGAGGTACTTCAAACTCTTGTAGTCCGAATAAATTACACACTTCTCCCTATATAAGTAATGCCTCCATATCTTTAGTGCGAAAACCACCTCAGCTAGCTCCAAATCATGGGTTGGGTAATTCACCTCGTAAGTCTTAAGTTGTCGTGACGCATACGCAACCACCTTTCCTTCTTGCATCAATACACAACCTAAGCCCACATGTGACACGTCACTATAAACCGTAAATTCCTTCCCAGGCACTGGTTGAATCAATACAGGGGCCTCCGTTAAAAATTTCTTGAGTTTTCCAAAACTCTATTGCTGCTTGTCTGTCTAAAAAAATGGTACCCCCTTCCTTAAGAACTTAGTTAAGGGTGATACAATTACTGAAAAGCCCTCAACAAACCGCCTATAGTATCCTGCCAAGCCCAAAAAGCTTCAAATTTTCAATACTGACTTGGGTGTTTTCCATTCTAACACTACCTCGATTTTTTGGGAATCCACCTTAATCCCCTTAGCTGACACCACATGTCCTAGAAAAGTAACCTCCCTTAGCCAAAATTCACACTTACTGAATTTGGCATACAACTGCTTCTCCCTCAAAGTTTGTAACACAATCCTTAAGTGCGCATCACGCTCATCCTCATCCCTTGAGTACACCAAGATGTCATCTATAAAGACTACCACGAACCGATCCAAGTAGGGTTGGAAAACCTGATTCATGAGATCTATGAAAGCGGCAGGTGCATTTGTCAGCCCGAATGGCATCACCAAGAACTCGTAGTGCCTATAACGAGTTCTGAAAGCTGTCTTATGAACATTCGCCTCCTTAACCTTCAATTGGTGAAACCCCGACCGTAGATCAATCTTCGAGAAAATGGACACTCCCCTAAACTAATAATAAAGATCATTGATTCTCGGTAGAAGGTACTTATTTTTAATAGTTAACTTATTTAACTGTCGATAGTCGATACACATTCGCAAGATTCCATCCTTCTTCTTCACGAATAATACCTGTGCTCCCTATGGAGACACACTTGGTTGTATGAATCCTCTATCCAACAATTTCTGAATCTGTGCCTTAAGTTCCACCATCTCCTTTGGTGCCATCTGATAAGGAGCGATAGACACCGAAGCCATCTCAAGTAACAACTCGATTCCAAATTCTACGCGATGAAACTGAACATGTCGAGTACTTGAAGTTAGTATTGCAGATTTTGCGAGACAAGCAATTATATGCGAAGTTCAGTAAATATGAATTCTGGTTGAGAGAAGTCAGCTTTTTGGGGCATGTTGTATCCGCATCGGGTATCCGAGTTGATCCGGGTAAAATTTTAGCTATACTCGATTGGAAGCCTTCGAGAAATGTTTCGGAAGTTCGAAGCTTTTTAGGACTTTTCGAATATTATAGACGGTTTGTGAAAGGCTTTTCGATGATAGCAACACCGATGAAAAAGTTGCTACAGAAAGATGTCAAATTTGAATGGTCAGAAAAGTGCCAAAAAAATTTTGATCAATTGAAAACCCTTTTGACCGAAGCTTCAGTGTCAGTTCAGCCAGAGTCTGGTAAAGAATTCGTGATCTATAGTGATGTGTCTCTGAATGGTTTAGGCTGTGTATTGATGCAAAATGGTAGAGTTGTAGCGTACGCTTCGAGACAGTTGAAGCCACACGAGAAAAACTATCGGACTCATGATCTCGAGTTAGCTACTATTGTTTTCACTTTAAAAATTTGGTGACACTACTTGTTCAGGGAAAAATGTCACGTGTATTCCCATCATAAAAGCCTTAAACACTTGATGTACTAGAGGGATCTAAATTTGAGACAATGTTGGTGGCTTGAATTACTTAAAGATTACAAGCTTGTTATTGATTATCATCCAGGAATAGCCAACGTGGTTGCTGATGCTCTTAGTTGAAAATCACTGTTTGTTTTGCGAGCAATGAATGTGCACATGTCTGTGTCTGCTGATGATGTGTTAGTAGCAGAGTTAAAAGCAAAACCATTATTGATGCAACAAATCCGTGAAGCTCAAAAAGCGGATGATGAATTAGTTGCAAAACAAGCACTATATGTTTCGAAAGAGAATTCAGAGTTTTTGATTGATAGCAATGATTGTTTGAGGTTCATAAATCGATTATGTGTTTTGAGAAATTCAGAGCTTCTTCCGATAATTTTGAACGAGGCTCATAGCAGATTAATGTCAGTTCACCCAGGTAGTACGAAAATGTATAATGATCTGAAATGTCAGTATTGGTGGCACGGCATGAAACGAGACATTTCTAACTTTGTTTCGAAGTGTTTGATATGTCAACAAGTGAAAGCGGAACATCAAGTACCTTCGGGATTACTTCAGTCGATCATGATACCCGAGTGGAAGTGGGATCGAGTCACGATGGATTTTGCATCTGGTTGACATTGTCTCCGAGCCAGAAAGATGCAATCTGGATTGTTGTTGATAGATTGACAAAGTCGGCTCATTTTATTCCCATACGTACGGGTTATTCACTTGATAAGTTAGCCAAACTATATGTTTCTCAGATTGTAAGGTTACACGGGGTACCTACTTCTATTGTGTCGGATAGAGATCCGAGATTCACATCGCGATTTTGGAAGAAATTGCAAGAAGCATTGGGTACTAAGTTGCATTTTAGCACCACTTTTCATCCCCAGACCGATGGTCAATCTAGCGAATTATTCAGATTCTCGAGGATATGTTGAGATGTTGCATCCTTGAGTTTAGCGGTTTGTGGGAAAAGTTCCTACCTTTGATTGAATTCGCATACAACAATAGTTTTCAATCGAGCATCAAGATGGCACCTTACGAGGCTTTGTACGATCGTAAATGTCGCACACCATTGATTTGGACCGAGCTCTGTGAAAATAAGATTTACGGAGTTGATTTGATTAAAGAAGCTGAACAGAAAGTTAAAGTGATTCGCGAAAGTTTGAAAGCAGCATCAGATCGTTAGAAATCGTATGCGGACTTGAAACGGAAAGATATAGAGTATCAAGTCAGAGACAAAGTGTTTCTTAAAGTTTCACCATGGAAAAAGGTACTCAGATTTGGCCGTAAAGGCAAATTGAGCCCGAGATTTATCGGACCATACGAAATTACAGAACGGATTGGGCCGGTTGCTTATAGACTAATTTTTCCACTTGAACTTGAAAAGATTCACGACATTTTTCATGTTTCGATGCTCCGTCGGTACAGATCCGATCCTTCTCATGTGATTAGTCCATCAGAGATAGAAATTCAGTCTGATTTGAGTTATGAAGAGGAACCGGTTCGTCTTTTGGCTCACGAGGTGAAAGAATTACGGAATAAGACAATTTCGTTAGTGAAAGTGTTGTGGGTCAAACACGGGGTTGAAAAAGCTACTTGGGAGCTTGAAGACTCCATGAAAGAACGATACCCTAATTTCTTTGCTGGTAAGATTTTCGAGGACAAAAATTCCTAAGGGGGAGAGAGTTGTGACAGCCCTAATTTGACCCTAGTCGGAAAGTGATTTTGGGACCACAAAACTGATCACAAAATTATTTAAATGCTCTTTTCTATGTTTATTATATGTGGAGTTTCATGTGTGAAAGTATCGTGTCTTAATTTTGTCATTTGAATGTGGAATTAGCTAAAAAGGACTTGTTTGAGAAACTTTGAAAATGTGGTAGGTGAATGTCCAAGTGATTAATTTTGTAAATTATTACAGTAGAGGATTTGCATGTCTATTTTACCACTTTATTTAAGTGTACAGTAGTGGGGTTGGTTTAATGCATCATGTGATTTATATAATAATAAATTATAAACTTAAATAATGGTATAAAATAATATTTGTTATTTTATAACATAAAATGAGGTGATAAAAACAAAGTTGAGCTTTATCTTTATCACTTAGCCGAAACTAAAGAAAACAAAAAGAAGAAGAGAAGCTCTTTAATATTCGGTCATTTGGGGAGATAAATTCAAGGTAAGTTCATGGTAGTTTGGTTGAAAATTCATGTTTTTGAGTTCCTCTCTTGGTTCTACTTTAAACCCATGAATTAATTTGTTAAATGTTGGTTAAATGTGCATTCGGTCATGATAGGAAATTGCAAAAATTTGTATTTGATGATAGAAATTGATGAATGAAAGTTTGATGGACTATAATGTTAAAGTCCATGTGATTGTAAGTTTATAGGTTTAAATGTGAAATTTGAACTATGTATGGCTCAATTGCTTGGAATAGCATTCGGCTATAGTATGAAATGCAAAGAAAATTTGGTGTTGGATGTTTTAAATGATTTAGATAGTTATAAATTAAGTTTGAGGCTTGGTACTTATGTATAGATGGTCTACTTAGATAACTTGGCTTGGAAGTTGAGTAAATTATGTTTTGAGAACTTTGTGAATATTCAGCCTAGGGGTATAGTTGTGAAGTATATTAGGCCAAATGTATATGTATGAGAGTTTTAATAGGAATTTCATGTATTATGAAAGATGATGTATATATTTAATCATAGGATGGTCTTGGTAACCTTAGAAAAGAATGCATGAAAATTAAATAGGTTGCTCTAATGACTGAATATGCTAAAAGCTAATACATAGACTAGTTGATAAATATGTGTTAAAGAAATGTGAACAAATATCTACTTGATTGGTATTCGACTATGGTTAATTGTATAATTAATTGACCGATTGTGGAGTAGTGATTCTATTTAAATTGTGAGTGCATGAATGGATTTTAAGGTGGCCAAAATTGTTTAAATGAAATATTTGTAAAGATGCATAGTGCCGAATGTGTTCATGAATGAATGAGTTATGTGGGTTGTTTAAATGAAAGAAATGGATAAGTTAAGGTATAATTGAGTGTTCGAATGTGAATTACAAAGTACATGAATTTGAAAATGAAATGGTGATAGACTTAAGTGGACAAATGATGCGAATGAATTAGCTTTTGAAATGTATATGGTTTCTGTACATATGTGTTTGATTGAGAAGTTAAATTTGTTGATTTTAGCTCAAGAGCATAGAAGGGAAAATTCGGATAAGGGAAAAGCTAAAGTAACTGAATAGCCGATCCGCGACTGTTGAAAATATTCGAGGTAAGTTTTGAGCAATCAAACATAGTTTATAATTGAATGTAATATGAAAAATGTATAATAGGAGAATTATGACATGATGATAAGGTGTGTGATATGTGCATTTATTCGAATCAAGGAAATAAATTATTAGTGTGTTTGTGCTATGTGTAATCAAGTAACATATGATTTGATATGCATGAAACTTGGTGAATTGATTATTGTATAATTAATTCGGGCTTCGAGCCTAGCAGGCTATAATGCCGGTGAAATAATATCGGGCCTCGAGCCTAGCAAGCTTAATGCAGGTGAAATAATATCGGGCTTCGAGCCTAGCAGGCGAAATGCCGGTGAATGAATTCAGACTTAAAGTCTAGCAGGCTTCGTGCCAGTGATGAATTTGGGTTTAAAACCTAGCAGGCTAATTGCCGATGATCTGATAACAGTCTAAGACTATGATGCTTCATGATAGAACGAAAATTGAATACATTTATTACATTAAGTTGCCCAGGTACGTTTCATGTACTTATATGTGAGTTTGATTGAAATGAACCATAAGTGTATACTGTGATGCATATGTGAATAAGAGTTATGACTATATATATAATCATGATACATCCAGTCAAGATGTGAAATTATGTGATGGTATTTGGTTTACCTATGTTATATGAGTTCAGATTCAAGTAAAATAAAAATGCTAAATGTACAATATGTACTGGTGTATATTCGGCCAAATGGCAATATACTTAGAAAATGTTATTTGATAAATTGAATGATCGATTTATAATTGAGTATATTTTTTTGCATTGCTTAAAACTTACTAAGCTTATAAAAGCTTACACCGTTTGTTATGTTTTTTTGTTTTATAGATTGTTGACTCCAGCCACTTGCTTGGGGATCATCAGCAACTCGTCACACTATCTATCATTTTGGTACTATTATGTTTTGGAATTCGTATGGCATGTATAGAATAGACTTAAGTGAATGATATTTTGAGATGTTGTTGTATATAAGCCATGTGAATATGGTAACTTTTGAATGTCGGTATAAGTCTGAATTTTGATCATTGATTGTGTTTGGCTATGCATATAATTGCTAATGAACTTATGTAAATGTGAATGTACAAATGTAGTGTTTTGGATTGGTAACTCTTCATAACCCACTCCGGCGACGGATACGGGTTATAGGGGTGTTACAACTTGTGTGTGCAGTGTATGTACACACCTGGTAAGCAAGCGTGTTGCGATTCCCTTAGTCACCAACCTACAAATGATATCTGTAACACCCCAAACCCGGTCCAGACGTTGCGGCCAAATTCGGCGTGTCACATTGAAGTGTTTTTCGAAAACCATGTTTTCATTGAAAACCCTTCTTGATGTAAAACTCATTGGAGTGTTATTGTAAAACTCATGTTTTAATTAAAAATCTTTGAAAAGAATATTTTCGTTATAGATTAAAGTGAATGGAAGCAGTGCACCAGGTAAGAAGCCAGAAAAGAAGAGGTGAGTCTATTGAACTGCTTAAATACCAAGCTCTTCATGGATCCAATCCTAGACATGCACACATCCATTGCCACACTTAAAGCATATTACTTGTCCACGAACAACAAATTAAGTTTAAGTCCATTTAAAATATTTATTTCCTTTGAAAACATTTACGTTGCAAAAGCTTTGCTCGGTAATCGTGATATTTTGAAAATAAGTAACTTTTATAAAACGCGCCCTAGAGCTAACCAATTTAATAACCCAAAATATTAAAAATAATAAAAAGAGCGGTCTTATTACAACTTAAACCAGAATAAAAATAATCAAAATAATAAATGCGAAACTTATTTTAAAGAAAACAGAAACATAATCTTCGTGGCCACTCTGAATCCCGCCCAACTCCAAGTCCACCAACTAGGGCTCACCTGCAAGGATGGAAGAGAAAGGGGGTGAGTTTGGAAAACTCAGTGTGTAAAGTATCCCAACCAGAGCCCAAATCGGTTCAAGCTTTACTGGGCCTAAGCCCTATTCAAAAATCAGTGTTAATTGGGCCTTAGCCCATATCAATATTAATATGGGCATAGCCCCTTATAGTATCAGAGTATTTTGGGCCTAGCCCATATCAGTATCAATCTTGGTCGTAGCCCTATTACAAGTCGAAATATATTGGGCCTTGGCCATATTAACACAGTTGGGCCCATTTCAATACAGTTGGCCCATAACAAAATAGCCTCATATGATTAATGCATAATAACCCCATCCAACCCTGCACTTGCCTCCGTCCATCCCTACACTTCCTGTGGGGAATAAATCACCCACGCCATCCCTACACTTACAGTGTTAGCAACAGTTGCGGCACTAACTATAATCCGCAGCAAAGCTGCTTATATCAGAATATGTGGCACAGCCACCAGAACGGGTTCTTCCTCCATAACAAAACCCAACCCCATGCAGTATGACATGTATGCAGAATATATATAATTAACAAGGCATGCTTCAGAAAGACAGTCAGATTATAGCGTAAGAACAATTATTTACCCTCGAGGGGCGTAATCATAAACTTACCCCTTTAGGGGTATTACGATAATTCTACCTTACAGAGGTATTTCAGTAATTTTATCTGTAACACCCCGAATTTGGGCCTAGAAGTATTGGGCCTTGAGTGTGGGTCCGTAAGGAGGTTGTATATAGGTATTTAATTGTGCAATGAAATGACACAATTAAATGTCTACTTTGGTGGTTAATGGCCCTAAGAAGTGTTAGAGAAATCTTGGGTTCAAACTTGGGCTTTAGCAAAAATTTTGGTATTAAGTGAAAAAAACTGGATGCTTGGATGAGGGCTTTTAAATTATTGTGGTAAATAAATGACACAAGGAAGCATGTAGTCTAGTGGTTGTGGCGTCATTAAGGTTGTATGGGAGCCTGGGTTCAAGTCTTGGCTCTTGCAATTTATTTTGGTTTTTTAAGGGAACCTGGACTTTGGCCTTTAGACCTTATAATTAATTGGGGATAAAATATGACACAAAAAGCCTTGTGGCTTAGTGGCAAGAAGTGTGTGGAGCATCTGAGGGGAGGCATGGGTTCGAATCCCATGGCAAGCAAAGAGCATTTATTTTGCTAACAGGGGGCGGCAAGAGTTGGTGTTGAATTTAAACTCTGATGTTGGAGGGATCCCACATCGAGAAGCTAACATAAGAGTGGATGCGAAGCTGGCTTTAAATAGAGGGAACCATGAGGAGAGTAAAGGTACCTTTCTTGGCTGATCCCTTTCGCTGTATCGCCAATCAAGTGTGTATTTCTCGCTACTCTAGCTGTAGGATGGCTACTTCGGGCCGCGATGGGTCGAAAGGGGCCATGTGGCCCTAATGGGCCTATTAGGGCTACATAGCCCAATTGGATAAGTTGTTTGATTGTGTAGTAAATATTAGACTAGGCTAGGTGAATCTCATATCTGTGGCTAGATTTGGGCTAAAAGGGCCACACGAGCGTGTGGGCCCATTTGGGCCGAGAATAGGCTTTAGGCCCATTCGTATTGTTATCCCTGTTTAGAATACTTTAGTTTACCAAATTACTGAAATGCCCTCAAATTGTAAAATTACCAAAGTACCCTCGATTTATAGAATTATCGTTTTACCCTCGATTTATAGAATTACCGTTTTACCCTCAATTTATAGAATTACTGTTTTACCCTGATTTACAGAATTACTGTTTTACCCTCGATTTACAAAATTACTAAAATACCCTTGGTTTACAAAATTACCAAAATACCCTCGATCAGTAAAATTACCAAAATACCCTAGCCTGTAAAATTGCTAAAATACCCCTGGTTTGTAAAATTATCGAAATTCCCTCAATTTGTAAAATTACCAAAATACCCCTAGTTTGTAAAATTACCAAAATACCACTGGTTTGTGAAATTACCAAAATACCCTCAATTTTTAAAATTACCAAAATACCCCTGATTTACAAAGTTACAGAAATACCCTTGACTTTCTAAAAATTATGGAAATACCATTGGTTTACAAAATTACTGAAATACCCTTGGTTTGTAGATTTACCAAAACACCCTTGTAGGATGAAATGACTAAAATACCCCTATTAGGTAAAAAGACCGTAAAGCCCCTGTAGGGTAAAGTGACCGTAAAGCCACTATAGGGTAAAGTGACCGTAATACCCCTGTATGGTAAAATGAAGAATATGCCTTTATGTTCCGTATGACTGATGTGCTTAGGATTTACATATATTGATATTGGATTAGTTAAGTTTGAGTGACAGGTGGCGGTTATCGTAGGCGATTGATTTTGGAAATGTTTCAACTTCAACCCGTAACAGGTGTGTACTAACCCTCGTAATAGCTTAGATTAATATTTGCTGAGAAGCCAAAATGCTAAAATACCAGTATTTTGGGAACTTGTAATGTTGTGTTTGGGTATAGATGCGATAAATACGATAAGATCAGTGTTTGGATCGATGGAATAGGTAAGAACTCAATTTTGTGCACGATGGAAAGTTGGGCCTCAATGGGCTAAAATTGGGCCCAATGGGCTTTCGGACCCATTTGGGTAGAATTGATAGAAAATGGAATTTGGAAAAGCTGCACGTTAACATGGTTAGTATTGTTGTAAAATTTGGGCTAAGTAGGCTAAATCAGCATTCGTAGGGCCCATTAGGGGTTTTGGGCCCAAAAGCCCGAATTTGATTAAGTGGGTTAAAGATCATTGTTTAAACACTCGAAAATATTGATAATTGTTGATGAACATGGAAAACCCTAATATTTGGTAAAATTATGAAATTACCCCTATAGTATGAAAATGACTATTTTGCCCCTAGGTAAAAATGACCATTATACCCCTAGGGTTTAATTATAAATTTGATACGTGGGATATGATATACATGATTGATATGATATGCACATGATATGTATGAAATGCACATGATATGTATGAAATGCACATGACGTATTCATAAATGCATTGGGTTGGGTTTTTATATGGATGGAGGAAGTGTAAAAGGGCTTATGCCCCAGTTTATTGAAAAGGGCTTATGCCCCAGTTTACCGAAAAGGGCTTATGCCCTAGTTTATTGAAAAGGGCTTTGCCCCAGTTTACCGAAAAGGGCTTTGCCCCAAGTAATTAAAAGAGGCTAGGCCTCCAGATATATGATAAAGCAGCTATGCTGCCAGTAGTGTGTTGGTTGGGTGGGTTGAATCATTCCCCACATGGTGTGTTGGTTGGTACGGGTGGAGAGTAGCGGATGGTGGGTCGAGTAGTCTCCCCAAATGGGCTTGCATACATTCATTGGTATTTCATATGATATTGAAATGGGCTTGCATACATCCATTGACATTACATGTGATATTGAAATGGGCCTATGGGCCATACCGCTTACAGTAAAGGCTTCGGCCAGTGATATGATTTATGAAAAGGCTTCGGCCCAGTATATGTCAAGACTAAATAGGGCTTTGGCCCAGATCGTACTGATACTGTGTTTTCACTGTTTGTATGTTATTGGGATTACACACTGAGTTTTCGTAAACTCACCCCGTTTTTAACTGTGCAAGTAATCCCTAAGCTTAGATGGTTTGGAGCTGCGAGAGACTCGGAGATGGCCACACTACTGTTTCTGTTTCTTTTAATTGCAATAAGTAGCCAATTTATTTCTTTATAAGTTTTATCTTATTAATATTATTGTTTGGTTTTGGGTTGTAATAAGGCCATTTTAATTATTTTTCTGGGATTATTTTATTTTATACCCTATATTTTACTGATAACAATCCAAAATGGGTTAGACTTAGGCCGCGTTTTCAAAATGATAATTGTTTTCAAAATAACGCAATGATACAATTAATCGATTTATCAAAAATATCTACTTAAATGAATTCTAACTCGTTTTTCTCAAACCTAACCTCGCACCAAAGTGTGGCAATGGTTGTGGGCATGTCTAGGATTGGATCCATTCGAAGAGCTTGGTACTTAAGCAACCTTCATGGCTCACCTCTTCTGTTTTTGGATACCTACCTGGTGCGCAGCTTCCATTCACTTGGTTAAGCCTTATCAAACAATGGTTTTTTTAAAACACTAAAACAAAGCGTGGATTTTTAACTTCAATGTGGCACGTTAGATTCGGCCATTACGTCTGGGCCGGGTTTAGGGTGTTACATTATCAGTATTTTTAGATTTTCATGCTATTACAGTAATTAACGTATTAATAGAAACACTTACTGAGCGTTTTTACCAAATTGGGCCCGTTGGCCCATTAACCCGATTTCGGCCCATTAAGCCCAAATATACCGAAGTGCACGAAATTGTGCACTCTGCAATCATACCGTTGGTGATTACCAAAATTAACAAACAAACCACCTCACGAGCGCTCGCACGCTCGCAAGTTCAAAAAATGCTGGCTTTTTGGCATTTCGGTTTTTCGGCTTTTGCTGATCTAGTCTATGAGTGGGTGTCATTTACACACCTATTTTTCGACGAAATGTTGACGAGTTCCACACACGAGTTGCCTACAATCAGTTACTAACACGTTAAACTATGAATCCATAACAACTTAACACACCAAACCCTTACCATATTTGGCCCTTAACACCTTAGGCACTAAAGTTCTTACCTTTGCCGAAAAAATGGACTAGATCTAATTCTGGTCGTTCCAAATATCCAAGCCCTCGATTAGTAGCCTTTAATCCACACTAGAGCAAAAAAAATCAAATAACACCACTACCAAATATCTTGCGCGTAACGCTGCTCGAACCTAGGACCTCCAAGTTGCCCAACACACTGCTGGCCACTGGGACGCGCATTCACTTTCAACAATATACCACCACATTTAATCTTAAAGGTTACCTACTGAAGCTCCAGACCGCTTAAAAATGAAAGGGAAATTCTGCCTTCCACGCCACTCGAACCTTCAACCTCCAGAACATTCAACCACACTACTTGCCGCTGTGACACAACCTCACTTTTGTTATAATAGAACCGCATTTACTTATAAGCCTTATTCGCTTCAGTCACGGGCTACTTAAAAGAAATAAAAAACGTTTCACTGTCCCTTGCATTTGAACTCGTGACCATTGGGTCTCCTTAGCGCGCTACTGCCACTGCGCCATGGCGCTCTTTGTGTTAAATTATACTCTCAACTCCTGTTAACCCTTATTCTAGCCGCAAAAAAACAACCAAATTGCACACGTCGCGCCTTGAACCCAAGCACCTCCCACACCATCCTAGCGTCCTTAGCCACTAGGCCAAATGCCTGCTTGTGCTAAAACTCAGCCCTAATTTATTAATGAAGCCTAATGCTCAGATTCCCTAAGGTAGCATAAAATTAAAATTTTTCTAGAGTCTTAAATCGAACCAAAGCCTTTTCCCACACAATAAATCCATTGTAATTTATTTAATTACTAGACTAAACATACTAAATAATAATAATAATAATTTCATAAACATATCTAATAATAAAAATTTCAAATACTAATAATACAGCAAATAATAAAAATTTTCATAAAAATTTTCAAACATACATACAGTAATATTTTTCTAATAATAATTTTATCTCATAATACTAATTAAAATTTCATAAATATTTAAAATATCCGTAATAATAAATATAGTAAAAATTTTCTAGTAGTAATTTAATTCAAAATCTTCTCTTAAATGATAATATTTAAAACTTCTTAATTATTCAGGTTTTCTTCTATCCGAATCCCAGACTCAAAGCCCAACTCTTCTAGGCCCAATTTTTTTTGGGGCGTTACAATATCACCCTTCAATTAGTCGCATGCTTAATACATATCTTTACTAAAATTGAAACCTCACCTTAACCTTACCTTGCGGGATAAGTATAACAGCTCTTCTTAAATTACTAACCACGATCAACTCCTAGATCAGTACCAATCTTAACTATTAAAACTAGAATAATAGGTGACTCATATCCAACATAAATCCCCTTACCTTAACTATGAACATTTGGCCACCTTAGCCAATGGGAGAGGAATACTTACCAAAACCGCAAACACCTAAAGAGCAATTTTGGCAGAAAGCTAAGATCCGAGATCTGATACTAATTCCCTACCACAGTTGATTAGAAAGAGTGAGGAAAAATATCGTAATAGATTCTTAGCAAAACTGATTGGAAGAACAAACACTTACACTAGATTCAGTCGAAGAGTATTTGGCCCTTGGAAGATTCAGCTTTTCGGCTTTTAAACTTAGTATGATGAATAAGGTTTATTTGGTACAGATTAAAGAAGAAGAGTATAAGAAGGAATCGACTAATCGAAACAAAAAAAATTGTGTAGAAAAAGAATGGAAATCGGCACAAAGAAAATAGAGTAAACAAAAGGGTTTTCGGCTTTTAGAGAAAAGGGTTTTCAGTAATAGGGTGAAGGAAATTCGGCACTAGCCTGGCAACCTTGCATTCGGCACTTATTTATAGCCCCTATAGCCGAATTGCCTGGCCCTCAATTCCCCATTCGGCTCCATCTCTTCCCTCTTCTCATCTCCTCATTTTTTCTCCCTTATAACCCCTTGATCCTTTCCTTAATTTTCTCTTTTGAACAATCCCCTTGGAGTCCATCTTCACACCACTTTCAACCTTCTAGAAGGCCTAAAATTAACTTCTAAAAACACTAAGGTAGGATTTGAACCTTGGATTTCTTGCTAGCCACTAACGCCACCTCCCTACACCCTAAGTGGCGTCACTTTGCCACTCCTCCACAAGGCTTTTTGATGCCATTTTCCCCTATCTTTATTTAAAAGCCCAACTATTTACCAACAAGGTCCTTTTAACTATTAACGCATAATTTTCTTTTCCTTAAGTTCAAACTTTAACCTTAGCCAAGACCTACTATTACCTGTTTAACATAAAATACCCAGCACATTTTTATCAGAACTGAAAAAAAAAGAAGAAAATTCAGGATTTCAAGATTTTTGTGGCGTTACACCACCTAAAAATGTGACCGAGGTTAGAAGCTTTTTGGACTTATTCGGTTACTATCGAAGATTTGTGGAAGGATTCTCCATGATAACAACTCTGATGACAAGATTGTTATAGAAAAACGTTAAGTTTGAATGGACGAAAAAGTGTCAACAAAGTTTTGAGAAGTTAAAGACACTGTTAACTGAAGCTCCTGTTTTAGTATTGCCTGAGTCGGGAAAAGAATTTGTAGTCCACAGTGATGCATCCTCAAATGGATTGGGTTGTGTACTTATGCAAGATGGTAAGGTAATAGCCTATGCTTCACGACAGTTGAAGCCGCATGAGAAGAACTATCTTACACATGACCTAGAACTTGCCACCATAGTTTTTGCTTTGAAAATTTGGAGGCATTATTTATATGGTGAGACTTGCCGCATATTCACTGACCACAAGAGTTTGAAGTATTTGATGACTCAAAAAGAATTAAATTTGAGGCAACAAAGGTGGCTAGAGTTAATCAAGGATTACGAACTGATTATTGACTATCACTCGGGAAAGGCGAATGTGGTCGCTGACGCGTTAAGTAAAAAATCCTTGTTTGCATTAAGGGCCATGGATGCTCGTTTGGCATTGCTTGATGATGGTTCAGTATTGGCTGAGCTAGAGGCTAGGCCGACATTCCTTCAGAAAATATATGATGCTCAAACTAATGATGATGACTTGCAAGCTAAAAGAACTCAATGTGAGTCAGGTATTGAATCAGATTTTTGGATTGGTTTTGATGGATGTTTGATGTTCAAAGATAGGGTTTGTGTACCCAAAAACAATGAACTTATTCAAAAATTTTTGCAAGAAGCACATAACAGCCGTTTGTCAATTCACCCGAGAAGTACTAAGATGTACAACAATTTGAAGAAAATGTACTGGTGGAATGGCATAAAAAGAGATATTTCTGAATTTATGTTGAAATTCGTAGTATGTTAGCAAGTTAAAGCTGAACATCAAGTGCCTTCAGGTTTGCTACATCCTGTGATGGTCCCCGAATGGAAGTGGGACAGAGTTACTATGGATTTCGTGACAGGATTACTGTTGACTCTGAAGAAGAAAGATGTCGTATGGGTCATAGTAGATAAATTGACGAAGTCGGCTCATTTTATTCCAGTGAGGACAGATTACTCCCTCAAATTGATCATCTTGTACATTTCTAAGATTGTAAGATTGCATGGGGTACCGCTGTCGATTATTTTCAGCAAAGACCCGAGGTTCACTTCGAGATTCTGGAAGAAAGTACAAGAAGCCTTGGGTATGAAGTTAAGTTTTAGTACAACTTTTCACCCTCAGATAGATGGTCAGTCTGAGTGGATGATTCAGATTCTTGAGGATATGTTGCGATGTTGCATCCTTGAATTTCAAGGTAGTTGGGAAAAATATTTGCCGCTAGTAGAATTCTCCTACAACAACAGTTTTCAGACGAGTTTGAAGATGGAACCTTATGAGGCCTTGTATGGCAGGAAGTGCCGAACTCCATTGTTTGAAAACGGAGTACAATGGAGAGAAAGTTAAAGTGATACGAGACTGTTTGAAAACAACATCAAATAGGCAAAAGTTAAAGTGAAGAGAAACTGAAGAGATAGGCACGAAGTTGACTTGATTAAAGAAACTAAAGAGAAAGTTAAAGTGATACGAGACTGTTTGAAAACGGCATCAGATAGGAAAAAGTCTTATGTTGATCTAAAAAGAAAGGAAATTAAGTTTCAAGTTGGAGATAGAGTATTCTTGAAAGTGTCTCCATGGAAAAAGGTGTTGAGATTTGGCCAAAAAGGCAAACTGAGTCCGCGATTTATCGAACCGTACGAGATCATTGAAAGAGCTGGACCGTTAGCCTATCGCTTGGCATTGGCACCTAAACTAGAAAAGATTCACGATGTGTTCCACGTATCTATGTTAAGGCAATACCGATCAGACCCCTCTCACGTGATTTTGCCGACTGAGATTGAAATTCGACCGGACATGACCTATGGAGAGGAACCAATTAAGATATTGGCTCGAGAGGTTAAACAGCTGAGGAATAAAGATGTGCCTTTAGTAAAAGTTTTATGGCATCGACATGGTGTAGAAGAGGCTACATGGGAACCAGAAGAAACCATTAGAAGTCAATATCTGAATCTGTTCACTGGTAAGACTTTTGAGGATGAAAGTCCCTAATGGGGGAGAAATGTAACATTCTAAAATTGGGCCTAGCCGGAATAGTGATTTCGGGACCACAAATCTGAGATCAAAATATTTATTTTATGATTATTACGAGGCTTAGAATATGAGAATATACATGTGTTAAAGTTTCATGAAGGAATTCATTAAGTAAGTGCCCAATTGGTAAATTAGGGACTAAATTGAATAAATTGAAAAACTTTGATTCTAGAAGCAATTTGCATGAAATTGCTTTAGATTATAAAATAGAAGGTCTTGGGGAGCAATTTTCCCAATTTCTAAGTTTTTGGACAAAAATGGGCTTGCATGGATGAAATTTCGAAAAAAGGGCTTAGGGGCATTTTGGTCATTTGGCATACTAATGAAATAAAGTGGAAAAAAGAAGGCAAAAATCAGCCATTTTCCTCCCTTGTCCAACCGAAATTCCTAAGCTACCATAGCTTGGGTTTCCAAGCTTTTCAAGCTCATTAGTAAGTGCTCCTAAGCCCCGTTTTTAATGTTTTTTGTAATTTTAAGATCTCGGTAGCTTACTCTCTCCATTTCTACCCATATTTCATGCTAGGGTTCATGTTTAAAAATTTACCCATGCATGTGTTACTTGTATTTTGATGTTTTATGGAGGAATATGAAAGTTTGAGGTGTGTTAAACAACTTTTCCTAGGTGATTTTCATCAAAAACCCCTAAATGGACCTTTTTGCAAAAGCTGTAAAATTTATGGTAGAAATGTGAAAATAATGGAAAATGTGGGCTTTCATAAGAGGGAAAAGTGTTTGGCTTGGCTTGAGTAAGGTATAAATTGCATGTGTTTCATTATACGAGCCTAAGGACTAAATCGTAAAACTGTGAAAGGTGAGGGGCAAAACAATCATTTGGACGGGAGTGTAATATAGACTTGAAATGTATAATGTGGAGTGTTAATGATCTATTTTTATTGTTATAGACCCCAAGGAACAAATTTCGGAGGTCGATCGAGGAAAACGAAAGGTTTCGAATAACCGAAACACGACACCGAAACGAATACCAGGTAAGTTCAGATAACTTAAAGTAAACACTTAATGTGCCTAATTATATGATTTATGAATGCATGATGATTGCATTTATTAGTAACATGAAATTCTATGAAATGCATGTTTAAGTATGAATTGTGATATATGTCTCGGTTGAGGTTAAAAAGGGAATTCGATGGATAAACCATGATTGACAGGTGTAATGCGGTCCTGCATGTATTGCAGTAAGGATTTAGCCTGGACGGGTAATCTGTTGATCTCATTTATAAAAGGATCTAGCCAGAACGGGTGTTCCTTTGAATGGTCGAGCCTTCCGAAGAATATGTGTACATTATGGATTTAGCCCGAACGGGTAATCCGATTAGGATCTGAAATTAGCCTAGACTGGTAATTCAGATCCGAGCTCAATAAAGGTGTTTTTCGTTATAAGAGATTTAGCCTAGACTAGTAATCCCGACATCACCTTATGAGCTCATAAAATGGGGGATTTAGCTTGGACTGGTAATCCCGCCATAAGATGTGAGATTTGCGGGAGTGCATATCTAAAACGATTGTTGTACGAATTGATGGTAAATGGATATTCCATCGAGATTTCTTAGAAACTCAACGAGATTAATGTGACATATATATACAAATGAGATGTTGAATGATGAGCTCATCTAAGATAACTTTTATAGTGCATAGTTATGTGACTAACTCATTGATTGAGTGTAAGTGATAGGGAAGCCATCCTATGCTCATTGAATTTATTGCCCAATTTGATTGTATGCTAATTACTTGGTAAGTCTACTTTCCGGTCATTCGAGCTTACTAAGCATGAAAATACTTACCCCTCTCTTTTCCTTGTCTCTCACAAAGCTCGAGGACTTGTAAAGATTGGAAGACGGTTGGAGAGTCAGCATAATATCAAATAGACTAGCTTTGGTATAAAGACATCTCTAAATTGTTCAATGGCATGTATAGGTCTTTTGAGTATTTTGTTATATGTGTCATTTGATTTGCCAAATGAAGGCTTGTAAAGATAAATCTATCTTTTTGTTTATGGCCATAGAGATCGGCTTGTTTTGAAGTAGGCTATGACCTACAAAATTTCCATGCAAGTTTATAATTATGTGCGATGGTTGAATTCCAATTGGCAATGAGTCATAAGAACAAGCCAATTTTAAATGTATTAAATTGGTATGACAGCACATAAATACAAAATGGGAAATAACCTAGCATGTACAAAACCAATGATATGAGGTTTCCATGCAATGAGTTTTTACAAAGATCATTTATGAGAGCATAATTATGTTTTAGTTTGTTTTTAATATTCATTAAGTATAAGTGTTAAAAAAGGGTGACCATAGGCTTGGAAAATAGCCTAATAGGGTCTACACGGTTGGGTACACGGGCGTGTGCCTAGGCCATGTGTGACACATGGGCTACACCCGTGGGCATGTGGCATGGCCATGTGTCCCCTGCATCTAAAATGCTAAGTTTGTTAAATGAAAATAGGCTAGACACACAGGCGTGTGTCTTGGCCGTGTGAATTTAATAGAATGCTCAAGTCTTGGACATGTGGTGATTGCACGGGCATGTCCCAAGTCACACGGGTGTGTGACACTTCAAGTTAAAAGAAATTTTCCAAGGTGCCCAAAGTTTACCAAACATTCTCGATTTTGTCTCGTACCACCTCTAAGCATGTTTTAGGTCTCGAAGGCCTATTTAAGGGAAAGGATATACATATTTGAAAAGTTTTAAATTAGAGTGCAACTTAGTGACTTTATTTAATATGTTTATGAACGTGAAATCCCGGTAACGCCTCGAGCCTTATCCCGGTGTCAGATACGGGTGAGGGGTGTTACATTACGAACATAATGATTTCCAATTGAACATGGGATAGTGAAACTCCGTAGGTCCTTCAACATTAGAGGTAATTTATTCATTAACATTGCTGTGCAACCTTCCATGAGAGCAATAGTCTCAAATTTTCCCAATTTACGCTTCTTTGACAATATATCTTTCATAAATTTCACGTAGTTGGGCATTTTCTCCAGAGCTTCAACCAGTGGTATGTTAATATGGAGTTGTTTCAAAACCTCCAAAAATCTATTGAACTGAATATCTAGAACGACAGAAATGTGCAAGTGTACACAAACGCAACAAGCAATAAAGTGACAGGTAAATATCAAGTTATCGTACCCACATGGACTGTGAAAAGAATTATTTATGAATGCAATTTTAAAAACACTCTGGTGAAGTAAGATATTTTGATTTGGAGAGGTGATTAAAAACTAGGATTTTAACAAAGTAAAATAAATAAAAACAAAATAAAAGTTCTAATGCACGATTTCAAAAGACAATTTTAATCAAGATGACATAATTGTGTTAGATTAATTACATTTCCTAAATTAGAATTATTAAACATATGTTCATGTTGTTATGAATAAATTCACGGAAACTCAGTAATTTGCTAACTTATGAACATACTTACCTACCAAAATCCATTTATCTCTTAACTACATCTCTACATCAATTCAACTGATTAAACAAATTTTAATAAGCAAATGTGTTAATGCACATAGATACTTATGAAATTAAAATAATCTCTTGTACATATCTCTACGTCAATTCAAACAATTAATTCAAACAATTTCTACCTTGAAACAGTTTGATCACAATAATCTTACAAGTTGTGCAAGGCTAATGTATCGTTAGATACTGTTGCTAATTTAACCCTCAGCTACCTTAGATGATTAAACATACACTGATTAAGTATCTGTCAATTAATTAGGATTTCAATCTATTTAAATAATTAATTCATTAGTTACCTTACAATTGCAATTTAGTCATGGTTTTACTTAATCAAACATCTTACCGACGCCTATAAAAACACAAATACAATTTTAATAACTTAAGTAAACGAAATGCAATCAACCCAAAACGAATTAACTTCAAGCCATATTAATTAAATTAAACAATTCAACATCACAAGTATTCATAGACATATTCATCCTAACAACAACAAAATTAAAATGATAGGGAACAAGAATCAAATCTGGTGTTTTCTTTATGGCTTGACTAGTTTGCTCCACTCTTCCTTCTTTGATTGTTCTTGTCAAACTGAGGCTTCTATGAACACTTGAATACTGCTGCAAATGGTGGTTGATTGACTCTTTTTCAAGAGGTGAAATCGGCAAGGGAATAGTGGAAGAAAATGAAGAACAACGAAGAGAGAAAAGTGAGAGATAAGAGAAGAATGAATCGTTTTGAGATGTGTTAGAAGTGAGAAGCCAAGGGGGGTATTTATAGGTTGAGAATGGTTCTTAAAATAGCCAAAATCAAGTGCCAAAGACTCCTCCCATGGCTGGCAACACATGTGGCATGTTTGAAGATTTCAAACATGCTATTTTAAGGTAGGGGCAAATCTAGAAATACATAAATAGTGGAGGGGTTTGAATGCAATTTGAAGGAGTCTTTAAGGGCCATTTTGCAAGACAAATAATCAGCCAAGAAAGCTGATTGGGTCAGCATGTGGGACGGTTTTAGGCTGCCCAGTGCTCAGTTGGATCGGTTTTCTCGGTTCAGCTCAATTAGGCCTCTTTTTTATAATTAATTAATAATAATGTATTTAACCCAAATTAAATTGGATTAAAAATTAAAATTAATTATATTATGAATTAATACACATAATTTGGACCGTCTTAAGCTGAAAAATTAATTTTCCTTCATGCTTCAAAATTGCTTCTCGGTTTTGCGCTTTTAGTAGTGTTTGTTGAGCCGTTTTTCGCCCTTTGTACAAATCTGTCGAAAATAATAAAAAATAATCAAAATTTGATATAAAATTAATTAAAATTCAAAATATTCATAATTTGAGTGTAATTTAATTATTTTATAATCATTATATATTTTTTGACAAGAATTTTACCGAAACTACATGAATTTGAGTTAAAAAGGGCATGAAAAAGTGTGTATATTTTCATGTTTCCACACCTACAAACTTAATTCATTGCTCGTCCTGAGTAATGCACAAATTTGAAAAGAATTTCTCGAAAACACCTTTGAAAAAAATTCCTTCAGAACAACATTCTTCCCAAAATTATGATTTTAGTATACTTATTGTCAACAACAAGAATTTTGAGATTTACACTACTTAAGTATACATATCATTCAAATTGAGATCATTCTTATGATAACAAAAATAGACTAAATTCTTCCAAATAAAGACATATAAAATCCCTACCAAATTGATTTTCTTCTCTTATTCAAGATTAAGCTGCAATCATTAAGTTTAACTTATGCCTTCATATGTTGAACATAACAATTTCTCTCGACTAATGTAGGTAACATAGAAACTTTAATCAACAGGTCCTTAAAAAGGTTGTAATGTGGCTAGGCTAGGGGTAGGTAAAAGATATATAAATTTAGGCTTAAAAACCTAATCTCAGCTTCAATCAGACCTTCAGAATATTTACCTTCAATACGCTAACTTATTTTTCTCTCACATGCTCCTTTGTATATCTTATATTCTTTCAAGTACGTATGCTGTTCTCTCTTTTTTTTCTTTTAGTTTTCTTTTTTTTTCACGAGCATTTTGCTGCATATACTACAATTTTTTGAGCATTTGATACTTCTTTTCAACTCCCCAAAACTTATTTTCAAAGAATATTCTGAATAGCACTCAGTCTAGTGTTTGGGACAATTTAAAGATAATTAAGAGAGAAGTGATGGCTAAATATTGCAAGGGTTTAAATAAAATTAGGCCATATAATCTCAAAGTTAGGTTTCAAGGGATAAAATTTGATCAATGTTGGCTTGAAAGGATCAAATGGTCCAAACAAAAGTTGCCTAAATCATTTTCAACATTTCATGCTTCCTAGGATTTCGCCTCAAGAAACTACTAAGTTAATTCTAGAGACTTAAACTTTCAAGCATGCCTAACTTTCCTAAGGAACTAAAAAATTTTATGGTATGATTTGCATGCTTTATTAAGAGTACATTTATGTCATAATTCAGCCAACATAGCAATTATTGAAATAATAGAATTTTATTCATACTAAAGTTTAGCATACTTAACAAAATTTCAAATTTTTGAACAAAATATATCCTAATCATAATTAAAAGCAAAAATTATTCTAAGAGGAAATAATTTCAATTTTTTGGTCCCACTACTTAAGATGAATAATGTCCTCATTGTTAGAAGTGAATAGATACTATACACCAGGTAGGATTCTAGAAAAGAGGAGGTGAGTCAATTTGACTGCTTAAGTACCAAGCTCTCTCTAGATCCAATCCCAGAAATGCATATATCTATTGCCACACTTTATACTTTGCAACTTGTGCATTTTTATTTATGATTTCCACCTCTTGTTTTATTATGCGAAAAATAAAAATCCTAATAGAACCTAATCCTAAAACATTAAATAACCTAGGAAAGAAAATGAAATAAAGTAAAGATCCCCCTTTTTATTTATTTTCAGATCCCTCGGAATCTGACTCATCTTTTTCCTTCCTCGACATTGGAGTCCATGGTTCGAGTATAAAGTCTGGAAATTCAGTCAAAAAAACAAACGGGTTATGAAATATATATATAAATGCATCTCTGATTGAGTCATCTCATATTTTTTAGTATCTCCAGTAATATTGTTGCTGTAACTACATGTGTAACACCCCTTACCCGTATTCAACATTGGAATAGGGTTACAGAGCATTGTCGGACTTATAACACATTTAATCATCAATTAAGCATACATTTTCTCAATTCAAGCATTCATCATTCAATCTTAATCAATTTTTTCCCTAATACGAGCCTGCGAAGCCTGATACATGCATTGGGAGTGGTTCGGAACTAAACTGATAACTTAATAAAATTTTATGAAACTTTGAAAATTTTACTCAAAATAGGGGACACATGCCCAAGTCGTGTGGACATTCGAAATGGGAGCACATGGCCGTGTCCCAGCTTGTGTCCGACCCCTTGTAACTCTCTAACTTGGGTCACACGGCCAACACACACGCCCAGTGACTAGCCTGTGTGCCCTAAAAATGGCCATACATGCCTATGTGCCAGGCCGTGTACTAGGCCATGCCAAACCTGTAGGGTATACTGACTTATGCCACTGGGCCAAGTCACACGCTCGTGTGTGAAGCCGTGTAGAACATACTGACTTGATTTTAATTTCAACACCAGGAGGACACACGACCATGTACTTGACTGTGTGTCACATACGGCTGAGACACACACTCGTGTCTCTGCTCGTTTGGACAAAAATAGGCTATTTACCAAACCAATTTGCCACCCAAAATTTACATGTACCTACACAACCCAATTGGCACCAATTTATAGCATAAATGAACATCTAACTTATCCATAATCAAGACTAAACCATTTCATATCTAATACCAACAACCAACATGCTTATAAACCCATGCTTTGCTCATTCAAAACATACCAATTACCAATTACTTCAAACATCATAATGACCAAACTCAAATATGCATTATTTAGCCTAATTTCACAAGCATAACAACATCCACAATTCAACCATTTGAACACTCATAAAACCTATAGCCATCAAGCATCACCTAACCATCATACAATTCATATTACAAAGCATAAACACATATATCAATACATAATTCAACCATACCAAAATAGCCCCAAATAAACCATTTCCTCAAGGCTATATCTACTAACCAAACATGAACTTTTACAAGCCAATTTCATTGACCAAAGTCATTACTAAATCATAACCAAAATGACCAAAGTCCCTATTCATGCCATATACTTAAAATAGCAAAGTTCATAGGTACCAAGAGATTGGTGGATAGTGTGAAGCGATCTCCGACGATCCCCGAATCCGAGCTAGCTTTGTATTCACTATAAAACATAGAAAAATAAATGATGCAATCTATAAAGCTTAGTAAGCTCGTATGAAATAAACCCGATATAATCATATACACATATTTCAACAAATGATTATAGATACATAAATTCAAATCAACTAACAAACCTTTCAATTTCCAAATAACAAAACTGTATATTTTCTTCACCATTTCTTCAATTCAAATTTAATATGATTTATGCACATACCTGTACCATCTCGTACCAATCTTATACACATTCTCAACTTTCTTTTACCTGTTGATCCATTCAGAATAGAAGTTGGATACTTAGAAAATCTCACACAATAAGTACCTATACCATGGCCCGAAGCCAAATCATTATAACTCGCACCCAAAGTACTAATATCATGGCCCGAAGCCAACTCAATGTATCCCCTAATGACAGGTCAATAATATCCTAAACTATTCCTAAGGTTCAACCGGGATTTTAAATGCTGAATTACCATCGAGTCATTGTCAAACTTATTTGAAGTATTGTATTCACAACATATGTAGTATCATAGTATTTAATATTCGTTTAAAATGAGATTTATCACATAGAACTTACCTCAAATGTGGAAGTGATGAAATAAGTCATTTAGTCGATAACTTTAGTTTTTCCCCGATCTAGATTTGAATTCCACTTTTCTTAATCTAAATATATTCAAAATTAACTTATTTAATCATCTCTCTATTCAATTTAATTCAAACCACACATTAGGGATATTTTACACATTTACCCCTAAACTTTCACATTTTTACAATTTAGTCCTTATTACACAAAAATCACAAATTCATGCAAATTTCAAAACACCCATGCTTAGTTGAATTACCATTATACCCTAACAGCCAATTTTTTCATTATTTCACATTTTAACTATAAATTTTCAACATTTCTCAATTTAATCCCTATTTTGCAGTTTCACTAAAAATCATGTAACACCCCTAACTCGTAATTGTCGCTGGAATAGGTTAAGAGGCATTACTGGACTTATAATAACATTCAGAACAATTATTATCAAATAATCATATCATTACAGTAAATGTCATTCATTCACATTCAATAAGAACTTAAATCTAGCATACAAAGCCTAACTCATGAATTTGAGACCAATCTGATAACATATAAAAGTTTTAGAAACTTAGAAAATTTTCAACTTTTAAAAGGTCACATGCCCGTGTGAATAGGCCATGTGCCTCAAACGGCCTTAGACACGCCCGTGTGTCTAAGTCGTGGCAAAATAGGGCATACATACTGACTTATCCACACGGCCACAAGACATGCTTGTGTTCCAAGCCGTGTGAAAATTAAGGAGGCTATTGACTTGGCCACACAGTTGACCACATGCCCATGTGCCAGCCCATGTTCCACACACGACCAGTATTCATGCCCGTGTCAAAACTAGAGGGTACACTGACTTTAATTCGTAGGGTACCCCAGGGGACACACGGCCGTGTAACATGACCTACACATCCGTGTCTATGCCCGTGTGGACAAAAATAAGCCATTTGAATAGCCAATTTCCACCCCAATTTGGGTCAACCAATAAGCACCAAAATAAGCATATATGCACAACCATTTCATCCAATATCTATACCATACCATACTTAATTCATGTTATAACATTACAAATCATTTCAAATCTCAATTCATCAATCAATTCATACCAAAACTTAAACTAAAATCATACCTAAACATATGACCAATACATCATTCAATCAAATAATCAAAACTTACCAAAACTTCTCAACATTGACCATTTCTTTTGACTAACCAAAGCATACCACAATTTCACATTAGCACCACATATCATATACCATTATCAAACTATAAGTACAAACACAAACTAGCCATATCACATGGCTAAATATATACATCACAAAACATAATCCCACAACTTCCAGCCTATACATGCCATACTTTAATATATATATTTTCAAAGTACCAAAATAAGGTTCGATAGTGTGGTGACGGTCCTCGATGATCCCCGAGCTCACAATAGTTTCGATATCTATAAAATAATGCAAACACACACAAAGTAAGCTTTCAAAAGCTTAGTAAGCCATATACAAATAAACATATCATTCAAAGTAACTGAATATCATCAAATCATTTATACTTTGTATACCAATGCTAATACAAATCTCATATTCAAATACTTACCTTTCATTCTCAAATAGGCTATACAAAGTAAACATACCTGAATCTGCTATGATTTCACAAAGTTATTCATTTTCTCTGAATGCCCGTTTGAACTATTTAGAAACGTAAGGATATACGGATTGATCAAAAAGCATATACAATGCTGACATCCCAGACGTGGTCTTACATGTAATCAAACATCGATGCCACTGTCCCAGATAGGGTCTTACACGAAATCGAATATGATGCCAATGTCTTAGACATAGTCTTACACACAAAACAGAAGTCGATGCCAACGTCATAGACGTGGTCTTACATGCAGAATAAATATCAAAAATCCTATGTCATGAAATATGTATCTTAACTATTCCTAAGGTTTGTACGAAGCTTTTTAGACGTCGAAACTTTGTCGATACTCTCAGATAGGAGAAATTTAGCTCGGACATTCATTCATCACAATTTAATATCAAATGAATAATAATAATTCAATTTAAACAAGCTTATTTGTATATCAACTTACCTCGTAGGGATTCAGATAGATGGAATCAGTTACTCAACAACTTTCCACTTTCCCCGATCTAACTCTATTTTCTTTAATTCTTGATCTATATAAATTCAAATTTGACTCATTTAATCACACATTCATTCAAAAAAATCCATAAACACAAATTTAGGGCAATTTGCAAACTAGCCCTCACATTTTTACATTTTGACACTTTAGTCCCTATTTACAAAATCACAAAATACACATAGTTTGCAGATACTCATGCTTGGCCGAATATTCATAGCTCTCATACAAGTCCATACATTTCATTTATTTCACATTTTAGTCCCTCAAAATAACATTTTTATAACTTTTACATTTTACGCGATTAGGTCTTTTTATCAAATTGAGCACACAAACAATCGAATTTTCAGACGAAACTTTCACATATGCTAATTCACACATCATAAGCACGGAAAATAATATTTAAATATTATTCTGACTCGGATATGTGGTCCCAAAACCACTATTCTAACTAGTGTTAAAACCAGACTGTTACAATTCTCCCCCTTAGAGATTTTCGTTCCCGAAAATCTTACCGCTAAATAGATTCGAATATTGTTGTCTCATAGTATCTTCAATACCGCATCGATGCCACATCACATTTACTAACGAAATTTTCTTATTTCGCAGTTCTTTAACCTTCTGAGCTAAGATAAGGATCAGCTTTTCTTCGTAAGTCATATCAGACTGAATTTCAATCTCAGACGGGGAAATCACATGCTATGGATCAGATCTGTATCGTCGAACCATCGATACGTGAAACACATCATGAATCGTTTCTAACTCTGGTGGTAACAACAATTTATATGCTACCAGCCCAAAATGCTCAGTAATCTCATACGACCCAATGAACCTCGGACTCAATTTGCCTTTTCTACCAAACCGAAGCACTTTGACACCTTCAAAAACACTCTGTCGTCGATCTCAAACTCAATATCTTTCCTTTCCAGATCCGCATAAGATTTCTGACTATCAAAAGCCGCTTTTAAGCTATCTCAGATCACTTTTACTTTTTGTTCAGTTTTTTTTATCAAATCAATTCCGTGAATCTTATTTTCGCTGAGCTCAGTCCAATACAAAGGTGGGTGGCATTTGCGACCATATAAAGCTTTGTACGGTGCCATTTTAATGCACTACTGAAAACTATTATTATAGGCGAGTTCAATCAAGGGCAAATAATGTTCCCATGTACCTTCAAACTCAAGAATGTAACATCTCAACATATCCTCGAGTATCTGAATAATCCGCTCGAATTAACCATCCGTTTGCGGGTGAAAAGCAGTACTGAAGTGCAATTTAGTGCCCATAGCATCTTGTAATTTCTTCCAGAATCATGATGTGAATCTCAGATCTCTGTCTAACACTATAGACAATGGCACACCATGCAATCTCATAATATCGAAAATGTATAACTCAGCCAACTTATCTATTGAGTAATCAGATTGTACTAGAATAAAATGGGCTAATTTCATCAATCAATCTACTACGACCCAAATAGCATCTTTCTTTCTCGGAGATAGGGGCAAACCCGAAACAAAATCCATTGTTACTCGATCCCATTTCTACTCCGAAACCATAATCAGTTGTAACAAACTAGATGGCACCTGATGTTTAGCTTTAACTTGCTGATAGATCAAACATTTAGAGACAAAGTTAGAGATATCTCTTTTCATTTCGGACCACCAATAATGTTGTTTCAGATCATTATACATTTTCGTACTACCCGGATGCACAGATAACCGACTGTTATGAGCTTTACTCAAAATCATCTGAATTAACTCTAGATTTCTTGGGACACAAATTCGATCTTGGAATCTCAAACAATCATCTTCATCTACTCTGAATTCTGAATCAAACTCTAAATCACACAGAGCTCGTTTTGCTAAAATCTCATTATCAATCTTCTGAACTTCGATAATTTGTTGTAAGAAAAAAGGTCTCACTTTTAATTCTGTTAAAATTGAACCATCATTAGATAGAACCAAATGAGTATTCATCGCACACAGAGCAAACAATGATTTTTGACTTAAAGCATTTGTAACAACATTTTCCTTACCCGGATGATAATCAATTACAAGTTCGTAGTCTTTTAGTAGTTCTAACCATCTTCTTTGTCACAGATTCAGATCTTTATGAGTCATCAGATATTTCAAACTCTTATGATCAGAATATACATAACATTTCTCACCGAACAAGTAGTGACACCAAATCCTTAGAGCAAACACAATCACAGCTAAATCAAGATCGTGTGTCAGATTGTTCTTTTCATGTGGCTTCAATTGTCTCGAAGCATAAGCAATGACTTTGCCTTCTTGAATTAATACACATCCCAGACCGATCAACAAGGCATCATTTTATATCATAAATTCTTTACCCGATTCAGGTTGTACCAATACCGGAGCTTTAGTCAACAAACTTTTCAACTGATCGAAGCTATTCTGACACTTTTCAGACAATTCAAATTTAACATCTTTTTGAAGCAACTTTGTCAACGGAGTCACAATCATAGAAAAGTCTTTTACAAACCTTCTATAATAACTAGCGAGTCTCAGAAAACTACGGACTTCGGAGACATTCCTCGGAGGTTTCCAATCCAAAATAGCTGAAATCTTGCTTGGATCAACTCGAATACTAGACGCTGATACAATATGACCCAGAAAACCAACTTCTCGCAACCAGAATTCACATATACTGAATTTCGCATATAATTGTTTATCTCGTAGAATCTGTAGCACTAATCTCAGATGCTCAGCATGTTCGGATTCATCACGTGAATAAATCAATATGTCATCAATGAATACAACAAAATATTGATCTAGATACGGTCTAAAAGTTCTATTCATCAAGTCCATAAAGATAGCAGGTGCGTTAGTCAATCCGAAAGGCATAACTAAGAATTAATAGTCGTCATACCTCATTCTAAGAGTAGTTTTCAAAATCTCTGAGTCTTTTACTCGCAATTGATAATAGCCTGATCTCAAATCTATTTTCGAAAACACAGCAGCTCCTTTCAATTGATCAAACAAATCATCCATTCAGGATAGGGGATACTTATTCTTGATAGTCATGTTGTTCAACTGATGATAATCTATACACATTCTCTTTGTACCATCTTTCTTTTTGACAAATAGAACTGGATCATCCCAAGGTGAGAATTTCGGTCTAGCAAATCTTCTATCGGTCAACTCTTGCAACTAAGATTTTAATTCTTTTAATTCAATCGGAGCCATTCTAACAAAGCTATCGAAATCGGAGTAGTACCAGGTACCAATTCAATGCCAAATTTAACTTCTCTAACCGAAAGTAATCCCTGAAGTTCTTCAGGAAATACATCAGAGAACTCACAGACAACAAGCACAGATCCAACTTTCTTTTCTGACACTTTCGAATCGATCACATAAGCAAAGTAGGCTTCACACCCTTTTCTCACAATACTCAGAACTTTCATTGAAGATATTACAGCAGACAATCCATGCAAATCACTAGATTCAATTCAGATTATTTCATCATTCTTGCATCTCAAATCAATAGTTTTCTGTTTGCAATTCACAACAGCATCATGCAAAGTTGACCAATCCATACCCAAAACTATATCAAATTCATCGAAAGGCAATATCATCAGATCAGCCGGAAAACAAATGTCTCGAAACATTAACGGACAATTCTTGCAGACTTTATCAACCAAAACAGATCTGCCTAGGGGGTCCATGTAACACCCCAAACCCTGCCCAGACGTTATGGCCGAATCCGGCGTGCCACATTGAAGTTAAAATCCATGTTTCGTTTTAGTGCTTTAAAAACTGACTTTTGTTACGCTAACAAAGTGAATGGAAGCTGGGCACCAGGTAGGAATCCGTAACAAAGGAGGTGAGCCATGAAGGCTGCTTAAGTACCAAGCTCTTCGGTTGGATCCAATCTTAGACATGCCCACAACCATTGCCACACTTGGTTATATCGATTTGAGATTTATTTAAATGGATATCTTTGAGAAATCGGATAATCGTAATGTTGTGTTGTTTGGAAAACAAGTGTCGTTTTGAAAAGGCGTCCTAAGTCTAGCCCATTTATTATCAACTAGTTTAAAGTTATTAAAAATAACATAATCCCAGAAAAGAAAGAAAATCAAGTCAAAATGTCCTTATTACAACCCAAAAATAAATAATAAATAAAGCAATCTTAATGAAAACCAAACACTTATTCAAAAGCCCAAAGGCGATCACCGTGGCCACTCTGAATCCCCTCCGGCTTCAAGTCCCCAAATCAAGGCTCACCTGCAAGGTTAAAGAAAGGGGGTGAGTTTGGAAACTCAGTGTGCAACAAGCCCCTTTCAGAGCCCAAAACAATATTAGCCTGCTGGGCCTAAGCCCAAATCCAATCTCAACATATACTGGGCCGAAGACTTTTCATATTTCATATTTCATAACATTAGGCTGAAGCCTTTCGTTTAACGGTTACTAGCCCGTAGGCCCATTTCATTATTACAAGTAATGTCAATGAAAGAATGAATGCAAGCGCACTTGGGGAGACTACTCGACCCACCATCCGCTACTCTCCACCCGTACCAACCAACATACCATGTGGGGAATGACTCAACCCACCCAACCAACACAACATTGGCAGCATAGCTGCTTTATCATATAACTGGAGGCCTAGCCTCTTTTAATAACTAGGGCAAAGCCCTTTTGATAAACTGGGGCAAAGCCCTTTTCAATAAACTAGGGCATAAGCCCTTTTCAATAAACTGGGGCATAGCCCTTTTGCACTTCCTCCATCCATATAAAAACCCAACCCAATGCATTTATGATTACATCATGTGCATTTCATACATATCATGTGCATATCATACATATCATGTGCATGTCATATCAATCATGTATATCATATCCCACGTATCAAATTTATAATTAAACCCTAGGGGTATAATGGTCATTTTTACCTAGGGGCAAAACAGTCATTTTCATATTATAAAGGTAATTTCATAATTTTACCAAATATTAGGGTTTTCCATGTTCATTATTAGTTACTAACCATTCTTATGTTTTAAACAGCGATTCTGGCCCATTTTTAGCGAAACCGAGTTATTGGGCCAAAAACCCCTAATGGGCCCTACTTAGCCGATTTTGTTATCTAGGCCCATTTAGCCTAAATTCCATAATGTTTTTACCCGTCTTAATGCGTAATTTAACAGGTTTTCATTTTCTACCAATTTTACCCAAATGAGCCCAAAAGCCCATTGGGCCCAATTCCAGCCCCTCGAGGCCCAACTTACCGTAATGCTAAAAATCGTGCCCTTACCTTTTCCAACGTTTCCGATCATCAACCCAGTGAATCTAACTAACCAATGAGCGTTCTCTTGCTCACAAGTCTTCGAAATGCCAGAATTTTGGCATTTCGGCTTTTCGGCATTTATCGTTTTAAGCTATGAAAAAGGGTTCGTTACACACCTGTTTTGCGATATTCTTCGACGAGATCTCCTACACAATTTCTCCTATAATCAACCGTTAATAGATCAGCTAACAATAATTGAACCAAATTGAGAACCATCTAATATCAACACTTACACATTCGGCCACCCTCCATAATGGCCTTAAGAACCTTACCTTTGCCGAAATTGATGACTAGCTCTAGCCACTCCGATGATCCAAACTAATCTAAGTCGACCCACGCCTTGCTGCTCCTCCACTAAACAAACCATAAAAAGATTAAAAGAAAAACCCAATAGAGCCTATACCCACATTCGGCCATCTCCTAAACTATAGGGGTTTCGGCTTTTGTTAATAGTTACTATAGGAATCGTTTAGAGTTTGAGCACTTACCACAGTCTCTCTTCTTGAATCTGTTTATGCCTAGAAGATAAGGGAATTGGCCACTAAAAAGTGAAACAAAAAAGAGGTTTGCTGGTCAACAAGAAATCGGCACCACCTAGCTTCACAGATTTCAACTTTTGCGGTATTTCGACAGTAGTGGTGGTAAGAAAAACAATAGGTGAATGAAGGGGAGTAGTGGGCTGGTTTTGGAAAAGAAAAAAAGAAAAGATGAATGGGAGGAAGGCTGATTCGGCTGGAAAAGAAAAGAGAGAAAAAGACCACACCAAAAGGAGAAAATGGCACACTTAATTCCTATTGCCGAAAATCCCTAACTAAAACCCCTCTGCCGAAATCCCCTCTCTAATCCCCTCAATTCGGCTAAGCTCTATCCTCCTCTCAAATCCCTAAAATCTCTCCCCTTATCCCTCCTTAATTCATGCATCTGACTGATTCAAACTCTCCCACAGATTTCCATCCAGCTTTAAACTCTAGCATGCACAAGTATAAAAATAACATTACCTTTGCCATCATAGGGAATCGATCCCAGGTCTTCCCCCAACACTTACATGCCACCTTTATAGCTCCCTAGTGGCGGCACTTAGCCACTTTACCAAAGGCTCATTTGTTTACCTTTTACCCACAAATTTTAATAAGACCACCTATCCAAGGCCCCTAACTTCTTAAGTCCAAAATTCAAAAATTCCACCGGGTTTTGGCCAACACATGGGCCTTCCATAAGCCCATTTACCTACTCAAATTATGAATTCCACAACCAAATACCAAATTTTAAAAACTTTACCAAAATCTCGAGAATTGCGAAAAACCTGAAAATCAGGATGTTACCGTCCAAAACTCTAATTACAAATTCAGTAGACTTTACAAGCAAAGTCTTACCATTCACTAAGTTCATTCATAAATACTAATGTGTCTATCTAGGATCTATCAAAGAAATCATAGAAGTATCATAAAGAGTAAATGTACACGTAATCACATCTGGCGAGGAAGCTTCCTCACGAGCTCGGATAGCATAAGCTCTGGCAGGTGCATGAGCCTCAGATTTAATAGTTGTGTCTTTTGTGTAACACCCCTAACCCGTATCCGTCGCCAGAAGGGTTACGGAGTATTACTAAAACTTTCATGAGCGAATAGTTGAACAAAATTAAATAGTGGATAATTATTTTACCGATCTTTCCAATTAAAACAAAACCGAATTTACAAGGTATTAATTTATTATAATTAAACAATTTCATAACCCAACCATATATTTGATGTGCAACGTGCATTGCACACACACATGCATCATAAAAGAGGATCACTATTCATTTCGTGATTTGCCGTAATAGTCGAATGCATAGCAAAATTTAAATACAAATAGTATTTAGCTCATATACACAATTAAATAACCACATTCCAGAAGCCTAACTTTGACCTATTAATATAATAATTTAACCACCCATTTAGTAACATTTTACTTAATCAAAAGAGTTGTATTATAAAAACAAACATAGCCATTTTTGAAATATTAATGGTTAAGCCATATTCGTATGGCCAGAATTACAAAATTTAGTATTATAACATGGAAATCCCAAATATAATATCTATACATGCCATAATGTTATACTTAAGATTAACTAAGAAGGAGTACCAAAACGTTGCAGGCAGGTGTGATGACTTCGACGATGGTCCCGAGCACACAAAAATGGATCAAAAGAAAATCTAAATAAGAGACAAGTAAACACACCAAATGAGTATTCAACTTAGTAAGTCGTAAGCAATATAATGAAGACCATTAACTTGAGATCATAAAAAAAATAAAGTAAAATCAACTATTTCAGCCATACCGAGCTATGCAATATATTACTTAGATTATTGATCCAACTACAAGTCAAGTCTTGCTATTCAATCAAATATCAAACAACCAGATGGCTTAAATCCTTTTCTCAAAGTATTAAACAATGATAAACTAGATGGATCCATGCATATACATTTCATGTCTCCAATTTTCTTCTTTCAATCAATAGCTCTAACCCTTCATTCATTTGTTGCACTTATTATATCATCAATCGATTTCACACACATAGTGCTATTCAAATCTGCACACTTAGTGCCATGCTAACCCGTACACATAGTGCCTTAGAAATCCACACACTCGTATTGACTTTCAAATCAGCACACATAGTGCTATTCAATTCCGCACACATAGTGCCATTCAAAATCCGCACATTTAGTGCTAATGTCATTTCATTATAGCAAAGTAATTGATTTAATTCAAATAATATATACGGCCACATATATTTATCAATCAAAAGAATATCTAAACAAAAGAAATTCTTTCATGATATGCGAGCACCATTTATGTATAAAATAACCAATCTTATAATTGCTTATGGACTTACCTTATGTTGGATGAAATGGTTCCAATCGACTACTCGATACTCTTTGCTTTGCCCTTGCTTGATTCCCCTCATTTGGGTTCTTGAGCTAGAATAAATAAATTTAATAATTTAATTACCTTGTTAGTTAATTATATCCCATACAATTAATAGTTTTATATCACAAGAATGACACGGCATAAACTTGGTTTTTATCCACCTTATGCTTTTATTAAAACTAAGCCATTCGGCTATTGACCACCTAATATCCAATTACTATCGATAACCAATCAATACTTCAATAAAACACATCTATATACATATATATATGTCTATACGGCAACCACCCCTTGCTAATTACTCACATATACAAATTTAATGGTTTCCACTTCATCTTACAACCATCCTTGTTCAAGACATTAAAACCTCAACTAATGCTTATCTAATGTCTCAAGGCCGAATGCATTATCACTACCAAAATAACAATTGCACATCACTTTTTCATTTAACACATAGTTTCACCACATAAACATTTTGACCGAATACTTCTAACTAGCAAAAACTCCACATTTATTCATACCATCATTCAAATGCACATATATCTATTAGCTAGCTCATTCTTCACCTTTCTAAAATTTCCATCCAAAGCATCAAAACACTATCCTCTTAACATTTAACGATTATAACCGTATGCACATTTTGTCACCAAATAAAAAAATCAACATATGGGTTATAGTAAGAGCTTGACTACTAACTAAATTTTCATAAAATTTAATGAAAATAACATGAAATCCTACCTTAATTAACCCTTAAGATGGCCGAATGTCTTTAACCAATTTCCTTCTTCTTACACTTAAGTTTTGACTTTGCAAGAAGAAGATGATCACTCTCTCTCTCCTTCCATTTCTTCTTTTATTCATCTTTTTTTTATTTAGATTATTTTAATCATTTGTCAATATGAAATTATAATTAATTAAATTTAGTGGAAGAACATCATTGCTTGGCCGGCCACTACATGTATTTTGGGCATTTTGACATGCAAAACCAAGCTTTCACACTTTGTAGTTATTATGTCCTTACATATTTACCTATCATATTTTCTAATTTTCTCAACTAAGTCCTTTCAAGAAAATTCACATTCAATAAACTAAATAAAAACATCAATTTTTCACACATGCAATATCACACATAGAAAATATGTAAATAAATTTTAAATAAATTTTATGACTCGGTTTTGTGGTCCCGAAACCACATTCCGACTAGGGTCAAATTAGGGCTGTCACAACTCTCCCCCACTTAAAAATTTTCATCCTCGAAAATCTTACCAGCGAATAAATTCGGATAACGTTCTTTCATAGAGTTTCCGAGCTCCCAAGTAGCCTCTTCTACTCCATGTTTGATCCATAATACTTTTACTAAAGAAATTTTCTTATTCCGCAATTCTTTCACTTCCTGAGCTAAGATACGGATCGGTTCTTCTTCATAGCTCAAATCAGATTGAATCTCAATTTCAGATGGACTAACCACATGTGAAGGATCCGATCTATACCGTCTAAGCATCGATACATGGAATACATTATGAATCTTTGCTAGTTCAGGTGGTAGAACCAATCTATAAGCAACCGACCCTATCCGTTCTGCTATCTCGTACGGTCCAATAAATCTTGGACTCAATTTGCCCTTACAGCCAAATCGAAGTACCTTTTTCCAGGGTGAGACTTTCAAAGATGCTTTATCACCAATTTGATACTCAATATCTTTGCGTTTCAAATCCGCATATGATTTCTAACGATCCGATGCTGCTTTCAAACTATCACTAATCACTTTCACTTTTTCTTCAGCTTCTCTGATCAGATCAACCCCGTATATCTTATTTTCACTGAGTTTGGTCCAATATAGTGGTGTACGGTATTTACAACTGTACAAAGCCTCGTATGGTGCCATCTTAATGCTTGATTGGAAGCTATTGTTGTACACGAATTCAATCAAAGGTAAATATCATTCCCACGAACCACTGAACTCGAGAATACAACATCTCAACATATCTTCGAGTATCTGAATAACTCGTTCAGATTGACCATCTGTTTGGGGATGGAAAGTTGTGCTAAAATGTAACTTAGTACCCAACGCTTCATGCAATTTTCTCCAGAATCAAGATGTAAATTTGGGGTCTCTATCAGAAACAATAGAAGTAGGTACTCCATGTAATCGACCAATTGGAGAAACATATAATTCTGCCAATCTATCGAGTGAAAAATCCGTACGAACAGGGATAAAATGAGCGGACTTTGTCAATCTATCAACAATAACCCAGATTGAGTCCTTCTTGCTATGCATCAACGGTAAACCAGATATAAAGTCCATCGTTACTCGATCCCATTTCCACTCAGGTATCATGATCGGCTGTAGTAATCCCGAAGGCACCTGATGCTCCACTTTCACTTGTTGACATATCAAACATTTAGAAACAAAGTCGGAAATGTCTCTTTTCATACCATGCTACCAATATTGTCTTTTTATATCGTTGTACATTTTTGTGCTACCAGGATGGACCGACATTCGGCTACAATGGGCCTCACTCAAAATCATCGAAGTAAGTTCTGAATTTCTCAGAACACAAAATCGACCTCTGAATCTTAAACAATCATTGTCGTCAATTTGAAACTCTGAACCCATATTAGAATCACATTGAGCTCGTTTAGCAACCAATTCGTCGTCGATTTTCTGTGCTTCACAAATTTGCCTTATTAACACTGGATCTGCTTTTAATTCCGCTACCAGCACATCATTAGCGGAAATAGACAGATGTACATTCATTGCTCGAAGAGCAAATAGAGATTTTCGACTTAGGGCATCAGGCACCACGTTTGCCTTTCCTGGATGATAATCAATGACAATTTCGTAATCCTTTAATAATTCAAGCAACCATCGTTGTCTCAGATTCAAGTCTTTCTGAGTCATGAAATATTTTAGGCTTTTGTGATCAGTATAAACATGGCATTTCTCTCCAAATAGGAAATGACGCCAAATTTTAAGAGCAAACACAATCGCAGCTAGCTCGATATCATGAGTTGGATAATTTTTCTCGTGAGGCTTTAGTTGTCTCGAAGCATATACAACAACTCTACCTTTCTGCATCAACACACAACCCAAACCATTCAAAGAAGCATCACTGTAGACTACGAACTCTTGACCAGACTCTGGCTAAACTAACACAGGAGCCTCCGTCAAAATGGTCTTCAGCTGGTTAAAACTTGTCTGACACTTCTCTGACCACTCAAACTTGACATCTTTCCGAAGTAGTTTCATCAACAGTGTTGCGATCATCGAGAAACCTTTAACAAATCGTCGCTAGTACCCAGCGAGTCCTAGAAAGCTCTGAACTTCAAAAACATTCCTCGGAGGGTTTCCAATCAAGAATGGCTGAAATTTTGTTCGGATCAACTCTAATACCGGAAGCGGATACAACATGTCCCAGAAAGCTGACCTCCCTTAACCAGAATTCACATTTACTGAATTTTGCATACAACTGATTATCTCGCAAAATCTGAAGTATAAGCCTCAAGTGTTCGGTGTGTTCAGACTCGTTGTGAGAATAAATCAGAATATCATCTATGAACACCACCACAAATTGATCTAAATACTGTCTGAATACCTAATTCATCAGATCTATGAAAATCGCAGGGGCATTAGTGAGCCCAAACGGCATCACTAAAAACTCATAGTGTCCGTATCTCGTTCTGAAAGCAGTCTTAGGTACGTCAGAATCTCTAACTCGCAACTGATAATAGCCAGATCGCAAATCAATCTTCGAAAACATGGAAGCTCATTTCAACTGGTCAAATAAGTCATCTATCTGCGGTAACAGATATTTATTCTTTATCGTCACTTTATTGTGCTGACGATAATCAATACACATTCGCATAGTTCCATCTTTCTTTTTCACGAACAGGACTGGAGTACCCCAGGGCAAGAAGCTGGGTCGTGCAAAACCTCTGTCGGTCAACTCTTGCAATTGAGCTTTCAATTCTTTTAACTTGGTCAATTCCATACAGTATGGAACGATAGAAATCGGTGTCGTACCCAGAACCAATTCTATGCTGAACTCTACCTCTCTAACAGGTGGAAATCCCGGTAATTCCTCAGGAAACACTTCTGGATACTCACAAACTACAGGCACAGTCTCGAGCTTTCGTTCTGATGCCTTGCTATCCAGTACATATGCAAGATAAGCTTTATAACCCTTTCTCACATATTTCTGAGCTAACACAGAAGATATCATTGCCGGTAACCCACTCAGATCACTAGACTCAACTCGAATCATTTCACCACTCGAACATCGCAAGTCTATAGTCTTTCGCTTGTAGTTTACCACAGCGTCATGTTCGGTTAACCAGTCCACTCTGAGAATAATATCGAATTCATCGAAGGGTAACAGCATCAAATCCGCCGGAAAACAGAAATCTTTAATTATCAATGAACATCTCTTGCATACCTTATCAACTAACACATACCAACCCAAAGGGTTTGACACTCGTATCACAAATTTAGTAGACTCAACAGGTAGAGACTTACTAACGCTAATGTTTCACATACGTAAGAATGAGTCGAACCAGGATCAATTAAAGCAAGTACACTAGTACTATAGAGAGTGAATGTACCAGTAATAACATCATGGGAGGATGCCTCCTCTCGTGCACGGATGCCATAAGCTCTGGCGGGGGCACGAGTCTCAGATCAAACAGCCATACCAGAAGTCCCTCTCTGATTAGCACCCCTGCCTCCTGTATTTCTCGATGGTCTACCTCTAGTTGTTGCACCACTCGATCTCGTACCTTGCATCTTATTTTTCACATCAGGTTCCATGCAATCTCAAATGAAATGATCCCGCCAACCGCATCTATAACAGGCTCTGTTAATAGACTTACCCCCACATTCACCTACATGTCGTCTTCCACACATGAACATTCGGGTTTTTCTAGTCGATTGTTGTCAACACTAGCAACCGAAGTAGCTCGAGAGTCCGTTGACTGTCGCTCCTCAATAGAAATTCCTGCAGTCGTCTTTGATCTGTTAGTATCGTCTCTAAACTTCTTTGTAGCCGAGAAAGAAGTTTTACCCGTCGATCTTTTACGAAAATCTCTAGCTTCAATTTCAACTTTCTTTTTCTCCTTTCCAAGCTCTTCAGCCTTGCAAGCTCGTTCAACCAGTGTTACGAATTCTTTTAGTTCTAAAATACCCACCAGTAGCTTTAAATCTTCATTCAATCCCTCTTCAAATCTTTTACACATGGCAACTTCATCAGCTACACACTCCTGAGCATATCGACTGAGCCTTACAAACTCATGTTCATATTCGGATACCGTCAAACGGCCTTGTTTAAGCTCCAAAAATTCTTTGCACTTTTGATCAATGAATCATTGACTGATATACTTTTTACGAAACTCCGTCTGAAAGAAGTCCCAAGTAACTCGTTCCTTTGGAACAATCGAAATCAAGGTTCTCCACCAATAGTAGGTCGAATCTCGTAATAAGGATATGGCACACTTTAGACACTCATCGGGTGTGCAAGATAGCTCATCAAAAACACGAATGGTATTATCAAGCCAAAACTCAGCCCTTTCAGCGTCATCAGTAGCGGTGGCTCGAAATTCCTCAGCCCCGCGCTTTCTAATCAAATCAACAGGAGGTTTATTTAGCCTCAAAGGATCAGTAGTTGCTGGTATTATAGGCACCGGAGAAGGATTTTTAAATTCGGGAATTGTTGAGCACCCGGGTTTGTTCGAACATATTGTGCAACCCACTCATTTATCATGGTAAAAAAGGCTTGCTTAGCCCCATCATCTTGATTACTCGCAGATGGTTGAGGTTCAACAGGCGCTGTCCTTTGCGCGGGAGCAGGCGCTACACTCTCAACGTCATCCGCTAAGGCTCTCTCTGTAGTGGATTCCATTTACTAATCAGAACAACAATTTCAACCGTCAGAAGTCATCACACTATCATATACTAGCATTTTGGCATGTATAGCTAGACTCACACGCGCTACGTTAGCCCTAGAATTGACTAAACGTAGCTCTGATACCAATAAATTGTAACACCCCTAACCCGTATCCGTCGCCAGAAGGGTTACGGAGTACTACTAAAAATTTCATGAGCGAACAGTTGAACAAATTAAATAGTGGATAATTATTTTACCGATCTTTGCAATTAAAACAAAACCGAATTTACAAGGTATTAATTTATTATAATTAAACAATTTCATAACCCAACCATATATTTGATGTGCAACGTGCCTTGCACACACACATGCATCATAAAAGAGGATCACTATTCATTTCGTGATTTGCCATAATAGTCGAATGCATAGCAAAATTTAAATACATATAGTATTTAGCTCATATACACAATTAAATAACCACATTCCAGAAGCCTAACTTTGACCTATTAATATAATAATTTAACCACCCATTTAGTAACATTTTACTTAATCAAAAGAGTTGTATTATAAAAACAAACATAGCCATTTATGAAATATTAAAGTTAAGCCATATTCGTATGGCCAGAATTACAAAATTTAGTATTATAACATGGAAATCCCAAATATAATATCTATACATGCCATAATGTTATACTTAAGATTAACTAAGAAGGAGTACCAAAATGTTGCAGGCAGGTGTGATGACTTCGACGATGGTCCCGAGCACACAAAAATGGATCAAAAGAAAATCTAAATGAGAGACAAGTAAACACACCAAATGAGTATTCAACTTAGTAAGTCGTAAGCAATATAATGAAGACCATTAACTTGAGATCATAAAAAAAATAAAGTAAAATCAACTATTTCAGCCATACCGAGCTATGCAATATATTACTTAGATTATTGATCCAACTACAAGTCAAGTCTTGCTATTCAATCAAATATCAAACAACCAGATGGCTTAAATCCTTTTCTCAAAGTATTAAACAATGATGAACTAGATGGATCCATGCATATACATTTCATGTCTCCAATTTTCTTATTTCAATCAATAGTTCTAACCCTTCATTCATTTGTTGCACTTGTTATATCATCAATCGATTTCACACACATAGTGCTATTCAAATCCACACACTTAGTGCCATGCTAACCCGCACACATAGTGCCTTAGAAATCCACACACTCGTATTGACATTCAAATCGGCACACATAGTGCTATTCAATTCCGCACACATAGTACCATTCAAAATTCGTACACTTAGTGCCAATGTCATTTCATTATAGCAAAGCAATTGATTTAATTCAAATAATATATACAACCACATATATTTATCAATCAAAAGAATATCTAAACAAAAGAAATTCTTTCATGATATGCGAGCACCATTTATGTATAAAATAACCAATCTTATAATTGCTTATGGACTTACCTTATGTTGGATAAAATGGCTCCAATCGACTACTCGATACTCTTTGCTTTGCCCTTGCTTGATTCCCCTCCTTTGGGTTCTTGAGCTAGAATAAATAAATTTAATAATTTAATTACCTTGTTAGTTAATTATAGCCCATACTATTAATAGTTTTATATCACAAGAATGACATGGCATAAACTTGGTTTTTATCCACCTTATGCTTTTATTAAAACTAAGCCATTCGGCTATTGACCACCTAATATCCAATTACTATCGATAACCAATCAATACTTCAATAAAACACATCTATATACATATATATATGTCTATACAGCAACCACCCCTTGCTAATTACTCACATATACAAATTTAATGGTTTCCACTTCATCTTACAACCATCCTTGTTCAAGACATTAAAACCTCAACTAATGCTTATCTAATGTCTCAAGGCCGAATGCATTATCACTACCAAAATAACAATTGCACATCACTTTTTCATTTAACACATAGTTTCACCACATAAACATTTTGACCGAATACTTCTAACTAGCAAAAACTCCACATTTATTCATACCATCATTCAAATGCACATATATCTATTAGCTAGCTCATTCTTCACCTTTCTAAAATTTCCATCCAAAGCATCAAAACACTATCCTCTTAACATTTAACCATTATAACCGTATGCACATTTTGTCACCAAATAAAAAAATCAACATATAGGTTATAATAAGAGCTTGACCACTAACTAAATTTTCATAAAATTTAATAAAAATAACATGAAATCCTACCTTAATTAACCCTTAAGATGGCCGAATGTCTTTAACCAATTTCCTTCTTCTTTCAGTTAAGTTTCGGCTTTGCAAGAAGAAGATAATCACTCTCTCTCTCCTTCAATTTCTTCTTTTATTCATCTTTTTTTATTTAGATTATTTTAATCATCTGTCAATATGAAATTATAATTAATTAAACTTAGTGGAAGAACATCATTGCTTGGCCGACCACTGGGCATTTTGACACGCAAACCCAAGCTTTCACACTTTGTAGTTATTATGTCCTTACACATTTACCTATCATATTTTCTAATTTTCTCAACTAAGTCCTTTCAAGAAAATTCACATTCAATAAACTAAATTAAAACATCAATTTTTCACACATGCAATATCACACATAGAAGATATGTAAATAAATTTTAAATAAATTTTATGACTCGGTTTTGTGGTCCCGAAATCACATTCCGACTAGGGTCAAATTAGGGCTGTCACATTTTGTCCCTCTCTAATTGCCACTTACATTTCCCGTATTTCCAGGAGGTGTACCACGAGAAGCATTGCCACTCGCTCTCAATTTTTGTACAATGTCTTGCTCGATAGATTCAGGGCAATCACAAAAATAATTGGTCTAATGATCCACATCTGAAACAAGTCCAATCATACAGTCTACAATTACTGAGATGTCTTTTACCACAATGCTTGCACTTAGAGTGATCAGATTTAACATTTTTTACACTGGCAACTGATGTAGCTGGAGCTTTAAAGTTTGACTGTGATCTAGCACGATCTCTATTCGAATGCCCCACATTAGCTTTTGAACGACTATTATCATCTCTGAATTTCTTTGATGCAGACTGAAATGATTTGCCCAATGATCTCTTTCATACCTCTCTAGCTTCAAAATTAGTTTTTCTTTTCTTTTTCCCTAGATCTTCAGCTTTACATGCTCGTTCAACAAGCACAACAAATTCTTTAATTTCAAGAATCCCAACTAACAAATAGATATCCTCGTTTAAGCCATCCTCAAATCTTTTACACATTATTGCCTCAGAAGATACACATTCACTAGCATACTAACTCAGCCTTACAAATTTCCGCTCGTATTCTGTGACAGACATAAAGCCTTGTTTAAGCTCGAGAAACTCTTTACGTTTCTAATCGATGGATCTCTGACTGATGTATTTCTTTCGAAATTCAGCTTGGAAGAAATTTTAGGTGACTCGCTCACTCAGAATTACCGATATCAAAGTTTTACACCAATGGTATGTCGTATCTTTCAGAAGCGAAATGGCACATTTTGTACATTCCTCGAGACTCAAAGACAATTTATCAAACACTCTTATTGTGTTCTCTAACTAGAACTCGACTTTTTCAGCATCATCATTTGTTGTAGCTTGAAACTCTTCTGTGCCATACTTTCTAATCTTATCTACCGGAGGCTTACTTAACTGAACCAGATTCACTGATGGTATAGCAGGAGCTTGCAGAGAATTGACTAGGGTTGGAGGTTGTTGAACAGTCGGATTGGTTCTAATATATTGGCTAAACCAATCGTTCATCATCAGATAGAAGGCTTGTCTAGCCTCACCATCTTGGATACTCGTAGCTGGTCTAGAATAGGACAGCACCGTCCCTTCCGCGGGCGTAGGCGCATTGCTTTCGACATTATTTATTATGACTCGTTCGAGATCCATTTGCTATATAAAAGCACATTTTAATGTTAGGATTCATCACACTATCGCAGTTCATAAATATAACATGTATAACTAAACTCATATACGTTACGATAGTCCTAGAACCGACTAAACCATAGCTCTGACACCAATAAAATGTAACACCCCTAACCCTTAACCGTCACCGGAATAGGTTAAGAGACATTATTGGACTTATAATAACATCCATAACAATCATTATCAAATAATCATATCATTACAGTAAATGTCATTCATTCACATTTAATAAGAACTTAAATCGAGCATATAAAGCCTAACTCATGAATTTGGAACCAATTTGATAACATATAAAAGTTTCAGACACTTAGAAAATTTTCAACTTTTAAAGGGTCACACGCTTGCGTGAACAAGCTGTGTGCCTCAAACAGCCTTAGACACGCCTGTGTGTCTAAGCTGTGGCAAAATAGGGCATACATACTGACTTATCCACATGGCCACAAGACAAGCCCGTGTTCCAGGTAGTGTGAAAATTAAGGAGGCTACTGACTTGCCCACACAGCCGACCACACGCTCGTGTGCCAACCCGTGTGCCACATACGACCAGTAGACATGCCCATGTGTCTAGGCCGTGTCAAAACTAGAGGGTATACTAAATTTAATTTGTAGGGTACCCCAGGGGACGTACGGTCGTGTAACATGACTGTGTGTCGCACATGGCTAAGACACACGCCCGTGTCTCTACCTGTGTGGACAAAAATAGGCCATTTGAATAGCCAATTTCCACCCCAATTTGGGTCAACCTACAAGCACCAAACCAAGCATATATGCACAACCATTTCATCCAATATCTATACCATACTATACTTAATTCATGCTATAACATTACAGATCATTTCAGATCTCAATTCATCAATCAATTCATACCAAAACTTAAACTAAAATCATACCTAAACATATGACCAATACATCATTCAATCAAATACTCAAAACTTACCAAAACTTCTCAACATTGACCATTTCTTTTAGCCAACTAAAATATACCACAATTTCCTATTAGCATCACATATCATATACCATTATCAAACTATAAGTACAAACAAAAACTAGCCATATCACATGGCTAAATATATACATCACAAAACATAATCCCACAACTTCTAGCCTATACATGTCATACTTTAATATATATACTTTCAAAGTACCAAAATAAGGTTCGATAGTATGGTGACGATCCTCGACCTCACAGTAGCTTTGATATCTATAAACCAATGCAAACACACACAAAGTAAGCTTTCAAAAGCTTAGTAAGCCATATACAAATAAACATATCATTCAAAGTAACTAAATATCATCAAATCATTTATACTTCGTATACCAATGCTAATACAAATCTCATATTCAAATACTTACCTTTCATTCTCAAATAGGCTATACAAAGTAAACATACCTGAATCTGATATGATTTCACAAAGTTATTCATTTTCTCAGAATACCCGTTTGAACCATTTGGAAACATAAGGATACGCGGATAGATCAGAAAGCATATACAATGCCGACGTCCCAGACGTGGTCTTACATGTAATCAAACATCGATGCCACTGTCCCAGACAGGGTCTTACACGAAATCAAATATGATGCCAATGTCCTAGACATGGTCTTACACGCAAAACAGAAGTCGATGCCAACGTCATAAACATGGTCTTGCATGCAAAATGAATATAAAAAATCCTATGTCATGAAATATGTATCTTAACTATTCCTAAGGCTCGTACGGAGCTTTTCAGACGTCGGAACTTTGTCGATACTCTCAGATAGCGTATATTTAGCTCGGACATTCATTCATCACAATTCAATATCAAATGAATAATAATAATTCAATTTAAACAAGATTATTTGTATATTGACTTACCTCGTAGGGATTCGGATAGATGGATCGGTTACTCGACGACTTTCGACTTTTCCATATCTAACTCCGTTTTCTTTAATTCCTGATCTATATAAATTCAAATTTGACTCATTTAATCACATATTCATTCAAAAAAATCCATAAACATAAATTTAGGGAAATTTGCAAACTAGCCCTCACATTTTCACATTTTGACACTTTAGTCATAATTCACAAAAACACAAAATACACATAATTTGCATATACTCATGCTTGGCCGAATATTCATAGCTCTCATACAAGTCCACAAATTTCATTTATTTCACATTTTAGTCCCTCAAAATAACATTTTTATAATTTAGCCCAAATTATTCAATTTCATCAAAAATCCAATGACAAAACATATAAACCTAACATCAAACTTTCATTTGTCATCAATTAACAACATATCATGAATTCATCCAAGGCATATTTCAAAATCATCAACAAAATTAGAAATTGAGACATGGGCTTGATAGTATTCGAAGGAACGATTACAAAAACGTAGAAATTATCAAAAACCGATCAAAACACATACCTTTATTGAGCTTTAACTTAGCCGAACCCTAAATGCTTTTATTTCTTCTCTTTTCCTTTGAATTTTTGCAAGTATGGATGAATAATTCATCCATTAACATGTCTTTTTTATTATAATAGAATTAATAAACATTTTACTATTTTGTCCTTTCATTAAACATTAATAAACCATTATATACAAGGTCATTAAGGTCCACTCAAGCTTATAATGGTAAAATTACCACATAAGGACCGTACAATTAATGAGCCAAATCAAATAGGCACTTTTAACAAACAACAGGCAACTTTTACATTTTACGCGATTAGGTCATTTTATCAAATTGAGCACACAAACAATTGAATTTTCAGACGAAACTTTCATATATGCTAATTCACACATCATAAGCACAAAAAATAATATTTTACTATTATTCTGACTCAGATATGTGGTCTCGAAACCACTGTTCTGACTAGGGTTAAAACCGAACTGTTACAAATCACTTAACAAAACTTGTATATCTAACAACAAGCATTCATAATATACCAAGAAACTTCAAAATACACATTTATTCATCAATGGAATCATTCAAAATCTTTAAAAGTTTTGCAAAATAGTCCCTGGGCTAGCTAGTACTAGTTGCAACGATCATAAAAACATAGAAATCATGAAAAATCGAGCAAAAATGGACTTACAATTGAGCTAGGAGTTGGCCGAATGCTTCAAGCCCTAAGGATAGCTTTCTTTCATCTTCAATTTTAGTTAAAGAAGAACATAAAAGATGATAGCCATTTGTGTTTAATTATTTTATCATTTATTAACCATTTTACCATTTTAACCTTTAATAATAACCTTTAAACATTACATAACCTTCTCCAAGAATGTCCACTCAAGTTTCAAATGGTTTAATTACCATTTAAGGCCATCATATTTAAAAACCAAAGCTATTTGACACCTTTAACTACTAGAAATTAAGTTTTACACTTTACGCGATTTAGTCCTTTTTATCAAATTGATCATTCAAACGGTAAAATTTCTTAACGAAATTTTCACACAATCAATCAATCATGTTGTAAACATTAAAATAATAATAAAATAAATATTTTGACTTTGGATTTGTGGTCCTAAAACCACTATTTTGATTTGACTAAAAACGGGTTGTTACAACATGAGTTGCAACATAGCCATTATACCAAATTGTTCACTTCGTGGAATAGTGCTACATAAAGGGGCTCTTAGAATCAAACTTAGGAAATCTATTAAGGGTGGTTTCAGTTTTGGGCAAGTGGGTGAGTAGCTGAGGGTAAGGCTTAGAGTTGAAGAGGATGGCAGTTTCAAGGATAGTTTAGGTGCGGTAGTTGGTGACTTCAAATGAAGGTGTTTGAGTTGGTTATTCAAGGAGTTAAGGGCTGCAACATCAAGGGGTTAAGTGAGATGCACTATTGGGCTACTTGGATGTAGCGGTGGAGCAAGGTAAAGGCTATAGGTTTGTGCAGAAAATGGTTGAATATTTCCCTTCCTAGTAGTACCTTAAGCCCAATGGTAGCTCCTTTTGGATCCCCCAGCTCTTGTACTGGAAGTAAACTAAAAAAAACTCAAAGAAATTAGCTCTTGGGTTTAAAAGTTGACTCTTTATTTAACAAAACAAATACTTAAAAACCTACTTAGAAAAATATTTTAAGAAAAATTACATTAAATTTAACTCTTAGGAAAGACTGGATGGGTCACAGATGGTCCCACTTTAGTCCCAATTTCCCAGACAGAGTTTTAATTAATATAATGAACCAAAGAAAATTTTATCTAAGTCTACCATTTTATTCAAATGAGAAAAAAACTAAAAATATAAAATAACAATAGAGAAAGTGAAGAGAACTCCCTCCATTTTATTCAAGGTCGTCATTGACCATGGTGGTGTCAAATGGCCATTTTTCATACCAACCATAACCATCTAGGAAGTAATCATATTCTTTCCCATCAAATTTGTCTAACATCTTATTAGGGAAAGAAAACCCATAATGATATTTCCTTGTGGCCTTATTTAACTTCCTATAATTCCTACAAATCCTCCAACCCGTGACTTGAATATGTGAAATAATCCATCCAGTACCATTCTTGTGTCTTTTCAAAATCACAAGTGCCTCTTCTTCTTGATCTCTAGTGAAATCAACTGAAATAATGACAGGTAAAGTCGAAGACAGACCTAAATAGACATTTCAAATGAGGAGACAAAATCTTCAGTTCCAATCTAGCTGGCTCTTCAATCAACGACTTTGGTTGCGTATACTTTTGAGATGATAACTCTAATGATTCGATTGGAACTTTTTGAGTGAATTCTTTCGAATTAGCTTCTAACCAAGCCAAACATTCCTTGTTTTTATCATCACTTGGTGAATCCTCCAGTAGAATATGTTCTAACGGATTGTCTAAATAATTGAGCTTCAATTCTGTAGAAGCCAGCAATTCAATCATGGAAATGGTAGAGTAGTCTTCAATTATATCTAGGGATTTAGCAGCATCGAAGTCATTAAAAGTCACCTCGCCATCAAAGATTTCTTTCAACTGACTATCATTTTACTGCTTTTGGAACCGTTGAGGATATGACAGTGGTGGAATCTTAGATTTAATCTGGACAACTCTTTTGTGAAAATTTTTCTGTATCCGACAAGGGTGTTAGGTAATCAGAACTAACTAGTTTAGAGTTTACCTCATCAAGGATCATCGTATTTGACTTTTTTGGAACAGGAGTTTCAACACTCAGTTGAACTTCCTCTTTGCCTTGAGCTACAATAGGCTTATCTTCAACCTCAACAGCTTTGGGTTCCCATGTCTTCCCACTTTGTAAAGCGACGGTTTTGCAATGCTCTTTACTCGTGCTTCTCAGATTTTATGTATCACTCAGCCAAATACCTTGGGGTCTACTTTTGATCTCATTATCTATCTATCCCACTTGGTTTCCTAAATTCTTCAATGTTTTTGCTTGCCTTTGGATTAGTTCATTATTCTTCGCTATGTACGCCTTCGAAAAATTCTCAAGATTACTTGAAGATTCAGTTGGTGTAGGTTGTTACACTTGTTGAGAATATTCTGGTAGATAATTTGGTCGAAATGACATAGAAGAGTCGCTATGGCCTGCCCATTGATTACTCTATGGAGAAATCAGATGATTCTTCCATGAAGAGTTTTAATAATTTAACTATGAAACATTCCAATTTTGATTTCCCATGTAATATTTCAACTCTTGATTAGATGGGAAATTTTCAAAGAAATGGCTATCTCCATAGTATTCACAAGAAATATCCTTGAACTGGTTTGGTTGCTGACCTATCAGATTACCATTGAAACCATTAACAGTTATGTTCTTAAGCATAGAAGACATAAAGGATACCTGGGTTACCAAAAAAGCAAGTGTGTCCGCTTCATGTACTTTTGCTGCTTGTCTTTCTGAGGCTGCTCTTGTAACACCCCGAAACAGTGGCCGTCACCGGGGTCGAATACGAGGTGTTATCGGGTTTAATTCATCATTTATACAGCTCAAACAATTTATTTTAAAACTCCCAGACAAGCTGTCAATCTGTGTTATAGTCACTTAAAAATTCGTATCTTGAGTTCCGAAACTCGAAATCAAATTTTGTAAATATTTCCTGAAACTAGACTCATATATATATCTAATAAAATTTTTGTAGAATTTTTGGTTTGGCCAATTAGTACAGTTTATTTGTTAAAGTCTCCCCTGTTTCAGGGTTTGACTACTCTGACCTATTAGAGTAATTTAACATACATATCACCAAGTATGATCATGACTAGCCATACCAAAGGCTAATCATTACCAAGCATTTCCTTACTACTCAATAACCATATCATGAGTGTAATACTGGAAATGATTAGCCATGACAAACTGCATAATAATCAAATAGACTTTAACTATTACTTATAACTAAGTATCATAAGACCAAATCCAACTTAACATTTATGCCATTTTCGCATGGCTTTGCAAGCTCGCTCGACAAGTGCCACAAATTCTCGGATTTCCAAAATGCCAACATACAGCTTTATATCATCATTCAATCCATCCTCGAAACGTTTTCTGAGGAAATGCATTCTCGTGCGTACCGGCTAAGCCTTACAAACTTTCGTTCATAGTCGGTAACCGACATGGAACCTTGTTTAAGTTCAAGAAATTCCTTCCGTTTTTGGTCAATGAATCTCTGACTGATATACTTCTTTCGAAACTCAGTTTGGAAGAATTCCCAAGTTACTTACTCTCTAGGCACAACAAAAGTCAATGTATTCCACCAATAGTAGGCAGAATCACGTAGCAAGGAGATAGTACACTTTAGGCACTCATCGGGTGTGCAAGATAGCTTGTCGAGTACCTGGATAGTGTTGTCCAACCAAAATTCAGCTTGCTCGGCATCATCGCTGTCTGTAGCTTTAAATTCAGTAGCCCCGTATTTTCGGATTCTGTCAACTGGGGGCTTATTTGACCTTATTTGGTCCGTTACCGGAGGTATTGTAGGTGCGGGGGTGGTATTTGTCAGGAATGGAGGTTGTGGAACAGCCGTATTAGTTCGAATGTATTGGTTGAACCAATCATTCATCACGCTATAGAAAACTTGTCTAGCCTCATAATTCGGATTACTAGCATTAGGTTGAGAGTCCGCCGGTGCTGTCCCTTGTGCGAGAGCAGGCGCTACACTCTCAAGATCATCAGCTACCGCTCGGTCGGGATCGGGATCCATTACTATAAATAAACACATTTGCAAATGTCAGAAATCACCACACTATCAAATAATCACATAAAATGGCATGTATAGCTAAACCCAACGCATTACGGTAGTCCTAGAATCGACTAAACCGTAGCTCTGATACCAATAAATTTGTAACACCCCGTACCCGAGTCCGTCGCCGGAGTCGGACACGAGGGGTTTGCAGACTTAAATCACTTCTTACCACAATCCATTTTAAATTTTCCAGGCAAGCTGGCTAACTGCGTCACTGTCACCTTAAAAATCATATCTTGAGTTCACAACTCGAAAATCAGTTTCGTGATTTTTCCCTGAAACTAGACTCATATATGCATCTAAAAATTTTTTCTAGAATTTTTGGTCGGGCCAATTAGTAGAGTTTATTAGTCAAAGTCTCCCATGTTACAGGGATCGACTATACTGACCTTTGCGTATTACGACTTGGATATCTCCCTGTAAAGGGCTTCAATACTGATGACGTTTGTTTCTATAGAAACTAGACTCAAAGAGGAATCTATACATATATGGCATGACTTCTAAATGTCTCTGGTTAATTTATAATGAATTTCCAAAGTCAGATCAGGGTATCCAGAAACCGTTCTGGCCCTGTCTCACGAAAACTTTAACATCTCATAATATACTATTCATATGAACGTTTCGTTACTTTCCTATGAAAATAGATTCATCAAGGTTCAATTACATAATTTATTCACTATTTAATTCCATTCCTACTATTTTTAGTGATTTTTCACATCCACATCACTGCTGCTTCCAGCATCTATTTTTAAGGTAAACTTTACCTATTTCATGATCCTCCATGGATCAACTAGAGTTTGTCATACATATTCCAAAAATGATCATGAATAACCATTCCCATGGCTAACCGTTACCAAAATTTCCATACCTCTCGACGGACAACATACAAAACGATTATAAAGCTATGATCAAAGTATATTTAAGCCATTTTCGCATGGCTATCCAAATTTACACAAAACCGAAGGGTACATGACCAACAACAAAAGGGTAGTCCTATACATGCCATTTCAAAGTTCAACCAAAAGTATACCAAAAGGAGCTTTGATAGTGTGGGCGACTTCGACTTCAAAATCCCGAGTCCGATAGCTGAAGAACCAAAATCTATAAAACAGAGAATCAAAGAAACGGAGTAAGCATTAAATGCTTAGTAAGTTTTGAGCAAAGAATTTAGACACAACCAAAGTATAGCATTCATGTAGCTAAACGGATAATTTCATATGCACAAATTTTCAATATCATACTTACTTCACATTACCAACCCTTTTATTCATACACAAAGATCAACTTAGTCAAAGGCCGGTAGCTCATTTATCAACTGAGCGAATACTTATTTGTAAGGGCTCAACTAATTCAAAGCACATACGAAACATACCTCAATGTTGGGATGTTATAAGCGTATTAACTGAAATTTTTACAGCAAGATCATTCATTCCCAAATCACGTACCTTCGAAATTTAACCGGATATAGCTACTCATTCAAATGCCTTCGGGACATAGCCCGGTTATAGTAACTCGCACAAATGCCTTCGGGACTTAACCCAGATTTAGTAACTAGCACCAATGCCTTCGGGCTTAGCCCGGAATTAGTATCTCGCACAAATGCCTTCGGATCTTAGTCCGGATATGGTCACTTAGCACAAAGCCTTCGGGACTTAGCCCGGACATCATTCGAATAACCATGCACATTTAACAATAAATCATGACACATTCGTATTTCATTTTCATTAGCAAAACTCAAACACAAGACACTTATCACTCTTGCAATTTCGGCTCAATAGCCACACACAAAGAGCATGATTTTGATTTGCTTAAAACATGATCTAATCAAATCATAATTTAAGCTCTATTACTCAAGAACTTACCTCGGATGTGGTCGAACGTTTTCAGCGGCTATTCGATAACTTTTTCCTTTCCCTTATCCAACTGTGGTCCTCTAAGCTCTTGAGCTAATTCAAACAAATTTAACTTATTAAAGTCTCATTATGCTAGCTTATGGCCGAATATGACAAAGAGTTTGATTGGTCATATGGCCACCTTCTAGCTCAACTACACAATGGTCATATGCATTTTTAATCACATCAAGCAATTTAATACAATTCATTCGAACATCAAAAGAAAACCTCAAGGTACTTAGCCCATATATACTTTAGGCATTAGAGTCACATATATATATATGGAATCATGAATCAAACTCAACATTTTAGCTAATATTCCCCCTTGGCCGAATTTTCTAAGCCAAGACAAAAGCATCAATATGCTTGCCTCTAACCGAATACATGCAACACCAATCTTCTTCCTATGGCCGAATATGCATGTCTATGTTGAGGCCGATTATATACTTAATACCACACATAAATGGCATACATTTTACTAACTAATGCATTACATATTATAACTCAATACGCATCCATCATTTAATCCATAACCGAAGCACCATCATGTGTAAGTATATACCTTGAGATAATATATAGGTCATACCAATACATCATGTGCAATCATATATATATATGTGCAAGAGCCGAATCACAAATTTGATTATAACCAAATTTAAACATATATCCAAAACATAAATCTTACCTACCATGCAATAAGCATAAATCACACTTATGGATATACCATGGCCGATACTTCCAACAACACCAAATAAAAATATACTTCATGGATCTAAGGTAGAACCAAGAAAGAAACTCATAATCATCAAGATGTAAGCAACTACCATTGTTCATCTAGATTTAGCATGAAACACAACCATCACCCTTATTAATCTCCATAGCCGAAAACCTTACTTATTCCAAAATCACAATTTCAACATGGGTTACCAACAATAACTTGATATCTCACTCAAAATCAACTAGGATTTCAAGAACTAGTATCAACTTCCTTACCTTAATATCGACCTAAGATGACCGATTGCTTCACTCCTTCCTTCCTCCTCTCAATCTGGCCAAGAAGAACCAAAGAACACAACTTGTTTCCTTTCTTCCTTAGAACATTCGGCCAAGAGAAATGAAAAAAGATGGACACTTTTTTTTTGTTTTCTTTCTTACATTCACGGCAATGGGGAGGGGGGAGAAACAATCACACACCTTCTTTCTTTTTTCCATTTCTTTATTACTAACTTTATTTTATTGTTTCCTCCCATGATGCACCAACACAACATGTCTATGACATGTTTTGCCCATCACCCTTTGTCCATCCTAATGTCATGGCCGGCCACTACTAGATGGGGGGAAAAATTGACATGCAAGTCCCCCCTTTTTCAACATGCACTAATAGGTCCTTATGTTTTGATCTATCACATTTCAAAAATGTCACACATAAGTCCTATTGACTAAATTCACATGCAATTTACTAAATCGAAGCTTAAAATTTTCACACATTTATTTTAGACAATAAATATCATATTCAAATAAATTGGTGACTCGGTTTAGCGGTCCCGAAACCGCTTTCCTACTAGGGTCGCTTTAGGGCTGTCACTCTAAAAGTATACACACCAAAGTTCAAACAAAACATAATAGCCTATACATACCGAAATTTTCTCTTAGACCAACTAAGAAGAAGATAGCAAAAAGTTGCAAGCTGGTGTGATGACTTCGACGATGGTCCCGAGCACACAAAAATGGATCAAAGGAACCTAAATAAGTGACAAATAAACACACCAAATGAGTATATAACTCAGTAAGTCATAAGCATTACACTGCCGTCCATTTATAAAGTATCATAAAAGAAAACAAATAATGCAAGATTAGGTACTCCATCCATACCGACTATGCTATAATTTCACGCACATTTATCATTACATGCTCTCAACTAGCCAAGCCTCCATTGACATCTCGTATGAAATTCGATATGATATTTGATGCATTTCCACACATCATTTTATTTTCGTTTAGATTATACTAATAATAGCATTTCATCTATTCCACAATAATCTTATGTTCTTAACTTCAAATATAATCACCGCATAGGTTCAAGACTTACCAAGCTCAGTTCCAAATATAAACATAACGTCTATTCCTCATGAACTCAAAGTATCTACTCATTCCGCTGTCCATGATCTACTCGATAAGGTTACACACTTAACGTTAATAATTATTCGAAAATATATAGTAAGTCCGCACACTTAGTGCTTAATAATCAAACTCGCACACTTAGTGCTATACAATTAAACTCGGACACTTAGTGCCAATCTCATTATCGTAAATGTTTATACCCGCACACTTAGTGCCAAAATCAACAACTCAATACATCTCACTTCTTTTTACACTCGATAATTTTGTCACTACATGCATTTATATATCATTCCATTCGGCATAAGTACATAGGTATTATGATTATTTAAATCAATACAAAACATATGCTTAATAACTTACCTTGTTTTGGGTAAAACGGTTCCAACTCGGCTACTCGATGTTCTTTCCTTTGCCTTTGCTTGATTCTCCTCCTTTAACTTCTTGAGCTTAATCAATAAATTAACTAGTTTAACCGTCTTGCTAAATATTTATATCAAAATATTAATGATTTCATATCATAGGAGATACATGACTAATTCTTATCTTCCTACCATATGTTTTTGAGCTATTCGGCTAATAACCATATGCTATCACCCTACTATCAATAATCCAATCACATATGCATATATATATAATTGGACATTCGGCAACCACCCTTGCTAATTACTCATTTTTAGTCGATTATATATATAATCCAAAAGTAATATCACGAATGGGCATACATTTATATATATATATATGATATCAACTATACTATCATCTTTAATTCATCTAAACACAAAATTTCATCTCATGAACACTTGACCAAATTTTTCCTAATCTAGCATGGCTTCACATCTATTTGTAACATCCTATAAATCCACATATACCACATTTCTACATAAATTTTCTTTCACTTTTCCACTACTTCCATTCACAGCATCAAAAGCACCATACTCTTAGCATTTACCTCTTCCTAACCATATGCCATCTAAGTACCCCTTTAGGTAGAAAATTAACATATGGGTTGTAATAAGACATTGGCTACTAACTAGATTTTCACAAGAATTTAGTAAAAGTAACATAAATCCTACCTTAATCAACCCCTTTTGAGTTGGCCGAATGTCTAGAGCATTTCTTCCTTCCTCCTCCTAACTCACGGCAATTGCAAAAAAGAAAGAAGATGAATACTCCCTCTTCCTTCCTTATTTTATTCATCTTTTCTTTTTAATTCCTTTCTTTTATTTATTTTAATTGTTAACTAATAAAAGAATTGCATTGAAATTCAACCTAGTGGATGGGGCATCATGGCTTGGCCGGCCACTACTTGGGTTTTTGGGTAATTTGACATGCAAACCCAAGTTTCCTCACTTTGTTATTATTTGATCCTTACATATTCCCCTATCATATTTTCTTAAGTTCCCAACTAAGTCAATCACATGAAATTCACATTCATAAGTCTAAATTAAAACATCAAATTTTCACACATGCACTAATACACATAGAGGATATGCAACCAAATTTTAAATAAATTTTGGGACTCGGTCTTGTGGCCCCGAAACCACATTCTGACTAGGGTCGAATTAGGACTGTCACAGCTCTGTTGGTTAGCCACTGATAGTTATTGCTGGGAATTCTTTCAATAATCTCGTATGCATCGTTATAAGACTTAGAAAGAAGGGCTCCATTTCCCGAAGCATCCACCGTCATTCTACTATGAATATTGAGACCAATATAGAAAGTCTCCATCTGAATGAAATAAGGAATGCCGTGATAAAGGTACTTTCATAATAACTTCTTGAACCGTTCCCATGCCTGATATAAAGATTCTTCATCAAGTTTTTGAAATGAAGTGATTTCATTTTAGATATTTGCTGTTAAATACAGAGGGAAATATTTCATTAAGAAACGTTCAACCAACTTCTGCATGTAGTTATGGAACCAGACGGTAGGGAGTTCAACCATGCTTGTGCTCTATCTTTGAAAGACTATGGAAATAATCTCAGTTTCAAGGCATCTTTGGTCACCCTGACTAGGTTAAATTAGTCACTCACTTCCATGAATAGTAGAATATGAAGATGTGGATCTTCAGTAGGGATCCCACTAAATTGATCATATTTTACAACATTTGGAACATGACCGACTTTAGCTCAAATTGTTGTGCCTCAATTTTGGGTCTCCTAATACTTGGATTGACCTCGTTGAATAGAGGAATGGCATATTGTTAACTGGCACAGTTTCTGTCATCGGTAACAATGATCGGATTATGAGTATTATAAGTAAATTTTCCTCCTAGATTTTGGTTTGGATTTTTGAAATTCATATATTCGGTCCTTCTTTGGTTCGCTTGTCTTCTCCTTTGTTAGAAAGTCCTTTCAATTTCAGGGTCTATGGAGAGTAAGTAAATAATTTGATCAATACTCATAAACACCTGAAACAAACATAAAAAAATTGAATTAAAATTTAATAGAAAAAAATAGACCAAAATGAAAAATTAACAATTTCACAAATAATGTCTTTTAAAATAGTCCCAAACAGCAGCACCAAAAACTTGGAACGACGGAAATATGCAAGTGCACATAATCGTAACAAGTAATAAAGTGACAAGTAAATGTCAAGTCATCATACCCGCATGGACTGTGAAAAAAATTATTTACAAATGCAATTTTAAAAACACTCTGGTGAAGAAAGAAATTTTGATTTGAAAAGGAGATTAAAAACTAGGATTTTAACAAAGTAAAATAAATAAAAATAAAATAAAAGTTCCAATGCACGATTTCAAAAGACGATTTAATCAAGATGACATAATTGTGTTAGATTAATTACATTTCTTAACTTAGAATTATTAAACTTATGTTCATATTGTTAGGAATAAATTCACAACAACTTGGTAATTTGCTAACTTATGAACATACTTACCTACCAAAATTCGTTTATCTTTTGACTATATCTCTACATCAATTCAACCGATTAAACAAATTTTAATAAGCAAATATGTTAATGCACATACATACTTATGAAATTAAAATAATCTCTTATACATATCTCTATGCCAATTCAAACAATTAATTCAATCTCATAAGCACATAAAAGATTACGTGAGGTAACAATATATTTCTACCTTAAAACAGTTTAATCACAATAATCTGGCAAGTTATGCAAGGCTAATGTATCGTTAGATACCGTCGCTAATTTAACCCTCAACTACTTTAGTTGATTAAACATGCACTGATTAAATATCGTGTCAATTAATTATGATTTTAATCCATTTAAATAATTAATTCGTTAGTTACCTTACAATTGTAATGCAAGATTAACTTAGTCATGATTTTACTTAATCAAACATCTTACCGAGACCTATAACAACACAAATACAATTTTAATAACTCAAGTAAATGAAATGAAATCAACCTAACACGAATTAAATTCAAGCCATATTAATTAAATTAAACAATTCAAAATCACAAATATTCATAGACATGTTCATCATAACAACAACAAAATTAAAAGGATAAGGAACAAGAATCAAATCTGGTGTTTTCTTTGCGGTTTGACTAGTTTGCTCCACTCCTCCTTCTCCACTTGTTCTTGTCGAACCGAGGCTTCTACAAACACTTGAATGCTGCCCCAAATTGTGGTTGATTGACTCTTTTTTAAGAGGAGAAATTGACAAGGGAATAGGGGAAGAAAGTGAAGAACAATGAAAAGAGAAAAGTGGGAGAGAAGTGAAGCATGAATGGTTTTGAGATGTGTTTGAAGTGAGCAGCCAACGAAGATATTTATAGGTTGAGAAGGCTACTAAAAATAGCTAAAATCAGCAGCCAAATACTCCCCCCATTGCTAGCCTCACATGTGGCATGTTTGAAGATTTCAAACATGCTATTTTAAGGTAGGGGCAAATCTAAAAAAGCATAAATAATGGAGGGGTTTTAATGCAATTTGAAGGAGTCTTCAAGGGCATTTTGCAAGACAAATAATCAGCCAAGCAAGCTGATTGGGTCAACATGTGGAATAGTTTTGGGCTGCCTAGTGCTCAGTTGGATTGGATTTCTCGGTTCAGCTCAACTGGCCCCTTTTCATAATTAATTAATAATAATTTATTTAACCAAAATTAAATTGGATTAAAATTATAATTAATTATATTATGAATTAATAAACATAATTTGGACCGTCTTAGGCTGAAAAATTAATTCACCTTGATGCTTCAAAATTGCTTCTCAGTTTTGTGCTTCTAGTAGTGTCTGCCGAGCCATTTTTTGCCCGTTGTGCAAATCTATCGAAATAATAAAAATTAATTAAAATTAAAAATGTTCATAATTTGATTGAAATTTAATTATTTTATAATTATTATATATTTTTCAACAAGAATTTTACCGAAACTATATGAATTTGAGTTAAAAGGGGCATGAAAAAGTGTGTATATTTTCGTGTTTCCAATATCCTACTTAAATTTGTGAAATTTCTGAGGAAAAGGTAAAAGTGGTCATCCTTTAGGTTGCTGGTATTGTTTTGCCGTGGTATTCCTTTCGACTATATGTTCTGGGTCTACCACAACATTTTGCTGCTTACCCCTTTTTAGATTCAATATGTTTTTCAGATGACTCAGGATCTTTACCTGGTTGTTATTCAAGTTGTCCTCTCCTATTGTGGCATCTTGATGGTCACTAAACTAACTATAAATAAAACTAAGGCAAGCACACCTCGCGAACAATAGTATAGCTATGGTGAGTAGGGAATATCGTATCCATAAGGACTAAAAGTACTAGTAATTAATGTCTTATTATTATTTAATTGAAAAATTGGAGTGATTGTGTTTTAATCTAAAATTAATAAACTAATTTAACTAAGGATGAAATACAGAGTGAAATAAGAAAATAATTGAAGATAACCAATGAGATAGACAATACCTAGGAAAGAATCTACCCAGACTTCAATTATGAATTCGAATTAAACAATTTATTCATTTATGTCTTGATCCATAGAAATCCCTAAATTATGTTAATATCTCTTTCGAGAGTTAGAACAACTGACTCTAGGTTGATTAATTGAAATCTCTTTCTAATTAAAACCTCTATCTTCGTATTAACTCGATCTATGGATTCTCCTATTAGATTTGACTCTAATCCGGTAGATTTATGTTGTCCTATTTCTAGGATTGCATGCAACTCGACCCAATTATGCTAGATCTACTCTTAAACAAGGACTTTTGCTCTACTGAATTAAGTACATTAAACATGAATTAATATCTCAGAAATATTAAAACAAGAAATAAGGATACATAATTGAGAACAAGAATCAAGTATTTATCGCATAAAAATAGGAATTAAATAAAAGGATTCATCATAGGTTTCATCCTCCCTAGGTATCTAGGAAATTAGTTCATAATCCTAAATGAAAACATCTCAAAGTTAGAATAGCCACAAAACATAAGAAATTCAATAAAACTTTGAAATAAATTAAAAAGAGATCTTCGATCTTGATGGAGATCCTCTTTCGAGTTGATTCTGTGGTGAGCTTTTGAATAAATGAAGGAGGAATTGGACACAAGAAAGCCTTGTGGTGGAGTGGCAAGTGGCGTCACATGCTGAGCAAGGGGGTTTGGGGTTCGAATCCCTCCTTGCTCAAAAGAAGGATTTATTTTTTCTTAAGAGATGGTTAGTGGTGGCATTGGATATGAACACTGTAGGGAGTGATAAGAGGAGAAATTTTAGGAGGGGATTAGGGAGTTATCAGGGAGAAAATTTAGGAGATAAGGAGTGAAGAAGAGGTGGAGCCGAATTGGGAATTTGGGCATAAGAAATTCGACTATAGGCTATATATAGGTGCCGAATGTGACGATTCCAGGCTAATGCCGAATTCTCCCTTTCCTTGTTACCAGAAAACACTTTTCTCTCCAATGATCAAAACGCCGAAATTCCTTATTCTTCCTTCTTTACTTTGTGCTGATTCTCCATTCTTTCCCCTACTCAATACTTTTTTTTGATTCACCTCTGGTTGTAAACGGTTTCTACTACTCTTTTTCTTTGTACCGAATAACCTTTTCCATCATACAAACATTAAAAGCCGAATATCCTCTATGCCGCCACTACTTCTTCTACCTCGGCCAATTCTAAGATAAGTGTTTTGTTCTTTCAGTCAGTTTTGCTAAGTATAGATTAATCCTGTCCCTCACTCAATCTGAATCGATTTTGGTAGGATTAGTATCGAACTTCAGTCTTTTGGATCTCTGCCGATTTGGTCCCTAGGTGTTGAAATTTTGGTAAGTGTTCTTCACTTTGGTAAGGGTTGGCCGAATAGGCTTTAAAGGGAAAGGGTGACATATGTTGGATACAAGTCACCCATTATGTTTTTAACAATGAGGTTAATGCAGATCTGGGAAGTACTCGTGATTAGTGATCAAAGAAAAGCTATTAAGGCTTGGCATTTCAGGTAAGGTTAAGGTGAGATTTTGGCTTTTGGTAAAGGTATTCGATAAGTATGTGTGATTAATCGTTGAGTAACATTGATTGTAGGTTCGTGGCTAGGGAGATTGCATCATGCTTTATTACCAGGTGTGTACATACATTGCACACACACAGTAGATCGGCAAATCCCAAAATGCCAAAAAGATGAAATGCCAAAAAGCCAAAATTTTGCCTACAATAGACTTGCGAGTGCATGAACACATGTAAGGGGAAACTGATAGGTTATCAGAGGCCCCACGGGCAATACCATGGACTTGGGTCGTGTATTGTCCTACCGGGCCAAAATGGGCTAAATGAGCCTGATGGGCTGTAGGGCCCAAAATAGGCAAAGTTGGCATCTTGATACTAAGTGATGAGAAATTGTATGAAAGCATGACTATGGATGTGATTGGGCCTAATGGGCCATATGAATGTGATTTGGTTTAATGGGCCATATGATTGAGATTGAGCCTAGTGGGCCATATGCATGTATATAGGCTTGTTTGGGCGTTGTAAGGGGTTTTGGGCCTAGTATATGATAACTGCTTAAACAGACATAAAACTTAATTAAATAACTAAGTGTGACCGTGGACAAGTTATAAGGTTAAGGTGTGGCAATGAGTATGTGCATGTCTAGGATTGGATCTAGGGAGAGCTTGGTACTTAAGCGGTCTCAATGACTCACCTCCTCTTCTCTAGAATCCTACCTGTGCATAGTATCCGTTCATCTTAGCCAACGGGGACTTGTTAACGGGCCAAAGTAAGTAATAAACCCATAACAAGAGAAGTTACCGAAATGCCTCTAAGGGCAAAAATGACTAAAATACCCCTATGTGTGGAATGTAAGACTTATGGATGTTCATGTATATCTACTGCATACATACGATATTCTATTTAGGTTGCATATGGGTTGGGAATTATGGAACGGAGGAAGTATCTGGGGATCGCATGGTTACTTGACAACCGTGGATCCACCGACGGCTATTAAGCCAATATATAATTGGCAGCTTACTGCAATGAAGTAGTACCGCAATTGGGCTACCATTGATGTGTATCAGATGGGTGGGTCAATAATTATATCCCCACATGATATGTACCGGGGAATGGAATTAGTGTGTAGCGGTTGGATTATTGGGGTGGGTTGTACTGCATTGCATGTATGCATTATGGTGATTGATGATTGCTTAGGACTCTTCGAGGGTTGTACACACTAAGTTTTCTAAAACTCATCCCCTCTTTTATTTTTCTCAGGTGATGCTCAGTAGGAAGATCGACGGTTGGAGGAACTCCGTGGTGGCCAGCAAGCAAGATGACTTGGACTTAATTTTTGTTTTAAAAAAACATAAAGTTTCTAGTTTATTAAGTTATTTCAGACTGGATTATAATAAGGCCCTCCGTCTAGTTATTGTTCAAATTAGGATTATTATTTTCATGCATTATATTTGTGAGAAGTTGAACATGGGTTCCCTAAACCATAGTTTTTGAAGTACTACGTTTCCACAACTAAATTTTTAAATGACAAGTTTCCATAAATCATATGTTTTAAATAAAGCTTCCGCAATTGAAAAGAGACTTTACAAAGTAATTAAGGTTTTTCATTCTAAGGAAGGGTTTTCAATGAAAACAAGGTTTTTGATAAAACACTTTAATATGACACGTTAGATCCAGTCATAATCTCCGGGCCGAGTTTGGGGTGTTACATCAGCAAAATTGTACTTAATCTACTGCTTAAAAGAGACCTAAAGTGACCTGCTTCTTTTGAAAGCAAGGTCTCAAGTTACCTGGCCTATGTCTGTAAGCCTTATCACAGTACCCTGCACTGATTTATCTTAATTCCATATGAACGTTGCTCTATGTCTAAAGCCTACTACAAGTATATGTCAAGTACTGGCTCATATCATTCAATTACGGTCCAACTAATCCAACATTTTTAGAATTAGATTCAATTTTATAGGCTACTGCACATTCATCTATGTTGAGAGAATATACGCATATTTATGAATTATAAACAATTGAATTTAACAATAGATTAAGTCAAATATATGCTTCATCTATTAAATAAAATAAAAGTTTTCATCATGTAATCCCAACCCAATGAGATTTACCTCATGGGCCAACGATTAAAATTCAAGTTTGAAGTAACACCCATAATTGTTTAGATCAAATTAATTCACAGAGAAAAGAATAAGAAATAATAGAAGAACTTAGGAAGATGGTTGCCGCCAAATCAATCCTTAATCCAGCAGCATAGTGTCCTATAATGGCTAAGAGGGACTTCCTTCGGTCTCCTCTTTTCATCTCTACTCAGCCGCTACCCTCAATTATAGCCTTCGGATCTCCACACTTAGGGATTCCTCTTTCGGCTTTTTTATTTGCTCCTTTTCCTTCTTAGAATAGCTCCAACATCCCACGATTTCTCTTCTCTTTTTTAGGCAGATTTCTCCAGTACAAGTAAAGTTGGGCTGAAACTGGTCTGCAATGGTTGTTGACTCAGTCATTTCCTTAAATTACCATGACATACAAGATAAAAAACTGTCCAGCCTTTTGCCTCGTCAAACCTTTACTCCTTTATTTCTTTCTTCATATCCTATACCTGACAAATTGCCAAACACAACCCTTCTATAGGCAATTAAAACTATCTAGCATGTAAACATAATCTAATCTCTTAATGTAAATGATAAAAATACTAATAAAATGTCCTAAAATGCCACTAATGTACCCAAGTACAAATAATTAGCTAGGTAGGTCTAAAGGCATGAAATATGACTTTTTTTTTAGAGTTATCAGTAGGCTTGGCAAGTTGAAGTACGCTAATAGACATAGTGAATTGGAGTATGCCAGTAGGGCTAGCGAGCTAGGATTCGCTAGAAGGCCTAACCAACTGGGGTCGTTAGAGTATTTAGTGAACTATGATCACCAGTAAGCTTGGCGAAGTAGGAGTTCGCCGCCTGGCGAGTTGTTAATCATTATTTTTGGCCGTGATTCAAAAGTAGTAGTCAAAGGGTAATTATACCAAAATTAGGAAGGCAACTTACTTTTCTCTTCATAACACGATCCAAGCATGTAACTCTTTCCTACTTTTACTGTGACTAGGGTATCCTAAGAACATCAAAAGAGGTACAGCTTATAAATTAAGCTTTTCTCATTAAAACATTCCATATTCTTTTGAAGGAGAAAATTCTCTCAAAATTCTCCATCGATTATCTTGTTGTCAAGTTTCTACCCAAAACATAACTCTTATGACCTAAGGTAAGACTATATTTTTCTATTATGTTGATATTTAGAAGAGTTCGCAACAAAGGAAACTAGGTTCGCCAAAAGGCTAGCATGTGTGAACCCAGGTTCGCTTGTGATTCTGTATGATTTTTTAATGTCATTTGTCTATTAAGTGACTTGTGTATGTTTGTGAAATTGCAAACTTGACAGAACCATCTACAAGTAAAGATAAGGGAAAAGCAAAGCTTGTCTAAATTTTTTAACAAATTGGTGAGTGTTCAGGGATCGCCACATGTATGTGTGAACCATAATGTTAATTAAGAGCTTAGGGTTTTAACCTAAGTTCTGAGAATAAGCCTTCTTTAAAACTATGTTTTTGTGATTGTGTTTACATATCTATTTTTTTAATAGTGATATGCGAGCTTTTTATTGTGAGCTCAATATGAAAAGCTTTTTGGGAGCTCCTCATGATTTGCGAGCTATGTGTTTCAAGTAAATGTTTTGACACTAAAACCTTCTGAAACCATTGGACATAATGGCATGCCATAGGATTGTGAATACTTACCTTTATGTTTTGTGATTTGGGTGAGAGGTTCTCGAGTAGGTTGAAGAGATAAAGGAGTGTTGAGCTAAGCTCCACTCAATGGGACATGTTGGTGTGTTGGAGAGTGCTTAGCTTTATGCTACACTTGTAGGACATGTTAAGACTAGTTGAGTCATTTTGAGGCATTATAAGGAGGTCCTCTTATCCAATAGGAAAAGAACATGTGAATAAGACTATGGTTTCTAAAATACTATGTTTTATAGTTTTAAAGCTATTTGACAGTAAGTATCTTCGAACTAGACTTCGCGTAAATATGGCGAACCTGTAATAGCCTGGTTTAGACCCTAGTCAGAACAGTGATTTCAGGACCACAAATTCGAGTTAGAAAATATTTTAATATTATTTTCTATGTTTACAGCATGATATGTGATATGTGTGAAAATTTCGTGTGAAAATTTTATCGTTTGTGTGCTTGATTTTATAAAAGGACTTAATCACGTAAAATGTCAAAAGTGGCTATCTATTTGTTAAAGTGCTACATTGTTATAGCTTTTATAATGTAGGGTCTTTATGATGTAATTTAACCATTAAAAATATGCATGGAGAAATATAGACAACCATTAAATAGTATGTGTGTTCTAATTAAATACTTAAGGTTAAAATAGTAAAAAGTAAAATAATATGTAATTAAATAAAATAAACATGAAATGTCTATGCATTTTAGTTCATCTTTAGCCGAAACTTTAAAAGAAAAAGAAAGAAAAAGAACAAGCTAGGTTCTGCCTTGTCCAAGCTTGATTAAGGTATGTGTTTAGCTCGGTTTTTGATAATTTTTACGTTTTTGAGATCGTTGCTTCAAATACTAGCTAGCCCATATTTGAATTTCTGAACTTATTAATGTATTCATGATTTGCCTTTGATGATAGCTTTTGGTTTTTGTTGTTTGATGATGAAAAATAAATATATGGTGATAGATTATCATGTTTAATTAAGTGATTTTTGGTAAAAATGTATATTAAGGATTAAATTATGAAATTTGAAAATTTAGTAGTTAAAATGTGAAATAAATGAAAGAATTGGGCTGCTAGGGACCTAAATAAAATTTGGCTATGCTTGGGTGTGGTGAAATTTTGAATATTTTGTGTTTTGTGAAATAGGGACTAAATTGTGAAAAATATGAAATGTTAGGGGCTAAAGTGCAATTTGCCCATTTATGTGGTTTTGAATGAATTTGAATAAATATATGATTAAACAAGTCAAATTTGTATTAATTTAGATCAAGAAAAGAGGAAATCGGATTTGGATCGGGGGAAATCAAAAGTTATCGAATAGTCGTCCCGGTCCATTCGTCTCCGTATGAGGTAAGTTTGTAAGTGAATAAATAATGTTAAATTGAATGTATTTATTTTGTACATGGCCAAATTGAATTGTATGTATGTATAACTACATTACTGAATTGAATTTAACATGGAATGATTTGTTACGAGCATGAATCGATCGAATTATGGCGTCCGAAAGCCCCATACGAACCATAGGAATAGTTAGGATACATATGTCATGACATAGGATTCCAGTATGTGATTTCGTGTAAGACCATGTCTGGGACGTTGGCATCGGTTTGAGATTTACATGTAAGACCAAGTCTGGGACATTGGCATCGCATATGATTTCGTGTAAGACCCTGTCTAGGACAGTGGCATCGATATTTAATTACATGTAAGACCTCGTCTGAGACATTTGCATTGTACAAGCTTATTGAGATATCTGAGTATCCTGATTGATTTCAAATGGTTTAACGGGCAATGTCAAGTTAAGATCAAATGTGAAATCGAGCTAAATGGTTCAGGTTTATGTGAAGTTAAATGTTCATGAAAATAAGGTAAGTATAGTACTTGAGATGATGATATAATTATGCATGTTAGAAGAGTGATCTATGTGTACATGAGATAGTTTTTATTCGGACAAGTTGAAATTATAATGCTAATGTTCATTTGATGATTTATTTGCTTATGACTTACTAAGCTATCTAAGCTTACTCTGTGTGTGTTCGATTGATGTTTTATAGATTTTGGAAGCTAGTTATGAGATCGGGGATCGTCAAGGAAATCCGTCATACTATCGATCACTATTTTGGTATTTTTAAAAGATTGAACTTCGAACCTATGGCATGTATAGTCTAGTGTTTGTTTTGGTTGGTCTTGAAATTTGTATATATCTAGCCATACGAAAATGGCTTGATCTTAATGCTAATGTTCTAATGTTTAAGTAATTTTGGTTATGGTATATATGTGTGGTAAACTTGATATATGGATGATGGATGCGTTTTGATTGTGGATTGTTAATGATGCTAATGATAGTGATTTTCAGTCATGTATTAGCTTAATTTGTAAATACAGATGATGGTTTTAATCTAATTTGTGATTCTGCAATGGTAATTTAATCATGTAGTTAATTGTTTAGTTATATGTTAATATTAAAATTGGTTGTATTCGTTATGTGTGGACTATGATATACTATGGATATTTGTCAATTTGATATGGTTACTTTGAGTCAATTTGAAATGATATGCTTGCATTGGTGAAATGGTTTAGAAATGGTGAATAATGTGAATAAGTATATTCGGCTAAAGTATTAGACTTATATTAATGAGTACGTGGTATGGTTTATGTTATGTATTGAAGTTATCTTGGATGATCAGATATGTAGTTAAGTGATTGGTTATGTGTATGTATTTTAAGCATGCAAATTAGGTGTACTTTTAGTGTTATTTGTGCTCAAAATGGCTCAAATCAATATGGTCATATGCGCATAAACTTGTGTCAAGAGAAGAAGTATATTTGGTCTTGAAATCATGCTTGTTTAAATGGGTATATGTGAAGGAATGATGTTGTGCGGTTAATTTAACTTAGATAAATATGCATAACATGTGAACTGGTATAGTCACGAATTAATTAATGGAATAAGATAATATTGATTCGGTAATTATGCTTAGATATGGCTTTAACATTATGAAATATGCGCATGGTATAATGGTAACTAAAGCATGTTTGGTCATTTTTTTTATATATCACCAATGCCGTATAAATGAATGAAAAATTTAGTAGTGACATATGGTTTGTTTGATGTTTAATTTGTACATGTGCAAAAACCTATATAATAATAGGTTTGATATTCAACTAATGAAATCGTTGTTTTGTTATAGTTCTGTATATAATATGTTTTGATATATGCTGGATTATGTTTCAATTATGCAATGTTATGAATGTTATGATTTTAAGACTCGATATTTGATTAAGTTACGAGCATTGATGTGATTGAATTTCGAGTTGTGAAATATAATGAATATCTGTATGAATTGTGATATGACTGGTAATGCCTCGTAACCTTAATCCGGTGACGGATACGGATTAGGGGTGTTACAGAACCCAATTCGCAGTTCAATGATTTTGCTAAAGTTTCTACTTAACTTATGTTTTGTATATGCTATGTGGTTATTCTTTCTTGTATATTCATTGAGTTCACAAGAGCTCACACACTTCTTTCTAAACACTACAGATATTTAGATTGCACGATGAATAGCAGTGAGGCGAGTGATCCAGGAAAGTAAAAATATTGGAAAGGTGATACAAGCAAACCTTATATTAGAGGCAATGTGGGAATATACTTGGTCTTAGATTTATCTTTTTGTTAACTTAACCATTTGTTCTAGGACTTCGTTATTTCTATGTTTTTCCTTGAGTTTTTCATTATGTTTTTATTTGCAAACCAATAAATATTTATTGAACACATCTGATTTTTTTAAAATTTAAATATAGTCCAAGTCAGATTTTATGTTTTCTTAATCTACACCATACACAATAGCATGAAATATTCAAAACTAACATACTTACACAGATTTTGCCAAAGTTGCTACAAATTTACATGGCCCAGTGATTGGCGAACTGTTATCTACGAACCCTTTATGAATTTCGATATGCTATATAGGAAAAACCCTACAAACCATATTCGTAGTATCTAAATACCCAAGAGCTAGTTTGTGTGACTTACCCTATTTAAAAAGTCTTACTCTACAAAGTCTTAGAATGTGCCAGCTAAGTAAGGGTGCGAACCCTAATGTCAGATAGATGAACTATTATGTACATTGTTTTACAAAACTTAAGGTTCACATGCTCTTAATTTCGTCCTTCAAATATTTATGACTTCATGGAAATAGTAAGTTAAGTCATTAAAAGCAAAGTGAGTTCACGAGCTTTTACTTCTTAAACCATTACATGTTGTTTTATTTTAAGTTGTGGTGTGTAACACCCCTTACCTGTAACAGCCTGATTTAGACCCTATTCAAAATGGTGGTTTCGGGACCACGAATCATAGTCATAAAAGTTTTAAAAATTATTTTCTGTGTTTATTATGTATGAATTAATATTTGTGAAATTTTTGTGTTTTAATTTTGTTATTTGATTGTCCGATTTAATAAAAGAGCTTAATTGTGTAAAATATAAAATTTATGGTTTAATTTGTAAGGGTCGAATTGTTGTTGTCTTTATTGCATGAGGTATTTAAGTTCTAATATTACCATATGAATTAGTGATGGACAGTTGTGGCCTTAATATATAACTTTTAGTTATTAATTTATAAAGTTTATATTTGTAAAATGATTAATAACTTATAATAATATAAAACATAAAATCAAAACATAAGTGTTCATCTTTTTGGTTTGACCGAATAACAAAAATAAAGAAAGAAAGGCAAAGCTTTTAAGGGTTCAACCAAAGACTAGCTTGATTAAGGTATGTGTGACAGCCCTAAAGTGACCCTAGTCGGAAAGCAGTTTCGGGACCGCTAAACCGAGTCACCAAATTATTTGAATATGATATTTATTGTCTAAAATAAATGTGTGAAAATTTTAAGCTTCGATTTAGTAAATTGCATGTGAATTTAGTCAATAGGACTTATGTGTGACATTTTTGAAATGTGATAGATCAAAACATAAGGACCTATTAGTGCATGTTGAAAAAGGGGGGACTTGCATGTCAATTTTTCCCCCCCCCCATCTAGTAGTGGCCGGCCATGACATTAGGATGGACAAAGGGTGATGGGCAAAACATGTCATAGACATGTTGTGTTGGTGCATCATGGGAGGAAACAATAAAATAAAATAAGGAGTATGGGTAATAAAATAATAATGGAAAGGTAAATGATGATGAAAAAAATTATCTCATCCATGTTTCCCCCCCCCCATTGCCGTGAATTGAAGAAAGAAAACAAAAAAAAAGTGTTCATTCTTGAACATCTTTGGCCGAATAGAGGAAAGAAAGGAAGGGGAAGAGCTTGAGAAAATCGGCTATGGTGGTTTGCTAGACTAAGGTATGTTTGATGTTGTCCTTGAGATTCATGCATGTTTTTAGTTGTTAGTTTGAGTTCTACCTAGCCCATGGTTTAAATCTTTGCTATGAGATGGAGATGATATTCGGCCATGGGTGTTGTCTTCTTGGTTGATGTTTGATGTTGTGGTGATGAGGCATGAAGATGAGTTAAGTTTCGGCTAAGGTGGATTTGTGTTGATGTCATTTGCATGCTAAGTGTAAAGCTTTGTAATGATACATGTGATGGTGATTGATGACTCTTGGATTTTCTTTTTGGCATTTTTGAGTTAGACATTAAGTTCTTTGTGTAACCCATGACCAAAATTGAATGGTATGGTGTCTTGATGCATTCGGCCATGGTAGAAAATAGATGTGAAATGGTAGTAAGGTGAAGTGCAAAATGTTAGTATTTGATTACTAGTGTATATATGCGTATTAGCCGAGTTTTGAACTTGAAACAAGATGATATATAATCAATACAAGTAACCATACTTGTAGGAAGTATTAAGCATATAATCGGCCTCAACATAGACATGCATATTCGGCCATAGGAAGAAGATTGGTGTTCCATGTATTCGGTTAGAGGCAAGCATATTGATGCTTTTATCTTGGCTTAGACAATCGGCTAAAAGGAAGTGTGGGTTAATATGTTGAGTTGATTCATGATTTCATATGTATGTGACTTTAATGTCTAATGTATATATATATGGGCTAAGTATCTTGAGTTCCTCTTTTCGATGCTCAAATGATTAAATCAATTTATTTGTTAAATTAAGCCCAAGAGCAAAGAGGATCAAAGTCGGATAGGGGAAAAGAGAAAGTAGACGAATAGCCGTGGATATCTAGTCGTCAACCGCTTCCGAGGTAAGTTTTAAGTGATTAAACGTTGAGTAAATTCAATCATAATAGGACATAATGAGTTGATTTAATAAGATATGATGTGGCCATGATATGTCTTAAACTCAAATGGTAAGTTCATATGTGTTTGGACTTGGAAAGTTAAGAGCAAATTGTAATAATTTGCTTTGGACAGCAGCAGTAACGTGATTTTAGAAAATCACTATAAATTGTTGGTGTGGAATTACAGGCTGAATAAAATATGTAATCAAGGCTTAATTAGTCTAGTTTCTTATAAAAGAGACCTTGTGAGCAAACAAATTTCCTATAAAGAGATATTTAAAGTTGTGTGAGACGGTGTCAGAATGACTCCGAAATCCCCTGTTCTGTTTTTAGAAAATCATTATAAATTGTACAAAAATGGTTATAAGATAAAATGTATATGCTTAGACTCCTTAATGAGTCTAGTTTCAAATGAAATCAAATACAACACATTTTGAATTCTGTAAAGTTAGAAATTTGATTCGTAGTGAAGAGTGGTCAGATTAGTCAAACAGTGAAACAGGGGAAACTTTAAGAAAAATCTGGTATTGATTGGCCAAACCTAAAATTCTGAAAATTTTATGGATGGAATATATACGAGTTTATATTCAGGGAAAATTAACGGCAAGTGATTTGGAGTTTTGTAGCTCCAGTTATAAATAATTTAGTGACTACTGCTCAGGAAAACAGCTCGTAGTAAATATGTGATTTTGTTGTAAACATGGATAAAACTTGTTTTAGTTACTCATAAGCTATTGATTAAACCCATACGTGAATTCTAAATCGTGATATTGTAAAACGATACATGAGTGTTAGATGGATCTTTGATATTAAAATTTGTGAAATTGTAAGTTTATGAGTATTCGAATATGAAATGATAGTATGGCGTGAAATTGAATTATTCATTGGGAAATGATTAATGTAGATTCTGCCAAGACAAAGTGTATACATGATAGTATATGTGATATGTGAAGTATATTTGGATAATTGTGATGTGAATGTATATATATGTGATAAGGCCTAATGGCCGATGTGATGAATGTGAAAGTGTATATATGTGATAAGGCCTAATGGCCGATGTGATGAATGTGAAAGTGTATATATATGTGATAAGGCCTAATGGCCGATGTGATGAATGTGAAAGTGTATATATGTGATAAGGCCTAATGGCCGATGTGATGAATGTGAAAGTGTATATATGTGATAAGGCCTAATGGCCGATGTGATGAATGTGAAAGTGTATATATGTGATAAGGCCGAATGGCCAATGTGATGAGTGTGAAAGTGTATATATATGTGATAAGGCCTAATGGCCGATGTGATGAATGTGAAAGTGTATATATATGTGATAAGGCCTAATGGCCAATGTGATGAATGTGAAAGTGTATATATGTGATAAGGCCTAATAGCCGATGTGATGAATGTGAAAGTGTATATATGTGATGAGGCCTAATGGCCGATGTGATGAATGTGAAAGTGTATATATGTGACAGGGCCGAGTGGCCAACGTGATGGATGTGAAAGTGTATAAATGTGATAAGTCCCGAAGGGCAATTATGTCAGTACTATATCCGGGTTAAAACCCCGCAGGCTTTATGCGAGAGTATTATCCTGATTAATGTCCGTAGGCTTCGTGCTCGTACTATATCCGAGCTTTAAAGACCCGACGGCTAAATGCTAGGATTCAAGTAAGACTTTGGTATTGAGTATCTGCATTAAGTTACCATCAAATAAGTATTATGTATTCAAGATGTTCAGGTACGTATTACTTACTCATCGGTGGAGTGATTTCGAGGTGAATTATCAGTATCAAAGAGGTAGGTAAATGTGATTAATATTATAACTCCAAATGTGAGAATGTGCTTTGGAAATATTTGACCATCTAGGTCATTATTATTCGAAAGTATATATGTGGTAGCCAAGTGTTGCGTTTAATGATATTATAGATCGAGATGAAGCTCTAGATTAACTTCATCGAACAGTTGAAATGAATGACCAATAATAGTGATTGAGAACACTTTGTCTTGCTTAAAACTTACTAAGCATTAAATGCTTACTCCGTTCTTTGAATCTCTGTTTTATAGATTTTGGTTCGTCAGCTATCGGACTCGGGATTATTGAAGTCGAAGTCGCCCACACTATCAAAGCCCTTTTGGTACACTTTTGGTTGAACTCTGAAAATGGCATGTATAGGACTACCCTTTTTGTAGTGGGTCATGGACCCTTTGGATTTGTATAATTTTGGATAGCCATGCGAAAATGGCTCATATATGTTTGAGCATAATGTTATAATCATTTGGTATGGATATGGTTATTGAGAGGTGTGGATATGCTTAACAAGGATTGGCCATGGGAATGGTTAATCACTATCATAATTTGTGCTATTTATGCTAAAAGGGCTAGTTGAATCATGGAAACTATGAAATAGGTAAAGTCTACCTTAAAGGCAGATGCTGACAGCAGCAGTGATGTAGATTTGGAAAATCACTAAAAATAGTAGGAATAGAATTAAATAGTGAATAAATTATCTAAATGAACCTTGATGAATCCAGTTTCATATGGAAGAAACGAAACGGTCATATGAGTGGTATGTTAAGAGATAATTAGGTTTTCTTGAGACAGGGCCAGAACGGTTTCTGGATTCCCTGTTCCGACTTTGGAAATTCATTATAAATTAACCAGAGATAATTAGGAGTCATGCCATATATGTATAGATTCCTCTCTGAGTCTAGTTTCTATAGAAACAAACGGCATCAGTATTGAAGCCCTGTACAGGGAGATATCCGAATTGTAATGCATGAAGGTCTGTGTAGACGCACCCTGTAACAGGGGAGACTTTAACTAATAAACTGTACTAATTGGCCAACCAAAAATTCTAGAAAAAAATATGTAGATGGACATAGGAGTCTAGTTTCAGGGAAAAATCACGAAACTGATTTTCGAGTTGTGAAACTCAAGATATGATTTTTAAGGTGACAGCGACACAGTTAGCCAGCTGTCTGGAAAAATTTAAAATGGACTGCGATAGTAAGCGAATTTAGTCTGTGAACCCCTCGTGCCCGACTCCGGCAACGGTCTCGGGTACGGGGTGTTACAGTATGTAACTAGCTCGATTTTTGATAATTTTTACGTTTTTGAGATTGTTGCAGTGTAATGTACAAAGCCCATGCTTGAATTTCTAATTTTGATGAATATTTTGAGTTATGCCATTGATGAATAATTGAGCTTTGTGATGTTAAATGATGAATTATGAAAGATATGTTTGATGTCATTTATTTGATTAAATACAAATTATATATGCTGAAATGAATATTGTGATGGTATATATGTGGAAGCAAAATATGTATAAACTTGAAATCTATGTGTACGAGTTTGATTCGATCAAGTTATAACATGCGAAAGCCCTGTACGAACCTTAGGAATAGCTAGGATATGTATGTCATGACATAGGATTTTTTATATGTGTTCTCGTGTAAGACCACATCTGGGACAGTGGCATCGATATGTGATTACATGTAAGACCACGTCTGGGACATTGGCGTTGTACAATATGTGTGATTATCCGAGTATCCTATTCAATTCCTAATGGTTCAACGGGAAATAATAAGTTAAGATCGAATGAAAAATCGAGTTAAAAGGCTCAGGTAACTCAGGTATGTATTCATACTAAGTTATGAAATTCTGGTAAGTTGCATGTTTGAATTGATGATATAATTGCTACATGTTAATGTGAACTATATGTATGCATATGTGATAGTATACATTCGGTCTAATGATGTATTCATAATGCAAATGAAATTATATGCGTATATGAAAATCTATAATTGGCCAAATGTTAAGTATATGTGACCTTGTAATTGTAATTTATGTGCATTCATATATGAATGAATATATTCGGCCAAGGATGTATGTGTGATCTTAGAAGTAAAAAATAATTACGTTATTAACTATATGTGTATTCGATCTATTTAAATTTGATGCATAGTTATATGTTTGATAAATACATTTTTGCAAGTTTGAAAATGTATATGAATATGATAGCATGATTCGATTTTGTTGTATTGAATTATAAATGTTATTGAGTTTTTAATTTGCTTATGACTTACTAAGCTAAGATAGCTTACTGTGTGAGTATGTTTGCCTCTATTTTATAGATTTTGGAGTCAAGTTACGAGCTTAGAGATCGTCAGTGAAGTTTATCACACTATCGACTATTTTGGTATTTTTATAAAGTTGAACTTAAACCTATGGCATGTATAAGCTAGCTTATGTTTATGTTTGATTTTGGGTTATGTAAATATGAGCCATGCGAAAATGGCTTATTTATTATGTTAAGTTTGGGTTTGATGTTTCGACCATTATATACTTATATATGAATCATGTTTGATATATTTGCTAATGGTGGTGAAGTTATGTCAAAGTATATGAGTATGGTATATTTGGTATGATGTTAAATTTGTGGTTGGATATTCTTGTTGAGTGATATGCATGATATATAAGTGGGATGTATTAGGTAAATGGATATGATTTGAAGTATTGGTAACCAGTTACGTGATGAAGTAGATATGGATAATAATTATATGTTTTTAATCATTGGTTGTAAATGAGACCTTGGGCATAATGAATAGCTTGTGAAATGACCATGTCTTGATTCAGCAAAAAAGATGAATTAGCATTCGGTTAATGTTAGATAATTGGGGAAACATGTATTTGTGATTTGAAAGTGGGTTGTTTGGCTTGTAAAGTTAAATTATTATACATATATATTTTTGTGTATTTTGTTTTGTATTGGTTTAATAATTATACATTAGTTGAGATATATTTGTAATATGTTTGACATGATATAAATTTCGGCCATATGTATATTTATGTACTTAGCCGAATATGTGATCATTGGATTAGTCTTTAATATGACCTTTGTTACATTGAATGATAAGTAATATTAGCATGTTTAAATTTGATTTTGATATGTTAAAGTGTTAGACAAATAGTTCCTATGTATTATGCATAAATATATATTTATGATGCATTGATGTGAAAGGCAAAATATGTTTGATTTATTGGTTTAGTTCTTTGAAATCATTAGGTGTGTAAAATGATTGAATAAAGTTGAAAGTGGACAATTGTTAAAGTATAAGTATTAAGCATATTTGCATTCAGCTAAAGCTTTAGAAATTGTCCATATGAATAGTAACTTATGCTTTTATTAAACAAGATGGTTTGATGCAAATTTAGTAAGTGGCTTTGTTAATTGTGCTTTGATTATTAAATATATGTTATATGACGTTTTTGTGTGTATACATGAATGTCTGGAAGATGTGTCTCGTTAGGTAATACATCATAACCCCATTCCGGTGACAGATATAGGTTAGGAGTGTTATATTACCCGTATCCAACACCGGAATAGGGTACAAGACATTACCAGACTTAAACTATAACAAACATTCAAGACCGAGATATGAATTTCCACTCAAATTTAAAACTTTTCAAAAATATTCATATCGTCCCTTAAACAAGCCTACAAGGCCCAAAACATGCATTGGGAGTGGTTCAGGACTAAACCGAGAAATTTAGAAAATTTCCCCATACTTAGAAAATTTTTCACCAAAGTAGGGGTCACACGCCCATGTGGCTTGGGACACGCCCGTGTGGGTAGGCCGTGTGGTCACACACGCACGTGTCCTTAGCCTGTGTAACTCTCTGTTTATGACATCATAAATAAATTGAAGTCACATGACCAAACACGCCCATGTGCTTAGGCCGTGTGGGCGATTTAATTTTTATAATTTTTCATAAAATAAGTGCAGCCCACACCCTGGACACACGCCCTGGTCCTTAGGCCGTGTCCTTCACAGAGCTGAGACACATGGCCGTGTCTCTACCTGTGTGGCCAATTCGAAGCTAAAATTCAAGATACAGGGGACACACGGCCAGATCACACACCTATGGGGCAAACTGTGTGTCACACACGGCCTAGACACACGCCTGTGTGTCTACCCGTGTGGACAAAATAAGGCTATTTTCCGAGCCATTTTGCCACCCTTACTTGCACCAACCTACACAAAAACAACCAACACATGTACCACCCCGTACCCGAGACCGTTGCCGGAGTCGGACACGAGGGGTTCATAGACTAAATTCGCTTACTATCGCAGTCCATTTTAAATTTTTCCAGACAGCTGGCTAACTGTGTCGCTGTCACCTTAAAAATCATATCTAGAGTTTCACAACTCGAAAATCAGTTTCGTAATTTTTCCCTGAAACTAGACTCCTATGTCCATCTAAATATTTTTTCTAGAATTTTTGGTCGGGCCAATTAGTACAGTTTATTAGTTAAAGTCTCCCCTGTTACAGGGTGCGACTACACTGACCTTCATTCATTACAATTCGGATATCTCCCTGTACAGGGCTTCAATACTGATTCCGTTTGTTTCTATAGAAACTAGACTCAGAGAGGAATCTATACATATATGGCATGACTCCTAATTATCTCTGGTTAATTTATAATGAATTTCCAAAGTTGGAACAGGGAATCCAGAAACCGTTCTGGCCCTGTCTCACGAAAACCTAATTATCTCTTAACATACCACTCATATGACCGTTTCGTTTCTTCCATATGAAAGTGGATTCATCAAGGTTAATTTAAATAATTTATTCACTATTTAATTCTATTCCTACTATTTTTAGTGATTTTCCAAATCTACATCACTGCTGCTGTCAGCATCTGCCTTTAAGGTAGACTTTACCTATTTCATAGTTTCCATGATTCAACTAGCCCTTTTAGCATAAATAGCACAAATTATGATAGTGATTAACCATTCCCATGGCCAATCCTTGTTAAGCATATCCACACCTCTCAATAACCATATCCATACCAAATGATTATAACATTATGCTCAATCATATATAAGCCATTTTCGCATGGCTATCCAAAATTATACAAATACAAAGGGTCCATGACCCACTACAAAAGGGTATAGTCCTATACATGCCATTTTCAGAGTTCAACCAAAAGTGTACCAAAAGGGCTTTGATAGTGTGGGCGACTTCGACTTCAATAATCGCGAGTCCGATAGCTGACGAACCAAAATCTATAAAACAGAGATTCAAAGAACGGAGTAAGCATTTAATGCTTAGTAAGTTTTAAGCAAGACAAAGTGTTCTCAATCACTATTATTGGTCATTCATTTCAACTGTTCGATGAAGTTAATCTAGAGCTCCATCTCGATCTATAATATCATTAAATGCAACACTTGGCTGCCACATATATACTTTCGAATAATAATGACCTAGATGGTCAAATATTTCCAAAGCACATTCTCACATTTGGAGTTATAATATTAATCACATTTACCTACCTCTTTGATACTGATAATTCACCTCGAAATCACTCTACCGATGAGTAAGTAATACGTACCTGAACATCTTGAATACATAATACTTATTTGATGGTAACTTAATGCAGATACTCAATATCAAAGTCTTACTTGAATCTTAGCATTTAGCCGTCGGGTCTTTAAAGCTCGGATATAGTACGAGCACGAAGCCTACGGACATTAATCAGGATAATACTCTCGCATAAAGCCTACGGGGTTTTAACCCGGATATAGTACTGACACAATTGCCCTTCAGGGCTTATCACATTTATACACTTTCACATCCATCACGTTGGCCACTCGGCCCTGTCACATATATACACTTTCACATTCATCACATCGGCCATTAGGCCTCATCACATATATACACTTTCACATTCATCACATCGGCTATTAGGCCTTATCACATATATACACTTTCACATTCATCACATCGGCTATTAGGCCTTATCACATATATATACACTTTCACATTCATCACATCGGCCATTAGGCCTTATCACATATATATACACTTTCACACTCATCACATTGGCCATTCGGCCTTATCACATATATACACTTTCACACTCATCACATTGGCCATTCGGCCTTATCACATATATACACTTTCACATTCATCACATCGGCTATTAGGCCTTATCACATATATACACTTTCACATTCATCACATCGGCCATTAGGCCTTATCACATATATATACACTTTCACATTCATCACATTGGCCATTCGGCCTTATCACATATATACACTTTCACATTCATCACATCGGCCATTAGGCCTTATCACATATATATACATTCACATCACAATTATCCAAATATACTTCACATATCACATATACTATCATGTATACACTTTGTCTTGGCCGAATCTACATTAATCATTTCCCAATGAATAATTCAATTTCACGCCATACTATCATTTCATATTCGAATACTCATAAAATTACAATTTCACAAATTTTAATATCAAAGATCCATCTAACACTCATGTATCGTTTTACAATATCACGATTTAGAATTCATGTATGGGTTTAATCAATAGCTTATGAGTAACTAAAACAAGTTTTATCCATGTTTACAACAAAATCACATATTCACTACGAGCTGTTTTTCTGAGCAGTAGTCACTAAATTATTTATAACTGGAGCTACAAAACTCCAAATCACTTGCCGTTAATTTTCCCTGAATATAAACTCGTATATCTTCCATCCATAAAATTTTCAGAATTTTAGGTTTGGCCAATCAATACCAGATTTTTCTTAAAGTTTCCCCTGTTTCACTGTTTGACTAATCTGACCACTCTTCACTACGAATCAAATTTCTCATTTTACAGAATTTAAAATGTGTTTTATTTGATTTCATTTGAAACTAGACTCATTAAGGAGTCTAAGCATATAAATTTTATCTTATAACCAGTTTTGTACAATTTATAATGATTTTCTAAAAACAGAACAGGGGATTTCGGAGTCATTCTGACACCGTCTCACACAACTTTAAATATCTCTTTATAGGAAATTTGTTTGCTCACAAGGTCTCTTTTATAAGAAACTAGACTAATTAAGCCTTGATTACATATTTTATTCAGCCTATAATTCCACACCAACAATTTATAGTGATTTTCTAAAATCACGTTACTGCTGCTGTCCAAAGCAAATTATTACAATTTGCTCTTAACTTTCCAAGTCCAAACACATATGAACTTACAATTTGAGTTTAAGACATATCATGGCCACATCATATCTTATTAAATCAACTCATTATGTCCTATTATGATTGAATTTACTCAACATTTAATCACTTAAAACTTACCTCAGATGTGGTCGAACGATTTCAGCGGCTATTCGATCACTTTTTCCTTCCCTTTGTCGGATTTAGATCCCCTTTGCTCTTGAGCTTAATTTAAACAAATAAATTCATTTAATATTTTCACTTGGGCAATTCCATTCAATACATGTATGTCATACAATTTAAGTACAATGACCTTGCTCAATACTATTTAAACATCATGCATTACCGAACTTCATCAACACCATCTAACTTCATATAGAAACACATAATATCGTCCTAGGTCGGTACACAAGTCAAATGCATCATTTAAATTGTCAAAGTCCACAATTTAGTCATATTTCTTTATCATAGTTTCTTCACTTAAACTGAATTAACAAGCCCATATAGTCCTTGGCCGAATGCTATTTAACCCAAGTCATCAAGAATTTCATTATTTAACACCTTAGATATCCATAGCTAAATAGGTTATTTGTAGATACATATATATACATAAGTGCATAGATACTATGTTACTAACAATTATTTCCTTGCTTAGCAGCCGAACCAATATACACATTACTTCATATCTATCCGTCACGTTTTCTCTACTTAAACCGAATAAACTTGCACATAAGGTCCTTGGCCGAACCTCACTAAAACAAGTCAACCAAAATCTTAGTATTTATCTTGTGTATAACCTTATTTACCTTCCAAAAATCGCAAAAACATCAAACTCTTAATGCTTATGTACAAGGCCGAATCTTAACATGATCCAACCTCCAACTCATTCCTTTCAACAACCAAAACCGAATGCTCAAGCCATCACCGAGATTTCGAAATTTTGCCATGGTTTGTGTAAGAAATTTGCTAATTAACTAGAAACAAGTTTAAAACTTAAGAATTTAACACAACATACTAACCTCCCCTTAAGCTCAAGGTGACCGAAACCTCTCTTCTTCCTCCTTTCAAACCGGCCAAGAAGAACCAAAGGATGAAGCCTTTCTCTTTTTTTTTTCTAGTTTCGGCAAAATGGGGGAACAACCACACACTTTTTTTTTTGTTTTCATCATATTCCCTTTCATTATTTTATTCCCATGCTCCTTATTTTATCATACTTCCCATGAAACACTAACTTAACATGTTTATGACATGTTCTTGCCCATCACACTTGGTCTACCATACTTGTCATGGCCGGCCACTACTAATTAGGGGGGGAAATTGACATGCAAGTCCCCCCTTTTTATTTCATGCACTAATAGATCCTTATGCTTTGACCTATCACATTTCAAAATTTTCTCACATAAGTCCTATTTGATAAAATTCACTTACTATTAACAAAATTCAAACATGAAATTTTCACACATGCATATGTACATATAATGAGCATCAACTATGACGGTTAATTATCTTTATGACTCGGTTTAGTGGTCCCGAAACCACTTTTCGACTAGGGTCACTTTAGGGGTGTCACAACACAAATCCAAGTATATACATACAACCAATTCAGCCACAACCAAGTCATCCACACATCAATTACATGCTATTTCCTATCACATACAACATCTCATACTTATCATATTAAACCATGCAAAATCCACATTCATGGAAGCATCATCATATGATTATATACTTAGCCAATATTAGCCAAATTCAATGGCCATTTACAAAATGAATTATCAACCATTACAATGCCAACACATTGGCTAAACCAATATGACACGTAACAAAATGACCAAGTCCCTATACATGCCATACTCAAAATATTGAAACCAAGTGTAACACCCCTAATAAAACCGTAATTTATACATATTTTTACCTCATGCCTAACGCATTTATGGATGGTTTCTCCTTAGATTTGGTGAATTCAATGCTCCTAATCCTTTCATTTCATGTTTTATACTTAGCAGAGCATAGGAGAGTAAAAAGAGCGAGAAACGGGCTGAAAACGAAAAAAATAGACCCACATGGGAAAACAACATGGCCTGGACTTCCTTACACGGGCATGTCACACGGCCGTGTCAATTTGGCAGGATCAAAGCACGACTTACACGGGTGGATCACACGCCCGTTCCCATTTAACAGCCTTGACCACGGCCTTTAGTAATCGCACATGGGCGTGCCCCTGCCAAACCCAAGTTTAGTCCAATTTAGAAAAGGCCAATTTTGAGGGCTCTTAGGCGTTCCAAAGCCTATTTAAACACTTGAGGAGGCACTTAGGAAGGGGGATGTAGAGGAGGAAGCAAGGAATTACTCAAGGAAATCCGATTGATCCATCTCAAGAGCTGGATTCATCATCAAGACTAGAGATCTCTCTTCAAGTTCCTTCAGGAGTTTTGGGTTTTCTTATGTTTTGTTATCTTTATGATTTTGAGATGTTTTCTTTCATAAGTATGAACTAAACCCCTAAATACCTAAGGGGAATGAAACCTAAGATAGATCTTGTTATTATTATCTAAATTGTATGATAAATATTTGACTTGTTCTTAATTATGTGTTCTTAATTCTTGTTTTGATATTCCGGGATATGGATTCAAGTTAAACTCTTATTCAAAGGAGGAATAGACCCTGTCTAAGAGTAAATTTTTCATAATTAAGCGGAGTTGATTGCGCATCTAGAGATAGGGTGACAAGATTTTGCCAGATTAGGGTGAAACCTAATAAGGGAATCCATAAATCGAGTTAATGCAATTCTAGGGTATTAATTAGAAAGAGATTTCAATTATTCAACCTAGGGTTGACGTTATTAGTCTCTTGAGAGATAATAATATAACTTAGGGTTTTCTAAGGATCAAAACAAATGAATAAATCGTCTGATTCAGAGTCAAATAACAAGTGAAGTCTAGGTGGATTTGTCCTTGGGTATTGTCTCAAACAATCGAATTTTCCCAAAAGTATTTTCCCAAGTTTTTCTTTCTATGCATTCTTAGTTAGTAATTAGTTTAGACAACCAAACCTCTTAAATTTTAGGCTAGATAATAAAATAGAAGTAAATACTAGTACTCGTAGTTCATTTGGGTTCGACAATCCGGTCTTGCTGAACTATACTACTATTCGATAGGTACACTTGCCTTAATCGTGATAATAAGTTAGTCTCAAGAACGTTTCATTTATAAATCTTTAAAACCTGTTACGAATATCACGCATCAACCCTTAACCCATATCTGTCACCGGAATAGGGTTACAAGGTATTACTAAATAATAGACATCATTCACATACATAACACATACATTTATGCGTTCATAATCAAAATACATTCGACACATTCACATTATTCCTTATAAGGTCCTACAAGACCTTAAAACATGCTTAAAAGAGGTTTGGGACTAAATCCATAACATTTAAAAACTTTAGGAAACTTATAAAATTTTAATGCATACAAGGTTCACATGCTTGTGTGAATAGGCTGTATGCCTCACACGGCCACCAGACATGCCCGTGTCACTGGCCGTGTGGAAACAAGGCATACATATAGACTTGCATCACGCGGACGGAGACACGCCCCATGCTATGACCATGTGAAAACTTGAGGGTATACTGACTTGAGTCACACGGCCGGTAACATGTCCATGTGCAGCATGTGTGTCACACACGGCCAGTAGACATGCTCGTGTGTTTAAGTCGTGTAACTCACTAACTTGTTTTAATTAGGATTTAGGGGTCACACGGTCGAGTCACACGCCCGTGTGCTCATCTGTGTGGCACGAAAATAGGCTTGATTTAAGCTATTTTCCCCCTATCTTTCATGTACCTAAAAGCATTCATTTGACATCATTTTCAAATACAATAGGCAACCAATAATGACAATTTCATGCACATTTCATACCATTTTACATCTATTCCTTTACTACCCATTTAATGAACACAAACTAGCTCAAAAGTATACCAACTTCACATGATTCATCATTCACCACTTACCTACTAAATCATACACCAATTCATCAATCTTTGCCAAACAATATGACATCCAAACATCAAGCATTTAGCCAACTAAAAACATCATTTCTAATCATGCCATTATACACCATCAATAACTAGTCATTTGTGCATCTCAAAACCATACCAAGATTACCAAATTCAAAAAGCACACTTATATACATCACATACCATATTGCAATTCATACTATAAGCCAAATACCATTCCATCATCAACATTATTTTCAAGCGAACTCACATGGCTAAATCCACAACTCAAAATATACCATAATGAGACTAGCCTATACATGCCACATACTATATTTACAAAGCTTCAAAAGTACCAACTAATTGATCGATAGTGTGATAACATTTCCCGAAAATCCCCAAGTCCAAGCTAGCTTTGATTATCTGTAAAACAGGGAAAGAACACACAAAGTAAGCTTTAAAAGCTTAGTAAGCCATATACAAATAAAATTATCTCATGAATCAACATCATTTCCATCAAATAGGCAAATTATGAATAAGCACATTTAGATATACAAACCATTCTCAATGAATACTTATTCAAATTCACAAGTAATTTCATCACATACTTCCATTTTCAATACTTGTACGAATCTCATATGTACTTGTGTCACTTAATTAAATCACATATTCTTTCTCGTCTTGACTTAGCCCGTTGAACCTTTCGAAATCGTTAATGATACTCAAAAATCACATATAGCTCGTACAATGCCATATTCCAGATATGGTCTTACATGTTATCACATATCGATGCCAATTTCCCAAACATAGTCCTACACGTAATCGCAATATGATGCCAATGTCCCAGACATGGTCTTACACATAATCATAATATGATGCCAATGGTCCAGACATGGTCTTACACATAATCACGTCTCCTTAATCCTAATGTTATGACATTCGTATCCTATACTATTCCTAGGGTTTGTATGGGACTTTCGGATATCATAAATTCATCGATTCTTGCTCGTATTTTTCGTTCAACATTCATAGCAATTCAATGACAAATAAATATTTATAAATCAATTAAAAGGTATTTATTTGCATATGAACTTCCTCGTATATATGATGAATGGATCGGATGACTACTCGGTAACTTTCGATTTCCCCCGATCTAAATTTGATTTCTTTCTTTCTTAATCTATATGGATTCAAATTTAGCTCATTTAATCACCTATTCATTCAATTTCATCCAAAAATAACTATTTGGGCATTTTTACACTTTAGCCTTTAAAGTTTCATATTTATTCAATTTAGTCCTTATTTCACAAAAACACAAATTACACCAAATTTGACAAAACTCATGCTTGGCCGAACTACCATAGTGCCCCTAGCAGCCCATATTTCACATTTATTTCACATTTCAACCACATAATTTACACTTTTCACAAATTAATCCCTAAAATGCATTTTTAGCCAAAATCACTTAACAAAACATATTAATCTAACATTTATCTTCCATTTTTCATCATCAACTATCATAAAGCACATAGATTCAACAATGGCACTTCACAAAATTATCAACAAATTCAAAAATTAAGACACGGGCTAGCTAGAATACAAAGCAACTATTACAAAAACATAGAAATCATCAAAAATAGAGTCAAAATGGACTTACAATTTCAGCATGCACTAGCCGAACCTTCAAACACAACAATGGCTTCTTTTCTCTCTTAATATTCAGCCAACAAGTTGATAATAAGGCTTAAATTTGATTTTGTTTAATTAAATTATAACTTATTAACCAAATTACCATATTAACCTTTAATGAAACCATTATAAAATCACCTAATATATGCCCATTTATGTCCATTCCCGCTATCAATGGTCTATTCACAAGACAAGGACTTCACAGTTAATCAACCATAGTAATTAAACACATTTAACATATAGAATGCCACTTTTGCATTTTACGCAATTTAGTCCTTTTATCAAATTAAGCATTCAAACACTAAAATTATTTCACGAAACTTTCACACATATATAATCACATGCTATAAACACCAAAAATAATATTAAAATAATATTTTTGACATTAGATTTGTGGTTCTAAAACCACTGTTCAATTTAGCTAAAATCGGGCTGTTACAACTCTCCCCCCTTAGGGATTTTCATCCCCAAAAATCTTACCAGTGAATAGATTTGGATATTGCTTTCTCATAGCATCCTTGCGTTCCCACGTAGCTTCTTCAACCTCGTTTCGATGCCATAATACTTTCACTAATGCAATTCTCTTATTTCTCAGCTCTTTGATCTCACGAGCTAAAATTCGAATCGATTCTTCATCATATGACATATCAGACTGAATTTCAACCTTTTTCAGGGAAATGGCATGTGAAGGGTTGGATCGGTATCGTCGAAGCATCGATACATGAAATACATTATTATTTTTCTCTAGCTCAGATAGTAAATATAGTCGATAAACAACTGGTTCGGTTCGCTTGATAATCTAATACGGTCCGATGAACCCCAAGCTCAATTTTCCTTTCCGACCAAATTGTAATATCTTTTTCCATGGTGACACTTTTAGAAACACTTTAACCCCGATCTAAAACTCATTATCTTTCCATTTCAAGTCTGCGTAAGATTTTTGTTAATCTGATGCTTCTTTCAAACTATCGCGAATCACTTTCACTTTTTCTTCAGTCTCTCTAATCATATCAACTCTGTGAATCTTATTTTCACTAAGCTCAGTCTAGTACAATGATGTTCTACATGACCGTATAGAGCTTCGTATGGTGCCATCTTTATACTTTATTGAAAGCTATTATTATAAGCAAATTCAATCAGTGGTAAATATTTCTCCTAGCTACCTTCAAACTTAAGAATGCAACATCGTAACATATCCTTGAGTATCTGTATAACTCACTCGGATTGACCATTTGTCCATGGGTGAAAAGCGGTACTGAAATGTAGCTTTGTACCCAGTGCGTCTTGTAGTTTCTTCCAAAACCGCAATGTGAACCTCAAATCTCGATCCGAAACAATTGAAATAGGTACCTCGTGCAATCTCACAACCTCGGAGATATATAACTCAGCTAACTTATCAAGCGATAAATCTATACGTATAGGTATAAAATGAGCTGATTTCGTCAATATGTCTACAATTCCCAAATCGCATCTTTCTTTCTCGAAGATAAGGGCAAACCCAACACAAAATCCCTAGTCACTCTTTCCCATTTCCACTCAGGAATCATGATTGGCTGCAATAAACCTAACAACACCTGATGCTCAGCTTGGACTTGCTGATAGATTAAACATTTCAAAACAAACTCAGAGATATTTCTTTTCATGTCGTTCCACCTATACAGCTGTTTCAAGTCATTGTACATTTTCGTGCTTCCCAGATGAACAGATAAACGACTACTATGTGCTTCATTCAAAATCATCTGAATAAACTCTGAATTTCTTAGAATAAATATTCAGCCTCTGAATCTTAAAAAATCATTGGAATCAACTTGAAAATCTGAATCAGGGTTCGAATAACATTGAACTTGTTTTGCTAACATTTCATTGTCGACTTTCTAAGCTTCACAAATCTGTTATAAAAATAATGGTCTCACTTTCATCTCAGCCACAATCGAACCATCATTACACAAAGCTATTTCAGTATTCATCGCACCTAGAGCGAATAGGGATTTTCAGCTCAAAGCATCAGCAACGACATTAGCCTTTCCCGATGATAATCGATCACTAACACGTAATCTTTTAGTAATTCAAGCCACCTTTGTTGTCGCAAATTCAAATCTTTCTGAGTCATCAAATATTTCAAACTTTTATGATAGGTAAAGATGTGGCGTTTCTCACCAAACAAATAGTGACACCAAATTTTCAACGCGAACACAAATAGCTGCTAACTCCAAATCATGCATCAGGTAATTCTTTTCATATGGTTTCAACTGTCTCAAGGCATAAGCTATAACTTTGCCTTCCTACATCAAAACTCAGCCCAGTCCATTCAACAATGCATCACTGAACACTACCAACTCTTTACCCAATTCATGCTGAACTAACACTAGTGCCTCTGTCAATAAAGCTTTTAACCGATCAAAACTTTTCTGACATTTTTCTGACCATTCAAACTTAACATCTTTTTGAAGCAATCTCGTCATCGGAGTCGCAATCATCAAAAAACCTTTCACAAGTTGTCTATAATAGCCGGCGAGTCCTAGAAAACTATGGACTTCAGATACATTTCTTAGAGGCTTCCAATCTGTTATTGCAGAAATCTTGCTTGGATCGACTTGAATACCTGATGTTGACACAATATGCCCCAGAAAACCAACCTCGCGAAACCAGAATTCACATTTGCTAAACTTTGCAAATAACTACTTATCTCATAGAATTTGTAGTACAATTCTCAGATGCTCGGCATACTTGGATTCATCATGTGAGTAAATCAAAATGTCAACAATGAATACAACGACAAATCGATTTAGGTACACCCTGAAAATCTGGTTCATCAGATCCATAAAAATAGTAGTGCATTTGTTAATTCGAAAGGCATAACCAAAAATTTGTAGTGTTCGTACCTCGTTCTAAAAGTAGTATTTGGCACATCAAAATCTTTAACTCACAACTGGTAATAACTCAATCTTAAATCGATTTTCAAAAACATTGTTGCTTCTTTTAATTGATCAAACAAATCATCAATCCATAGTAAAGGGTATTTGTTCTGTACAGTCACTTTATTCAGCTATTCGTAATCAATACACATTCTTATTGTGCCATCTTTCTTTTTCAAAAATAATACCAGTGTAGTAAAACCTCTATCGATCAACTCTTGCAACTGAGATTTCAATTCTTTTAACTCTATCGGAGCCATTCTGTACGGAGCTATTGATATCAGTGTAGTTCCAGTACCAATTCTATACCAAACTCAACCTCTCTAATAGGTGGCAAACCCGGTAACTCTTCAGGAAATACATCTAGATATTCACACACAATTGGCACTGGTTCGATCTTCTTTTCAGTCATTTTCGTATCAAGCACATAAGCAAAATAAGTTTCGTAATCCTTTCTCACATATTTCTAAACAAACATCGATGAAATCACTGTTGGTAAACTATTCAAATAATTTGAATCAATCTGGATAATCTCATTATTCTGACATCTCAAATCAATCGTCTTTCATTTACAGTTTACTATAGCATCATGTAGCATTAACCAATCCAAACCCAGAATTATATCAAATTCATCAAATGGTAACAACATCAGATCAGCCAGAAAATAGAAATCTCGAATCATCAATGGACAATTATTGCATACTTTATTAACCAAGACACATTTACCTAAGGGGTTTGATACTCTAATCACAAATTTAGTAGACTCTACAGGTAAACTCTTACTAGATACTAAGTTCTTGCATATATAATAATGAGTTGACCCTGGATCTATTAATGCAATCACATCAGTATCATAGAGAGTGAAAGTACCAGTAATAACATCTGGAGATGACGCTTCTCCACGAGCGCGAATAGCGTAGGCTTGTGTAGGTGCTTTGGCTTCTGACCTCACAATAGAATCTTTAGCCGTTCTCTGGCTACCACTCACATTTCCCTTGTTTCTAGGTCATCTACCTCTAATTGAAGTGTTACTCAGCCTCATGTTTTGAACTGTATCTTGCTCATCTAACTCAAGACTGTAGCAGTCTGGTTTAGACTCTAGTCGGAATAGTGGTTTTGGGACCACAAATCTGAGTCAAAAAAATATTTTAAATATTATTTTTCGTGCTTATAATATGTGAATTGACAGGTCTGAAAATTTCATGTGAAAATTTTATCATTTGTGTGCTTAATTTGTAAAAATGACCTAATCGAGTATATTGTAAAAATGGCCTTCTATTTTCTTAAGTGCCTATTTGTTATGTCTTTATAATTGAGAGGTCCTTATGTTGATATTTGACCATTGGAAGTATGAATGGACATTAGTGACCATTTATTTATATGAATGATATGTTTTAATACATGGGAAAAATGGTAAAATGCATATTAATGTTAATTAAAAATAAAATAAATGCATGAAATAAGGTTATTATGTGTTATTATTGCTGAAAATTGTTGAACAAAAGAAAAGAAAAAGAACTTTAGGGTTCGGCTAAGGAAATCTATGATTAAGATATGGTTTTGACTCGATTTTTGATAATTTCTATGTTTTTGTAATCGTTGCTTTGTATACTATCAAGCCCATGTCTCAATTTCTAATTTTTTGATGATTTTGAGCTGAGCCATTTATGAAATTATAAGCTTTGTGAAGTTAGTTGTTGTTAAATGAAAGATATGTTTTGGGTTAACATATTTTGTATTCGAATTTTTTATGAATTTGTGTAATTTGGACTAAATTGTGAAATTTATAAATTAAGGGACTAAAATGTGAAATAAATGAAGTATGTAGCCCTGTATGAGTGCTATGAATATTCGACTAAGTATAAGTATATGCAAATTTTGTGTATTTTGTGATTAGGGACTAAATTGTCAAAATATGAAAATATGAGGGCTAATTTGAAAATACCCTAAATGTGTGTTTGTGGATTGATTTGAATCATTTGGTGAATAAATGAGTTAAATTTGAATTTATATAGATCAAGAATTAAAGAAAATGAAATTAGATTGGGGAAAGTCAAAAGTCGTCGAGTAGCCGATTCTATCGATTTGAATCCGTACGAGGTAAGTCTATGTACAAATAAATGTGTTGTAATGGTTTATTTATGTTTAAATGCTATTGAACGATGATAAATGGCTTATTGAATTGAATATGAGATATCCAAGAAAGTATTGACAAAGTTCCGACGTCTGAAAAGCCCCGTATGAACCTTAGGAATAGTTAGGATACATATGTCATGATATAGGATCTGATATGTGTTATCGTGTAAGACCACGTCTGGAACTTTGGCATCAACTTATGATTTACGTGTAAGACCACGTCTGGGAATTTGGCATCGTATTTGATTTCATGTAAGACCCTGTCTGGGACAGTGGCATAGATATTTGATTACATGTAAGACCACATCTGGGACGTTGGCATTGTACGAGCTTTTTGATGCTATCCGCATAGCCTTATGATTTTGAATGGTTGAATAGGGATTCCGAGAAATGAATGATTATGTGATGGGTATCCGATTCAGGTACGTTTGAAATGTATACTATGTTTGAGAATAAAAGGTAAGTATATGTGTACAAGTGATGATATATATTATAAGTATGAGAAATATGTTATATGTATAAATGAATTGGGAATATGAAAAATGTATATGAATTATGTCATTTGAGATAGTATTTGACCATGGAGTATATGTAATTTTAATGATACTTTTATGTTTTGACTGTTAAATTTATTTGTATATGGCTTACTAAGCTTTTGAAAGCTTACTTTGTATGTGTTTGCATTGTTTTTAGATATTGAAGCTACTGGGAGCTCGAGAATCATCACTACACTATCGAAATATATTTTGGTACCTTTTGAAAATGTATATATTGAAGTATGGCATGTATAGGCTAGAATGTTTTGAATATGTTTTGATAATGTATATATTTGGCCATGTGATTTGGCTTGGTTTTAGTTATGTATATGAATGTGTTTTTGGTATGAATTAGGTGATGCAATTATGCTAATTTGACATGTTCTCGTTGGCCAAAATAATTGGTCAGTTTGATAAGTTTTGATGTATGTCTATTATGAAATTTGGTAAGGTTTTGACACGAGATTTAATTGTATGATTACAGATTATGAAACTTATGTTTTGGCATGATTTTGGCTCATGATTTGGTATGATTTGGAATGGTGAATAAGCATAAGTTTGGTTGGTAATTATATTATATGATTGGTGTAAGTTTTGGTATTGAAACTGGCTGAAATTATAGTATAAATGTGCTTGGTTTGATGTTTGAAGGTTTGACCTAAATTGGGTGGCAAATTGGCTTTTCAAATGGCCTATTTTTGTCCACACAAGTAGAGATATGGGCGTGTGTCTCAGCCGTGTGCGACACATGGTCATGTTGCACGGTCGTGTGTCCCTTGGCGTACCCTACGATTTTAAGTCAGTCTTGAGCATGGCCAAAGCACACGGGCGTGTGGCTAACCGTGTGACCCAATTCAGTTTCAACCAAGGTCGATATACACAGATGTGTCTTGTAGCCGTGTGAACAAGTCAGTATGTATGCCCTGTTTTGACACGGCCTGATCACACGGGCGTGTGACCTGTATAATTTTGAGAAATGTATAAGTTTCAAAAAAAATTTGTATGAGCTCGATTTAGTCCCGACCCCTTTCTAATGTTGTCTAAGGTCTTGATGACCTATGTAAGGAACTTTGTAATGATTTGTGATTATGATGCTTTGATAATTATGAATTGAATGCTAAATGTTCTGTTATGTCTAGTAATTCCTCTTATTCCTAGTCTGATGATGGATATGGGTTAGGGGTGTTACATTTGGTTGGTATCAGAGCTACAGTTTAGTCGATTCTAGGACAACGTAGCATATGTGAGTCTAGCTATACATGCCATATTTATGAACTGGGATAGTGTGATGAATCCTAACAATGAAAGTGTGTTTTTATATAGCAAATGGATCCCGAACGAGCTGTAGCTAACGATGTCAAAAGTAATGTGCCTGCTCCTGCGCAAGGGACAGCGCCATCAGACTTTAGACCAACTACGAGTAGCCATGATGGTGAGGCTAAACAAGCCTTCTATCAAATGATGAATGATTGGTTCAGTCAGTATATTAGAACTAATCTGGCTATTCAACAACCCCCAACCCCGGCTAATCTTCCGCAAGTCCCTGCTATGTCACAAGTTAATCTGAATCAGTTGATTAAGCCTCCGGTTGATAAGATTAGAAAATATAGGACTGAAGAGTTCCGTGCTACAACTAGTGATGATGCTGATAGAGTCGAGTTCTGACTAGAAAATACGATAAGAGTATTTTAAGAATTATCATTGACTTCCGATGAATGCCTAAAATGTGTCGTTTCACTTCTGAGAGATATAGCTTATCATTGGTGGAAGACACTAATATATGTGGTTCTGAGGGAACGAGTCACCTGGGATTTCTTTCAAGCTGAATTTCAAAAGAAATACATCAGTTAGAGATTTATCGATTAGAAACGTAAAGAGTTTCTTGAGCTGAAACAAGGTCGTATGTCTGTTACAGAATCGAGCGAGAATTTGTAAGATTGAGTCAGTATGCTCGAGAATATGTTTCGACTGAAGCTATAATGTGCAAAAGATTTGAAGATGGTCTGAATGAAGATATTCATTTGTTAGTCGGGATTCTTGAGATAAAAGAGTTTGTAGTACTTGTTAAACGAGCGTGTAAAGCTAAAGAGCTCGGGAAAGAGAAAAGAAAAGATGATTCAGAAGCTAGAGAAGTACGAAAGAGATCATTAAGCAAGCAATTTCAATCTACATCAAAGAAGTTTCGAGAGGATTATAACCGTTCAAAGACTAATGTGGGACATGCGAGTAGAGATCATACGAGATTGCATTCGAGTTTTAGAGCTCCAGCTACATCTATTGCTAGTGTTAGAAATGTTCGATCTGATCACCTTGAGTGCAAATACTATGGTAAAAGACATCCCAACAATTGTAGATTATATGATCAAGCATGCTTCAAATGTGGATCTTTAGACCATTTTATCCGTGATTTCCCCGAGTCTATTGAGCAAGAGATTGTGCAAAATCTGAGGCCAAGTGGCAATGCATCTCATGGTAGACCACCTAGAAATACGGGAAATGTGAATGCTAGTCAAAGAGGGACTAAAGATACTACTATTCGATCTGAGGCGAGAGCACCTGCCAAAACCTATGCCATCCGAGCTCGTGGGGAAGCTTCGTCTCTAGATGTTATAACGGGTACATTTAATCTTTACGATACTTTTGTGATTACTTTGATAGATCCTAGATCAACGCATTCGTATATATGCATGAATTTAGTGAACAATAAGACTTTGTCTGTAGAGTCTACTGAATTTGTGATTACAGTATCGAACCCCTAGGCAGATGTGTTTTGGTTGATAAAGTCTGCAAGAATTGTCCGTTAATGTTTCGGGATATTTGTTTTTCGGCTGATCTAATGTTATTACCCTTTGATGAGTTTGATATAATTCTGGGTATAGATTGGTTAACTTTGCATGATGTTGTTGTGAACTACAAATGGAAAATTATTGATTTAAGATGCAAGAATTATGAAATAGTTTGAATTGAATCTGGTGATTTAAATGGGTTGTGTAACGCCCCCACACCGGAAACCGTCACCGGAGTCCAGCTTGAGGGGTTACCGAACATAATTTATCAAATTAAGAACTTCAAATCATTTGTTTCTACATTCACAGCTTTCTAGCTACCCGCATCACAGTTACAAGAAAAACCATATCTTGAGTTACAAAACTCGAAATCAAGATCTGTAAATTTTCCCTAAATCTAGACTCATATATCTATTTACTAATTTTTTTCTATAACTTTTGGTCGGGCCAATTAGTACAGTTTATTAGTTAAAGTCTCCCCTATTTCAGAGTTCGACTGCTCTGACATCTGTGTATTACGAATCAGATATCTCTCTATACAGAATTTCAATAACTACGAGGTTTGTTTCTCTTAAAACTAGACTCAATAAGGAATCTTTAAATATAAATAATGACTTCTAATTATTTTTTAAAAATTTATTATGAATTTTTAAAGTCAGAATAGAGGATCCAGAAATCACTCTGGCCCTGTTTCACAAGATTTCAAATATCTCATAAAGTATAATTTATATGCCTGTTTTTTTTTATCGATATGAAAATAGACTCATTAGGATTCAATTTCATAACTTTCTCATCATTTAATTCCATTTATACTATTTTTAGTAATTTTTCAAATTCATGCCATTGCTGCAGCAATACTCTGTTTTAAGGCAAATTTCATCTTTTCATGAGTTGTTATGAACTAGATAACCTATTAAACTTCCATGATATCAAACATGATCTAAATTTAACCATCATCATGACTTATCAATATCAAACATTTTCTCAACCAATCATGGCCATATCATAAAATTATTTACACAAAATAAGTATATTGCTATACATGCCATACTTAAGTTTTACAAGCCATTTACCCAGATGAAAGTCCTTTGGATAGTGTGATCGAACCTTCGACCCGTCCCGATTCCCGAGCTAGCTTGTTCAAAACTACAATAAATAAAGAGGAGGGAGTAAGTATAAATGCTTAGTAAGTTCATATGTAAATAACAAGTAACATAACAATACAAATATACCAAACAACTTTAGCATGGTATCACCAAAACATATATCACATTTCTAAACATCATTCATCATCTTACCACCTTATCGTTTTTGTATCTATTTTCAACCCGAGGGTTAAGAACATACCTGTCCAAAGTGTCCATTTCACAACACTTCCCAAAACGTCGCTTGCATCTTAAGTGTTCTTTCATTTCACTAGAAATTTCACCCGTTGAACACATCGGAATACAACTCGGATACAAGGATAATTTTCACATAAGTGCCTCATATGTAGTCAAGAAATCATGTAACCCGCCCCTAAGTGAACTCGGACTCAACTCAACGAGCTCGGGCGTTCGCATCCATAAGTGAACTCGAACTCAACTCAACGAGTTCGGATGCTCAACCATCCTTGTGACAAGTCACTTGTATCCTAATCTATTCCTAAGGTTTAAACGGGATTTTCCTCGAACACATATCCTTGCCATCTTCCTTAAAATACCAAAACCAATACTCGGTAGTACTTTATATTTAACAATTAATACACATAATTTGCATTTTATTTGAAAATAACCACAAAGCATATATTTCATAATAAAATCAGCATATCATATAATTAACATCAATAACTTAAAAATAACAATTATGCTACATTATTTACACATGAACTTACCTTGGTACCAAAATATAAAGATTTTGCAATTTAGTCCACAATCTTTTCTTTTCCTCGATCGCGACTTGAATCTCGTTTCTCTTGATCTATAATGCCAAATTAATCTTATTTAATACATACATTCATCAAAACAGCATTTAATACAAACTTTGGAAAAATTACACTTTTGCCCCTAAACTTTTGCATATTTACACTTTTTCCCCAAAGCTCGTAAATTAAACTTCAGCCTATTTTCTTATGTTTTATGACATGCTGATCATTTTTCCCTTCTATGGCAACATCAAATTCTCACTCTAACATGTACTTATGACTATTAGGTATTTTTACCGATTAAGCCCTTTTTCTAGTTTTCGCTTAAAACCGAGTAGCAAAAGTTGTCTAACATAATTTAAAACCCCATATTCTATCATAAAACATAAAAATACACAAATTTCACCTATGGGTATTTTTCCAAATATAAACCCTAGGTTGAATTATTGCTAACATAAGCTTAATCGAGCTACCGGGATTCCAAAAACGTAAAGAACATTAAAAACAGGGCTTGGAATCACTTACTATGGAGCTTGGAAGCTTGAAACAAACCCTAACTATGGAGAACCCTTGAAATTTCGGCCTAATGAAGAAGATGGACAAAAATTGGCTTTTAATTTTGTTTTTAATTCATATTAATAACTAAACGACCAAAATGCCCTTACTACTAAACTTTCCAAAAATTCCATCCATGTCCAATTTTTATCCATAGACTTAGAAATTGGTCAAATTGTTATTTAAGACCTCTTAATTAATATTTCAATGCAATTTCATACTAAAAACTTCTAGAATGCAAATTTTGCAACTTATTCGATTTAGTCCCTACTTTCAATTTAAGCACTTTAGGCATAGAATTTCATCACGAAATTTTCACACAATCATGCAATCATATCATATTCATCAAAATAATTATAAAATAATTATTTCTATCTCAAATTTGTGGTCACAAAACCACTATTCCGATTAAGCCCTAATTCAGGATATTACAGGTTATCAGCTGTGATATCTTCAATGAAAGCTCTGAGTTTTGTGAGAAAGGGTTGTGAAGGCTACTTTGCCTATGTGATCGATTCGAAGGTAACAGAAAAGAAAGTTGAATCAGTGCCTGTTGTTTGTGAATTCCCTAATGTGTTTCCTGAAGAACTTCCAGGATTACCTCCAATTCGAGAAGTTGAGTTTGACATTGAATTAGTACCCGGAACTACTCCAATTTCAATAGCTTCGTATAGAATGGCTCCGTCCGAGCAAAAAGAATTAAAGTCTCAGTTGCAAGAGTTGACCGATAGAGGGTTTGCTAGACCGAGTTTCTCACCTTAGGGTGTGTGACAGCCCAAAATTGACCCTAGTCGGGAAGTGGTTTCGGGACCGCTAAACCGAGTCACCAAATTGTTTGAATATGATATTTATTGTCTAAAATAAATGTGTGAAAATTTTAAGCTTCTATTTAGTAAGTTGCATGTCAATTTAGTCAATAGGACTTATGTGTGACATTTTTGAAATGTTATAGATCAAAACATAAGGACCTATTAGTGCATGTTGAAAAAGGGGGGGACTTGCATGTCAATTTTTCCCCCATCTAGTAGTGGCCGGCCATGACATTAGGATGGACAAAGGGTGATGGGCAAAACATGTCATAGACATGTTGTGTTGGTGCATCATGGGAGGAAACAATAAAATAAAGTTAGTAATAAAGAAATGGAAAAAAAAAAGAAAGAAGGTGTGTGATTGTTTCTCCCCCCTCCCCATTGCCGTGAATGTAAGAAAGAAAACAAAAAAAAGTGTCCATCTTTTTTTCATTTCTCTTGGCCGAATGTTCTAAGGAAGAAAGGAAACAAGTTGTGTTCTTTGGTTCTTCTTGGCCGGATTGAGAGGAGGAAGGAAGGAGTGAAGCAATCGGTCATCTTAGGTCGATATTAAGGTAAGGAAGTTGATACTAGTTCTTGAAATCCTAGTTGATTTTGAGTGAGATATCAAGTTATTGTTGGTAACCCATGTTGAAATTGTGATTTTGGAATAAGTAAGGTTTTCGGCTATGGAGATTAATAAGGGTGATGGTTGTGTTTCATGCTAAATCTAGATGAAAAATGCTAGTTGCTTACATCTTGATGATTATGAGTTTCTTTCTTGGTTCTACCTTAGATCCATGAAGTATATTTTTATTTGGTGTTGCATGTATTCGGTTAGAGGCAAGCATATTGATGCTTTTGTCTTGGCTTAAAAAATTTGGCCAAGGGGGAATATTAGCTAAAATGTTGAGTTTGATTCATGATTCCATATATATATGTGACTCTAATGCCTGAAGTATATATGGGCTAAGTACCTTGAGGTTTTCTTTTGATGTTCGAATGAATTGTATTAAATTGCTTGATGTGATTAAAAATGCATATGACCATTGTGTAGTTGAGCTAGAAGGTGGCCATATGACCAATCAAACTCCTTGTTATATTCAGCCATAAGTTAGCATAATGAGACTTTAATAAGTTAAATTTGTTTGAATTAGCTCAAGAGCTTAGAGGACCACATTTGGATAAGGGAAAGGAAAAAGTTATCGAATAGCCGCTGAAAACGTTCGACCACATCCGAGGTAAGTTCTTGAGTAATAGAGCTTAAAATGAAATACGAATGTGTCATGATTTATTGTTAAATGTGCATGGTTATTCGAATGATGTCCGGGCTAAGTCCTGAAGGCTTTGTGCTAAGTGACCATATCCGGACTAAGATCCGAAGGCATTTGTGCGAGATACTAATTCCGGGCTAAGCCCGAAGGCATTGGTGCGAGTTACTAAATCCGGGTTAAGTCCCGAAGGCATTTGTGCGAGTTACTATAACCGGGCTATGTCCCAAAGGCATTTGAACGAGTAGCTATATCCGGTTAAATTCCGAAGGTACGTGATTTGGGAATGAATGATCTTGCTGTAAAAATTTCAGTTAATACGCTTGTAACATCCCAACATTGAGGTATGTTTCGTATGTGCTTTGAATTAGTTGAGCCCTTACAAATAAGTATTCGCTCAGTTGATAAATGAGCTACCGGCCTTTGGCTAAGTTGATCTTTGTGTATGAATAAAAGGGTTGGTAATGTGAAGTAAGTATGATATTGAAAATTTGTGCATATGAAATTATCTGTTTAGCTACATGAATGCTATACTTTGGTTGTGTCTAAATTCTTTGCTCAAAACTTACTAAGCATTTAATGCTTACTCCGTTTCTTTGATTCTCTGTTTTATAGATTTTGGTTCTTCAGCTATCGGACTCGGGATTTTGAAGTCGAAGTCGCCCACACTATCAAAGCTCCTTTTGGTATACTTTTGGTTGAACTTTGAAATGGCATGTATAGGACTACCCTTTTGTTGTTGGTCATGTACCCTTCGGTTTTGTGTAAATTTGGATAGCCATGCGAAAATGGCTTAAATATACTTTGATCATAGCTTTATAATCGTTTTGTATGTTGTCCGTCGAGAGGTATGGAAATGTTGGTAACGGTTAGCCATGGGAATGGTTATTCTTGATCACTTTTGGAATATGTATGACAAACTCTAGTTGATCCATGGAGGATCATGAAATAGGTAAAGTTTACCTTAAAAATAGATGCTGGCAGCAGTAGTGATGTGGATGTGAAAAATCACTAAAAATAGTAGGAATGGAATTAAATAGTGAATAAATTATGTAATCGAACCTTGATGAATATATTTTCATAGGAAAGTAACGAAACATTCATATGAATAGTATATTATGAGATGTTAAAGTTCTCGTGAGACAGGGCCAGAACGGTTTCTGGATCCCCTGATCTGACTTTGGAAATTCATTATAAATTAACCAGAGACATTTAGAAGTCATTCCATATATGTATAGATTCCTCTTTGAGTCTAGTTTCTATAGAAACAAACGACATCAATATTGAAACCCTGTACAGGGAGATATCCAAGTCGTAATGCGCAAAGGTCAGTGTAGTCGATCCCTGTAACATGGGAGACTTTGACTAATAAACTGTACTAATTGGCCCGACCAAAAATTCTAGAAACAAATTTGTAGATGCATATATGAGTCTAGTTTCAGGGAAAAATCACGAAGCTGATTTTCGAGTTGTGAAACTCAAGATATGATTTTTAAGGTGACAGTGACGCAGTTAGCCAGCTTGCCTGGAAAATTTAAAATGGATTGTGCAAAGAAGTGATTTAAGTCTGCAAACCCCTCGTGTCCGACTCCGGCGACGGACTCGGGTACGGGGTGTTACAGGGTGCACCAGTTCTATTTGTGAAAAAGAAAGACGGTACGATAAGAATGTGCATTGATTATCGTCAGTTGAACAAAGTAACTATCAAGAACAAATATCCTCTGCCCCAATTTGATGATTTATTTGATCAGTTAAAAGGAGCTACTGTGTTTTCGAAGATAGCTCTTAGATTAGGTTACCATCAGTTGCGAGTAAAAGATTTAGATATTTCGAAAACTGCTTTTTGAACGAGGTACGGACACTATGAGTTTTTAGTTATGCCTTTCGGATTAATGAATGCACTTGCAATCTTTATGGATTTGATGAACAGAATTTTCAGACTGTATTTAGATCGATTTGTTGTCATATTCATTGATGACATATTGATTTACTCGCGTGATGAATCTGAGCATGCCGAGCATCTGAGAATAGTGCTACAGGCTTTGCGACATAAGAAAGTAAATGTGAATTCTGGTTACGAGAAGTTAGTTTTCTGACTCATATTGTGTCAGTATCAAGTATCCGAGTTGATTCGAACAAGATTTCAGCTATTCTAGATTGGAAATCTCTGAGAAATGTTTCTGAAGTCTGCAGTTTTCTGGGACTGGCTAGTTATTATCGACAGTTTGTAAAAGGCTTTTCGATGATTGCGACTCTGTTAAAGAAATTGCTTCAGAAAGATGCGAAATTTGAATGGTCTAAAAACTGTCAGAAAAGCTTTGATCAGTTGAAAGCGCTATTGACTGAAGCTTTGATATTAGTACAACCAGAAGCAGGTAAAGAATTTGTGATCCATAGTGATGCTTCATTGAACGGTCTGGGATGTATTTTAATGCAGGAAGGTAAAGTTATTACTTATGCTTCGAGACAATTAAAGCCACATGAAAAGAACTATTCGACGCACGACTTGGAGTTAGCTGTGATTGTGTTTGCCTTGAAGATTTGGTGCCACTATCTATTCGGTGAGAAATGTCACGTTTATTCTGATCATAAGAGTTTGAAATATCTGATGACTTAGAAAGATTTGAATCTACGACAGAGAAGATGGTTAGAACTGTTAAAAGACTATGAGCTTGTTATTGATTATCATCCAGGAAAACCAAATGTTGTTGCTGATGCTTTGAGTCAAAAATCACTATTTGCTCTGCGTGCGATGAACGCTCATTTGGTTGTGTCCAACAATGTTTCAGTTTTAGCCGAATTGAAAGCGAGACCGTTATTCATTCAACAAATTATCGAAACTCAGAAGATTGATAATGAGATTTTAGCAAAACGAGATCAATGTAATTTAGATTCTAATTTAGAATTCAGAGTCAATAAAGATGATTGTTTAAGATTTCGAGATCGAATTTGAGTTCCAAGAAATTCAGAGTTAATTCAGATGATTTTGAATGAAGCTCACAATAGTCGTTTATCTATTCATCCGAGTAGTATAAAAATGTATAATGATTTGAAATAGCATTATTAGTGGTCTGGAATGAAAAGAGATATCTCTAACTTTGTTTCTAAATGTCTGATTTGTCAACAAGTCAAAGATTAACATCAAGTACCCTCAGGTTTGCTACAGCTGATTATGATTCCAGAATGGAAGAGGATAGAGTGAAAATGGATTTTGTTTCAGGTTTGCCCCTATCTCTAGGAAAGAAAGATGCAATCTGGGTTGTGGTTGATAGATTGATGATATCAGCCCATTTTATTCCGGTACAATCTGATTACTCGCTTGATAAGTTAGTTGAGTTATACATTTTCTATATTATGAGATTGCATGGTATGCCATTATCTATTGTGTCAGACAGAGATCCGAGATTCACATTACGATTTTGGAAGAAATTGCAAGATGCTTTGGGGACGAAATTTCATTTTAGTACTGCTTTTCACCCGCAAACGAATGATCAATCCGAGTGAATTATTCAGATTCTTGAAGATATGTTGAGATTTTGCATTCTTGAATTTGAAGGTACGTGGGAACAGTATTTTCCCTTGATTCAATTTGTGTATAATAATATTTTTCAATAGAGCATTAAAATGGCACCGTACGAAGCCTTGTATGGTAGAAAATGTCGTACACCTTTGTATTGGATTGAGCTCAGCGAGAATAAGATTCACGAGATTGATTTGATAAAAGAGACTAAACAGAAAGTAAAAGTGATCCGAGAGAGTTTGAAAATAGCTTCTGATCATCAAAAATCTTACGCAGATTTGAAATGAAAGGATATTGAATTTGAGATCGGCGATAAGGTGTTTTTGAAAGTATCATCGTGGAAGAAAGTACTTCGGTTTAATAGAAAAGGCAAATTGAGTTCGAGGTTTATCGGGTTATATGATATTATTGAGCGTATCAGATCAGTTGAAAATAGATTGTCGTTGCCACCTGAGCTAGAAAAGATTCACAATGTATTTCACGTATCGATGCTCTGACGATATAGATCCGATCCTTCACATGTAATTCCTCCGTCTGAGATTAAGATTCAGTCTGATATGACCTACAAAGAAAAACTGATCCGTATCTTAGCTCACGAAATTAAAAAATTGAGAAATAAGAAAATTCCGTTAGTAAAAGTATTGTGGGAGCCTGAAGTGCTATGAGATAGCAATATCCAAATCTGTTCAATGGTATGATTTTCGGGGATGATAATCCCTAAGGGAGGAGAGTTGTAACAGTCTGGTTTAGACCCTAGTTGAAATAGTGGTTTTGGGACCACAAATCCAAGTTAGAAAAATATTTTAAATATTATTTTTCGTGCTTATAATATGTGAACTGACATGTGTGAAAATTTCATGTGACATTTTTATCATTTGTGTGCTTAATTTGTAAAAAGGACCTAATCACGTATATTGTAAAAGTGGCCTTCTATTTTCTTAAGTGCCTATTTGTTATGTCTTTATAATTGAGAGGTCGTTATGTTGATATTTGACCATTGGAAGTATAAACGGACAGTAGTGACCATTTATTTATATGAATGATACGTTTTAATACATGGGTAAAATGGTAAAATGCATATTCATGTTAATTAAAATAAACTAAAAGCATGAAATAAGGTTATTATGTGTTCTTATTGCCGAAAATTGTTGAAAAAAAGAAAAGAAAAAGAACTCTAGGGTTCGGCTAAGGAAATTTATGATTAAGGTATGGTTTGACTCTTTTTTTGATAATTTCTATATTTTTGTAATCGTTGTTATGTATACTATCAATCGCATGTCTCAATTTCTGAATTTTTTGATCATTTTGAGTTGAGCCATTGATGAATTTATAAGCTTTGTGAAGTTATTTGTTGGTAAATGAAAGATATGTTTTGGGTCAACATATGTTGTATTTGAATTTTTGATGAATTTGAGTAATTTGGACTAACTTGTGAAATTTCTAAATTGAGGGACTAAAATGTGAAATAAATGAAGTATGTAGTCTTGTATGAGTGCTATGAATATTCGGCTAAGTATAAGTATATGTAAATTTTGTGTATTTTGTGATTGTTGTGATTAGGGACTAAATTGTCAAAATATGAAAATATGAGGCCTAATTAAAGAAAACAAAATTAGATTGGGGAAAGTCAAAAGTTGTCGAGTAGCCAATTCTGTCTATCTGAATCCGTACGAGGTAAGTCTATGTACAAATAAATGTGTTGTAATGGTTTATTTATGTTTAAATGCTATTGAACGATGATAAATGGCTTATTGAATTGAATATGAGATATCCAAGAAAGTATCGACAAAGTTCCGATGTCCGAAAAGCCCCGTATGAACCTCAGGAATAGTTAGGATACATATGTCATGGCATAGGATCTAATATGTGTTATCGTGTAAGACCACGTCTGGGACTTTAGCATCAACTTATGATTTACGTGTAAGACCATGTCTGGGACTTTGGCATCGTATTTGATTTCGTGTAAGACCCTGCCCGGGACAGTGGCATAGATATTTGATTACATGTAAGACCACGTCTAGGACGTTGGCATTGTACGAGCTTTTCAATGCTATCCGCGTATCCTTATGATTTCGAATGGTTCAACAGCCATTACGAGAAATGAATGATTATGTGATGGGTATCCTATTCAGGTACGTTTGAAATGTATACTATGTTTGAGAATAAAAGGTAAGTATATGTGTACAAGTTATGATATATGTTATAAGTATGAGAAAATATGTTATATGTATTAATGAATTGGGAATATGAAAAATGTATGTGAATTATGTGATTTGAGATAGTATTTGGCCATGGATCATCGAGGATCACCACCACACTATCGAACTATATTTTTGGCACCTATTGAAAATGTATATATTGAAGTATGGCATGTATAGGCTAGAAGGTTTTGAATATGTTTTGATAATGTATATATTTGGCCATGTGATTTGGTTTGGTTTTAGTTATGTATATGAATGTTTTTTTGGTATGAATTATGTGATGCAATTCTGCTAATTTGATATGTTCTCGTTGGCTAAAATAATTGGTCAGTTTGGTAAGTTTTGATGTGTGTCTGTTATGAAATTTGGTAAGGTTTTGGCGTGAGATTTGATTGTATGTGTAACACCCCTTACCCGTGTACGACGCCGGGACAAGGTACGAGGCATTACCGGACTTAAACATACACATACATGGAAAAATCGAGCCGTAAAATTTCTTTTAATTCAAAACTTTTCAAACACATACATGTCATCCCTTATTTGGGTCTACGAAGCCCAAAACATACATCAGGATTAATTCGGGACTAAACTGAAAACTTTGAGAAGTTTTAGGAAAACGTAAAAAATTTTCCCATGAAACAGGGTCACACGCTCGTATGGAGATAGGGACGTGCCTTTGTGTCTTTGACACGCCCGTGTTCTTAGGCTGTGTAACTTTCTGTTTATGGCGTCAGCATGCAAATCGAACCACACGGTCGGGCCACAAGCTCGTGTCTCCAGGCCGTGTCCCTCACATGGTTGAGACACACAGCTGTGTCTCAGCCCGTGTGGTCAACACTTAGGCTATTTTCCAAGCCTTCATGTTACCCATAAACCCTTACAACCTTATACATATTAAAATCACAATTCATGGCATCATTTTAGTGATTAAACACTCTTTATTAAGATATATTCATAACATTGTCCTCTTACAAGCAATACAACTACTAATGTAATACCAAGTCTAGATTCCTTAATTCACATTCATAAGACTTGTCATTTTGATGATCACTTTTACCATTATAATATGGTTATCAACTTATTTCCATATTACACATTTAATTCATGGCAATGACCATTTCGATTGGTCATAAAGCATTCATCGTGCACATAATTCAAAACACCAACCATACATGGCCAAAAAGCATAATCACATCATCACATCACAAGCATTAGAACATAGCATAGATAGATAAGTTCGCATACCATAATCAATATGAGCCACACTTCATGGCCATATACAAATAACTCAATATAGGCCAATACATTTGGCTAATCATAATAACACATATCATAACACTGAGCCCCCATACATGCCACTCACTTGAAAACGCTAACATATGTATCAATACTCCAAAGGTAGTAGCTTGATAGTGTGATGCTGCCTCCGACGATCTCCAACCCCAAGCCAACCTAACAACACTAAAGAAATGGAAAGGAGGGAGTAAGCTTAAATCTTAGTAATTTCATATGAAAATAATAAGCAATATGCCAACATGCTTCTCAAGGTAATACAACCATAATTACACATTTACTTATATTTTGGTCATGTTTTTTTCTCGAGTCATAGTTACCAATTTATTTATATCTATAGCTACAGAACTTAAAATTAAGATCCATTAATTTTCCCTAGAACTAGACTCAGATATCTTCTGACCATAAAATTTTTAGAATTTTTGGTCTAGTCAATAAGTACAATTTATTCCTTAAAGTTACCCCTTTTTTACTGTCTGATAGTTCTGACCCCTCTTCACTTAAAATTAATTATCTCATAATACGGGACTCGGATGATGTTCCCATATATTTATCTTGAAAATAGACTAATAAGTGATTCTAAGCATATAAATTATAATCATAAATATTTTTTTTTACAATTTTCAATGAATTTCTCAAATTAGAATAGGGGATTTTGAAATCATTTTAACTCTGTCTCAAAACAATTTAAATATTTCATAGTCTGAAACTCCTCTACTTACACTGTTTCTTCTATGTGAAACTAGACTCATTAATATTTAATTTCATATTTTATTCAACTTCTAACTCAATTTTCACAATTTTTTGTGGATTTTCAAAGTTGGACTACAGCTGCTGTCCAAAATTGTTTTAGTGTAAATTAATGATACTAAGTTTATCACACCTTATTAATTCATTTTCACCACATTGGTAAAAATACATGTTTATACATCATAGGTATGACCTATAATCACAAGGTCATCACAAAATCATTCTCATAGGCATGACTTACCCATTTACATCCTCACCAAATGTGCATCATAAACCAAAATCATTCCTCATGAGTTTGGCATACATACCTGAGTTACTCAACATGCTCATATACTTACTTATATTCTTTCCTTATTAATCATACCACATGAATTAAGTTCACATCTCATCAATTTCATGTAAGTACCTGTACCACTCACAACATAGCCATAAGCTCTATCATTTTGATATAAACCATACATCTTCTGTTGAACCATTTGGAAATACTACAGGATATTCAATAGCCCCAAACATGGGATAAAATGCCAACGCCATGTCCTAGACATGGTCTTACACTGGCTAGCATATCAAAGTCGATGCCTAATTGGGTTATTTAGTGATAGGTTTTAAATATTTATAATTAATCATTCTTGAAACTAACTATTATTGCGATGTAGGCAAGTGTACCTATCGAACAGTAGTATAGTTTTGGCAAGACCGGATTGCCGAACCCAAAGGAACCAAAAGTACTAGTAATGACTATCTTTTTATTATCTAGCCTAAAAATAAAGAGGTTTTGTTTTAATTAACTAATTATCTAAACTAAGAATGCACAGAGAAAAGAATTGGGGAATTGTTTTTGGGGAAAATCGATTGACTTAAGACAATACCTAAGGAAAAATCCACCTAGACTTTACTTGCTATTTTGGCTCCGAATCGGGCGATTTATTCATTCAACTTGTTCCATAGAGATCCCTAAGTTATGTTATTATCCCTATTCAAGACTAATAACATCTAATCCCTAGATTGAATAACCGAGACTTTTCTCTAATTACCACTCTAGGGTTGCATTAACTCGATCTATGGATCCCCTTATTAGGTTTCACCCTAATTCGGTAAAATCTTGTCACCCTATTTCTAGGCGCGCAATCAACTCCACTTAATTATGATAAATATACTCTTAGGCAGGGTCTATTCCTCCTCTGAATAAGAGCGTGTCTTGAATCAGTATCCTGAGATATCAAAACAAGAATTAAGAACACATAATTAAGAACAAGTTAAATATTTATCATACGATTCAGAAAATAATAACAAGATTCGTCTTAGGTTTCATTCCCCTTAGGTATTTAGGGAATTTAGTTCATGACTAAATAAGAAAACATCTCAGAAGAATAAATAATACAAAACATAAAGAAAACCCAAAACTCCTGAATGGAAATTGAGGAGAGATCTTCAGTCTTGATGATGAATCCGGCTTTTAGATGGATCAATTGGCTTCCTTGGAGTAATTCCTTACCCCCTATTCTCCGTCTCCCTTTTCTTCCTCCTCTAGGGTGTATTTATAGGCTTTGGAATGCCTAAAGGCCCTCAAAATTAGCCCTTTTCGAATTGGACTCAACTTGGGCTAGGTAGGGACACGCCTGTGGCACACGCCCGTGTTCGATTACTTCAGGCCGTGTTCGAGCCTGCCAAATTGACATGACCGTGTGGTCTGCCCGTGTGAATCGTGCTTTGATTCTGCCAAGTTAGCATGGCCGTGTGGGCTACCCGTGTGAGGAAGTCCAGGCCGTGTTAAGTTTATACTTTGGCCTATTTTCTCTATTTTTGGGCCGTTTCTTGTTCCTTTTGCTCTCCTATGCTCTCCTAAGTATAAAACATGAAATTAAAAAATTTGGAGCATCGAATTCACCAATTCTAATGAGGAATCATCCATAAAATGCATTAAACATGGGGTAAAAATATGTATAATTTACGGTTTATCAAATACCCCCACACTTAAGCATTTGCTTGTCCTCAAGCAAAATCCTCAACTCATAATCAAAATAAATTCTTCTCAACTTACAATTCCTATCGATAATATCTCAAAATAATCCATAGGTAATCATACATTGAGAATTCAACTAAAAGAACATAAAAGTTTCAAACATTCCAAGTTGAGTATTTAATCATGAAAACATAGGTGTCTCCCCACATCTAAGTAATTACCTTTGATTCAGAATATTACAGAATTTCACATCCTCACTAAAGATTCACTCAAATCACTCGAGGTGTTTAAGGACAATAAATGAAACATTCAATAGTCAATAATGAAAAGTCATTACCATAGGCTTGCATGAAAATCAAATCTCCACCACTATAATTTAAGATGATACATCAATCAAAACGTCTTTAGAGGGTTGTAACGAGGCTTGGTTAGGCGGTGTGGTCACAAGCTGAAAGAAATGGCTAGAATCAAGATTAAATTGAAAAATTACCTAACTAGAAAAAGAGTTAATCTTTACTTGCTTACAACAGAGCTTCTTCTTAGAATATGAAATTACAGATATGTATACATAGTTTTTTTTTTCTTTTTAAGAACAAGTTAAATAAAAAACATAAACTAATTATTAAGAACAATACATAGCTAAGCAATTCATTCAACTCAAATCTCGACAAAAATAGGGGTCAATTTAGAGGATTTCAACAATAATGGGTTAAGGGTTAACATTAAGGGTAATACAAGAAATGGTCTTGTTAGGCTCAAGGGGGTTTACTAGGGGTTAATCATGTAGGTAGGCTTTTCATGGCATGAGTGGGTTAATCCTAAGTGCCTTAATCATTTTAACATATCAAATCAAATGGTGTGGTCTCAACATGCATAGTCAAGCAAGTTCTAGAATAACAGTTCAATATTGACGCACTCAAAGCAATAATAAAAGTGAGCATGAAAGAATTAATAGATGCTCAAAAGGCTAAAAAATCTCACAAAAATTATGGCTTTTTGATGTTTAGACTCGTGAATTCCAATTCAAATTAATACCTAGACTTGGGGAAACAACCTATAATTTTAAATTCTTAAAAATCAACTTATCATGCTTGGTTCTCTAATGTCTTAAAGTTTAAACAATCAATGCATAAATGCCTATGTTTTAATTCAAGATATATCAATCAAAATCATAAATCAATTAAAATTTATCCTAAATATGATATGAGAGCCTTTCAAGAGAACAAGGCAATCATTAATAAATACCCCCTACACTTAAGATGTACATTGCCCTCAATGTACAAAGATAGATATTAGAGTATAAAAATAAGATAGGGGGAGGAGTGAAACTTCTTGTATTAAGAACGGATGATATCCTTGGATTGGCGAGATCGAGTATTGGAGATAACTCTGGATGGCAAGCTTGATTATAAAGGTAAGCCGTTTTTTTAAAAGGAAAACAAATGAATCTTAAAAACTTAATAAAAGAAAAATAAAATAAGATAATTATTCTAATTTTTCAAGTGGCACGGCTGGGGCACACGCCCATGTGCACCGTGGCTCGGCCATATTTGTCGCGAATTAAGATGTCGCCACACGGTCGTCTCGTACTCCCGTGTATGTAGGCCGTGTCACTACATGATCATGTCACACGGCCGTGTCTGGCATGGTTTGCTTCTCCCATGGTTGTGGAGGTTTTCGTACGCCCGTGTCATTTTAATAGTGTTGTCCATGGGTGCTAGACACGGGCGTGTCTTACGCCCGTGTTTATTTGGCAGATTCGACCACGGCCATGTCGTACGACCATGGCATTTTATCATAGCCCGTGTTTGGGGAAATCTTCTACCCTATTTCTGCACGGCCATGTCGCACGACCGTGTTTCCATCTGTGTTTGTTGCACGACCTTGAGCACAGCCGTGTGATAGACCATGTGGGGTTGAGAACCTGTGCTTCAAATACTCTGTTAGTGACTTAAATCTTTAAAACTTGAAATTTAAATAATTTTAAATCGTTACTATTCGGGTTGCCTCCCGAGAAGTACTTGTTTATAGTCTAAGCTCGACTGTTACCTTTTGGTATTTTTAGGGCGGTTTACGGAGTCGTAGCTCCTCTCCATCGATTTTAAAATTCTCACCATTATAAAGTTTGAGACGGTGTCCATTTACTTTGAAAGTATCGTATGATGGGTGACTTACCTCTATTGTTCCATATAGATGAACATATTGAATTACGAAGGGTCCTGACCATCGTGATTTTAGTTTTCCGGGAAACAATTTGAGTCTTGAGTTGTATAATAAGACGAGATCTCCAACTTCAAATTGTTTTTGTTAATTTAAACGAACGTCATGGCACTGCTTTGTTGCTTCCTTGTATAGGCGTGAATTTTTGTATGCATTGGCTCGCCATTCATCAAGCTTGTTCAGCTGCATCAACTTGTTTTTCCTGCAAGTTCGGGATCAAGGTTTAGAAATTTAATAGCCAAAAAAGCTTTATGCTCTAGTTCGAATGGTAGATGACAACTTTTTCTAAAAACAAGTTTGTAAGGTGATGTCCCTATGGGAGTCTTAAAAGCAGTTCTGTAAGCCCATAAGGCATCATTTACTTTCGTTGCCCAGTCTTTTCTGTTTGATTCTACTGTTTTTTCAAGGATCCGTTTCAGTTCTCGGTTTGCTACTTCAACTTGTCTATTAGTTTGAGGATGGTATGGGGTGGTTGTTCTATGATGAACTCCGTATTTCTTAAGGGTTTTTTCAAATTGGGTATTACAAAAATGAGTGCCCCTGTCACTGATAATTGCTCTAAGTGTTTCGAATCTCGAGAAGAGTATTTTTAGGAAACGTACTACACTCTAGCATCATTAGTAGGTAGAGCTTGGGCTTCTACCCATTTGGACATGTAGTCAACTGCTACTAAGATGTATTTATTCCCAAATGAATTGGGGAATGGGCCCATGAAATCGATACCCCTAACGTCAAATATTTCACATAAAAGCATATAGTTTTGAGGTATTTCATCTTGTTTAGATATGTTACCTGTCCGTTGGCATTTGTCACATGAAGTAACATACCTGATAGCGTCTTTGAATAATGAAGGCCAATATAAACTTGATTCAAGTATTTTCTGTGCAGTCTTAGTTCCACTATACTGTCCTCCAGTTGGCCTTGAGTGGCAATGTTCCAATATTTTTGATGTTTCTGATCTGTAACGCATCATCTGATGACTTGATCTGCACATTTGTGAAACAGAAATGGATCGTCCCAAAAGTAGTTTTTCACATCATTAAAGAATCGCTTCTTTTGCTGGTGTGTCAACCTTTTGGGATAATGTTAGCAGCTAAAAAATTTGCAATGCCTGCAAACCAAGGTACCTCGGAGTTAGATATAGCGAAAAATTATTCTTCAGGGAATGAATCATTTATTTCAACGTCATCTAGTTCTCTGGTATTGGATTCTCGAGCCTAGACAGATGATCAGCCGCGAGATTTTCAGCTCCTTTCTTATCCTGAATCTCCAAGTCGAATTCCTGCAATAGGAGAATCCATCAAATGAGTCAAGATTTTGCATCGATTTTAGTTAAAAGGTAGCGAAGGGCGGAATGGTCACTGTAAACAACAACTTTAGACAATATGAGATATGATCAAAATTTATCAAATGCAAAAACCACAGCTAGCAACTCTTTTTCCGTAGTAGTATAGTTTTCTTGTGCTGCCGTTAAGGTTTTGCTGGCGTAATAGATAGGTTGAAAATGCTTGTCTCTTCACTGTCCCAATACTGCACCTACTGCAAGGTCACTCGCATCACATATTAGTTCAAATGACAAGTTCCAATCAGGTGCAATTATGATTGGAGCATTAATTAATTTATCCTTTAAAGTATTAAATGCTTCTAAACATTCCTGATCGAAGTTAAAAGGTATATCTTTTTCTAACAATTTAGTCAAAGGCTTAGCTATTTTAGAAAAATCCTTAATAAATCTTCTATAAAAACCAGCATGTCCTAAAAAGCTTCTAATAGCCTTGACCGAACTAGGGGTGGTAAGTTTTTTATTGTTTCTATTTTAGATTTATCCACCTCAATCCCTTTACTAGAAATTTTATGCCCTAATAAAATACCTTCTTGAACCATGAAGTAACATTTCTGCCAGTTAAGCACAAGGTTTGTTTCCCCATATCTTATTAAAACTCTTTTTAAAATTTTAAGGCAGAGATGGAAAAAGTTACCGAATACCGAAAAATCATCCATGAATACTTCATAATATCTTCCACGAGTTCATCGAATATGACCATCGTACAGCGTTGAAAAGTGGTAGGAGCATTACATAATCCAAAAGGCATTCTACAATAAGCGAACGTACTATATGGGCATGTGAATGTCGTCTTTTCTTGATCTTCAGGAGCTATTGGGATTTGGAAGTAACCAGAGAATTCGTCTAGAAAGCAGTATTATATGTGTCCGGATAATCTTTCCAACATTTGGTCAATGAATGGCAAGGGGAAGTGATCTTTTCTTGTGGCATTATTCAGCTTCCTGTAGTCTATGCAAAATCTCTACCCTATGACTGTTCTTGTTGGGATTAATTCATTCTTCTCGTTGGTCACAACCGTCATGCCTCATTTCTTGGGGACAACCTGCACTGGACTTACCCAAAAACTGTCAGAAGTAGGATAAATAATTCCAGCATCTAGAAGTTTAATTACCTCGGCTTTTACAACTTCCTTCATGTTGGGGTTCAGACGTCTTTGAGCTTGCACACACGGTTTGTATTCATCTTCCATAAAAATTTTGTAGGTGCAAAAAGAAGGGCTGATTCCTTTAATGTCAGAAATTTTCCAAGCTATGGCCTTTTTATGTTCTTTTAATACTTGGATTAATTCCTGTTTCTCCTTGGGTTGCAAATTAGAAGCAATAATAACTAGTAATGTAGAATTATTTCCAAGGAATACGTATTCTAATTGGTTAGGTAATTGTTTAAGTTTTAGTTTGGAAGGCTCCTCAATAAAGGACTTTTGCTTAAGTTCATCGTTTATCTTAATGCCTTCATATTCTACTTGTCTTGACGAATGGTCATTAGGTTCCTCACCTGTCTCCTCACCTTGAGCTGGATACGGTTCCGTCGTCTCCTTTTGTACAATTTCCTGAAAAGAGTCTTGAGTAATATGATCAATAGAGTCAATGAAATAACATGAATCATCCTGTTCCCTAGAGAATCTCATAGCATCGTAAAATTTAAAGATAATCTCCTCGTCACCTACTCTAAGTATCAATTTACCGTCACCCACGTCGATTACAGCTCTAGCAGTGGCTAGGAATGGGCGCCCTAGAATTAAGTGTACTTCCACATCTTCATCCATGTCAAGCACAACAAAATCAACAGGGAATATAAATTTATCTACTTTTATGAGTACGTCTTCTATAATACCTGTGACAGCCCTAAATTGACCCTAGTCGGAAAGTGGTTTCGGGACCGATAAACCGAGTCACCGAAGTATTTGAGTATAATATATATTGTCTCAAATATGTGAATATGAGTGTGTGAAAGTTTTAAGCTTCGATTTAGTTAATTGCATGTGAATTTAGTTAATAGGACTTATGTGTGACACTTTTGAAATGTGATAGGTTAATCTATAAGGATCTATTAGTGCATGTAATCAAAAGGGTGGACTTGCATGTCAATTTCCCCACTTTGATAGTAGTGGCCGGCCATGACAATGAGGATAGACAAAATGTGATGGGTAAAACATATTATAAACATTTTGTGATAACATGTTGTGTTAAGAACAATAAAATATGAGGGGAGTGGGAGGAGAAACCAAAGTTGTTTCATCCTTGCTCCCCCATTTTGCCGTAACTAGAAGAAAAAAAAAGCTTCATCCTTTTTGATTCTTCTTGGCCGAATTGGAGAAAGGAAAAGGAAAGGAGTTCTCTTGCTTCATGTTCTGCTGGGATGAGGATTAGGAAGAGGTAAGTACCTTCAAATTCTTGGAAAATTATGTATAAAGAAGGTGGTTAGTTCAAGTTCTATTCACTCCATGGATTAAATTTTGATTGATTGGAGGTTTGATATTCGGCCAAGTAGTTTGAAGCTCTTAGTACATATATTTTTTCTTCTTTCTTGAAGGTTGAAATTGGGTTGTTCTTAAGGGGTGCCGAATGTGGTCATTGAAGGGCCTTGAGGAACAATATGTGTGGCTTGGGTTATAACATTCGGCCAATGTAGTAAATGGAAGAGATAAATGGTAGTTAGGTGAAGTAGAGTCTAGCAAATGAGCACATATGTGCATTAGTTACTAAATGGAGAAAAATCAGCTAACAAGTGTGTACTAAGGCCGAATATGATTTTGAATATTATTGAGTAATGTATGTGTTTTGAATTGATGGAATGGAAAGGATGCTTTAGTTGTGTTATGAACAATTATATGCTAAATTAAGGTTTGCTAAGCTAGCAATTAAGGTGAAGTGCAAATGTTAGTATTTGATTACTAGTGTATATATGTGTATTAGCCGAATTTTGAACTTGAAACAAAATGGTATTTAGTCAATACAAGTAACCATATTTGTAGAATGTATTAAGTATATAATCGGCCTCAACATAGACATGCATATTCGGCCACATGAATGAATACGTAGATTGATGTTGTACGTTCGGCTATAGGTAAGCATATTGATGGCTTTATCTTGACTTAGAATCGGCTAAAGGAGAATATTGGCTAATATGTTGAATTTGATTCATGATTTCATACATATATGACTCTAATGCCTAATATATATGGGCTAAGTACCTTAAATTTCTCTTTGATGTTCAAAATGATTAAATCAATTTATTTGTTAAATTAAGCTCAAGAACAAAGGGGAACTAAATCTGATAAAGGAAAGGAAAAGGTGATCGAATAGCCGTTGAAATCGTTCGACAACATCCGAGGTAAGTTTTCGAGTAATGGAACTTAGATTATGATTCGATTAGATCATGTTATATAGCGAATCAAAACCATGCTCTTTGTATGTGGTTATTGAGCCGAAAATGGTAATGGTAGATAAGTGCCTTGTGTCTGAGTTCTAGTAATGAAAACGAAATAAAGATGTGTTATGATTTGTGGACATATGTGCATGATTATTCGGATGATAACCGGACTAAGATCCGAAGGCATTCGTGCGAGTTGCTATATCCGGGCTATGTCCCGAAGGCATTTATGCTAGTGATTATATCCGGGCTAAGACCCGAAGGCATTTGTGCGAGTTGCTATATCCGGGATAAGACCCGAAGGCATTTGTGCGAGTTGTTATATCCGGCTAAATCCCGAAGATACTTGGGTTTGGAAGTGAGCGATCTTGCTGTGATAATTTCAATTAATACGCTCATAAAATCCAAACGATAAGGTATGTTTCGTATATGCATCGGAAAAGTCGATTCGTTTTAAATAGTATTCGTTCAATTGATTAACGAACTTTCGGCCTTTAGTTAGGTTTGATACCTTGTGTATGAATATGTTGATTGAAGCGTGAAGTATGATTATGAGAATGTGCATATATGAAGTTATTCATTTGGCCATATGAATGTTATACTTTATTCAAAACTAATTTCATTACTCAAACTTACTAAGCATTAAATGCTTATTCCGTTCCTTTGATTCTCTATTCTATAGATTTTGGTTCATCAGCTATCGGACTCGGGAGTGTCAAAGTCGAAGTCGCCCACACTATCAAAGCCCTTTTGGTACTCTTTTAGTTGAACTCTGAAAATGGCATGTATAGGACTACCCTTTTGTTGTTGGTCATGTACCTTTCGGTAATGTATATATTTGGATAGCCATGCGAAAATGGCTTATATATATTTTGAGCATAGCGTTATAATCATTTTGTATGTTGTTCATGGAGTGTTATGGAAATGTTGGTAACGATTAGCCATTGGAATGGTTAATCACGATCATTTTGGTGCTATGTATGACAAAATTTTAGTTGATCCATGGAAAACCATGAAATAGGTAAAGTTTACCTTAAAAATAGATGCTGACAGCAGCAGTGATGTGGATTTGAAAAAACACTAAAAATAGTAGGAATGGAATTAAATAGTGAATAAATTATGTAATCGAACCTTGATGAATCTATTTTCATATAAAAGTAACGAAACGATCATATGAGTCGTATTTTATGAGATGTTTAAGTTTTCGTGAAACAGGGCCAGAACAGTTACTGGATCCCCTGTTCTGACTTTGATGAAACTATTTGAGTTGCTTATAAGCTATTGCTGAAATTGATGTACAAGATAAATATATATATGTGTGGTAAAGCCGAATGGCTAGTGTGAAATATGTATCTCATACATATTTCACACTAGCCATTCGGCTTTACCACATATACATATCTCATATATATTTCACATTAGCCATTCGGCTTTACCACATATATATATCTCATACATATTTCATATTAGCCATTCGACTTTACCACATATACATATCTCATACATATTTCACACTAGCCATTCGGCTTTACCACATATACATATCTCATATATATTACCCCTATCCCGTATCCGTCGCCGGAATGGGTAAAGGGGCATTACCGGACTTGAAACTCATATCCGAACAGTAAAAATTTTGAATTTTTTTTATTTTTTTATAAAGAACGTTCCTTTAGGTAAATACTAAAGACAGTCAGAGATACAATTTAACTTCTATAAGTACACATTCAAAAGATGCCATTTTCGTATGGCTTATATACATTAACCAAAATATTCTTCGGTCACTGGTCTATTCTTTACATGCCATAAAATAATTCAAAACATAACAGTAACAAGCAATGGATAGTGATAGTGTGACTAGTTGCTGACGATCCCCGAGCCTGTAGCTTCCAAATGAGATCTATAAAACAGAGGAAACAAAGTAAACGGAGTAAGCATTACAATGTTTAGTAAGTTTTAAGCAGTGTCAACAGATAACAATCAAATTATAACATAGTTGTTCATATTTTTATTTCACTCTTCCTTCGGGCATACCATCCCTTTACCGAATACGCACATCTCATCATATATAATAGGCAGATAAATTCTCACTTGATAGTGATCTCTTATAAACATAGGTACATCATATATTTTCACCTAACTTTCCACATTGACCAAACGCACAACTTTACTCACATATGCATCACATAACGACCTTGTCTTTTAGTCCATGTAACACCCCAAACCCGGCCTAGACGTTATGACCGGATCCAGTGCGTCACATTGATGTGTACAAAACATTCCGTATTACTTAGTTTGGAAAACCTTATTGGTGATGTAAAAGATACTTTTAATATAGGTTAAAGTGAATGGGAGTTGTGCACCAGGTAGGAAACCAGAAAAAGAGGAGGTGAGTCCGTCGGACTGCTTAAGTACCAAGCTCCTTTCGGATCCAATCCTAGACATGCACACCACCATTGCCACACCTTAACGACTCGTATAATTTTGAGAAAATCGTCTGGTTATGTCTATCTTAAGAAAATGATTAAGTTTGAGAACGTTTGCTTAGCGGAAGTCTTACTTGTAATCGTGTTATTTTGAAATCACTTAATGTTTTTGGAAACGCGTCCTAAAGCTAACCCATTTTCCTTAGTTATCATAGTTTTTTTTTCATCATAATAAAATAAAATAATAAAAGTAAAACAAAACCATAAAAATAATTAAGCGACCTTATTACACTTAAAACCCAAAACCATAAATGAAATTAAAAGGACGTCCAGTTCACCAGAAAGAAACCAGGTTCATAGAAACATGTGGCCAGTCCGAATCCCTCACAGCTCCAAGCCCACTATAGTTGAGGATTACCTGCGAGGATGAAAATAAGGGGTGAGTTTTGGGAAACTCAGTGTGTAATTCAACCCAACCATAGCCTAAATCAGTTCAAACCACAGAGATAGAATAAGTTGGCCTCAGCCCAGAACAGATATCAGAATAAAGCACATAGGCCCAGAACAGACCAAAACAGATATATCATGCTTATGCAGAAACCCAACCATATCCAACCACATACACCCCCATACCATCCTTTCACCATGTGGGGAGACTACTCGACCCACCCAACCGCTACACGCCACAGAAATATGCAGCATGGCTGCCAGATACAGAAAATGTGACAGAGTCACCAGATACAGATATTTTGTGGCAGTGCCACCAGAACAGATAATTTGTGGCAGGGCCACCAGAACAGATAATTTGTGGCATAGCCACCAGGATGCTTCCTCCATAATATAACCCATGTCCCCATGCAACAGATATACATTCATGGCATACATCATACAGATTTAATTCATCATGCTTTTCAGACAAAATTAACACTAGGGGTATATAGGTCATTTTGTATACATAGGGGTATAATGGTAATTTTGCATACATAGGGATATAATGGTAATTTTATATACATAGGGGTACTCTAGTACATCTAATTATTTCTAAGGTTTTCATGCATATCGTAGCCATTACGTTTAGCCAGAAACACTTACCGAGTGTTCTTACCGAACTGGGCCCGTTGGCCCATTAACCCAATTTTTGCCCATTAAGCCCAAAATATCAAAACGTACGAAATCGCGCGTACTGCAGTTTTATCACTTTTCATTACTAGTAATAATTACCCATACGTCTTACGAGCATTCGCACACTCGCAAGTGCCCAAAATACCGGTTTTTCGGCATTTCGGCTTTTCGGCTTTTGCCGATCTAGCCTATGAGAGGGTGTCAGTTACACACCTGTTTTTGGGATTTCCTCGACGAGATCTACACACGAACTGCCTACAATTGGATCACTTAATATTACTCCAAATATCGCAATAAAATTGAGTATATAGTCCCTTACCACATTCGGCCAAACATGCCTAAAACCCTTATTGCTGATACCTTACTGCCGAAATATGGTTAACTCCAAAGATCCGATCGTTCCACCTGTCCAAGCCCTTGATCAACCGCCTCTAAATCATGCTATTACCAAAAAAAAATAGTTATTACGACCCCTCAGGGTTACAAGTCCAAATCGACAACCTCCCTAACTTTTAGGGATTTCGACTTTTCCTAAAATATGTAAGAAGACTAAGTTTTGGAGAAGACTTACCACCGATTCCTTAGTGAATGATTCCAATGAGTTTCCCACTCGATCCCAATGTAGATCTAAGCCCTCAGATGATAACAAAAGTCGAGCTTTCAGTGACTTCAGTATTCGGCCAAGCCCCTTTTAATGTGGGGTTTTCGGCTTTTTGCAACTTGTGTTTAGAAAGGTAAAACGAGAGGGTTTTTGCTATTGTCTTGTTGTCAAAACTTGAGGTTTTAGAGGGCTGGTGAATCGGCCACAAATGATGAAGAGAAGAGATGTGGTTTTGGTTAAAAGAAATCGGCACAAAAAGAAACAAGCTTTCGGGATTTCGGCTTTTTATAGCCACAGGCTATGAAGGTTTTGAAACGGTTGAAGGGAAAAATGGAGATGAACAAGATGGTAGGAAGGTTCGGCAATGGAGGAAAGGAGACGAAGGAAAAGGTTGATGAGGAGAGGAGAAAAGAAAAGATGAGGAGAAAAGTCAGGAAACAGCACCAACTACCCTAAGTGCCGAATTTATACTAGCTCCTTAACCTAGTCGAAATTTGCCACCTTAAAGAATTCCTTGGCCGGCCACCTCTTGCTCTTTAAGAGTCCAACATTCAGCCAACACATCTCTCCCTAATCAGGTCCTAATTTCTCTCCCTTATCCCCTCCTTGCTCCATCTCCTTAGCAACTCAAACTCTTGTTAACAGTCTTTCACTTCATTTCCATTACCTACCTTTTCTGTTCATAAAAATTAATCCCTTATTTGCTGTCATTGTGACTTGAACCTAGGTCCTCCCAGTCATCCACACGCCACTTATAGCATTCCTAGTGGTGTCACTTAGCCACTTTACCACATGCTTCCTTGTGATTTATTTTACACAATTAATACCTAAAAGCCCAATTAACCAGAACCCCTTTTCTCTTATGGAATTAAAATTAATGAAAACTATCGGGTTTTATCCTAAGCTTGGGCCTTCTAGAGGCCCACTATCACAATTAAACCTACACTTAACAAGCAGAACACAGAATTTTTAATTTTACAAATTTTTTTCAGAATTCCCAAAAATTTGGGGCGTTACAACTCTACCCTCCTTAAAGAAATTTCGTCCTCGAAATTTACTTGAGCCGAACAGATGAGGGTATTGTTGTTGCATTGCCTCCTCTGGCTCCCAAGTATCTTCTTCTCTGCCATGGTTACGCCAAAGCACTTTCACTAATGGTACAGATTTCCTTCTCAGAACCTTATCGTCTCGATCCAATATTTGTACAGGCTCTTCCTCAAAGGTGAAATCAGTTCGCACCTCAATTTCTGCAACCGGCACGACATGAGTAGGGTCAGAACGATAGCACCTTAACATGGAGACGTGAAAAACATCGTGAATCCTGTCTAACTCTGAAGGAAATTCCAACTGATAAGCCACTGGGCCTACTCGCTTCAAAATCCATAAGGCCCAATGAACCGCGGACTCAACTTGCCCTTCTTACCAAACCTTAGTATCTTCTTCCAAGGTGAAACCTTCAAGAAGACCATATCGCCCATTGAGTATTCAATCTCCTTACGCTTCAGATCTGCATACGACTTTTGCCTATCAGACGCTTCCTTGAACCGATCTCTAATCAACCTGACCTTATCCTCAGTATCTGCCACCAACTCAGGTCCAAGAACTTGTCGCTCCCCCAGTTCAGTCCAACAACTAGGTGTTCGACACCTTCGCCCATATAGTGCTTCATAAGGTGCCATTCGAATACTCGACTAATAACTATTGTTGTATGCAAACTCAGCCAAAGGCAAGTAATCCTCCCAACTACCTCGGAAATCAATAACACATCCCCTCAACATGTCTTCCAGAATCTGAATAACTTTTTCCGACTGACCATCGGTTTGGGGATGGAAAGCCGTACTAAAGTTCAATCGCGTTCCCAACGCCTCATGCAACTTTTGCCAGAACCGAGATGTGAATCTAGGATCCCGATCAGAGATAATCAAAATCGGAACTCCATGCAGTCGCAAAATCTCTGCCACATACAACTTGGCTAATTTCTGAAGAGAAAAGTCTGTGCGAACAGGTATAAAATGAGCCGACTTGCTCAACCTATCCACAATCACCCATATCGAGTCTTTCTTCGATGGTGTCAAGGGTAGCCCACTCACAAAGTCCATGGTTACCCTCTCCCACTTCCAAAGTGCTATTTTTACTGGCTGCAATAATCCAGAAGGTAACTGATGCTCAGCTTTCACTTGCTGGCATGTCAGGCATTTCCCCATAAATTCCGTTACCTCTCGCTTAAGTCCAGGCCACCAATACAATTCTCGCAAGTCATGGTACAACTTATTCCCTCCAGGATGCATGGCACAAAGTCCCCCATGAGCTTCCTTCAAAATTGACTGTCTCAAGTCAGAGTCCTTCAGAACACAAATTCTACCTCGAAAACACAGAACCCCTTCATCATTTATCCCAAACTCAGAAGTTCCCCCTTCCTTAACTTGTTGAAAACGAGTGACCAAAGACTCATCCTTCAACTGCTTCTCTTTAATCTGATCCACCCAGGTTGGCCTTACTTGCAATTCAGCCAACAGACTTCCATCGTCAACCAGACTTAGACGAGCAAACATTGCTCTCAGATCAGATACAGCTCTACCTTAGAGCATCGGCTACCACATTAGCCTTGCCTAGGTGGTATTCGATCGAACAGTCATAATCCTTAAGCAACTCGATCCATCTTCTTTGCCTAAGGTTCAGTTCCTTCTAAGTCAGCAAATACTTGAGACTCTTATGATCTGTGTATATAACACACCTTTCTCCATACAAGTAATGTCTCCAGATTTTAAGTGCAAAGATCACTGCTGCTAACTCCAAATCATGAGTGGGATAGTTCCCTTCGTGAGGCTTAAGTTGTCGAGACGCATAAGCAACCACCTTACCCTCTTGCATCAACACACAACCCAAACCATGTGTGATACATCACTGTACACAGTAAAATCTTTCCCAGACTGTGGTTGAATTAACACAGGTGCTTCAGTCAGAACTTTCTTTAACCTCTCAAAAGCTTCTTGCTGCTTCTCCGTCCAAACAAACGGTACTCCTTTCCTTATAAGTTTTGTGAGAGGTGCTGCCATCACAGAAAAACCTTCCACAAACCTTCTGTAGTATCCTGCCAACCCTAGGAAACTTCAAATTTTTGAAATCGACCTAGGTGGCTTCCATTCCAAAATTGCTTCAATCTTTCGAAGATCCACTCTAATCCCCTCTGCAGAGACCACATGCCCTAAAAAGGTTACCTCCCTCAACCAGAACTCACACTTGCTGAACTTCGCATAAAGTTCCTTCTCCCTTAACACTTGCAACACAGTGCGGAGATGCTCATCATGTTTTGCTTCGGTCTCAGAATATACCAGAATATCGTCAATAAAGACGACCATGAACCGATCCAGAAATGGTTGGAACACACGATTCATCAGATCCATAAACGCTGCAGGAGAATTTGTTAGTCCAAATGGCATAACCAGAAACTCATAATGACCATAACGAGTCCTGAATGCTGTCTTATGAATATCTGCCTCCTTGACCCTTAACTGATGATATCCAGATCGAAGATCGATCTTGGAAAATACAGAAGCTCCTTTAAGCTGGTCGAACAGATCGTCAATCCTTGGCAGAGGGTACTTATTCTTAATCGTCAGTTTGTTCAACTGGCGATAATCAATGCACATACGCATCGTCCCATCATTCTTCTTCACGAATAGCACCAGTGCTCCCCATGGAGACACACTTGGCCTAATAAAGCCCCTATCCAACCATTCTTGAATTTGCGCCTTTAACTCCACTAACTCCTTTGGTGCCATCCTATATGGTGCAATGGACACTGGTGCTGTCCCAAGCAACAGGTCGATTCCAAATTCAACTTCTCGGTTTGGAGGCAATCCCGGAAGCTCCTCCGGAAAGACATCTTGGAACTCTTTTACAGTTCTAACCTTATCCACTGTCAGCCCCTCTACCTCTATTTGACTTACAAATGCCAAATAGGCCTCACACCCTTTTCGAATCCACTTTTCAGCCCTCAATGCCGATATCACATTAGACAAATAGTCCCTTCGCTCACCTATCACCATAACCTCATCCCCTTCCGTGGTCCTTAGCACCATTCACTTAGCAGTACAGTCTAGAGTCGCCTTATGCTTAACAAGCCAGTCCATTCCCAGAATGAGATCAAACTCTCCAAACGGCAACTCCATTAGATCGACAGGAAAGATCCTACCTTGAGTTTCTAAGGTTACATCCTTATACAGCTTGTCTACCCTAATCGAGTGACCCAAGGGACTTAGCACAGATACCCCACTCACTATCTTCTCAGAATGTACCCCCAATGACCCAGATATGGCACACGCAACATAAGAATGAGTAGATCCAATATCCACCAAGGCAGTATACGGCATATTAGGAACTAAAAACGTACCAGTTATGACATCAGGTACGTCGCCCTCCTCTCGATGACCAGCTGCATACACCAACACTGGCTGTCAAGCCTCAGCATTTCCGGCTCCCCTGCCAGGGGCCCTTCGACCTCGACCATTTCCATTTCTGCCCCTACCTTGTCCACATCCTCTCGGTGGTTGTGGTCCACCTTTCATGGGTTGAACAACCCTCTGTATAGCAACCTGAGCCTGATCAGCTCTCTGTGGACAGTCTTTAACTCTGTGCTCCATAGATCCGCATCGGAAACAAGCACCAGAACGTTTCTTACACTCACCCAGGTGTACCTTGCCACAGTCCCCACAGATTGGCGGTCTAACCACATTCATCGGAACGGCTCAAACTGGCTCCTCCACTCTCGCCCTTTTGGCATTCTTGTTTGCTCCACCCGAAGGTCTAGAATCCCTCCGGAAACGGTTCTGATCTTTCTCACGGTTCTACCTCTCAGTACGTTTTACCTCCTCTGCGATCTTAGCTTTTTCCACCAGAACCGCGAAGTCATGCTCCCTCTGCGGAGTAATCAGCACCTTAAGGTCATCTCTGAGTCCATTCTCAAAGCGAATGCTACGCTCATACTCCGTAGCAACTATTCCCACAGCATACCTACTCAGCCTCAGAAATTCAGCCTCGTACTCAGCAACAGTTTTGCCTCCTTGGACCAGATTCAAGAATTCTTTCCTACGGGCATCCACATAACTTGCCCCGACGTACTTTCCCTTAAAGGCTGTCTTAAACAGCTCCCAAGTAACCCTATCAGCTGGGGTTCCATCCCTCACGGTGAGCCACCACTGATAAGCCTCATCTCGCAGCAACGATACGGCCCCCTTCAGCTTCTGCTCCACAGAACAGTCCAAGTCATCCATAATTCGTTCTGTGGCCTCCAACCAATATTCTGCCACATTTGGGGCTACACCAGATACACCCCTAAAGATCTCCGCTCCATTAGCCCGGAGTCGTTCAGAAATCGATCCTCGAATTCTGTTGCGCGAACTTGCCCCGGTAACCCTTTCCAGAACTTGAAGCATAGCCTGCGACAGTGCGTCATCCCCGGTACCATGATCATGTGATTCCACTTCTGTTGCCGATGGTACCGGTGCTTCTGCCGCTGGCATATGTCCTGAAGACGAAGATCCCGCTCGAGCTCTTCCTCGGCCTCGTCCACGGCCTCTTCCTCGAGTTGCTCGCGTACTCATATCGTATTATCTAATTACGAATTTTATGCACTATTTTAGCATTCCAGTGTATTATAGATGTTTTATGATTCAAACAGTAATTCAGAGATGGTTTTCGTAGAATCGACGTCTAGCTACAGTTTCAGCCTTTTAGCAAGCTTTTCTAGGGTTTTAGTAGCATCCTATCTAGAGTATTCTAGTAAAGTTTTAGTACAGACAGATAATATATATTCAGAAAAAAAAGTTCAAAATACTTACAGACTTGGGCCGGAGATTCGGAATGCCACCTTCAGGAGTCTAGATTTTTTAAAAATTGATTTTTTTTTTGAAAATCTTCGTTTTTGCAAACCCATTCCACAGCCGAGTTGTTTCAACTTGGCTCTGATACCACTAAATGTAACACCCCAAACCTGGCCTAGACGTTATGACCGGATCCAGTGCGCCACATTGATGCGTACAAAACATTCCGTATTACTTAGTTTGGAAAACCTTATTGGTGATGTAAAAGATACTTTTAATATAGGTTAAAGTGAATGGGAGTTATGCACCAGGTAGGAAACCAGAAAAAGAGGAGGTGAGTCCGTCGGACTGCTTAAGTACCAAGCTCCCTTCCGATCCAATCCTAGACATGCACACCACCATTTCCACACCTTAACGACTCGTATAATTTTGAGAAAACCGTCTACTTATGTCTATCTTAAGAAAATGATTAAGTTTGAGAACGTTTGCTTAGCGGAAGTCTTACTTGTAATCGTGTTATTTTGAAATCACTTAATGTTTTTGGAAACGCGTCCTAAAGCTAACCCATTTTCCTTAGTTATCATAGTTTTTTTTTCATCATAATAAAATAAAATAATAAAAGTAAAACAAAACCATAAAATAATTAAGCGGCCTTATTACACTTAAAACCCAAAACCATAAATGAAATTAAAAGGACGTCCAGTTCACCAGAAAGAAACCAGGTTTGTAGAAACATGTGGCCAGTCCGAATCCCTCACAGCTCCAAGCCCACTATGGTTGAGGATTACCTGCGAGGATGAAAATAAGGGGTGAGTTTTGGGAAACTCAGTGTGTAATTCAACCCAACCATAGCCTAAATCAGTTCAAACCACAGAGACAGAATAAGTTGGCCTCAGCCCAGAACAGATATCAGAATAAAGCACATAGGCCCAGAACAGACCAAAACAGATATATCATGCTTATGCAGAAACCCAACCTTATCCAACCACATACACCCCCATACCATCCTTTCACCATGTGGGGAGACTACTCGACCCACCCAACCGCTACACGCCACAGAAATATGCAGCATGGCTGCCAGATACAGAAAATGTGACAGAGTCACCAGATACAGATATTTTGTGGCAGTGCCACCAGAACAGATAATTTGTGGCAGGGCCACCAGAACAGATAATTTGTGGCATAGCCACCAGGACGCTTCCTCCATAATATAACCCATGTCCCCATGCAACAGATATACATTCATGGCATACATCATACAGATTTAATTCATCATGCTTTTCAGACAAAATTAACCCTAGGGGTATAGAGGTCATTTTGCATACATAGGGGTATAATGGTAATTTTGCATACATAAGGGTACCCTAGTACATCTAATTATTTCTAAGGTTTTCATGCATATCGTAGCCATTACGTTTAGCCAGAAACACTTACCGAGTGTTCTTACCGAATTGGGCCCGTTGGCCCATCAACCCAGTTTTGGCCCATTAAGCCCAAAATATCAAAACGTACGAAATTGCGTGTACTGCAGTTTTATCACTTTTGATTACCAGTAATAATTACCCATACGTCTTACGAGCATTCGCACACTCGCAAGTGCCCAAAATACCAGTTTTTCGGCATTTCAGCTTTTCGGCTTTTGCCGATCTAGCCTATGAGAGGGTGTCAGTTACACACCTGTTTTTGGGATTTCCTCGACGAGATCTACACATGAACTGCCTACAATTGGATCACTTAATATTACTCCAAATATCGAAATAAAATTGAGTATATAGTCCCTTACCACATTCGGCCAAACATGCCTAAAACCCTTATTGCTCTTACCTTACTGCCGAAATATGGTTAACTCCAAAGATCCGATCGTTCCACCTGTCCAAGCCCTTGATCAATCACCTCTAAATCACGCTATTACCAAAACAAAATAGTTATTACGACCCCTCAGGGTTACAAGTCCAAATCGACAACCTCCCTAACTTTTAGGGATTTCGGCTTTTCCTAAAATATGTAAGAAGACTAAGTTTTGGAGAAGACTTACCACCGATTCCTTAGTGAATGATTCCAATGAGTTTCCCACTCGATCTCAATGTAGATCTAAGCCCTCAGATGATAACAAAAGTTGAGCTTTCAGTGACTTCAGTATTCGGCCAAGCCCCTTTTAATGTGGGGTTTTCGGCTTTTTGCAACTTGTGTTTAGAAAGGTAAAACGAGAGGGTTTTTTCTATGGTCTTGTCGTCAAAACTTGAGGTTTTAGAGGGCTGGTGAATCGGCCACAAATGATGAAGAGAAGAGATGTGGTTTTGGTTAAAAGAAATCGGCACAAAAAGAAACAAGCTTTCGGGATTTCAGCTTTTTATGGCCACAGGCTATGAAGGTTTTGAAACGGTTGAAGGGAAAAATGGAGATGAACAAGATGGTAGGAAGGTTTGGCAATGGAGGAAAGGAGACGAAGGAAAAGGTTGATGAGGACAGGAGAAAAGAAAAGATGAGGAGAAACCTCTTGCTCTTTAAGAGTCCAACATTCAGCCAACACATCTCTCCCTAATCAGCTCCTAATTTCTCTCCCTTATCCCCTCCTTGCTCCATCTCCTGAGCAACTCAAACTCTTGTTAACAGTCTTTCACTTCATTTCCATTACCTACCTTTTCTGTTCATAAAAATGAATCCCTTATTTGCTATCATTGTGACTTGAACCTGGGTCCTCCCAATCATCCACACGCCACTTATAGCATTTCCAGTGGCGTCACTTAGCCACTTTACCACATGCTTCCTTGTGATTTATTTTACACAATTAATACCTAAAAGCCCAATTAACCAGAACCCATTTTCTCTTATGGAATTAAAATTAATTAAAACTATCGGGTTTTATCCTAAGCTTGGGCCTTCTAGAGGCCCACTATCACAATTAAACCTACACTTAACAAGCAGAACACAGAATTTTTAATTTTACAATTTTTTTTCAGAATTCCCAAAAATTTGGGGCGTTACAGTCCAAATCAAGCTTAAATATAATCTCAAAATACATACCTGACCAACTTAACGCATTGAACATATTTATTACCAATTGTTACTGTGAAGTCGTATAATCTTATGCTTTACTCGAATCTTTAGCGAAACCTTTAGCTCGAATAGTCCCCACACGTAGTTATCGGGTCTTACCCGGACAAAATCTCCACACATAGTCATCGGGTCTTACCTGGACATAATCTCCACACGTAGTCATTGGGTCTTACCCGGACATAATCTCCACACGTAGTCATCGGGTCTTACCCGGAATACATTTCCAAGTTTCATGTACATTTAATCACATGTTACAACATTCACATCGACTATCATATTTGTAATTCATTTGCCTCATCAAATATCTAATAATACACACCTTTCACATTTGGTCATTCGGCCACAATATACACACATCTCCTACATATTTCACACTAGCCATTCGGCTTTACCACATATACATATCTCATATATATTTCACATTAGCCATTTGGCTTTACCACATATACATATCTCATACATATTTCACATTAGTCATTCGGCTTTACCACATATACATATCTCATACATATTTCACATTAGCCATTCGACTTTACCACATATACATATCTCATACATATTTCACATTAGCCACTCGGCTTTACCACATATACATATCTCATATATATTTCACATTAGCCATTCAGCTTTACCACATATACATATCTTATACATATTTCACATTAGCCATTCGACTTTACCACATATACATATCTCATACATATTTCACACTAGCCATTCGGCTTTACCACACACATATATATTTATCTTGTACATCAATTTCAGCAATAGCTTATAAGCAACTCAAATAGTTTCATCAATGTTTACAACAAATTCACATATTCACTACAAGCTATTTTCCTGAGCAATAGTCACTAAATTATTTATAACTGGAGCTACAAAACTCAAAATCAATTGCCATTAATTTTCCCTGAATATAGACTCATATATCTTCCATCCATAAAATTTTAAGAATTTTAGGTTTGGCCAATGAATACCATATTTTTCTTAAATTTTCCCCTGTTTCACTGTTTGACTAATCTGACCACTCTTCACTACGAATCAAATTTCTCATTGTACAGAATTCAAAATATGTTCTATTTGATTTAATTTGAAACTAGACTTATTAAGGAGTCTAAGCATATAAATTTTATCTTATAACCATTTTTTTACAAATTATAATGATTTTCTAAAAACAGAACAGGGGATTTCGGAGTCATTCTAACACTGTCTCACACAACTTTAAATAGCTCTTTATAGGAAATTTCTTTGCTTACACGGTCTCTTTTATAAGAAACTAGACTAATTAAGCTTTGATTACATATTTTATTCAGCCTATAATTCTACACCAACAATTTATAGTGATTTTCTAAAATCACGTTACTGCTGCTGTCCTAAGCAAATTATTACAATTTGCTCTTAAATTTCCAAGTCCAAACACTTATGAACTTACCATTTGAGTTTAAGACATATCATGGCCACATCATATCTTATAAATCAACTCATTATGTCCTATTATGATTGAATTTACTCAACGTTTAATCACTTAAAACTTACCTCGGAAGTTGCCGAACGATTACGACGGCTATTCGATCACTTTTTCCTTTCCCTTATCCAACTTTGATCCTCTAGGCTCTTGAGCTAAATCAAACAATTTACTTCCCAAATTAAACATAGTCATATGACATCCATATATATTTTATACTAGCCGAAATGTACCATCAAGATATACTTTACTCAAATAATTTACCTTGGCCGATCATGTATAATGTTTTGTAGCTTAATAAATTTAACATACATTATGTATTTATAATATTTGTGCAGCCAATTATCCGTGGTCATACACACACAATCAAAAATAAATACCAAATTTTCATATCCTTTATGCCCTAAGCCGAATACACTTGTCATGTTCACCTACATTTTTCAAGTACAACATTCTCATATTCGGCATTAGTATCAAGCATAATAGCCAATTCTTCCCACCTTGAATCTATGCATGTATTTAATCATAGTTTGTTCAAGCACTCATACAACAAGATACATCCAATTTAACAAGAAACAAAAACCTTATTTCTCCATAGCTACTATGGCCGAAAGTTCTAGGCATCTCAATACCGAAATTTTTAACATGGGTTGCCTAAAGAACTTGGTGATGAGTTCAAATTAATCTAACATTTCAAGCAACTTAACACATCCATATAACTAAAAATTCTAAGTTTAAACACAATACAACATTTTAGCACCATGGCCGAATACTTCATGAAGTTGTTAAGACCCATCCTTTTTATTAAGCACTCAAACTCAATCATCTTCATGCCTCATCACCACAACATCAAACACCAACCAAGAAGACAACACCCATGGCCGAGTATCATCTCCATCAAATAGCAAAAGAATTTAAACCAACATCTAGAAATATGCATGAATTTCATGGAATAACATCAAACATACCTCTTCCTAAACATCAACCAACCCAACATGAAGCAAGAGAATCCTCTTCTTCTTCCTTCCTCAAGTCACGGCAATGGGGGAGCATGGATGAGACAACTTTGTTTTCATCACCCCTCCCTTTTCATTACTTTATTACTAACCTTTTATTTTATTATTTCTAACATAAAACATTAACACAAAAAATGTTTATAATATGCTTTAACCCATAGCATGGCCGGCCACTACCTAAAGTTTTGGGTAATTTGACATGCAAGGACAATCATTTTCTAACATGTATCAATAGGCCACTTTAACATTTGCCTAGCACATTTCTAAATTTTCTCACACAAGTCCTATTTAATAAAATTCACTTACAATTAACAAAATTCAAACATGAAATTTTCACACATGCATATATATATATATAATAAGCATCAAATATGATGGTTAATTATTTTTATGACTCAGTTTTGTGGTCCCAAAACCACTTTCCGACTAGGGTCACATTAGGGGTGTCACAACTCTTCCCCCCTTTAGGGATTTTCGTCCCCGAAAATTTCTACCGATGCCTGGTTTAGGATAACGTCCTCTTATTGAATTATATCCATATAAATATTAGCTCATCGATAGCAATTGTAATTCATTATTGATTTCGTATCGATCTATAAAAAATCATTTTCTTATCTTAAAACAAATACATAAACATTTCTACAAGTATGCACATATATCTCATTTTCTTGATTTCATAAGCAATAATCACTTAATTTAATTCACAAATGCATTTCAAACACATATTAAGCACATATTAACATGTATAATTCACATCATCAACCCACATATTTGTAACCCACATTTTCATTCATGTATAAGCTGTAACCTGACCGAAAGTACACATATACTCAAACATCCCAATAAATATCCTTTATAACTCCATCATATCTCACTATTCAACTTAACCTATTTCCAACAGAAAATCAACTTCCACATACCTGAACATTGAATTCATTTAGCACATTCAATCACCGTTAACGATACCCGTATACAATCGATTTGGCATAAAGCCTCATATAGTATACCGGCATGGGATTTATTTTAGCACATAACCCATATATCCAAAATTATCAACATTCATCAAAAATTCTTACAGACTTTCAAATGTCAAACTTAATCGAAATAATTTCTTGAACATGATTAACAAAAATAGGGGTCATTTAGCAATAGCACATATGACTTCATATACCAAGCATTCCATAAACTAAATCTGTAACACATTTATAACATGAATTCATTTCTTAACAACATATCCACCATCTTAAATCAATGCCTTCGTTCCATACGAGGTCTTACATGAATCTTGTTTTACTCACTTAATGTCTACTGACCGATCTCGCACATATAGTGCTCAATTGAAGAACTCGCACTCTCAGTGCCTCTAATCATTTGCACATATAGTGCCCCTATTCATTTGTTGTTACACATTGAAATGACTTAACCAAGTCTATAAACATCATGTATGTACACTTTTAAACATATCCTTTTATTTAAATTTGAATTCGTATAGTAATGAACACTTAAAATTTGGAAATTTACCATAAATTAACCAGAGATAATTAGAAGTCATGCTTTATATGTACGGATTCCTTTTTGAGTTTAATTTCACTAGAAACAAACGGCATATGTATTGAAGCCCTGTACAGGGAGATATCTAAATCGTAATGCATGAAGGTCAGAGTAGTCAAACCCTGAACAGGGGAGACTTTAACTAAAAAACTGTACTAATTGGCTCGACCAAAAATTCTAGAAAAAAAATTGTAGATGGACAGATGAGTCTAGTTTCAGGAAAAATTTACGGAACTGGTTTTCGAGTTTTGGAACTCGAGATATGATTTTTAAGGTGACAGTGACGCAGTTAGCCAGCTTGTCTGGAAATTTTAAAATGGACTGTGCAAATAAATGAATTAAGTCTGTTAGCACCTCGTGTTCGACTCCGGCAACGGTCTCGGGTACGGGGTGTTACAATTTTATTGGTATCAGAGCTACGGTTTAGTCGATTCTAGGACAACCGTAATACGTTTGGGTCTAGCTATACATGACATTATGTGTTTATTTGATAGTGTGGTGATTTCTGACAGTTAAAAGTGTGTTTACTTATAGAAATGGATCCCGATCCCAACCGAGTAGTAGCTGATGATCTTGAGAGTGTAGCGCTTGCTTCCGCGCAAGGGACAGCGCCGGCGGACTCTCAACCTATTGCTAGTAATCAGAATGATGAAGCTAGACAAGCTTTTTATAGCGTGATGAATGATTGGTTCAACCAATACATTCGAACTAATACGGCTGTTCCACAACCTCCATTCCCGACTAATACAACCCCCGCACCTACAATACCTCCAGTAACTGACCAAATAAGGTCAAATAAGCCCCCAGTTGACAGAATCTGAAAACACGGGGCTACTGAATTTAAAGCTACGGACAGCGATGATGCTGAGCAAGCTGAATTTTGGTTGGACAACACTATTCGGGTACTCGATGAGCTATCTTGCACACCCGATGAGTTCCTAAAGTGTACTATCTCCTAGCTACGTGATTCTGCCTACTATTGGTGGAATACGTTGACTTCTGTTGTGCCCAGAAAGCAAGTAACTTGGGAGTTTTTCCAAACCAAGTTTCGAAAAAAGTATATCAGTCAAAGATTCATGGATCAAAAATGGAAGGAATTTCTTGAACTTAAACAAGGTTCCATGTCGGTTACTGATTATGAACAAAAGTTTGTAAGGCTTAGCCGGTACGCTCGAGAATGCATTTCTTCAGAAGTTGTGATGTGTAAACGTTTCGAGGATGGACTGAACGATGATATAAAGCTGTATGTTGGCATTTTAGAAATTCGAGAATTTGTGGTACTTGTCGAACGAGCTTGCAAAGCCGAAGAGCTCAGTAAGGAGAAAAGAAAAGCTGATATGGGAGCAAAGGATTTTCGTAAGAGATCTTCAGGAAAGCCCTTTCAACAGTCATCGAAGAAATTTAGAGATGACTTAGGCCGGTCTAGAGACACTTCAGGTTTTTCTAGACGAGATCGTGATCGACCCCCTGTGAGTACACGAGTCACTTCGGTCGCCAGTGTTGGAAATGATCTTCGAGACAGAACGGAGTGCCAGTATTGTGGTAAATGGCATTCGGGGAGTTGTAGATTCCAAGATCGCTCCTGTTACAAGTACAGATCAGTTGACCACTTTATTAAAGATTGCCCGAGATTGTCTGAACAGAATGTAAATCAAAGTGGGAAACCGGGTGCTGCCACTGCTCGAGGTAGACCATCTAGAAACACGGGAAATCCTAGTGGTGGTCAGAGAGGATCTAGAGACGCTACAACCAGATCTGAGGCTCGTGCTCCTGCTAGGGCTTATGCTATACGCGCACGCGAGGATGCTTCCTCGCCAGATGTTATTACCGGTACTTTTACTCTCTTTGATACTAATGTGATTGCTTTGATTGACCCTGGTTCTACTCATTCTTATATATGTGAAACCTTAGCATCCAGTAAGACTTTACTTGTTGAGTCTACTGAGTTTGTAATTCGAGTGTCGAATCCCTTGGGTCATTATGTGCTTGTCGACAAAGTGTGTAAGAAATGTCCCCTAGTAATCCGAGGTTCCTGTTTTTCGGCTGATTTGATACTTTTACCGTTTTATGAATTTGATGTTATCCTCGGTATGGATTGGTTGACCGTACATGATGCAATTGTAAATTGCAAAAGAAAAACCATTGATTTGAGGTGTGTAAATAACGAGATAATCCGAGTTGAGTCTACGGACTTGAATGGGTTGCCAGCTGTAATATCATCAATGTTGGCTCAGAAATATGTAAGAAAGGGGTGTGAAGCATACCTTGCGTATGTACTTGATGACAAAGAGTTAGAAAAGAAACTTGAATCTGTGCCGGTGGTTTGTGAATACCCAGATGTTTTTCCCGAAGAATTACCGGGTTTACCACTTGTTCGGGAGGTAGAGTTTGGTATTAAGCTTGTACCTGGGACTACACCAATTTCGATAGCTCTGTATCGTATGGCACCAACCGAGTTAAAAGAGTTGAAAGCTCAGTTGTAAGAGTTGACGGATAGAGGTTTCGCTCGACCAAGTTTCTCACCTTGGGGTGCACCAGTATTGTTTGTGAAAAAGAAGGACGGAACCATGAGGTTGTGCATCGACTATCGTCAGCTGAATAAAGTGACAATAAAGAATAAATATCCGTTACCGCGTATTGATGATTTGTTTGATCAACTAAAGGGAGCCTCGGTGTTTTCAAAGATAGATTTGAGATCGAGTTATTATCAGTTGCGAATTCGAGATTCGGATATACCCAAAACTACTTTCAGAACGAGATACGGTCACTATGAGTTCTTAGTGATGCCATTTGGACTCACTAATGCCCCTGCGGTATTTATGGATTTGATGAATCGGGTCTTCAGACAGTATTTGGACCGGTTTGTAGTTGTGTTTATTGATGACATCTTAGTCTATTCAAGAGATGAGACCGAACATGCTGAGCACCTGAGATTAGTGTTGCAGATTTTAAGGGATAAACAGTTATATGCTAAGTTCAGTAAGTGCGAGTTCTGGTTAAGAGAGGTTAGCTTCTTGGGTCATGTGGTATCTGCATCGGGCATTCGAGTTGATCCGAGCAGAATTTTAGCCATACTTAACTGGAAGCCTCCGAGAAATATTACTGAGGTTCGGAGCTTTTTGGGACTAGCCGGTTACTACAGACGGTTTGTAAAGGGTTTCTCGATGATAGCCACACCAATGACGAAGCTACTTCAGAAAGATGTTAAGTTCGAATGGTCAGAAAAATGTCAGAAAAGTTTCGATCAACTAAAAACTTACTTGACTGAAGCTCCAGTGCTAGTGCAGCCCGAATCAGGCAAAGAGTTTGTCATTTATAGTGATGCATCCCTACTTGGGTTGGGCTGCGTATTGATGCAAGAGGGTCGAGTTGTAGCTTATGCGTCGAGACAATTGAAGCCACATGAGAAAAATTATCCAACCCATGATCTCGAATTAGCTGCCATCGTATTCGCTTTGAAAATATGGCGACATTACTTATTTGGTGAGAAGTGCCATGTATATTCGGATCACAAAAGTCTCAAATATTTGATGACTCAAAGAGACTTGAATCTGCGACAAAGGCGTTGGCTTGAGTTGTTGAAATATTATGAGCTTGTCATTGATTATCACCCGGGAAAGGCTAATGTGTTTGCGGATGCCTTAAGTCGTAAATCACTGTTTGCTTTACGAGCAATGAATGTACACTTGTCTGTTCTATCCGACAATGTGTTAGTAGCTGAATTAAAGGCCAAACCATTGTTGATTCATCAAATTCGTGAAGCTCAGAAAGTCGATGATGAATTGGTTGCAAAACAGGCTGAATGTGTTCCGGATAGGGAATCAGAGTTTCAAATTGATGACGACGATTGTTTGAGATTCAGAAGTTCGTTTGTGTGTTCCAAGAAATTCAGAACTTATTTCGATGATTCTGAACGAAGCTCATTGTAGCCGAATGTCAATTCACCCGGGGAGTACGAAAATGTACAACGATCTGAGACGTCAGTTTTGGTGGCATGGTATGAAACGAGACATTTCCGATTTTGTTTCGAGGTGTTTAATATGTCAACAAGTGAAAGCGGAACATCAAGTGCCTACAGGTTTACTTCAGCCGATCATATACCTGAATGGAAATGGGATCGAGTCACGATGGATTTTGTATCTGGGTTGCCATTGTCGGCAAGTAAGAAAGATGCGATTTGGGTTGTTGTTGATAGACTGACTAAGTCGGCTCATTTTATTCCCGTACGTACGGATTATTCATTAGATAAACTAGCTGAATTGTATGTTTCTCAGATTGTAAGATGACACGGGGTACCTATTTCTATTGTGTCGGATAGAGATCCGAGATTCACCTCGCGATTTTGGAAGAAACTGCAAGAAGCTTTGGGTACCAAGTTGCATTTTAGCACCGCTTTTCATCCACAAACTGATGGTCAATCCGAGCGGATAATTCAGATACTTGAGGATATGTTGAGATGTTGCATCCTCGAGTTTAGTGGTTCATGGGAGCGGTATTTACCTTTGATTGAATTCGCTTACAACAATAGTTTTCAGTCAAGTATTAAGATGGCACCTTACGAGGCTTTGTACGGTCGCAAATGCCGTACACCATTGTTTTGGACCGAGCTCGGTGAAAGTAAAATTTTCGGAGTTGATTTGATTAAAGATGCCAAGCAGAAAGTAAAAATAATTCGTGAAAGTCTAAAGGCAGCATCAGATCGTCAGAAGTCGTACGCAGATTTAAAACAAAGAGATATTGAGTATCAGGTGGGAGACAAAGTATTTCTTAAAGTTTCACCTTGGAAAAAGATACTCAGATTTGGCTGTAAGGGCAAACTGAGTCCGAGGTTCATAGGGCCGTATGAAATATCCGAACGATTTGGTCCGGTGGCATATAAATTGATTTTACCCCCTGATCTCGAAAAGATTCACAACGTTTTTCATGTCTCAATGCTTCGACGTTACAAATCTGATCCTTCGCACATAATAAGTCCCTCCGAGGTTGAAATTCAAGCCGATATGAGTTATGAAGAAGAACCGATTCGTATCCTAGCTCGTGAAGTGAAGGAGTTACGAAACAAAAAGGTTCCTTTAGTAAAAGTGTTATGGCTCAAACACGGGATGGAAGAAGCTACTTAGGAAACCGAGAACTCTATGAAAGAACGATACCCAAACCTATTTACCGGTAAGATTTTCGGGGACGAAAATTTTTTTAAGTGGGGGAGAGTTGTGACAGCCCTAAATTGACCCTAGTCAGAAAATGGTTTCGGGACCGCTAAACCGAGTCACTGAAGTATTTGAGTATAATATATATTGTCTAAAATATGTGAATATGAGTGTGTGTGTGACACCCCTAAAGTGACCCTAGTCGGAAAGTGGTTTCGGGACCACAAAACCGAGTCTTATAAATAATTAAAGGTTATATTCTGTGTTTATGATGTGAGTAAATGCTTGTGCGATAGTTCCATACTTCAATTTGGTCAGTGTATGTGAAAATTATTAGTAGGGACTTATGTGAGACAATTTAGAAATATGCTAGGCAAGTGCTAAAGTGGCCTGTTAGTATATGTGGGAAAGTGCTTGTCCTTGCATGTCAAATTAGCCAAACTATAGGTAGTGGCCGACCATGCTACAAATTGTATAATCAAGTGTGAATTTTATATTAACTTTAATTAACTAGGTGCCATATTAGTATGGAGGATGTAATAAAATAAAGAATTGATAACTAAAGGAAGGGATGGGTGAAAGAAAAAAAAAGAGATCATCATACATGTTTCTTCCTAGCCGAATCTAAAGAAAAAAAAAGGGAACAAGAGCATTTGGTGATGAAAACAAGTTGTGTTCTTTGGTTCTTCTTGGCCGAATTGAAAGGAGGAAGAAGGGAGTGAAGCCATCGGTCATCTTAGGTCAATATTAAGGTAAGGTGTTCATATTAGTTCTTGAAATTTTAGTTGATCTTGAGTGAGATATCAAGTTATTTTTTTGTAACCCATGATGAAATTTTGATTTTTGGATTGAGTAAGGTTTTCGACTATGGTAGCTAATAATGGTGAGTTTTGTTGTTTCATGTTAAAGTTAGGTGAATGATGATAGATGAGTGTTTGAACCATAAAAAGAATTCGGCTACCTTGTTATGAACTAGGGCCGATTGTGAGTTGGTTGTGGTTGAATATTACATGCTTGGTAGAATGGTGGATGAAAGTGCCGAATGTGGTCTTTGGTTTGGCATGAGGTGATAAATAAAGGTTTAAAGGTAGCCTAAGTTAATTGATACTCACTAATGATTTCGAATGGAAGCTTTGTTAAGTGTGAAATGAGTGGCCGAGAGAGAGAACTATAGACTATTGCCGAATGTATGTTGGGTTGATAGAGTCTCCAAATTGATTTTATGTGAGTATGCATGACCGAATATAATCGGCCACATGAGTAAAGAAATGGGTTATTTGATATGTGGTAAAAGTTAAGTGTTAAACGAAATGGAAATGATATCATATTGGAATATGTATACTCGACCACATGACTGAACACATAGATTGGTGCTGCATGTATTCGGTTATAAGTAAGCATATTGGTGGCTTAATCTTGGCTTAGACAATCGGCTAAAATAGAGTGTGGGTTAATATGTTGAGTTGATTCATGATTTCATATGTATGTGACTTTAATGTCTAATGTATATATATATGGGTTAAGTACCTTGATTTTCTCTTTTCGATGTTCAAATGATTAAATCAATTTATTTGTTAAATTAAGCTCAAGAGCAAAGGGGAACCAAATCCGATAAAGGGAAGGAAAAAGTGATCAAATAGCCGCCGAAATCGTTCGACCACATCCGAGGTAAGTTTTAAGTGATCAAACGTTGAGTAAATTCAATCAAAATAGGACATAATGAGTTGAGTTAATAAGATATGATGTGGCCATGATATGTCTTAAACTCAAAAGGTAAGTTCATATGTGTTTGGACTTGGAAAGTTAAGAGCAAATTGTAATAATTTGCTTTGGACAGCAGCAGTAACGTGATTTTAGAAAATCACTATAAATTGTTGGTGTGGAATTATAGGCTGAATAAAATATGTAATCAAGGCTTAATTAGTCTAGTTTCTTATAAAAGAGACCTTGTGAGCAAACAAATTTCCTATAAAGAGATATTTAAAGTTGTGTGAGATGGTGTCAGAATGACTCCGAAATCCCCTGTTCTGTTTTTAGAAAATCATTATAAATTGTACAAAAATGGTTATAAGATAAAATTTATATGCTTAGACTCCTTAATGAGTCTAGTTTCAAATGAAATCAAATACAACACATTTTGAATTCTGTAAAATGAGAAATTTGATTCATAGTGAAGAGTGGTCAGATTAGTCAAATAGTGAAACAGGGGAAACTTTAAGAAAAATCTGGTATTGATTGGCCAAACCTAAAATTCTGAAAATTTTATGGATGGAAGATATATGAGTCTATATTCAGGGAAAATTAACGGCAAGTGATTTGGAGTTTTGTAGCTCCAGTTATAAATAATTTAGTGACTACTGCTCAGGAAAACAGCTCGTAGTGAATATGTGATTTTGTTGTAAACATGGATAAAACTTGTTTTAGTTACTCATAAGCTATTGATTAAACCCATACGTGAATTCTAAATCGTGATATTGTAAAACGATACATGAGTGTTAGATGGATCTTTGATATTAAAATTTGTGAAATTGTAAGTTTATGAGTATTCGAATATGAAATGATAGTATGGCGTGAAATTGAATTATTCATTGGGAAATGATTAATGTAGATTCGGCCAAGACAAAGTGTATACATGATAGTATATGTGATATGTGAAGTATATTTGGATAATTGTGATGTGAATGTATATATATGTGATAAGGCCTAATGGCCGATGTGATGAATGTGAAAGTGTGTATATATGTGATAAGGCCGAATGGCCAATGTGATGAATGTGAAAGTGTATATATGTGATAAGGCCGAATGGCCAATGTGATGAATGTGAAAGTGTATATATATGTGATAAGGCCTAATGGCCGATGTGATGAATGTGAAAGTGTATATATGTGATAAGGCTGAATGGCCAATGTGATGAATGTGAAAGTGTATATATGTGATAAGGCCTAATGGCCGATGTGATGAATGTGAAAGTGTATATATGTGATAAGGCCTAATAGCCGATGTGATGAATGTGAAAGTGTATATATGTGATAAGGCCTAATAGCCGATGTGATGAATGTGAAAGTGTATATATGTGATGAGGCCTAATGGCCGATGTGATGAATGTGAAAGTGTATATATGTGACAGGGCCGAGTGGCCAACGTGATGGATGTGAAAGTGTATAAATGTGATAAGTCCCGAAGGGCAATTGTGTCAGTACTATATCCGGGTTAAAACCCCGTAGGCTTTATGCGAGAGTATTATCCTGATTAATGTCCGTAGGCTTCATGCTCGTACTATATCCGAGCTTTAAAGACCCGACGGCTAAATGCTAAGATTCAAGTAAGACTTTGATATTGAGTATCTGCATTAAGTTACCATCAAATAAGTATTATGTATTCAAGATGTTCAGGTACGTATTACTTACTCATCGGTAGAGTGATTTCGAGGTGAATTATCAGTATCAAAGAGGTAGGTAAATGTGATTAATATTATAACTCCAAATGTGAGAATGTGCTTTGGAAATATTTGACCATCTAGGTCATTATTATTCGAAAGTATATATGTGGCAGCCAAGTGTTGCGTTTAATGATATTATAGATCGAGATGAAGCTCTAGATTAACTTCATCGAACAGTTGAAATGAATGACCAATAATAGTGATTGAGAACACTTTGTCTTGCTTAAAACTTACTAAGCATTAAATGCTTACTCCGTTCTTTGAATCTCTGTTTTATAGATTTTGGTTCGTCAGCTATCGGACCCGGGATTATTGAAGTCGAAGTCGCCCACACTATCAAAGCCCTTTTGGTACACTTTTGGTTGAACTCTGAAAATGGCATGTATAGGACTACCCTTTTTGTAGTGGGTCATGGACCCTTTGGATTTGTATAATTTTGGATAGCCATGCGAAAATGGCTTATATATGTTTGAGCATAATGTTATATAATCATTTGGTATGGATATGGTTATTGAGAGGTGTGGATATGCTTAACAAGGATTGGCCATGGGAATGGTTAATCACTATCATAATTTGTGCTATTTATGCTAAAAGGGCTAGTTGAATCATGGAAACTATGAAATAGGTAAAGTCTACCTTAAAGGCAGATGCTGACAGCAGCAGTGATGTAGATTTGGAAAATCACTAAAAATAGTAGGAATGGAATTAAATAGTGAATAAATTATTTAAATGAACCTTGATGAATCCAATTTCATATGGATGAAACGAAACGGTCATATGAGTGGTATGTTAAGAGATAATTAGGTTTTCGTGAGACAGGGCCAGAACGGTTTCTGGATTCCCTGTTCTGACTTTGGAAATTCATTATAAATTAACCAGAGATAATTAGGAGTCATTCCATATATTTATAGATTCCTCTCTGAGTCTAGTTTCTATAGAAACAAACGGTATCAGTATTTAAGCCCTGTATAGGGAGATATCTGAATTTTAATGCATGAAGGTCAGTGTAGTCGCCCCCTGTAATAGGGGAGACTTTAACTAATAAAATGTACTAATTGGCCCGACCAAAAATTCTAGAAAAAAATATGTAGATGGAAATAGGAGTCTAGCTTCAGGGAAAAATCACGAAACTGATTTTCGAGTTGTGAAACTCAAGATATGATTTTTAAGGTGACAGTGACACAGTTAGCCAGCTGTCTGGAAAAATTTAAAATGGACTGCGATAGTAAGCGAATTTAGTCTGTGAACCCCTCGTGTCCGACTCCGGCAACGGTCTCGGGTACGGGGTGTTATAGTGTGAAAGTTTTAAGCTTCGATTTAGTTAATTGCATGTGAATTTAGTTAATAGGACTTATGTGTGACACTTTTGAAATGTGATAGGTTAATCTATAAGGATCTATTAGTGCATGTAATCAAAAGGGTGGACTTGCATGTCAATTTCCCCACTTTGATAGTAGTGGCCGGCCATGACAATGAGGATAGACAAAATATGATGGGTAAAACATATTATAAACATTTTGTGATAACATGTTGTGTTAAGAACAATAAAATATGAGGGGAGTGGGAGGAGAAACCAAAGTTGTTTCATCCTTGCTCCCCCATTTTGCCGTATCTAGAAGAAAAAAAAAAGCTTCATCCTTTTTTATTCTTCTTGGCCGAATTGGATAAAGGAAGAAGAAAGGAGTTCTCTTGTTTCATGTTCGGCTGGGATGAGGATTAGGAAGAGGTAAGTACCTTGAAATTCTTGGAAAATTATGTATAAAGAAGGTGGTTAGTTCAAGTTCTAATCATTCCATGGATTAAATTTTGATTGATTGGAGGTTTGATATTTGGCCAAGTAGTTTGAAGCTCTTAGTACATATATTTTTTCTTCTTTCTTGAAGGTTGAAATTGGGTTGTTCTTAAGGGGTGCTGAATGTGGTCATTGAAGGGCCTTGAGGAACAATATGTGTGGCTTGGGTTATAACATTCGGCCATGGTAGTAAATGGAAGAGATAAATGGTAGTTAGGTGAAGTAGAGTCTAGCAAATGAGCACATATGTGCATTAGTTACTAAATGGAGAAAAATTGGCTAACAAGTGTGTACTAAGGCCAAATATGATTTTGAATATTATTGAGTAATTTATGTGTTTTGAATTGAAGGAATGGAGAGGATGCTTTAGTTATGTTATGAACAATTATATGCTAAATTAAGGTTTGCTAAGCTAGCAATTAAGGTGAAGTGCAAATGTTAGTATTTGATTACTAGTGTATATATGTGTATTAGCCGAGTTTTGAACTTGAAACAAAATGGTATTTAGTCAATACAAGTAACCATATTTGTAGAATGTGTTAAGTATATAATCGGCCTCAACATAGACATGCATATTCGGCCACATGAATGAATACATAGATTGATGTTGTACGTTCGGCTATAGGTAAGCATATTGATGGCTTTATCTTGACTTAGAAAATCGGCTAAAGGAGAATATTGGCTAATATGTTGAATTTGATTCATGATTTCATACATATATGACTCTAATACCTAATATATATGGGCTAAGTACCTTAAATTTCTCTTTGATGTTTAAAATGATTAAATCAATTTATTTGTTAAATTAAGCTCAAGAGCAAAGGGGAACTAAATCCGATAAAGGAAAGGAAAAGGTGATCGAATAGCCGTTGAAATCGTTCGATAACATCCGAGGTAAGTTTTTGAGTAATGGAACTTAGATTATGATTCGATTAGATCATGTTATATAGCGAATCAAAACCATGCTCTTTGTATGTGGTTATTGAGCCGAAAATGGTAATGGTAGATAAGTGCCTTGTGTCTGAGTTCTAGTAATGAAAACGAAATAAAGATGTGTTATGATTTGTGGACATATGTGCATGATTATTCGGATGATAACCGGACTAAGATCCGAAGGCATTCGTGCGAGTTGCTATATCCGGGCTATGTCCCGAAGGCATTTATGCTAGTGATTATATCCGGGCTAAGACCCGAAGGCATTTGTGCGAGTTGTTATATCCGGCTAAATCCCGAAGATACTTGGGTTTGGAAGTGAGCGATCTTGCTGTGATAATTTCAATTAATACGCTCATAAAATCCAAACGATAAGGTATGTTTCGTATATGCATCGGAAAAGTCGATTCGTTTTAAATAGTATTCGTTCAATTGATTAACGAACTTTCAGCCTTTAGTTAGGTTTGATACCTTGTGTATGAATATGTTGATTGAAGCGTGACGTAAGTATGATTATGAGAATGTGCATATATGAAGTTATTCATTTAGCCATATGAATGTTATACTTTAGTCAAAACTAATTTCATTACTCAAACTTACTAAGCATTAAATGCTTATTCCGTTCCTTTGATTCTCTGTTCTATAGATTTTGGTTCGTCAGCTATCGGACTCGGGAGTGTCAAAGTCGAAGTCGCCCACACTATCAAAGCCCTTTTGGTACTCTTTTATTTGAACTCTGAAAATGGCATGTATAGGACTACCCTTTTGTTGTTGGTCATGTACCTTTCGGTAATGTATATATTTGGATAGCCATGCGAAAATGGCTTATATATTTTTTGAGCATAGCGTTATAATCATTTTGTATGTTGTTCATGGAGTGTTATGGAAATGTTGGTAACGATTAGCCATTGGAATGGTTAATCACGATCATTTTGGTGCTATGTATGACAAAATTTTAGTTGATCCATGGAAAACCATGAAATAGGTAAGTTTACCTTAAAAATAGATGCTGACAGCAGCAGTGATGTGGATTTGAAAAATCACTAAAAATAGTAGGAATGAAATTAAATAGTGAATAAATTATGTAATCTAACCTTGATGAATCTATTTTCATATGAAAGTAACGAAACGATCATATGAGACATATTTTATGAGATGTTTAAGTTTTCATGAAACAGGGCCAGAACGGTTACTGGATCCCCTATTCTGACTTTGGAAATTTACCATAAATTAAACAGAGATAATTAGAAGTCATTCTTTATATGTACGGATTCTTTTTTGAGTCTAGTTTCATTAGAAACAAACGACATATGTATTGAAGCCCTGTACAGGGAGATATCTAAATCGTAATGCATGAAGGTCAGAGTAGTCAAACCCTGAACAGGGGAGACTTTAACTAATAAACTGTACTAATTGGCTTGACCAAAAATTCTAGAAAAAATTTTGTAGATGGACATATGAGTCTAGTTTCAGGAAAAATTTACATAACTGGTTTTCGAGTTTTGGAACTCGAGATATGATTTTTAAGGTGACAGTGACGCAGTTAGCCAGCTTGTCTGGAAATTTTAAAATGGACTGTGCAAATAAATGAATTAAGTCTGTTAGCACCTCGTGTTCGACTCCGGCAACAGTCTCGGGTACGGGGTGTTACAATACCCCTAGGATATTTAACAGATCTATCGGCTAATTGAATACTCATCCTAGAAGGTTTAGGTTCCCCAAGACCAAGTTGTTTGAACATTTTATATGGCATCAAATTAATGCTAGCGCCTAAATCAACTAGTGCTTTTTCAACATTCAGACTACCAATTAAGCAAGGGATAGTAAAACTTCCTGGATCTTTTAGTTTGGTTTGCAGTTTATTTTGGAGTATGGATGACCACTCGTTGAGTTCTATTGTAGATAAGTCCTCGAACTTCATTTTATTGTTAGAAGCTCCTTCAAAAATTTTGCGTAGGTAGGCATCTGTGAGATGGCTTCAACAAAAAGTAAGTTGATATGTAATTGCTTAAAAAGTTTAAGAAACTTACCAAATTTTACATCAATGCGATATTTTTTAATTCTGTTGGATATGGAACTGGTGATTTATATTCCTCCCGCACTGGTTTGTCACTATTTTCGGGTTTTTCTTCCCTCCTTTCGCTTTCCACGGCTTTTTGTACTAACTTCTTTTCAGATTCCTTTAACACTTTCCCACTCCTTAGTGAAACTGCTTTGACATGCTCTCTTGATTTGGTGTTACTAAGTAAATTTCCTAGTGGTCTTTCCGAGAACAGTTTGGATAGCTGGCTTATCTGAGTTTCGAGCCCTTGGATCGATGCTTGTTGATTCTTAAGTGCTGTCTCAGTGTTCTGAAAACAAGTTTCCGACATTGAAATAAACTTTGAGAGCATCTCTTCATGGTTTGGCTTCTTTTCCTGTTGGTAGGGTGGTTGTTGGTAGCCCGGAGGATGTTGTGGTCTTTAATTTCCTTGACTGTCCCACGAAAAATTGGGATGGTTCCTCCAACCTGCATTATAAGTGTTACTATATGGATTGTTTTGAGGTCGAGGATTATTACCCATGTAATTTAATTGCTCGTTATCCATGTTGTGGCCATAAGGTTGGTATTCCGAATGGTTTGTTCCACCTCCACTTGCTTCGCACTACATTACTAGGTGCACCTGTGAAGAACTAAAAAAACCATCAATCTTTTTATTTAAGTGTTCTACCCGATTAGAGAGCATGGTGACTGAATCGACGTTATAAACGCCGACTATTTTCGTTGGCTTAGTCCTAGTGACTTGCCACAGATAGTTATTTAGTGACATTTCTTCAATAAATTGATAAGCCTCTTCAGGTGTTTTGCTGTTGATGGTTCCTCCAGCAGCTGTGTCAATCATCTGTCTTGTCGAGGGATTCACACCATTGTAGAACGTTTGAACTTGCAGCCATAGAGGTAACCCATGGTGAGGGCACCTTCGCAATAGATCCTTGTATCTCTCCCATGCATCGTAAAGTGTTTCTAAGTCCATCTGCACAAAAGAAGAGATATCATTACGTAACTTAGCCGTTTTAGCCGGCGGAAAATATTTTAGTAAAAATTTTTGGGTCATTTGTTCCCAAGTAGTGATAGACCCTCGTGGTAACGAGTTCAACCACTGTTTAGCTTTGTTTCTCAGTGGAAAAGGGAATAACCGAAGGTGAATGGCATCATCAAAAATGCCGTTAATTTTGAAAGTGTCACAAAATTCCAAAAAATTCGCCAAGTGAGTGTTGGGATCTTCATCCTGCAAACCATCAAACTGAACAAACTGCTGTATCATCTGAATTGTGTTAGGTTTCAGTTTGAAATTATTGACAGCAATAGCAGGTCTAACTATACTTGACTCAGTTCCTGTTAAATAAGGTTTAGCATAGTCATACATAGTACGTGGAGCAGGATTTTGATTAGCCGCAATTGCAGGAGGTAGTTGATTGCCTTGCTTTTCAGTCATCTCTTCGGTTGGGGGTTGAGTATCGTCTTCTTGCTCTTTCTCCGTGTATCTTAAGCTTCGCCTTATTTCTCTTTGGTTTCTACGAACTGTACAATCGATTTCTTAGTCAAAAAGTAATGGTCCCGATGGGTTTATTCTAGTCATAAACTATAAAAACCTGCCAAGAGAAAGAAAGGGTGGGTTAATAAATAATAATAATTAAATTAAATTGCAAGTGGCTAAATTAATAAAAATTGAGCGTTCCTAATATTTCAGTTCCCTAGCAACGGCGCCAAAAACTTGATCGCGTTATTTCGTGATAGGTTTTAAATATTTATAATTAATCGTTCTTGAAACTAACTATTATCGCGATGTAGGCAAGTGTACCTATCGAACAGTAGTATAGTTTTGGCAAGACCGGATTGCAAAACCCAAAGGAACCAAAAGTACTAGTAATGACTATCTTTTTATTATCTACCCTAAAAATAAAGAGGTTTTGTTCTAATTAACTAATTATCTAAACTAAGAACGCACAAAGAAAAGAATTGGGGAATTGCTTTTGGGGAAAATCGATTGACTTAACACAATACCTAAGGAAAAATCCACCTAGACTTTACTTGTTATTCTGGCTCCGAATCGGACGATTTATTCATTCAACTTGTTCCATAGAGATCCCTAAGTTATGTTATTATCTCTATTCAAGACTAATAGCATCTAACCCCTAGATTGAATAACTGAGACTTTTCTCTAATTACCACTCTAGGGTTGTATTAACTCGATCTATGGATCCCCTTATTAGGTTTCACCCTAATCCGGCAAAATCTTGTCACCCTATTTCTAGGTGCGCAATCAACTCCACTTAATTATGATAAATATACTCTTAGACAGGGTCTATTCCTCCTCTGAATAAGAGCGTGTCTTGAATCAGTATCCTAAGATATCAAAACAAGAATTAAGAACACATAATTAAGAACAAGTTAAATATTTATCATACGATTTAGAAAATAATAACATGATTTGTCTTAGGTTTCATTCCCCATAGGTATTTACGGGATTTAGTTCATGACTAAATAAGAAAACATCTCAGAAGAATAAATAATACAAAACATAAAGAAAACCCAAAACTCCTGAAGGGAAATTGAGGAGAGATCTTCAGTCTTGATGATGAATCCGGCTTCTAAGATGGATCAATCGACTTCCTTGGAGTAATTCCTTACCCCCTATTCTCTATCCCCTATTCTCTATCTCCCTTTTCTTCCTCCTCTAGGGTGTATTTATAGGTTTTGGAATGCCTAGAGGCCCTCAAATTAGCCCTTTCTGAATTGGACTCAACTTGGGCTCGGCAAGGACACGCCCGTGGCACACGCCCGTGTTCGATTACTTCAGGCCGTGTTCGAGCCTGCCAAATTGACACGACCGTGTGGTCTGCCGATGTGAATCGTGCTTTGATTCTACAAAGTTAGCACGACCGTGTGGGCTGCCCGTGTGAGGAAGTCTAGGCCGTGTTGAGTTTGTACTTTGGCCCATTTTCTTTGTTTTTGGCTCGTTTCTCATTCCTTTCGCTCTCCTGTGCTCTCCTAAGTATAAAACATGAAATTAAAGCATTAGGAGCATTAAATTCACCAATTCTAATCAGGAATCATCCATAAAATGCATTAAACATGGGGTAAAAATATGTATAATTTACGGTTTATCAATGCCATGTCCTAGACAGGTCTCACACTGACTTTCATATATCGAGGCCAATGCCGTGTCCCAGACAGGTCTTACACTGGCTCTCATCTGTCGGTGTCGATGCCATGTCCCAGCAAGTCTTACATTGAAACACAAAAAACTGACGTCATGTCCCAAACAGGTCTTACAGTAGCTGATATATCTCGAGGTCGATGCATGTCCCAGACATGTCTTACACTAGCTCTCGTCTCAATGTTGATGCATTTCCTAGACATGTCTTACACGGGCTTTATATCTCAAGGACGATGCATGTCCCAGACATGTCTTATACTGGCTCTCATAATGTAGCCGATGCATGTCCCAGACATGTCTTACACTAGCACACATATCACCCAATGTCATGGCACGAATATCCCAATCTATTCCTAAGGTTCAAGCGGGAGTTATTTCTACGTAAATTCTCATCATTTACATTCACAATCAATAGTTCAGACCATACTAATTGTACAATACATGGTAACATTATATTTGCATTATTTATGTGCAACTTACTTGTTTCAATGGAATGTCATATTCCATCAAACTTCTAACGTATTTTATATCACATGAGTGTTATTAACTTTTGGCATCACTTTCTCATACATAACTCCATCAACATATAATTCAATACAATTATAGAAAAATAGATTTCAAGTATAATAACAATTATATGGATAACATGCTTATTTAGTCACACAGACTTACCTCGAATGCAATTTCGACTAATTACTCCATTTTAGTCCATAACCTCGTACTTTCTGATTTAAGCCCAAATCTCAATTTTCTTGATCTAACATGATGAAATTCACTCATTTAATCATTACATTAATTAAAACATTCTATAATTCACAATTCGGCAAAATGACAGTTTTCCCTTTAGAATTTACAAAAATTACGATTTTTCCCTTAGGCTTGTAAATCAATTTTATCGAATTTCCCCATTTAACAAGCCTAGCCTAATTCTTTTTATGACTATAGCAACTCAAAATTTCAATTATTTCACACATTTACAACTTATTTTACAACTTTACAAAATAGCCATTTTTAGGTGTTTTCATGCAAACTTCTTTAACAAAAGTTGTTTATACACAACCATGGTTCATTTTCTTCCATAACAATTCAGTAAACATCACAAATCATTTCATGGCAAATCCCTAGACTATCAACCATTTCACAAAATAGTCCCGCAGTTAGCTAGTTCATGCTATAAGGGTTCCAAAGGTACAAAAATTATCAAAAATAGGCATCTAAATCACTTACTTGCAAGAAGATAGCTTGGCTAAAATTTAAAAGCTTCAAAACCCTTACTTTTGCTGAAAATTTCGACGAAGAAGAAGATGAGAATGTAACACCCTTGACCCGTATCCGTCGCCGAAACAGGGTTGTAAGGCATTACTGAATTAAAACACAATCTCAAATGAAGACATGCATATATATGCATAATTAATCACAAACATAAGTCTCAAAGGTTAATTAAAACTTTCTCATAAATTAATACTACTTTTAAATTAGAACATTTCACCTCATGTATATGTGAATAATCATATTACCCACATGAAACAACAATATTAAATATAATCTATATATTGCATTATACCCATTCACTACTTACACTTATTTACCAAGTTCCTATAACCATATGTATACAGGTAATAAGCACTCATAATCATAAAAAAAAAACTTTACATACATACACAGTATGCGAAAACTAAAAATAACATAGCAAGTCTAATTATCATGTACGCATGTCTCAACCTAATTCATAAATAAACTTCAAAATTTGTAATAATTCAATGTCTTTAATAATGGAATATATGACCGAATGTGTATACTATTAAAGCAAGTCAAATGTATATTATGATTACTCCCTTGATGTAGACTTAATATAAAACAAAACATTTATATTTAACTTATTCATCATAAATGCATGCAAGATGCGCATTTGCCCAAAAGCCAAGGCTGTACCAAACATTTAAACATCAATTTTTTATAACAATTAATCAACTAGGTTAATCATGAATTACATACATTATTTGCCGCCTATTAATCAAACTAACCAAGCTAGAACATAACCACCCATCATTGAAACAATGTTGTATTTAATGTTCACCATCACACATTAATAAACATTCTAGACGCACGTTGAGCTAATGCACTTCCATGGCCGAATCCTGCTGTTTAAATAGTCACTTACACATCCAAATTTCCAACATCAATTACTAATAGACAAGGTCATTAAGCATTTGACTAAGAATTTACACAACCTAGTTTAAAATAATACGCAAGCCATTATCAAAACATATGGTGCTCATCACATATATTATGCATTTAAGGCACACAACTAAGTAATCGAGATTAATATAAGTTTTACCTATCATAACCGAACACTAATATGTTAATTTAGGGATTTTCGCATGGCTTATATACACAACCAAAATAAATCCAACCTTTCAAAAACATAAACCAACTTATACATGTCATAATTCAAGTTTGACTTATAAAGGTACCAAAATAGCTGATAGTGTGATGAATTTGGCTGACGGCCCCTGAGCTTGTAGCTTCACTCCAAATCTATAAAATAAAGACAAATATACACACAGTAAGCTACTAAAGCTTAGTAAGTCATAAGCAATTAAACTAGCTGATAATATAATTAATTTAATTTAACCAAATTTCAATATCATTAACAAGCCTACTCTCAACTTATATCTTCAATAATAATATACCAACCACATATATTTATTACCTTAGCCGGATATTCACAAGTTAAGTAATAAAACCACTGCTCAATTTCAAAAGCCAAAATGTCATAATTAATCAACCACTGCACAATTATATAAGTCCAAGAACCTTAATCCAATATTATGTACATATAACTCTTATAAGACCAATTATTTATGATCACTTATATATGCATAACCAAAAATTAATTCCATAATATACTTACCATTTGTAGAAAGCCGAATACACTTATTTAATTCATGTATATATTTAACCTTACATCACATATAATTTATCAACTATCAAGTCACATACACACCTTATTATTGATAGCTAACAAGCTAAATCATACCTTGCCTTTTAGCCCATTTTACACATTCAATCACGATTTACCTTTGCTCGATGAGCCATTCGGAATTGGATAGGACACTTGGATAATCACATAAATCGTACAATGCCAATGTCCCAGACGTGGTCTTACATGTAGCCACAAATCGATGCCACTGTCCCAGATAGGGTCTTACTCGTAAACACATATCGGAACCACACATCAATGCTGTGGTCTTACTCGCACACATATATCGGAATCCTATGTCATGACATATGTATTCTATCTATTCCTAAGGTTTATACGAGGCTTTCGGACGTCGTAACTCGGTCGAATCGAACCCGGAAGTGTAGCAGCCAAATTTAATCATGGTCGGTCATAGCATATTTAAATTCTAATATTTCATAACAACATATAAATATAACATTTAATTTAAATTAAATTTCCAAATAAACACGTCTATTTGCTTATAAACTTACCTCGGACGGTACAAAACAGAATCGGGCGGCTAGTCGACAACTTTCGTTTTTCCCCGATCCAAATCTGATTTCTTTAGTTCTTGATCTAAAAATATTCAAATTAAGCTCATTCAAACATATTTTCATTCAATTTAGTCCAAAAACACATAAATAGGCAAATTACCATTTTACCCCTAACGTTTATAATTTTTACAATTTAGTCCCTATTGCACAGAACACAAAATACACAAATTTTCCAATTACCCATGTTTAGCCGAATCTTACGCATTACCATACAAGTCCATATATTTCATTAATTTCATATTTTAGTCCCTCAAATTATTATTTTTGCAATTAAGTCCTAATTACTCAAAATTATCAAAAATTCCAATACAAAATATGTTAAGCTAAAACATGTCTTTCATTTCTCATCATCAAACCAAAAAAATTACAAGCTATCAACAATGGAACAACTCAAAATATTCATCAAAATAAAAAATTTAAGCATGGGTTTTGTAGTACTCGAAGCAACGATCTTAAAAACGTAAAAATTATCAAAAGCCGAGCTAAACACTTACCTTAATCTAGCTTGAACAAGGCCGAACCCTACTTTGTTTTCCTTTCTTTTTCTTTGTTTTAGTTTCGGTGCAAGGATGAAGAAAATAACATGGATATGGCTTTTTATTTTATAATATAATAACATACATTGACTTATTATTATTTTACCTTTTTTTTTCTTTTTAACCTTAGTTAATATATTATAAAATCATCCACTACCGTCCAACATTATATATTCAATGGGCTAATTTCACCATAAATACCCCTACTTAGAAAGCCATTAACAAATAAGCCCTTTACAAAATAAACTACCCACTTTTCAATTTACGCAATTAAGTCTTTTTATTTAATTGGACACCTAAACGACAAAATTAAATCACGAAAATTTCACAGATATAAATTTACACAAAATAAACATAGAAAATAATTTTTAAATATTTTTCTGACTCGGATTCTTGGTCCCAAAACCACCGTTCCGATTAGGGTCTAAATCGGGCTGTTACAACTCTCCCCCCTTAGGGATTTTCGTCCCTGAAAATCTTACCAGTGAATAGGTTTGGATAAAGTCCTTTCATTGTATCTTCTGGCTCCCATGTTGCTTCCTCAACTCCATGCTTATGCCATAATACTTTAACTAACGAAATCTTTTTATTCCGTAACTCTTTAGTCTCACGAGTCAAAATGCGAATCAGTTCTTCTTCGTAGGTCATATCAGGCTGAATTTCAATCTCAGACAGACTGATTACGTGAGAAGGATCATATAGATACCTCCGAAGCATCAAAACATGGAATACATTGTGGATGTTTTCTAACTTAGGTGGCAACGATAATCTATAAGCAACTAGCCCAATATGCTCTAGTACCTCATACAGCCTATTAAATCTCGGACTCAATTTTCCTTTACGATCGAATCTGAGTATTTTCTTCCACGGTGAGACTTTCAAGAAAATTTTATCTCCAATTTGAAACTCTATATCTTTATGTCTCAAGTCCGCATAAGATTTCTGACGATCTGACGCTGCTTTCATACTTTCACGGATCACTTTCACTTTCTGTTCAGTTTCTCTAATCAAGTCAACCCTGTATATTTTATTTTCACTGAGCTCAGTCCAGTATAATGGCATATGGCATTTTCGACCACACAAAGCTTCATAAGGTGCCATTTTGATACTCGATTGATAGCTATTATTGTACGTAAATTCAATTAGAAGCAAGTATCGTTCCCATGTACTTTCGAACTCGAGAATGCAATATCTCAACATATCCTCAAGTATCTGTATGATTCGCTCAGACTGGCCATCTGTTTGCGGATGGATAGCAGTACTGAAATGTAATTTCGTAGCTAGTCCATCTTGCAATTTCTTCCAAAACCGCGATGTAAATCTCAGATCTCTATTCGAAACAATAGATATAGGCACACCATGTAGTCTCACAATCTGAGAAACATACAATTCAGCCAGGTTATCAAGTGTATTGGGATAAAATGAGCCAATTTGGTCAACCTATCAACAACAACCCAGATTGCATCTTTCTTACACGGTGTCAACGGTAAACCAGATACAAAATCCATCGTAACTCTATCCCATTTCCACTCAGGTATCATGATCGGCTAAAGTAACCCTAAAGTTACCTGATGCTCGGCTTTTACTTGTTGATAGACTAAACATCTTGCAACAATGTCAGAGATGTCTCGTTTCATGCCAGGCGACCAATAGAGTTGTTTCAGATCATTATACATATTTGTACTATGTAGGTGAATAGATAACTGACTGTTGTGAGCTTCATTCAAAATCACCTGAATCAATTTTGAATTCCTAGGGACACATATTCGGTCTTTAAACCTCAAACAGTCATCAACATCAACTCTGAACTCTAAATCAGCATCCGTCACACACTGAGCTTGTTTCACAACCAATTCATTATCAAGTTTCTGGGCATCACATATTTGTTAAACTATTGAACCATCATCAGACATAGCCAAATGCATATTCATTGCATGCAAAGCAAACAGTGATTTTTGGCTTAAAGCATCAGCAACAACGTTAGCCTTTTTAGAGTGATAGTCAATCACAAGCTCGTAGTCTTTTAGCAGTTCTAACCATCGGCGTTGTCTCAAATTTAGATCTGAGTTATCAAGTATTTCAGGCTTTTATGATCAGAATAAACATGACATTTCTGACCAAACAGATAGTGATGCCAAATTTTCAACGCAAACACAATGGATGCCAGTTCCAGGTCGTGTGTCGGATAATTCTTTCCATGTGGCTTCTACTGTCTCGAGGCATAAGCTATCACTCTGCCTTCCTGCATCAAAACATAGCCCAAACCATTTAATGATGCATCACTATAAAAAACAAATTCTTTACCCGACTCTGGCTGAAATAGCACTGGAGCTTCTGTCAAAAGGGCTTTCAAATGATTGAAGCTTTCCTGGCACTTCTCTGACCACTCGAACTTAACATCTTTTTGCAATAGCTTTGTCATCGGGGCTGCAATCATAGAGAAACCTTTCATGAACCGCCTATAATAACCAGCAAGTCCCAGAAAGCTTTGGACTTCAAAAACATTCTTCGGAAGTTTCCAATCCAGTATAGCTGAAATTTTGCTCGGATCAACCTAAATACCCGATGCTGATACTACATGACCCAGAAAACTGACTTCACTTAACCAGAACTCGCATTTACTGAATTTTGCATACAACTGCTTATCTCGCAAGGTCTGCAACACAAGTCTCAAATGTTCGGCATGTTCAGCTTCATCACGAGAGTAGATCAAAATGTCATCTATAAACACAACCACAAACTGGTCCAGATACGGTCTGAAGATCCGATTCATCGAATCCATGAAAACAGCAGGTGCATTAGTGAGTTCGAAAGGCATAACCAAAAACTCATAGTGTTCGTACCTCGTTCTGAAAGCATTCTTTGGCACATCTGAATCTTTAAGTCGCAACTGATAGTAGCCTAATTTCAAATCTATGTTCGAAAATACTGTGGCCCCTTTCAGTTGGTCAAACAGATCATCTATCCGTGGCAACGGATACTTATTCTTTATAGTCACCTTATTAAGCTGTCTGTAATCGATGCACATTCCCATAATTCCATCTTTCTTTTTCACAAACAACACAGGTGCACCCTACGGAGAGAAACTTGGTTGCGCGAAACCTCTATCTGTCAATTCTTATAACTGAACTTTCAATTCTTTTAATTCTGTAGGTTCCATTCTGTACGGAGCTATGGATATCGGGGTCATCCCAGGCATTAACTCAATACCAAACTCTACTTCCCGAATAGGCGGCAAACCCAGTAATTCTTCTGGAAACACATATGGATACTCACATACAACAGGTACTGATTCAATGTTTCTCTCAGCTACTTTACTGTCGAGCACATAGGCAAAATAAGCTTCACACCCTTTTCTCACATATTTCTGAGCTAACATCGAAGAAATCACTACTGGTAACCCATACAAATCACTAGATTCAATCCGGATAATTTCATCATTCTGGCTCCGTAGATCAATGGTCTTTATTTTGTAGTTCACAACAACATCATGTAAAGTCAGCCAATCTATACCCAGAATTATATCGAGCTCATCAAATGGCAGCAACATCAAATCAGCCGGAAAGCACAGATTTCGAACCATCAAGGGACAATTCTTACACACTTTATCAACCATAACACACCGACCCAAGGGGTTTGACACTCTAATCACAAACTTAGTAGACTCAATAGGTAGAGTCTTGCTGAATACTAATGTCTCACATACATATGAATGAGTAGAACCAGGATCAATCAATGTAGTTACATTAGTATCATAAAGAGTAAATGTACCAGTAATAACATCTGGGGATGAAGCCTCCTCTCCTGCACGTATAGCATAAGCTTTGGCAGGTGCATTAGCCTCAAATCTAATTGCCACATTTTTAGCCCCTCTCTGACTGCCACTCGTATTACCAACATTTCTGGGTGGTCTACCTCGAGCTGCAGTGTTATCCGATCTTGTATTCTGCACTGGATTTTCCTCGGCTAACATTGGGCAATCTCGAATATAATGATCTGTCGATCCGCATTTAAAACAGGCCCGATCATGCAACCTGCAATTACTGGGATGTCGTTTACCATAGTGCTTACACTCAGGTTGATTTGATCTGACATTACCCACACTCGCTACTAAGGTAGCTCTCGAGCTCACTAGTGGTCTATTTTGATCCCGTCTGGAGTAACCTGAAGTGGCTTTAGAACGGCTAAGATCATCTCGGAACTTCTTTGATGCTGACTGGAATGACTTATCGGATGTTCTTTTGCGTGCATCTCTGGCTTTAAAGTCAGCTTTCCTTTTCTCTTTCCCGAGCTCTTCAGCTTTGCAGGCTCACTGAACCAGTACCACTAACTCTTTTATCTCAAGTATGCCAACTAACAGTTTGATATATTCATTCACCCCATCTTCAAATCTTTTGCACATTATGGCTTCGGTAGAAACACACTCTTGGGCATACCGACTGAGTCTCACGAACTTCCGTTCGTATTCCGTCACTGTCATCCTACCCTATTTCAGCTCCAGAAATTTTTCACGCTTCTGGTCGATAAATCTCTGACTGATTTATTTCTTACGGAACTCAGTCTGAAAGAATTCCCAAGTCACCTGCTCTCTAGAAACTACTGATACTAGGGTATTCCACCAGTGGTATGCTGTGTCTCGAAGTAGGGATATAGCACATTTTAAACATTCATCTAGAGTGCAGGACAACTCATCAAACACATGGATGGTATTATCAAGCCAGAACTCAGCTCGCTCAGCGTCATCATCATCAGTGGCTTTAAACTCTTCAGCTCCATGTTTTCTGATTTTTTCGACAGGTGGTCTATTCAATTGCAACGGATCACTTGAGGTACAGCAGGCATAGAAGATGGATTAATCGGGGGTGAAGGTTGTTGTGTAGCCGGGTTAGTCTAGATATATTGAGTGAACCAGTCATTCATCATTTGATAGAAGGCTTGTTTAGCATCATTTTCTTGATTACTCGAAGTCGGTCGAGAATCAGCCTGCGCTGTCCCTTGCGCGGGAGCAAGCGCAACACTCTCGACATCATCAGGTACAGCTCTGTCGGGATCCATTTACTATATGAAAATACATTTCAAATATCAGAAGTCATCACACTATCACAGTATATAATTATGGCATGTATAGCTAAACTTAAACGCGCTACGTTAGTCCTAGAACCCACTAAACCGTAGCTCTGATACCAATAAAATGTAACACCCCTAATCCTTATCTGTTGCTGGAACAGGGTCGTAAGGCATTACTGAATTAAAACACAATCTCAAATGAAGACATACATATACATGCATAATTAATCACAAACATAAGTCTCAAAGGTTAATTAAAACTTTCTCATAAATTAATACTACTTTTAAATTAGAACATTTTACCTCATGTATATGTGAATAATCATATTACCCACATGAAATAACAATATTAAATATAATCTATATATTGCATTATACCCATTCACTACTTACACTTATTTACCAAGTTCCTATAACCATATGTATTCAGGTAATAAGCACTCATAATCATAAAAAAAAAAAAAAAACTTTACATACATACACAGTATGCGAAAACCAAAAAAAACATAACAAGTCTAATTATCACGTACGCATGTCTCAACCTAATTCATAAATAAACTTCAAATTTTGTAATAATTCAATGTCTTTAATAATGGAATATATGACCGAATGTGTATACTATTAAAGCAAGTCAAATGTATATTATGATTACTTTCTTGATGTAGACTTAATATAAAACAAAACATATATATTTAACTTATTCATCATAAATGCATGCAAGATGCGTATTTACCCAAAAGCCAAGGTTGTACCAAACATTTAAACATCAATTTTGTATAACAATTAATCAACTAGGTTAATCATGAATTACATATATTATTTGCCACCTATTAATCAAACTAACCAAGCTAGAAAATAACCACCCATCATTGAAACAATGTCGTATTTAATGTTCACCATCACACATTAATAAACATTCTAGACGCACGTTAAGCTAATGCACTTCCATGGCCGAATCCTGCTGTTTAAATAGTCACTTACACATCCAAATTTCCAACATCAATTACTAATAGACAAGGTCATTAAGCATTTGACTAAGAATTTACACAACCTAGTTTAAAATAATACGCAAGCAATTATCAAAACATATGGGACTTATCACATATACTATGCATTTAAGGCACACAACTAAGTAATCGAGATTAATATAAGTTTTACCTATCATAACCGAACACTAATATATTAATTTATCCATTTTCGCAAGGTTTATATACACAACCGAAATAAATCCAACCTTTCAAAAACATAAACCAACTTATACATGCCATAATTCAAGTTTGACTTATAAAGGTACCAAAATAGTTGATAGTGTGATGAACTTGGCTAACGGCCCTGAGCTTGTAGCTTCACTCCAAATCTATAAAATAAAGACAAATATACACACAGTAAGCTACTAAAGCTTAGTAAGTCATAAGCAATTAAACTAACCGATAATATAATTAATTTAATTTAACCAAATTTCAATATCATTAACAAACTTACTCTCAACTTATATCTTCAATAATAATATACCAACCACATATATTTATTACCTTAGCCGGATATTCACAAGTTAAGTAATAAAACCACTGCTCAATTTCAAAAGCCAAAATGTCATAATTAATCAACCACTGCACAATTATATAAGTCCAAGAACCTTAATTCAATATTATGTACATATAACTCTTATAAGACCAATTATTTATGATCACTTATATATGCATAACCAAAAATTAATTCCATAATATACTTACCATTTGTACAAAGCCGGATACACTTATTTAATTTATGTATATATTTAACCTTACATCACATATAATTTATCAACAATCAAGTCACATACATACCTTATTATTGATAGCTAACAAGTTAAAACATACCTTGCCTTTTAGCCCATTTTACACATTCGATCACGATTTACCTTTGCCTGTGAACCATTTGAAATTTGATAGGACACTTGGATAATCACATAAATTGTACAATGCCAATGTCCCAAACGTGGTCTTACATGTAGCCACAAATCGATGCCACTATCCCAGATAAGGTCTTACTCGTAAACACATATCGGAACCACACATCGATGCCATGGTCTTACTCGCACACATATATCGAAACCCTATGTCATGATATATGTATCCTAACTATTTCTAAGGTTCATACGAGGCTTTCGGATGTCGTAACTCAGTCGAATCAAACTCGGAAGTGTAGTAGCCAAATTTAATCATGTTCAGTCATAGCATATTTAAATTCTAATATTTCATAACAGCATATAAATTTAACATTAAATTTCCAAATAAACACGTCTATTTGCTTATAAACTTACCTCGGACGGTACAAAACGGAATCGGGCGGCTAGTCGACAACTTTCATTTTTCCCGATCCAAATCCGATTTCTTTAGTTCCTGATCTAAAAATATTCAAATTAAGCTCATTCAAACATATTTTCATTCAATTTAGTCCAAAAACACATAAATAGGTAAATTACCATTTTAGCCCTAACATTTATAATTTTTACAATTTAGTCTCTATTGCACAAAACACAAAATTTCCAATTACCCATGTTTAGCCGAATCTTACGCATTACCATACGAGTCCATATATTTCATTAATTTCACATTTTAGTCCCTCAAATTATTATTTTTGCAATTAAGTCCTAATTACTCAAAATTATCAAAAATTCCAATACAAAATATGTTAAGCTAAAACATATCTTTCTTTTTTCATCATCAAACCACAAAAATCACAAGCTATCAACAATGGAACAACTCAAAATATTCATCAAAATAAAAAATTTAAGCATGGGTTTTGTAGTACTCGAAGCAACGATCTCAAAAACGTAAAAATTATCAAAAATCGAGCTAAACACTTACCTTAATCTAGCTTGAACAGGGCCGAACCCTACTTTGTTTTCCTTTCTTTTTCTTTGTTTTAGTTTCGGTGCAAGGATGAAGAAAATAACATGGATATGGCTTTTTATTTTATAATATAATAACATACATTAACTTATTATTATTTTACCTCTTTTTTTCTTTTTAACCTTAGTTAATATATTATAAAATCATCCACTACCGTCCAAAATTATATATATAATGGGCTAATTTCACCATAAATACCCCCACTTAGAAAGCCATTAACAAATAAGCCCTTTACAGAATAAACTACCCACTTTTCAATTTACGCGATTAAGTCTTTTTATTTAATCGGACACCTAAACGACAAAATTAAATCATGAAAATTTCACAGATGTAAATTTACACAAAATAAAAATAGAAGATAATTTTTAAATATTTTTTTACTCAAATTATTTGTCCCAAAACCACCGTTCCGATTAGGGTCTAAATCGGGCTGTTACAGAGAAAGAGATGATATCATTCTTTGTTTATTTTATTTTATTTCTAGTCAATTTGGTTACCAAAATGCACCTAATCATTTTGACTATTTTAATTCCTTGTCTCATAGTCGGCCATCACTCATTTTAAGGCCTAATTTCACTTTAAAGACCCCAATTTTTGTTCTCTAGCTATTTGGTATATCTATCTATAAAATAAGACTTTTGCCCTTTATGCGATTTAGTCCTTTTTCGCAATTAAGCTCACAAACGCTAAAATTAATTCACCAAAATTTTCATGCACTCATATAATCATGCTATAACACATAAAATAATATTAAAAATAATTTCTCTAGCCTAAAAAAGTGGTTCCGAAACCACTATTCTGACTAGGCCCAAAATCGGACTGTTACAGTATGACTAGAGATTATGAAACCTATGTTTTGGCATGATTTTGGCTCATGATTTGGTATGATTTGGAAGGGTGAATAAACATAAGTTTGGTTGGTAATTATATGACATGATTGGTGTAAGTTTTGGTATTGAAATTGACTGATATTATAGTATAAATGTGCTTGGTTTGATGTTTGTAGGTTTGACCTAAATTGGGTGGCAAATTGGCTTTTCAACTGGCCTATTTTTTCCACACAGGTAGAGACACGGGCATGTGTCTCAGCCGTGTACGACACACGGTCATGTTGCACGACCGTGTGTCCTCGAGGGTACCCTACGATGTTAAGTCAGTCTTGAGCACGGCTAAAGCACATGGGCATGTGGCTAGCCGTGTGACCCAAGTCAGTTTCGACCATGGCCAAGGTACACGGGTGTGTCTTATGGCCGTATGAACAAGTCCCGACCCCTTTCTAATGCATGTCTAGGTTCTTGATGACCTATGTAAGGGACTTTGTAATGATTTGTGATTATGATGCTTTGATAATTATGAATTGAATGCTAAATGTTCCGTTATGTCTGGTAATGCCTCTTAACCCTAGTCCAGCGACAGATACGGGTTAAGGGTGTTACAAGGACAGTTATGAATGAAATGATCTAATGATCCACATTTAAAATAGGCTCGATCATTTAATCTACAATCACCGATATGTCATTTTCCACAATGTCTACACTCGGGTCAGTTTTGTCTCACACTGCCAACACTAGCAATAGATGTAGCTTGAGCTTCAGAACTCACAGGTTGCTTTTCATGATCTCTGCTTGACTATCTCATCGATGCATTAGAATGATTGAACGAGTCTCAGAAATTCTTCAATGCAAATTGATAAGATTTACTAGTTGATCTTTTTCTCGAATCTCTTGCTTCAAAATCAGCTTTTCCCTTTTCTTTACTAAGATCCTCGACTTTACAAGCCCTCTCAACCAGAATGACAAATTCTTTCAACTCTAGAATTCTGACTAGTAGTTTTATATCTTCATTCAGTCTATCTACAAATCGTTTGTACATGATTTCTTCACTGGACACATACTCTCGAGCACACTTGCTTAACATACAAATTATCTTTCGTACTCTGTAACAGTCATCTGGCGTTGTTTCAATTCCAAAAACTCTTTATACTTCTGATCAAGAAATCGCTGACTTATGTACTTCTTTCAGAACTAAGATTGAAAGAACTCCCAGGTAACCCGTTCTCTAGGAACCATAGATATCAACGTTTTCCACCAATGGTACGCATTATCTCTCAACAAAGATACAACACATTTGATACATTCATCAGGAGTACAACACAATTCATCAAATACTCGTATCATGTTCTCGAGCCAAAACTCAGCTCCCTCAGCATCATCATCAACGGTAGCCTAGAACTCCTCAGCCCCATGTTTTTGAATCTTATCCACTAGCGACTTGTTCAACTGTGTCAAATCTATAACTTGAGGAATAGCAGGGTTTTGTTGAGGAACAGGTGGGGGTAGAGGTTGTTGAGCAGCAGGATTCATTCAAACGAACTCTGTAAACCACTCACTCATCATATGGAAAAAGGCTTGTTTAGCCTCTCCCTCATGGCTACTTGAAATTGGCCTAGAATCAGTCGGCGCTATCCCTTAAGCGGTAGCTGGAGCATTACTTTCCACATCGTCAGCTAAAGCTCGTTTAGGATCCATTTACTATATGAAAACACACTTTAAGCTATCAGAAATCATCACACTATCGTAATTTATATATGGCATGTATAGCTAGACTCTTACACGCTACATAAGTCCCAGAATCGACTAAATCGTAGCTCAGATACCAATAAATGTAACACCCCTAACCCGTATCTGTCATCGAAATAGGGTTACGAGGTATTACTGAACAATACATATCATTAACATACATAACACATACATTTATGCATTCATAATCAAAATACATTTAACACATTCACATTGTCCCTATAAGGCCCTACAAGACCTTAAACTTGCTTAAAAAAGGTTCAGGACTAAATCGATAATATTTAAAAACTTTAAGAAACTTATAAAATTTTCATGCATATAGGGTTCACACGCCTGTATGAACAGGCCGTGTGCCTTACATGACCACCAAACACGCCCGTATTACAGGTCGTGTGGAAACAAGGCATACATACTGACTTGCATCACACGGCCGGAGGCACACCCGTGTGCTATGACCATGTGAAAACTGGAGAGTATACTAACTTGGGCCACACGGCCGGCCACACGTCCATGTGCCAGCCCGTGTGTCACACACAGCCAGTAGACATACTCGTGTGTCTAAGCCGTGTAACTCACTAACTTGTTTTAATTAGGATAAAGGGGTCACACGGTTCAGTCACACGTCCGTGTACTCATCCGTGTGGCACAAAAATAGGCTTGATTTAGGCCATTTTCCCCTTATCTTTCATGTACCTAAAAGCACTCATTTGGCATCATTTTCACATAAAATAGGCAACCAATAATGACCATTTCATGCACATTTCATACCATGTTACATCTATTCCTTTACTACTCATTTAATGACCATAAACTAGCTCAAAAGTATACCAACTTCACATGATTCATTATTCATTACTTACCTACTAAATCATACACCAATTCTTCAATCTTTGACAAACAATATGACATCCAAACATCAAGCATTTAACCAACTAAAAACATCATCTCCAATCATGCCATTATACACCACTAATAACTAGTCATTTGTGCATCTCAAAACCATACCAAGATTACCAACTTCACAAGGCACACTTATATACATCACATACCATATTGCAATTCAGACTATAACCCAAATACCATTCCATCATCAACATTATTTTCAAGCCAACTCACATGGCTAAATCCACAACTCCAAATATACCATAATGGCACCAGCCTATACATGCCATATACCATATTTACAAAGCTTTAAAAGTACCAACTAATTGATCGATAGTGTGATGACATTTCCCGATAATCCCCAAGTCTGAGCTAGCTTCGATTATCTATAAAACAGGGAAAGAACACACAAAGTAAGCTTTAAAAGCTTAGTAAGCCATATACAAATAAAATTATCTCATGAATCAACATCTTGTCCATCAAATAGGAAAATTATGAATAAGCACATTTAGATATACAAACCTTTCTCAATGAATACTTATTCAATTTCACATGTAATTTCATTACATACTTCCATTTTCAATGCGTATGAATCTTATAAGTACCTGTGTCACTTAATTCAATCTCATATTTTTTCTCGTCTTGACTTAGCCCGTTGAACCTTTCAGAATCATTAAGGATACTCGAAAATCATATATAGCTCGTACAATGCCATATCCCAGATATGGTCTTACATGATATCACATATCGATGCCAATGTCCCATACATGGTCTTACACGAAATCATATAATGATGCCAATGTCCCAGACATGGTCTTACATAATCGTAATATGATGCCACTGTTCCAGACATGGTCTTACACATAATCACATCTCGTTAATCCTAATGTCATGACATTCGTATCCTATACTATTCCTAGGGTTCGTACGGGACTTTCGGATATCATAACTTTGTCGATTCTTGCTCGTATTTTCTCGTTCAACATTCATAGCAATTCAATGAAAAATAAACATTTATAAATCAATTAAAGTGTATTTATTTGCATATGAACTTACCTCGTATATACGATGAACGGATCGGATCGACTACTCAACAACTTTCGATTTCCCCGATCTAGAACCAATTTCTTTCTTTCTTGATCTATATGGATTCAAATTTAGCTCATTTAATCACCTATTCATTCAATTTCATCCAAAAATACCTATTTGGGCATTTTTACACTTTAGCGCCTAAAGTTTCACATTTATTCAATTTAGTCCTTATTTCACAAATACACAAATTACACCAAATTTGACAAAACTCATGCTTAGCCAAATTACCATAGTGCCCTAGTAGCCCATATTTCACATTTATTTCATATTTCAACCACATAATGTACACTTTTCACAAATTAATCCCTAAAATGCATTTTTAGCCAAAATCACTTAACAGAACATATTAATCTAACATTTATCTTCCATTTCATCAACCATCACAAAGCACATAGATTCAACAATGGCACTTCAGAAAATCATCAACAAATTTGAAAATTAAGACACGGGCTAGCTAGAATACGAAGCAACGATTACAAAAACATAGGAATTATCAAAAATCGAGTCAAAATGGACTTACAATTTCAGCATGCACTAGCCAAACCTTCAAACTCAACAATGGCTTCTTTTCTCTCTTAACATTTGGCAAACAAGTTGATAATAAGGCTTAAATTTGATTTTGTTTAATTAAATTATAACTTATTAACGAAATTACCATATTAACCCTTAATGAAACCATTATAAAATCATGTAATATATGCCTATTTATGTCCATTCCCACTATCAATGGTCTATTCACAACATAAGGACTTCACATTTAATGAACCATAGCAATTAAACACATTTAACATATAGAATGCCACTTTTGCATTTTACATGATTTAGTCCTTTTATCAAATTAAGCATTCAAACATTAAAATTATTTCACGAGACTTTCACACATATATAATCACATGCTATAAACACCAAAAATAATATTAAAATAATTTTCTAACATCGGATTTGTGGTTCCAAAACCACTATTCTGATTTAGCTAAAATCAGGCTATTACACCAAGTATACCCAAAATAATCGTTTGATAGTGTGAATTGAGCTTCGACCTTGCTCAATCCCCAAGCTAGCTTGGCGACACAAGAAGGAATGGAAAGAAAAGGGGGGTAAGCTTTAAAGCTTAGTAAGTTTGCATGCAAATAATAAGCAACATAAATCATTCATTAATCATATAACTACTCAACATAAGTTAACATAAATATCATCATGTATCTTAGGCATAACTTACTCATTAGCATTCTTACCAAAGGGTCATCTTATACCAAAGTTCATACTCATGGGTTTTACATACATACATGTACCAACTCGTAACATAGTCACATAGTTTGTCATCTTTGACACACTTTTTAGATTACCCGTTGAACACTTAGAATACTATCAGATACACAGAAGGTCTTGCACATAAGTGCCACATATGTAGCCAATTTTACCTCATATCTCATAACACATAGGGCTCACACACGAGCTAATCACGGGCCTGCTCACACAAGCTATCAGTCAAGACGTAACTACATGGGCTACTCACATAAGCTATCAAGTAAGTGGCATGGTTTTTCATAAACCAGCTAAAAATGTGACATACGCAATGGTTTTTTGAAAGTTGTTCAATATGCCTACAAAGCTTCATCCAGTTTTTCCGACCAATCTTTTTAGTTGGGATTGACTAGCTTCTCCAGAATTTGTTTAATCTCTCTATTAGAGATTTCTACTTTTCCATTCATTTGGGGATGATATGCCATGGAAATCTTATGTCACACCCTATATTTATTAAAAGCATTGGCAACTCACTGGAAATCTAAGTGGGAACCTGCATCACTGATAAATCGTAAATTATACATATTTTGACCCCATGTTTAATACATTTTATGGATGATTTCTCATTAAAATTGGTGAATTCGATGCTTCTAATGCTTTAATTTCATGTTTTATACTTAGGAGAGCATAGGAGAGCGAAAGGAACAAGAAACAGGCTAAAAACAGAGAAAATGGGCCAAAGTACGAAATCAACACGGCCTGGACCTCTTCACACGGGCAGACCACACGGCCGTGTCAATCTGGCAGAATTGAAGCACGATTCGCACGGGTATAGCACACGCCCGTGCCATTTTAACAGGCTCGAACATGGCCTGAAGTAATCGCACACGGGCGTGTCACACGGGCGTGTCCCTGTCGAGCCCAAGTTGAGTCCAATTTGGAAAAGGCCACTTTTGAGGGCTTATAGGCATTCCAAAGCCTATAAATACACCTTAGAATAGGAGAATAGGGGAAGGAGAATAGGGGGTAAGGAATTACTCCAATGAAGCCGATTGATCCATCTCGAACGCCAGGATTCATCATCAAGACTGAAGATCTCTCTTCAATTTTCCTTCAAGAGTTTTGAGTTTTCTTTATGTTTTGTATTCTTTATTCTTCTGAGATGTTTTCTTATTTAGTTATGAACTAAAACCCCTAAATACCTAAGGGGAATGAAACCTAAGACGAATCTTGTTATTATTTTCTGAATCGTATGATAAATATTTAACTTGTTCTTAATTATGTGTTCTTAATTCTTGTTTTGATATCCCAGGATACTGATTCAAGGCATGCTCTTATTCAGAGGAGGAATAGACCCTGTCTAAGAGTACTTTTGTCATAATTAAGCAAAGTTGATTGCGCGCCTAGAAATAGGGTGACAAGATTTTGCCAGATTAGGGTGAAACCTAATAAGGGATCCATAGATTGAGTTAATGCAACCCTAGAGTGCTAATTAGAGAAAAGTCTCGGTTATTCAATCTAGGGATTAGACGTTATTAGTCTTGAATAGGGATAATAACATAACTTAGGGATCTCTACGGAACAAGTTGAATGAATAAATCGTCCAATTCGGAGCCAGAATAACAAGTAAAGTCTAAGTGGATTTTTCCTTAGGTATTGTATTCATTCAATTGATTTTCCCAAAAGCAATTCCCCAATTCTTTTCTCTGTGAGTTCTTAGTTTAGATAATTAGTTAATTAAAACAAAATCTCTTTATTCTTAGGCTAGATAATAAAAAGACAGTCATTACTAGTACTTTTAGTTCCTTTGGGTTCGGCAATCCAGTCTTGCTAAAACTATACTACTGTTCGATAGATACACTTGCCTACATCGCGATAATAGTTAGTCCAAGAATGAGTAATTATAAATATTTAAAACCGATCACGAAACCTTGCGATCAAGTTTTTGGCACCGTTGCCGGGGAACTAAAATATTAGGAACACTCAATTTTTATTACTTTAGCCATTTATCTTTTTTGCAATTTAATTTAATTTTATTTTTATTTATTAACTTCCTTTTTCCTTCTCTTTGCAGGTTTTCATAGTTTATGACTAGAAGAAACCCGTCGGGACCATTACTGTTTGTCGAAGAAATCGATCGTGTAACACCCCGTACCCGAGACTGTTGCCGGAGTCAGACACGAGGGGTTCACAGACTAAATTCGCTTACTATCGCAGTCCATTTTAAAAATTTCCAGGCAGTTGGCTAACTGCGTCACTATCACCTTAAAAATCATATCTTGAGTTTCACAACTCGAAAATCAGTTTCGTAATTTTTCCCTGAAACTAGACTCATATTCCCATATACATATTTTTTTCTAGAATTTTTGGTCAGGCCAATTAGTACAGTTTATTCGTTAAATTCTCCCCTGTTACAGGGTGCGACTACACTGACCTTCATGCATTACGATTTGGATATCTCCCTGCACAGAGTTTCAATACTGATGCCGTTTGTTTCTGTAGAAACTAGACTCAGAGAGGAATCTATACATATATGGAATGACTCCTAATTATCTCTGGTTAATTTATAATGAATTTCCAAAGTCAGAACAGGGAATCCAGAAACCGTTCTGGCCCTGTCTCACGAGAACCTGAATATCTCTTAACATACTGTCCATATGATCGTTTTGTTACTTTCCTATGAAAATAGATTCATCAAGGTTCGCTTACATAATTTATTCACTATTTAATTCCATTCCTACTATTTTTAGTGATTTTTCACATCCACATCACTGCTGCTGCCAGCATCTGTTTTTTTTTAAGGTAAACTTTACCTATTTCATGATCCTCCATGGATCAACTAGAGTTTGTCATACATATTCCAAAAGTGATCAAGAATAACCCTTCCCATGGCTAACCGTTACCAACATTTCCATACCTCTCGACGGACAACATACAAAACGATTATAATGCTATGATCAAAGTATATTTAAGCCATTTTCGCATGGCTATCCAAATTTACACAAAACCGAAGGGTACATGACCAACAACAAAAGGGTAGTCCTATACATGCCATTTCAAAGTTCAACCAAAATTGTACCAAAAGGGGGCTTTGATAGTGTGGGAGACTTCGACTTCCAAAAATCCCGAGTCCGATAGCTGACGAACCAAAATCTATAAAACAGAGATTCAAAGAACGGAGTAAGCATTTAATGCTTAGTAAGTTTTAAGCAGTGTCAACAGATAACAATCAAATTATAACATAGTTGTTCGTATTTTTTATTTCACTCTTCCTTCGGGCATACCATCCCTTTACCGAATATGCACATCTCATCATATACAATAGGCAGATAAACTTTCACATAAAAGTGAGCTCATGTGACATAGATATATCGTATGATTTCACATAACCTCTCACACTGATTCGATGTCACATAATCATAGGAATAGTCTCATAGATTGCTCTCGTATGCATCACATAACTACCTTATGATTTAGTGCAAATCAAGCTCACATATAAACTTGGAGTACATACCTGTTTAACCTTTCACATTGAATATATTTATAAGCAATTCTTATTACAAAGTCTTACCCGGACATAATCTCCACACGAAGTTATCGGGTCTTACCCGGACAAAATCCCCACACGTAGTCATCGGGTCTTTAGAGCTCGGATATAGTACGAGCACGAAGCTTACGGACATTAATCAGTGATAATATTCTCGCATAAAGCCTGCGGGGTTTTAACCCGGATATAGTACTGACACAAATGCCCTTCGGGACTTATCACATTTATACACTTTCACATCCATCACGTTGGCCACTCGGCCCTGTCACATATATACACTTTCACATTCATCACATCGGCCATTAGGCCTTATCACATATATACACTTTCACATTCATCACATCGGCCATTAGGCCTTATCACATATATACACTTTCACATTCATCACATCGGCCATTAGGCCTTATCACATATATACACTTTCACATTCATCACATCGGCCATTAGGCCTTATCACATATATACACTTTCACGTATACACACTGTCTTGGCTGAATCTACATCTATCATTTTCCAATATCACAATTTAGAATTCACGTATGGGTTTAATCAATAGCTTATGAGCAACTAAAACATGTTTATCAAGGTTTACAACACAATCTCAAATTCAGCACAAGCTATTTTTCCTGAGCAATAGTCACTAATTATTTATAACTGGAGCTACAAAACTCCAAATCACTTTCCGTTAATTTTTCCTGAATATAGACTCGTATATCTTTCATCCATAAAATTTCCAGAATTTTAGGTTTGGCCAATCAATACCAGATTTTTCTTAAAATTTCCCCTGTTTCATTGTTTGACTAATCTGACCACTCTTCACTACGAATCAAATTTCTCATTTTACAGAATTCAAAATGTGTTTTATTTGATTTCATTTGAAACTAGACTCATTAAGGAGTCTAAGCATATAAATTTTATCTTATAACCATTTTTGTACAATTTATAATGATTTTCTAAATACAGAACAGAGGATTACAGTGTCATTCTGTGCTGTCTCACACAACTTTAAGTATATCATTATCGGAAATTCCTTTGCTTACACGGTTTCTTTTATAAGAAACTAGACTCATTAAGCTTTAATTTCATGTCTCATTCAGCCCCTAATTCAAATCCATAAATTTATGGTGATTTTCTAAAGTCACGTTACTGCTGCTGTCCTAAGCAGACTATTTCAAATTACCCTTAAATTCCCAAGCTCAAACACTTAAGAACTTACCATTTGAACTTAGAACATATCATGGCCACATCATATCTTATTAAATCAACTCATCATGTCCTATTATAATTGAATTTACTCAACGTTTAATCACTTAAAACTTACCTCGGATGTTGTCGAACGATTTCGGCGGCTATTCGACCACTTTTTCCTTCCCTTTATCGGATTTAGTTCCCCTTTGCTCTTGAGCTTAATTCAAACAAATTTAACTCATTAAAGTCTCATTTTGCTAGCTTATGGCCGAATATACACATAACTTATGTACTTATTCATGTGGCCGAACATACATGTCTATGTTGGGGCCGATTGCATCACAACACCATACCATTTCAATTTTTGGTCATGGTTAAACAAAGAACTTAATGTCTCACTCAAAAATGCTAAAAAGAAGATTCAAGAATCATCAATCCACCATCACATGCACCATTACAAAGCTTCACTTTTAGCATGCAAATGATATCAACACCAATCCACCTTGGCCGAATATCATCTCCATGACATAGTAAAGATTTGAACCATGGGCTATTTAGAACTCAAGCTAACTACTAAAACATGCATGCATCTCATGGAACATCATCAAACATACCTTAGTCTATCAAACCACCATAGCCGATTTCCTCAAAGCTCTTTTTCCTTCTTTTTCTTTCTCCTATTCGGCCAAGAACAACATGAGAGCCTTTCTCTTCTTTCTTTCTTTTTTTGTCATGCATGAGAATGATGAACACATTTTTTTCTCTTTGTTTTCTTCCTTCAATTTCTTATTAGTTTATTGCCCATGCTTCTTATTTTATTCTTCCATTAACACAACATGTTTCATGACATGTTTTGCCCATGCTTCTTATTTTATTTTTCCATTAACACAACATGTTTTGCCCATCATCCCTTGTCATGGCCGGCCACTAGTACTTAAATGGGGGGAAATTGACATGCAAGTCCACCCCTTTGATTACATGCACTATTAGGCCACTTGCATTTGCCTAGCACATTTCTAAATTTTCTCACATAAGTCCTATCAACTAAATTCACATGCAATTAACTAAATCGAAGCTTAAAACTTTCACACATTTATATTCACATATTTTAGGCAATAATTATCACATTCAAATAATTTGGTGACTCGGTCTAGCGGTCCCGAGACCGCTTTCCGACTAGGGTCACTTTAGGGGTGTCACAGATCGCACAGTTCGTAGAAACCAAAGAGAAATAAGGCGAAGCTTAAGATACAAGCAGAACAAGCAAGAAGACGATACTCAACCCCCAACCGAAGAGATGGCTGAAAACCAAGGCAATCAGCTACCTCCTGCAATTGCGGCTAATCAAAATCCTGCTCCACGTACAATGTATGACTATTCTAAACCTTCTTTAATAGGAACTGAGTCAAGTATAGTTGGACCTGCTATTGCTGCGAATAATTTTGAACTAAAACCTAACATAATTCAGATGATACAGCAGTTTGTTCAGTTTGATGGTTTGCAGGATGAGGATCCCAACACTCACTTGGCGAATTTTTTGGAGTTTTGTGACACTTTCAAAATTAATGGCATTTCTGATGATGCCATTTGCCTTTGGTTATTCCCTTTTTCACTGAGAAACAAAGCTAAACAATGGTTGAACTCGTTATCACGAGGGTCCATCACTACTTGGAACAAATGACCGAAAAATTTCTACTAAAATATTTTTCGCCTACTAAAATGGCTAAGTTACGTAATGATATCTCTTCTTTTGTGTAGATGGACTTAGAAACACTTTACGATGCATGAGAGAGATACAAGGATCTATTGCGAAGGTGCCCTCACCATGGGTTACCTCTATGGCTGCAAGTTCAAACATTTTACAATGGTGTGAATCCCTCAACAAGACAGATGATTGACGCAGCTGCTGGAGGAACCATCAACAACAAAACACCTGAAGAGGCTTATAAATTCATTGAAGAAATGTCACTGAATAATTATCAGTGGCAAGTCATGAGGACTAAGCCAACAAAAATAGCCGGCATTTATAACGTCGACTCAGTTACTATGCTGTCAAATTAGGTAGAACTTCTCAATAAAAAGATTGATAGTTTACTTGGTTCTACGTAGGTACATCCAGTAATAAGGTGTGACTCAAGTGGAGGAGGTGTGCATATAGAATATCAATCCTTCAATCCTACAACCGAAGAGGAACAAGTCAACTATATGGGTAACAATAACTTTCGATTTCAAAATAACCCATACAGTAATACGTATAATGTAGGTTGGAGGAACCACCCAAATTTCTCTTGGGGTGGTCAAGGGAATCAAAAGCCACAAAATCCTCAGGGTTTTCAACAGCCACCTTATCAACAAGAGAAGAAACCAAACCTTGAAGCGATGCTCTCTAAATTCATCTCTTTATCAGAAACCCGTTTCCAAAATACCGAGACAGCACTTAAGAATCAACAAGCATCGATCCAAGGGCTCGAAACTCAGATAGGCCAACTATCGAAACTAATCTCCAAACGACCACAAGGTAGCTTACCAAGTAATACTGAACCTAATCCAAGGGAACACCTCAACGCAATTAGTATTCAAGATAAGGAAGGATTCATTGCGCCTGAGCCAGAATAGATACAAGAAACTGTGGTGAACAAAGGTAAAAGTGAGGTAAGTCATAACAAAATGGTGAATGAAGAATATAGACCTCGTGTCCCATACCCTAACGCGACAAGGAAAGACCGCTCAGACGAACAATTCAGTAAATTCTTCAAACTTTTGAAAAAATTACATATTAACTTACCGTTTATTGAGGCTTTGTCGCAGATGCTAAATGCAATGAAATTTTTAAAAGAGCTTTTAGTAAATAAGCGAAAGTTGGATGAAGCATCGCATGTGGAGCTAAACGTAGTCTGATCAGCTATTTTACAGAATAAGCTACCCTACAAATTGAAAGATCCAGGGAGTTTTACAATTCCTTGCTTAATTGGTAGTTTAGATATCAGTCATGCATTAGCTGATTTAGGGGCTAGTATTAACGTCATGCCTTACAAAATGTTTAAGCAACTAGGTCTTGGGAAACCTAAACAAACTAGGATGAGCATTCAATTGGCAGATAAAACTATAAGATTTCCTAGGGGTATTATTGAAGATGTACTAGTGAAAGTAGATAAGTTCATATTTCCCATTGATTTTGTTGTTCTAGACATAAAGAAGGATAATAACACCCCTTTGATTTTAGGGAGGCCCTTTTTAGCAACTACTAAAACAATTATTGATGTTCGCATAGGTGAGCTTACACTTCGTGTGGGAGACGAAACGATCACCCTTCAAGCTTGTAGTTTTGGCATCACGTCGAACATTGAAGGTAATAGTCCACACCAATCTACTAAAACTGACAATATGACTTTGCAGAAATTGAGCTTCAAAGAAGTTCACGAGCCATGTTCCGGAAATGATAGAGGACACATTCATGAAGAACGAAGGCTACGGATAGAGGAGTTAGACGAATGGGGAGCACATAAACTGAGAACACACGATAAATTGAAACTACGCCAAAACGAGCCCGATACCTCTCCAAATCAACTTAAGGTTGGTGATAAAGTCTTACTAGATGCCGCAGATCCCCACATTGTCACTACCATACTGAATGAGGAAATCCCTCTTACGGTACTTAGTATTTTTCCATTCGGTACGGTAGAGGTGAGTCATCCCAAGTTCGGCACTTTTAAGGTAAACAAAACCCGATTAAAACCTTATTTTGATGAGATTGATAGCAGGAATGAGGAGTATAAACTCCTCAAACCGCCATGACCATTCACTGAAGAGGTAAGTCGAGCTTAGACTATAAATAAGCACTTCTCGGGAGGCAACCCAAGCACTAACATTATTAATTTCTTTAAATTTTGGTATTTAACTCCTAACCTACTAATAGAGATCTTAAATACAGGTGTTTCGATAGAGACATGGCCAAGCACACGGGCGTGCTTAAGGCCGTGTGAAAACAGGGAAAATGATTTCCCCAACACGGGCTAAGATAAAAAGCCACGACCGTGCGACATGGCCGTGGTCGAGCCTGCCAAAACAACACGAGCGTGTGACATGCCCGTGTCTAACACCCGTGGTTGAAACTGAGAAATTAGCACGAGCGTGCGACACGCCCATGTCTAACACCCGTGGTCGAACCTGTTAACTTAACACGGCGTGGAGCTTGAACACACGAGCGTGGGAGAAGTGAACGAAGCTAGACACGACCGTGTGAACCCAACACCCGAGCAACACGGGCTGAAATTGGGGGACACGGGCGTGTGCCATGGCCGTGTGCCCTAATATCTATAAATACCCTACAGTATTCACTTTCTTCCCTATTCAAAAACCCTAACCCTAGCTGCTACAACTCCACACGGCCCTCTACCACGCCCGTGCCCCGCCTTCAACTTCATTTTTTACGCCCAATCTCTCTCCCTTAGCATTTGTTTACTCTCTTCACTTCTATTTTACTTATTACAAATGCTTATTATTGCAATAATCTCCATTTCTTTTGAACTATCTTCCATTTCTGTTCATTACTTTATCATTTAGTTTGCATTTTTAGTTAGTTATTATACATTGCATGTTAAATCCAGTGATTAGGAAACTTCATACCCATGATTTTACCATGCTCATTCTTATGATATTCCCATGCCAATATCTCTCATGTAATTTGCATTGTTCAATTATTTCTTATACATTTCATGTTGTTAGGAAAGCTTCATTCTTTTACACATGCCATTACTACATACAATGACAAAGTCACGAAATTATTATATTAGTTATGTTTGGTTGTAGCTGAAAGTCTACTTTTTAGTTGGAAATTGTATTCCTTTTACTTCGACCACTCATCAAGATGACTTGATGATTCTAATCGCAGGTACCATGTCATCATTAAGAGGAAAGAAAACTGTCGTACCTGCTTTGAAGAAGAGGAAGGGAGCGTCCTCTTCTGCTGGCCCAACCGTGGAAATCCGTCACCCTCTCCTACAGTTTCCCGAGGGTCACAGAAAGAACTGTTCCAAATGCTTCAGGCCCGACCCTTAATTGTGGGCCGCTGCATCAACTGGGCTACCGTAGAACAAGTCTAGATGCCTGACACGATTCAGGCTCTCCTAAGCACCGACCCTTGGGAGCTGTTCTTCGGGATTATCGACCCGACATAACTCAAGCTCACAATGGAACTATGCTCAACGTTCCATCTCCAGACCGTAATGACAAGGTATGATGATCCCGGCACGATACAGTTTCGCCTAGGCGGATTAATCCGCCAACTAAGCGTCCTAGAGTTCGGTGCTGCTCTAGGCCTATATACGGAGGAGTTTCGAGAGGAGAATGAACTACATGCTTTCAGTCGCCACATACATTTCTCTCCCTCGAAGTGCTGGTACACTTTGGCCCCTAGCACGGCCTCGTACAATCCTAGCCGTTCCAAGGCATCAGTTCTCCCACCATCCCTGAGGTACTTACACGCAATTTTAGCTCACATGATTACAGGGAGGCGAGAGATCACTGGCGTCGTCAACACCCATGACGTCTACTTCTTATGGTGCATGTCGCAAGGGCACATCATCGACCTTGCCTATTTCATCGCCCTTGCGATTCAGCACCAGACAGAGCGGCATCGGAAGGGGGTCATCTCCATTGGCCCCTACGTGACTAGGCTGGCGCGACACTTCGGGATCCTCAACACCGCGGCCCAAGAATCATCCCTTACCCTCATCGGCCAGATGTCTCCATAAGGCATCTCGAGCATGCTTAGCATGAGGATAATCGAGCGTCGCCAAGGAACCTACCCTCCCCAGTATTGTCTCACCCATTCTACCTAGGAGGAGGCCTACGAGGACATTCCTGATGATGTCCCCCCATAGCACGAGGACCCACCGACTCAGCCACCACCACCCTCTCGTCCAGTTCATGCGGCGGCTTCATATGCTGACATCTCTGAGCGCCTTACCCAATTCGAGCATCAGTGTTTTCAACGATTTGAAAACATTGATACTACCCTACAGCAGATTTGTCAACACCTCCACATCTCATCGCCAGTCCCACCTCGCGAACCATCCAGCGATGAAGATGTTTAGAAATATTTATTTATTATTTTATGCTTTTAATTTTTATTGCAACTACTCTTTATTTTTATTATATTTTAGAAATTTTATTTTAATTATCAAATTCGGTTTTTCTTTTTGAGTAATTATTTTTCCTAATATCCCCTAAAACGTTCCTGATTTTATCACAGTTATATAGAGCTCTTAAGCTCATCATCACATAGGAACTAAAACTCCACCAGGAAAGGTTCTCCACGATTGCCATGTCCTGCTCGACCACGACCATAGCTATCACTAGATATAATATTCTTTTGGCACAGGACTTATGGCCTAATGAACCTCTACGACCACCGGAGTACCTCCTCCACTCTCGAACCGATCACTCTCCAAAACTCTAGTTTGAGGAATTCATCATACAAGAAGTTTCACTTTTCTCCCTATCTTATTTTTATACTCTAATATCTATCTTTGTACATTGAGGGCAATGTACATCTTAAAAGTGGGGGGCATTCATCCATTATCAGAAAAATCCCTAAATAATCACTTGTTCTTTTGAAAAACTCTCATATCATATTTAGGATAATTTTTAATTGATTTATGATTTTGATTGATATTTCTTGAAATAAAATTTAGGCATTTATGCATTGATTGTTTAAACTTTAAGACATTAGAGAATCAAGCATGATAAGTAGATTTTTAAGAATTTAAAACTATAGGTTGTTTCCCCAAGTCTAGGTATTACTTTGAATTGGAATTCACGAGTCTAAACATTAAAAAGCCATAATTTTTGTATGATTTTTGAGCCTTTTAAGCATCTATTAATTCTTTCATGCTCACTTTTATTATTACTTTGAGTGCGACAGTATTGAACTGTTATTCTATAACCTGCTTGATTATGCATGTCAAGACCAAAACATTTGATTTGATATGTCAAAATAATTAAGGCACTTAAGATTAACCCACTCATGCCATGAAAAGCCTACCTCCACGATTAACCCCTAGTAAACCCCCTTGAGCCTAACAAGCCATTTCTTGTATTACCCTTAATATTAACCTTTAACCTATTATTGTTGAAATCCCCTAAATTATTACCTATTTTTTTCGAGATTTGAGTTGAATGGATTGCCTAGCTATGTTTTGTTCTTAATAGTTAGCCTATATTATTTAACTTGTTCTTAATTAAAAAAACAACTATGTATACATATCTGTAATTTCATATTCTGAGAAGAAGCTCTGTTGTACGCAAGTGAAGATTAACTCTTTTTCTAGTTAGGCAATTTTTTAATTCAATCAAAATTCTAACCCTTTCTTTCAGCTTGTGACCACACCCCCCTAACCAAGCCTCATTACAACCTTCTAAAGACCTTTTGATTGATGTATCATCTTAAATTATAGTGCTAGAGATTTGATTTTCATGCAAGCCTATGGTAATGACTTTTCATTATTGACTATTGAGTGTTTCATTTATTGTCCTTGAACACCTTTAGTGAGGATGTGAAACTCTGTGATATTCTGAAGCAAAGGTAATTACTTAGATGCAGAGAGACACCTATGTTTGCATGATTAAATACTCAACTTGGAATGTTCGAAACTTTTATGTGCTTTTAGTTGAATTCGCAATGTATGATTATCTATGGATTATTCTAAGATATTATCGATAGAAATTATAAGTTTAGAAGAATTTATTTTGATTATGAGTTGAGAATTTTGCTTGAGGACAAGCAAATGCCTAAGTGTGGGGGTATTTGATAAACCGTAAATTATACATATTTTGACCCCATGTTTAATGCATTTTATGGATGATTTCTCATTATAATTTGTGAATTCAATGCTCCTAATGCTTTAATTTCATGTTTTATACTTAGGAGAGCATAGGAGAGCGAAAAGAACGAGAAATGGGCCAAAAACAGAGAAAATGGGCCAAAGTACGAAATCAACACGGCCTGGACCTCTTCACATGGGCAGACCACACGGCCGTGTCAATCTGGCAGAAGCACGATTCACACAGGTATAACACATGCCCATGCCATTTTAATAGGCTCGAACACAGCCTGAAGTAATCGCACATAGGCGTGTCACACGGGCGAGTCCCTGTCGAGCCCAAGTTGAGTCCAATTCGAAAAAGGCCACTTTTAAGGGCTTATAGGCATTCCAAGGCCTATAAATACACCCTAGAAAAGGAGAAAAGGGGAAGGAGAAGAGGGGGTAAGGAATTACTCCAATGAAGCCGATTGATCCGTCTCGTAAGCTAGGATTCATCATCAAGACTGAAGATCTCTCCTCAATTTCCCTTCAGGAGTTTTGGGTTGTCTTTATGTTTTGTATTCTTTATTCTTCTAAGATGTTTTCTTATTTAGTTATGAACTAAAACACCTAAATACCTAAAGGGAATGAAACCTAAGACGGATCTTGTTATTATTTTCTGAATCGTATGATAAATATTTAACTTGTTCTTAATTATGTGTTCTTAATTCTTGTTTTGATATCCCAGGATACTGATTCAAGGCATGCTCTTATTCAAAGGAGGAATAGACCTTGTCTAAGAGTACTTTTGTCATAATTAAGCAGAATTGATTGCGCACCTAGAAATAGGGTGACAAGATTTTGCCAGATTAGGGTGAAACCTAATAAGGGGATCCATAGATCGAGTTAATGCAACCCTAGAGTGTTAATTAGAGAAAAGTCTCAGTTATTCAATCTAGGGATTAGACATTATTAGTCTTGAATAGGGATAATAACATAACTTAGGGATCTCTACGGAACAAGTTGAATGAATAAATCGTCCGATTCGGAGCCAGAATAACAAGTAAAGTCTAGGTGGATTTTTCCTTAGGTATTGTCTTCATTCAATCGATTTTCCAACGAGCAATTCCCCAATTCTTTTCTCTGTGAGTTCTTAGTTTAGATAATTAGTTAATTAAAACAAAATCTCTTTATTCTTAGGCTACATAATAAAAAGACAGTCATTACTAGTACTTTTACTTCCTTTGGGTTCGACAATCCGATCTTACTAAAACTATACTACTATTCGATAGGTACAGTTGCCTACATCGCAATAATAGTTAGTCCAAGAATGAGTAATTATAAATATTTAAAACCTATCATGAAACCTCACGATCAATTACTGATTAATGCACGAAGGATACCATACTGAGTCAACAGCTTCAACACTGATTTCGTATCATTTGTGGGTAGAGCAGTAGCTTCAACCCACTTGGAGAACGTAGTCAACAGTGACCATTATATAAATATTACCCTAAGAGGGTAGAAATGGCCCCATGAAATCAATTCCCCACACATCAAAGAGTTCCACTTCTAATATATTTTTCAAGGGCATTTCATATAGATTTCTAGTCCTTTGACAGCGATCACTGATAACTCTTGAAAAGAGTTATATTTTAGGCCTCTAGATGGAATTAATTATTTGAAATTTCTGCATTTTTAGGATAATTTTAGAACATTGCATAGCAAATATTGGATTACGCTACATTGGCCATTATTTGTTACTTTTATCACTTGGGGAGGAAAAGCGTGGTTTTGTATGAATATAGGTGTAGGAAGAGAAAGAAGATGGAGAGGGAAAATAAAGGAAGTGAAATATTGTTGTGGAAATTGGCAAGATTGATTACTAACAGAATTGCCATGGCAATTTCGGGAAAATGACTTAGCACTCTATCCACGTCACTCTTTGCCAGCTGGACATGTACCAGAAAAACAAACTAAAAAGAGGAATGAAAAATATGTGCTGAGGTGGAACAGATCTACCCAATAAAGGGAGAGAGAAGAAGAAAAAATAGAGGAGAATTTGCGTGAGAGTGTGACTGGTGACAACAATCCTCTCTCTGCATAGAGAAAAACTCCATTGGAGAATTTCAGATGAAGAAAAGGTAGTAGCTACAGAGAGCAGAATACAAACGTGAAGAAGGGGAAGAGACATATATCTTAGATTCACATACGATCAAAAGATAGAAGGGAAGCTGGAGTGCGGTAAGAAATCCTGCAGTTCTGCCTTTAATTTTCTTAATTTATGTGATTCAAACTTCTTTAAATGTTGATGAAAGATTTAAACTCGGTGTTTACTTTTCCCCCATAAACTAAATCATTTCTGGGTTGGATTTATTTGAGTGGATGATTATCATTTCTAATTTTCATGATTTAAGACTGCCTTTATCACTATTTCATTCTATTTATGCCTACTTCAAATACATGAATGCAAGCTCTAGACATAGCTGATTGTATGTTGTGTTCATAGATGTATTTCTAATTCTGAAAAGGTTAAATATATTAGATCTAGAATCGTTTGATACAAGAGAATAATCGATAGAATATTCGTAGAACTCTAGACATAGACATTGTGAATTGTGCAGAAAAGAACGTTCGTTGTAGTTATTAATCCATAGTTCTGCAGACATACAGTAACTTATATTTTTAGCTCAAATCTAGCTATCAAAAGAGGCAGGTTACAGTAGTAATTCTCTAAAAAGTTGATTAGAGAATATTTTTCCATGACATTATTTTGATATGGGCATTTCACCTAAATAATTCCACCCCTATTCATTCAACAACAGAATTACTCTTGCTTTTCTCTGTAATTTGCCACTACATTTTATTTTCCATTTCAATTTTATGTTTTTCTCATTAAATTACATTAATTCATTATTCCAACTTCTAATTCAATTTAAAAGTATGTCCTGCTATTTAGTACAATTAATAGGATTATAATAACTTAATCAATTTCTTACCAACTTTCGATCCCTGTGGAGAAAATACTTACTTATCACTTTAGTACTTGAATGACGTGTACACTTGCACAATTTCATTAGTTATTTACACGCAACAAGTTTTTGGCACCATTGTTAGGGATCGACAGCATTGGTGAAAAGTTGATTTGTTATTATTCTTGTTATTTTTGTTAGAACAGTTAATCGGTATTTTATTTGATTCTTTTTAGGTTTTGTACTAGTACAGGAGAAGAAAATTTCAAGAGGATACAGAATACTATTTTGATACTGATATTGAAAAGACATTAAAGTGAAGAAGGAAAGCATTAAGAGAAATGGAAAGGGCTATAAATGATCCAAACAGAGAAGATTAGTTACTCTAGAATGGAAGGAATGATGATATTCCTCGAATCTTAAATGACAGAGATAGACCCATCAGGGAACAAGTAGTGCCTACTTTTGGTGATTTAAGTCCAGGAGTTCTTAGGCCACATATTCAAGCTCAACACTTTAAATTAAAACTAGAAATGTTTCCAAATGTTGCAAATGGTAGGGTAGTTTAGTGGTTTACCAATTGAAGATCATAGATTGTACTTGAGACTTATTCTTAAAGTCTATGACTCATTCAGGTTGTAGAGTGTTCCTAAAGATGCCCTTAGACTAAAATTATTCCCCCATTCATTGTGATATTGTACCAGATCATGGTTAAATGCAATACCATCAGGTACAATGGTGTCTTGGAATGAACTTTGTTAGAGATTTTTGCCTAGGTATAGTCCTCCCAACAGGAAGGCCAAGCTTAGGAATGACGTTACATCGTTCAGGAAATCTGAAGATAAGGCATTATATGAAGCATGAGAGCATTTCAAGGAATTATTTAGAAAATGTCTGATGCATGGTTTTCAGCATTGGACACAAATGGAAATATTCTACAATAGATTAAATGCTAATACACAAATGGTGGTGTATCCATCTGCTAATGGGACATTGCTTGAAAAATCCTACAATGAAGCATATGAAATTATAGAAAGAATAGCGAACAATTATTATCAGTACTCCACTACCAGAGTTGGTACTAATAGAATATTTGTTGGAGCAATGGAACTTGATGCGATTACATCGTTAATAGCTCAGGTATCATCTTTAACGAATATGATTAAAACTATAAAAATACCCTCTGTAGTACAGGAAATTAAGGTTACAAAACTAGCATGTGTATACTGTTGAGAAGGTTATGTTTTTGATGAATGCCCATCTAATTTAGCCTCTGCGTATTACATGGGAAATTTTCACCGTAGCAACAACAATCCCTACTCCAACACCTACAATATAGAGTGGAAGCAACATCCAAATTTTAGCTGGAGTAATAAGGGAATGGGAAATGCCAGCACTGTTAATAGATAGAATGCAACTGGAATACCACATAGACACAATCAACCAATGCTGCGGCAAAATGTGCAAAAATGTTCACCATTTTCAACATCAGCGATGGAAGCTTTATTTAAAGAGTAAATGGAAAGTAATGATGCAATTATTCAGAGCCAAACAACTTCCTTAAGAGCTCTAGAGAATCAAGTGGGAAAAATTGCCACTACATTAAGCTCCAAACAACAATGAGCATTGTCTAGTGACACAGAAAGTTATAAATCTCAAGGAAAAGAACAATGTAAAGCCATAACACTACGGAGTGGCACTGAGCTACCAGGATTTGTGAATGATGCCTTGTCTGAGAAAGAAAGGTTTGAAGTTCCTAGAAGCACAACTGTCAAACTAGAAGTGGAACAAACTACAAAATATGGGAGTCAACAAAAGCATACAAAAGAAAATTCATCTTTCTGAGCCAATACAAATGCCATGGCAAGGAACAACCTCAACAAATGGAAGGAAGGTCATCGCCACATTTTCCCCACCATTTCCAAAATTCAAAACAAGATGCTCAATTCAAGAAATTTCTGGAGGTCTTAAAGCAATTTCTGGAAGTATTAGAAAAAATGCCTAACTATGTGAAATTCATGAAAGATATCCTATCCAAGAAGAGAAGGTTAGGGGAGCTCGAAATTATTGCACTTACTAAAAGGTGCATAGAAATGCTGAAGAACAAAGTGGCACCAAAATTAAAAGATCTAGGGAGTTTTACTATAACATGTTGGATTGGAAACCATTATGTATGTAAAGCATTCTGGGATTTAGGTGCAAGTATCAATCTAATACCTATGTATGTTTTCAGGAAATTTGGGATAGGAAAGGTAAGACTTATTACAGTCACACTCCAACTAGCTGATAGATCATATGTCCATCAAGAAGGTAAAATTGAAGATGTACTGGTAAGAGTCGACAAGTTCATCTTTCCAGTAGATTTTATTATTCCAGAATGTGAAGTAAATAAAGAGGTACCTATAATACTTGGACAATCTTTCTTAGCAACTAGTAAAACATTGATTGATGTACAGAAAGGTAACTTAACCATAAGAATTAATGATTAGAATTTTAATGTGTTTGATGCTTTAAAGTGTGCAGACCCAGATGAAGAATGGCATGTTATAGAATTTGTTGACATTGTAATTCAGGAAGAATTTGCAGGACATATGCATAAAAATTCTGATGCAGAATCTGTCAAATTAAATGAAATAGATTTGAATGAAGAATCTAAAGAACTGGTGGAAACTCAGTAATTTGACAATGGATGCAGACAAATCATTAGATTTATCAAGTTGCTCTTTCAACCCTCCTCGCTCATCAATAGAAGATCCACCAGTTTTGGATTTGAAGCCATTGCCAGTGTATTTGAAGTACGCTTATTTGGGAGAAAATGATACACTGCTTGTAGTTATCTGTACCGAGCTTACAATAGACCAGGAAATGCAATTACTGGAGGTTTTAAAGAAATACAAGAAATCTTTAGGATGGTCAATTGCAAATATCAAAGGAATTAGCCCAGTAATTTACACGCACAAAATAATACTTAAAGGTTTCCATGGCAAATCTATTGAACAGCAAAGGAGACTTAATCCTGTCATGAAGGAAGTAGTTAAGAAGGAAATTATAAAATGGTTGGATATTGGGATTATATACCCAATTTTTGATAGCTCTTGGGTGATCCCCATTTAATGTGTACCGAAGAAAGTAGGAGTCATAGAAGTTGTAACACCCTTAACCCATATTCGACGCTGGAATTAGGTTACGAGGCATTACCAGACATATCGAAACATTTAACATTCATTTCACAATCATCATAGCATCATAGTCATACATCAATACAGATTCTCTTATAGAGGTCCACGAAACCTTAAACATGCTTTAAAAAAGTGTCGAGACTAAACCGAGCTGATACAAATTTTTTTCAACACTTAGATATTTTTCAAAGTTATACAGGTCACATGCTCGTGTGAACAGGCCGTGTGCCTCACACGGCATTAGATACTCCCGTGTGTCTAAATCGTGGCAAAACAGGGCATACATACTGACTTGTCCACACGCCACAAGACACACTCGTGTGCCAAGCCGTGTGAAAATTAGGGAGGCTACTGACATGGATCACACGGCCAATCACACGCCCGTATGTCTAACCTATGCTCGAAACTGACTTAGCCACATGGCCTAACACACGCCCGAGTGTACGACCGTGTGATCTGCCTAGGCTCATTTCGAAATGGTCATTGAGCAACACGACTAAGACACACGCCCGTGTCCCTGCCGGTGCGGGCAAAAATAGGCCATTTACAAGGCCATGATGCCACCCCTTTAGGGTCCTTCCTACAATTACCGTTCAAGCATCAAATACATCGTATTTCCAACCAATTTCAACCACAAAACATTCATCATTCATATCACATATTCATCAACTAAATTCATGCTCATTATCCAAATTAAAACATACCATATTTACTTACCAAACACATTCAATTATACTTGTTCTTATTACTAAGTTTCATATTCATTCTCATATCAAAATCATACCATTTGCATAACCAAACCACATAACTAACTTGCCAAATTGACCATTCCTCACTAGGTCATATATATACATCAAATATACCACTTTTGCATCACATATTAAATACCAAAATCAAACCATAAATTCAACCATAATCTAGCCGTATCACATGGCATGATATACACTTTAAAAAACATATTCACATACTTCTAGCCTATACATGCCATATACCATATGTACAACTCTCAAAATGGTACCAAAATAGATGTCTGATAGTGTGAATGAGTCATTGACGATCCCCGGATTCCAGCTAGCTTTATAACACTGTAAAACAGATAACATTTCACACAATAAGTTTTGAAGCTTTCTAAGTTCATACTAAATATAATTAACAATTTATATAATACAAAATATCAACTAATAAACACTTAGTAGTTCTCAAATTATCCATCAGTTCTATTCCATCACAATTAATATGTTCATGCTAATTCATCAAACTTTATACACATGATATCATCTACCACATAGGTATCGTACATACCTGAATCTTCCCGTATTTATTTATTTTCATTCTGACCTCTCGTTTGAATACAATAATTCATTCAGAAATCTTTCCATGCTTTAAGAATTTGCACACTTAGTGCTCTAATGGTTAGCGAAAGCTGGAACGATCCCACACACTTATTGTCATCTCAAATAACTGAAGCTATCTCGGTATCACACACTTAGTGCCTCATATAGCCGAAGCTATTTCAAATTGCACACTCAGTGCCGAACATAGCCTATTTATCATCTTACTCAAACCATAGTCAAATATGTATATATAAAATTTATGCATTACCAAAGCATTAAAACATACTTTTAACATCATTTATCATGTATGAACTTACCTCCTAAATGGAATTGACGATTTGGATCATTTACTCTATAACCTTCGATTTCCCCCGATCTAATTTTGAATTCCTCTTTTCTTGATCTATATGTATTCAAAATTAACCTTTTTATTCAAAAAAATCATTCAATTCAATCCATATACACATATTTAGAATATTTTACAAATTAGTCCTCATATTTTCACATGTTCACAATTTAGTCCATAATTCACAAAAATCACAAAATACACAAAAATCTCCTTTTACACATGTTAGGCTGAATGTTCATAGAGTTCATATAAGCCCGCATATTTCATTTATTTCATATTTTGGTCCCTCAATTTGCAAATTTCACAATTTAACCCATTTTACTCAAATTCATCAAAAATTCAAAGACAAAACATGTTAACCCAATACATATCTTTCATTTACTAACATCAAACTTCATAAAACTCATAATTTCATCAATGGCTCAACTCAAAATCATCAACAATTTCATAAATTCAAACATGGGCTTGATAGAACTCTAAGCAACGATCACAAAAACGTAGAAATTATCAAAAATCGATCAAAAATCATACCTCAATTGAACTTTAGCTTAACCGAACCCTAAATGATTCTTTTTCTTTTATTTTTCTTTGATTTTCGACTATAGATGAACATAATGGCTTAGGTTTCATGTTTGTTTAATTAATCTAATAACATTAATATACATTTTACTTAAATAACCTTATTAATATCGTTAAAAATTTCACCAAATAATGTCCATTAATGTCATTTAATACCATCCATGATCAAATAACTGCATAAGGACCTCACAATTAAGGAGACATAGCAATTAGGCACTTTAACAAATAGAATGCAAATTTTGAATTTTACGCGATTAGATCCTTTTATTAAATTAAGCACACAAATAATTGAATTTTCATACGAAACTTTCACACATGCTTAAACACATACTGTAATCACAGAAAAGAATATTAAAATATTTTTCTGACTCGGATCTGTGGTCCCAAAACCACTATTCCGACTAGGGTCTAAATCGGGCTATTATAGTACTCAACAATGATAACAACGAGCTCAACAAAGTAACAAAGAAGAACCATTTCCCTTTGCCTTTTATAGATCAGATGCTAGATAGACTAGCAAGGAAAGCCTTCTACTATTTTTTAGATGGATACTCAAGGTACAACCAAATTGCCATATCTCTTACCGATCAAGGAAAAACTATATTCGCCTGTCTTTATAGAACATTTACTTTCAAAAGAATGTCATTTGGGTTATGTAATGCCCTGGCAACATTCTAGTGTTGCATGATGGTAATATTTTCTAACATGGTGGAGAGATTCCTTGAAGTATTCATGGATGATTTCTCTATGTTTTCCAACACTTTTGAAGATTGCTTAAAAATTTTACAGTCAGTACATTGTCGATGTCAAGAAATAAATCCGGTGTTGAATTGGGAAAAATGCCACTTCATGGTTTGTGAAGCCAGTATTTTGGGCCATAAATTTTCATAGCAAGGAATTGCAGTCGACAAAGCAAAAGTAGAAGTCATTGAAAAGTTGCCACCCCCTACTTCAGTAAAAGGAATCAAAAGCTTCCTCGAGCATGATGGATTTTACCGTCACTTCATCAAGGATTTTTCTAAGATATCAAAGCCTCTAAGCCAATTGTTGGACCAAAACAAACCATTTCATTTTGATGAGTTATGCTCATAGACGTTCAAAGAATTAAAGGAACGATTAACTGTAGCACTGCACCATACTGGAATCTACCATTTGAACTAATGTGTGATGCAAGTGACTTTTCTTTTAAAGCAGTGCAGGGCAAAGAAAAGCCAAGATGTTCCATGCTATATATTATTCCAGTCACACACTAATAAATTCACAGCTCAGTTATACCACCACCGAGAAATAATTGTTAGCAGTGGTGTTTGCCTTTAAAAATTCAGAGCTTATTTAGTGGGCACCAAAGTCACAGTTTATATAGACCATTCTGCCATCAAATACTTGGTGATGAATAAAGAAGCCAAACCTAGACTTATTAAACGGTTATTGCTGCTGCAGGAATTTCATTTGGAAATCAAATATAGCAAAGGCACTGAAAATCAAGTGGCTAATCACTTGTCACGACTGAAATTAGGGAATGAGTATGGTGAAGGTCAAATGATTAAAGACAAATTCCCTGATGAGCACATATTGTTGGCTATGGCATTTCCATGGTATACTGATATTTAACTTTCTAGTCAATGGTTTGCTACCACCTGCACTCAATCATCAAGGATAAAGGAAATTTCTTCACGATGTCAAGCAATATTACTGGGACAAGCCATTTCTATTCAAGCAATGTGCAGATCAAGTAATTCGATGATGCGTTCCAGATGAAGAATTTCAAAGTATCCTACATCACTATCATTCTGCACCTTACGGAGAATATTTTGGAAGCATGAGAACTACTGAAAAGGTTTTCCAATTTGGTTTTTATTAGCCCACCATGTTTAAATATGCTAATGAGTTTTGTAAGAACTGTGATCACTCTCAAAGAATTGATAACTTATCAAGAAGATACGAGATGCCGCTGCAAAATAATCTAGAGGTGGAATTATTTGATGTTTAGGGAATTGATTTCATGGGTCCATTTCCACCATCCTGGGAAAAAATCCATATTCTTGTCGCTATATATTATGTCTCCATATGGGTTGAAACTGTGGCTTTACCTACATATGATGCCAAATCAATTTTGAGATTCCTGCATACAAATATTTTTACCAGGTTTGGTACCCCTCGTGCTTTAATTAGTGATGAAGGCTCACATTTTGACTGCAGATTAGTTGCCAACACTCTGAACAAATATGGGTTAAACATAAAATTGCCACGGCATATCACCCCCCAAACAAATGGACAAGCTGAAATTTTCAACAGAGAAATCAAGCAAATTCTAGAGAAAGTTGTCAATCCCAACCACAAGGATTGGTCAGTAAGGTTAGATGAAGCCTTGTGGGCTTATCACACAGCTTTCAATACATTGTTGGGAATGTCACTTTTCAAGCTTGTCTATGGTAAACCATGTCATTTTCTAGTTGAGCTAGAACACAGAGCATTTTGGGCAATCAAGAAACTAAACATGGACCGGGGTGCTGCTGCTACTCATTGCCTACTAGAGCTTAATGAGATGGATGAATTTAGAGCTTAAGCTTATGAGAATGCAAAACTGTACAAAGAAAAGACAAAGCGCTGGCACGAAAAGAAAATTTTCCATGGCAATTTGTACCTGGACAACAAGTCTTGCTTTTCAATTCTAAACTTAAACTATTTCTTGGAAGATTAAAGTCGAGATGGTCTGGACCATTCAAAGTCAAGCATATATATCCTTATAGAGCTGTTGACATGAAAGATGGAAAAACAGGATCTGTTTTCAAAGTCAATGGTTAATGCCTGAAACATTATTTCAGAGCCTCTGTAATGCATGAAAAAAATTTCATTTCTCTTCGGAATACTTAATAATAGTTCTTTCGCAAAATTTTTTCTTTTTTTATTTTATTTTTACTTGTTACCTAATAAGTTCATTTAACTTTTTATTTTCTTTTGTTACAAGTTCTTTTTGCCAGAGTAAAAATAATTTGAAAGTAGTGCCTTCTTCTTTTATGCAATTTTATTTAATAATCTTGTTCTTAGTTTCTAATTCCTTCTCAATTTACTTTTATGTCGTGTCAGGTAAATCTTTTCACCCACGTCACCGTGATCTTATCTCTCACCATCTAAACTTACATAATTAATTTTTCCTTCAAATTTTTCCCTAGTTCTTGTCTTTGTCACTTTCCTCCATTACTTCTTCACCCTCATCACTGTAAGCCTCTCAATAATTTTCTCATGGTTCACATTCTATTGTCATAATAGCTTGTAATACACCATCTTCCTCTACATCCTTACCTACAAAGACCTTTTTCAACAAAATAGCTGAAGACAAATCTTTGAAAAATAAAGTCCGAAGACCATTTTATTTTGAAAAAGGCTTCCTTTTTCAGGACTCAACCTTCTTGGGTTATGATACCTCATTTCTTCAATAGTAGAAAACCATGGCTGGAAACTATTTTACTCACACCTGGGTGAAGTTCTTCCAAAAGTGGTAAGAGAATTTTATGTGCATTTAACATCTCTTAACAATGCATTTATCTATGTTAGAGCTATTGTATTTGGTTTGATGAAGATTCTATTAATGCCCATTACAATTTGCCTAAGGGTCCTTATGAACATTCCGAGTTTATGTCAAACATTACAGGAGAAGGGTTACAACAGGCTCTTCAAGGTCTTTCTATTGAGGGAACTAAATGGAATATATCTCACCATAAATGTCACATTGTTGGTGGATTTGCCCTGAAGCCTTATTCCAGAGTATGGTATCACTTTTTGAAATCCCAACTAAGTCCCTCCACTCAATATTATACTATTTCCAAAGAAATGATGTTATTACACATCTCATTTATGTTCAGTAGAAGAATCAATGTTGGAAGAATAATTTTCTAGTAAGTTTATCGTTGTACACAAAAGAATGCCAATAGTTTAAATTTCCCGTCTCTTCTTATGGCCTTTTGTCAGCGCGCAAACATCTCTGTCCATAACAATGAGGAGACCGTAAGCAACAAAGGCATCATAACGAAATAAATTATCCTACATTTCTTAGGAAATGATATGCCACGGCCATCTGGGCCAGCATCTACATCATCACCCCCACTGGAAGCCCCACAAACTTTTCCTGATATGTTGGAAAAACAAGTAATAACTACTCTCAGGAAAAACTGAATCTCTATGATTGCACAGAAAAAAACGAATATATATCTAAACTCATGCCAGAGTAAACAACTTGAATCATATTTCATTTATTTCTTAAAAAACTTTTATTTGATGATGATAAAGAAGATAAAGAACCTACCACTACACACAAGCATACCAAAGAGCCCGCAAAATATGAAGAACCGATAGAGTTTGCACACCTTGACTCTGACAAGGAGGACAATGACCGACAGCACACTTTTATGCCAACAACCACTGCCAAAGTGCCACAATCCAAGGCACCAATGACCGACCAAGAACATGAACTTACGATGTCAGATATTGAAGATACCGATGAGATGCCCATCAACCAGGTTCAGCAAAAAAGATTCAAGAAGGTTGCCAAAAAAACAGTCTAAGAAGATGTTTTAATAGAAAAGAAGCAACGTTACAAGAGAGTTGCATAAAAATCTACCCAACCCAAGTGAGGTAATTTCTTTTCCCTCCAAGTTTTGATTTTTATATTTTCATGATCTTTTATTTTAGTTTTTTATCTATTTCATGCTTTCATATAGCTTTTATTCATTTTATTTTGTCATGTTCATGCATTGAGGATAATAAATCCCTTAGGTTTAGGGGTGTGTTGTGCATATAGACTACATTATTAATTGTTCATACAGTCTGTTTGCCATAACATTCAATTGCCATTTAACTGCATAATTATTTGAGTATATGGTTATGAATGATGTTCAATGAGGAAAATAACTCTTCTTTGTAAACTTAAAAAAGATGGTGATAGTTGTTTAGGCATATTTAGCATAGGAAATTTTTTGAAAATGACTTTCTAAAAGTAGAATAATTGAAATATAAATGCAATTAGGCTATAATAGTGTTCTTTGAATAAATTTCATTTCTTGACTTAATTTCAAGATAGTAATAGGCTATAATTTTTACCATGGTAAAATAATATGAATACTCCAATGTTTGAACTTGTAGAGTAGGTCAATAATAATTTGTTTGCTCCATTATATTGTTGACCAAAAATGAGTTCAAATATGAGTGTTTGTTTAAAAATATATGCACATATTCTATGACACTCAACTAAATCTTGAGGCTAAACTGCTAAGAAGGTAGTTGTTTACTCCATCCATCTTTTTAGTTAAAAGCTTTTGTTTCATGAGTGATTTATATTCAAATTGTGAAATAATATAATACTGGCAGTTTAGTGTCTGCTCTATTGAGTTTGTCAAGTATATAATCATATGAAAATATGAATTCCCTAAGAAATTTGTGTTGAAATTGAATAATTGCCTAAAAAAACTGAGTTTAGGGGAAAGATAACCTAAGTACATTTAGAGATCTACTATAGTTTTAATTGTTGAAATATTTAGAAAATTTTACCTTTAGGAACCAATTTCTGCACTGCATTTGCTAAATAGGTTTACAACAATTGTAAGCATTTTTTTCTTTGTTTCAATAGAAGATTGTTGAGAATAGAGGTACACAGTACATTTGGTGACTGATTGTTTTGACAATTCCATGCATTCATGCATATTCATATATTATTTGCTTGAGGACAAGCAATAATTCAGGTTTGGGGGTGTGATCACTATTGAAAATAGTTATATTTTAGGCCTCTAGATGGAATTAATTGTTTGAAATTAAGTAAATACATCTGCATTTTAGTATAATTTTAGAACATTGCATGACAAAGCTTGGATTGTGCTACATTGGCCATTATTTGTTACTTTTATCACTTGGGGAGGAAAGGTGTGGTTTTGTGTGAATATAGGTGTAGGAAGAGCAAGAAGATGAAAAGGGAAAATAAAGGAAGTGAAACACTACCATGGCAATTAGCAAGATTGATTGCCAATAGAATTGCCAGCACTTTATCCACGTCACTTTCAGCTAGCTAGACGTGTACCAGAAAAACCAACCTGAAAAGAGGAATGAAAAATGTGTGCTAAGGTGGAACACACCTGCCCAATAAAATAATGAGAGAGAAGAATAAAAAATGAGAGGAGAATTTGTGTGAGAGTGTGACTGGTGACAACAATCCTCTATCTGCACAAAGAAAAATTCCATTGGAGAACTCCAGAGGAAGAAAGGGTAGCAGCTATAGAGAGCATAATACAGACAGGAAAAGAGGGCAGAGACATCTATCCTAGATTCACATACGATCGAAATATAGAAAAGAAGCTGGAGTGTGGAAAGAAATCCTGCAGTTCTGCCTTTAGTTTTCTTAATTTCTGTGATTCAAACTTCTTTAAATGTTGATGAAATATTTAAATTCGATGTTTACTTTCCACCCATAAACTAAATCTTTTTTGGGTTGGAGTTATTTGGGTGGATGATTATGATTTCTAATGTTCATGATTTGAGATTGCCTTTATTACTGTTTCATTTGATTTGTTCTTATTATAAATACATGCACACAAGCTCTAGACATAGCTGATTGTATGTTGTGTTCACAGATGTATTTTTAATTCTGAAAAGGTTAAATATACTAGATCTAGAATTGTTTGATGCAAGTGAATACTCAGTAGAATATTCGTAGCACTCTAGACATAGATGTAGTGTAACACCCCTCACCCGTATTCAATGTCAGAATAGGGATACGAAGCTTTACCAAACTTATAATACATTTAAACATACATTTCATATACAATTCATCAATTCAAATACAATTCAATCATAACCAATCATAATGTCCCTTAAACCAGCCTACGAGGTTCAAAACATGCACTCAGGATGGTTCGAGACTAAATTGGTAACTTAGGAAATTTTTTAACACTAAGAAAATTTTTACATAAAACAGGGGACACACGCCTATGTGGCACGACCGTGTGTCTCACACAGCCAACAGACTCGCCCATGTCACAGGCCGTGTGGACATTCGAAATGGAAGCACATAGCCATGTCCCAGTCCGTGTCTGACCTAGTGTAACTCTCTAACTTGGGTCACACGGCCAACACACACGCCCGTATGGCTAGCCCATGTGCCCTAAAAATGGTCTTACACACTTATGTGCCAAGCCGTGCCAAACCTGTAGGGTATACTGACTTATGCCACATGGTCAAGTCACACGCCCGTGTCTGAGGCCATGTGGAGCTACTGACTTGATTTCAAAATCAACACCAGGGGACACACGGCTGTGTATATGACCATGTATGCTGAGACACATGCACGTGTCTCTGCCCGTGTGGACAAAAATAGGCTATTTGACAAGCCAATTTGCCACCCAACTTGTGCACACCTACATCAAAATCAAATGGCACAAAACATAGCATATATGAGCATTTAAAACAACTCCAAAACAAGCATAACCCATATTATTTCCATACCAATCAATACAAAACATAATTACCACATTATGTCATCTAAGTTCATACCAATCTTTATCTTCTAACAATTATGCATCATTTGATCTATACTCTCAAGCATTTCAACCATTCAAAACTTGGCTATTAGATAACTATAATGTAACTATCCACAAGCAAAACATATCCAATATTCAAAACATCACACAAGCCACATACCCTTACATATACATGATTCAAAAATACCAAAACAGTCCATCTCTCATGGCTATATATACAAACCAACACATAGACAAATCACAAGCCAACTCAATCGGCAAAATTCACTACCAAAACATAACCAATATGACAAAAGTCCTTATACATGCCATATACTCAAAACATAAACTCAAAAGTACCAGATTGATAGTTGGATAGTGTGACGATGTCTCCGACGATCCCCAAATCTGAGCCAGCTTTGAAATCACTATAAAACACAGAGAAATACACAAAGTGAGCTTTATAGCTTAGTAAGTTCGTATAGCATTTATATCAACTCATCATATAAACTCAAATTAAGCCAAAAACATAACATAACATACCTCATAATGAATCATCAACCTACAACATTTGCATCCACCAAATTAGATGTAATTTCCATCATTTTTATCATTTCAGTGTATTACTCGATTTCTGTACATACCTGTACCTTCCCGTATTTAACTCATGTTCATTCACATCTTTAACATATCCGTTAAACCATTCGAAACATTTTTGGATACTCAAGAAACTCGCACACTTAGCGCCAATTAAATAGCTGAAGCTATATCGATCTCGCACACTAAGTGCCAATATATAGTCGAGCTATCTCAGTCTCGCACACTAAGTGCAAATATATAGCCAAAGCAATCTCGATTTCGCACACTAAGTGCCCATAATTAGCTGAATCATCGTCAAAAACAACTGTAGTCTCGTATACACAATTTATGCAATGTCAAGCATATAAAGCATAATTATAACAATGCTTATTACATATGAACTTACTTCGGATGCAAAAACGGCTAAACTGATCGATTAGTCGAGAACTTTGTTTTTCCCCTATCCAGATTCGAGTTTCACTTTTCTTGATCTATATGTAATCAAAATCAGCTTATTTAATTATCTCTCTATTCAATTTAATCCAAAATTCACTTTAAGGCATATTTACACAATTACCCCTAATGTTTCACAACTTTTACAATTTGGTCCTTAACTCGTAAAATGCAAATTCATGAAATTTTAATCACACTCAAGCTAGCCAAATTATCACTACATCCATAACAGCCCAAAATTTTCATTATTTCACATTTCTACCACACAATTTACACATTTTACAATTTAATCAAACATCAAAACACACATAAATTCATCAATGGACAAACTCAAAGTATTTAACATTTTTGCAAAATAGTCCCCGGGCTAACTAGACTAAGCTGCAACGATTACAAAAATATAGAAATCATTAAAACTCGAGTCAAAATAGACTTACATGCACACAAGGACTTGGCCGAACCTTCAAAGCCCTAACAATGGCTTTTTCCTTCTTCCAAATTCGGTGAAGAAGATGACAATTAACATAATATTTTGTTTTTCTTTAATTTATGAACATATATTACTAAATTACATAAATAACCTTAATATACAAGAATTAAACCTACCTAACCATGTCCGTCTTTATCCACTCAAATAAATAATGGACTAATTACAACATAAACCCTTCAAAAATTTAATTTCATAGCTATAAAACCCTTTTAGCTTATAGAACTCAATTTTTACACTTTACACGATTTAGTCCTTTTTACCGAATTAAGCAGTCAAATGATAAAATTTCTTGACGAAAATTTCACACAATCATATTTTCATGTTGTAGACATTAAAATAATAATAAAATAATTATTTTGACTTTGGATTTGTGGACCCAAAACCACTGTTCCAATTTGACTAAAAATGGACTGCTACATGTTGCAAATTTTATAGAAAAGAATGTTCATTGCAGTTATTAATCCAAAGTTCTGTAAACATGCGTAACTTTGATTTTTAGCTTAAATCTAGCTATCAAAAGAGGCAGGTTACAGTAGTAATTCTCTAAGCAGATGATTAGACAATATTTTGCCATGACATTATTTTGATATGGACATTTCACCTGAATAATTCCAACCCTATTCATTCAACAACAGAATTATTCTTGCTTTTTTTTGCAATTTGCAACTACATTTTATTTGCCATGTCAATTTTATGTTTTCAGCATTAAAGTAAATTAATTCATTATACCAACTTCTTATTCAATTTAAAAGTATTTTCTGCTATTTAGTATAGTTAATAGGATTATAATAACTTAATCAATTTCTTACCAACTTTTGATCCCTGTGGAGACGATACTTACTTATCACTTTATGACTTGAATGACGCGTACACTTGCACAATTGCATTTTTTATTTACACGCAACAATCACATGCCTCATAGAATTGATGAGTGTCTTTAAAAATTGTCGGCCAATAAAAACTAGACTGGAGAACTTTTGCAGCAGTTTTCATGCCTCAAAGTGGCCTCCATATGGTGCTGAATGACAGTGATGCAAAATACTTTGGATTTCATCATCCGGAATACATCTTATAATGATCTAGTCTGTACATTGTTTGAATAAGAATGGCTCATCCCAGTAGTACTGCTTAACATTGTGGAGGAATTTCTTTCTTCTTGGACTAGAGAGCTCGAGTGGCAGCAATCCAATAACCAGAAAATTAACAATGTCAGCATACCATAGTAATTCCATGGCAACCAACAACTGTTTATCAAGGAATTCCTTCTTAATTAGCTGAACATTACAGTCTTCATTCCCTACTTCCAGATGTGATAAATGATCAACCACTTCATTGTTTGTGCCTTTCCTATCTTTAATCTGTAGATCAAATTCTTGCAGCACAATATCCATCCAATTAATCTGGGTTTAGCATATTTTTTGGTCACCAAGTGTTTGATAGCAGAATGATTCGTATACATCGTGACTTTGGTGCGCTTGAGATAAGCTCTGAACTTGTCAAATGCAAATACTACAGCTAATAGCTCTTTCTCAGTGGTGGTGTAATTTAGCTACGAATCTATTGGCGCACGGCTGGCATAGTATATAGCATGAAATACCTTGGCTTTTTTTTATCCCAGGATTGCTCTTACCGAAAAGTCAATTGCATCACACATTAATTCGAATAGTAAGGTCCAGCTTAGTGCAATGATTATTGGTGTTGTAATCGATCGCTTCTTCAGTTCCTCAAATGCTTGTAAGCATGGCTCATTAAAATTAAAAGATTTGTTTCGTTCCAATAATGTACAAATAGGTTTGGATATTTTGGAAAAATCCTTGATAAATCAACGATAAAATCTTGCGTGACCTAGAAAGCTTCAGATACCTTTCACTAACGTAGGTGGTGGAAATTTGTTAATAACCTAAATTTTCACTTTGTCAATGGCAATTCCCTATTGTGAAATCTTATGTCCTAGAACAATGCCCTCACAAACCATGAAGTGGCACTTTTCCCAGTTCAGCATAAGATTGGCTTCTTAACATCGACGGACTAACTCCAAGTTTCACAAATAGCCTTCAAATATATCACCAAATATTGAGAAATTATCCATAATGACTTCTAAAAATTTCTCCACCATGTCTAAAAGTATAGCCATCATGCAACGCTAAAAAGTTGCAGGGGCAATGCATAACCCAAATGGCATACTTCGAAGTGCAAAAGTTCCATAGGAACAAGTAAATGTAGCCTTTTCCTGATCAACAGGTGCTATGGAAATTTGATTGGGCCCTGAATATCCATCTAAAAAATAATAGAAGGTTTTTCCTACTAGTCTATCCAACATTTGATTGATAAATGGCAAAGGGAAATGATCCTTCCTAGTGGCTTTGTTAAGCTTCCAATAATCCATGCAAACCCGTCATCCCATGACAATACAAGTAGGAATAATTTCGTTGTTATCGTTGGTTACCATAGTGACACCACTTTTTTAGGTACACACTGTACAGGGCTCACCCAGGAACTATCAAAAATTGGGTAGATGATTCCAACGTCCAGCAATTTGATGATCTTCTTTACCACTTCCTTTATGATAGGATTCAGTTTCCTTTGTTTCTCAATAGATTTTTCATGAAACTCCTTTAGTACATGCAAATTGTTGGACTGATTCCTTTAATATCTACAATTGACCATCCTAAAGCTTTCTTAGATTTCCTTAAGACTTCCAATAATTGACTCCTCTTGTTCTGGTGTTCACTTAGTAGAGATGACTACTCACAACGTATTGTTATCTTCTAGATAGGCATACTTCAAGTGCAATGGCAACGGCTTTAATTCCAACTTGGGAGGATCTTCTAGTGATGGTCGAGGTGTAAAAGAACAGTCAGACAGATTTAGTGGTTCAAAATTGCCCCTTGGTCCATTTCCAATTTGCTGAACTTCCATCAAAATTTTAAGATCTGCAATCATGTCTGCATCAATTAAATCATAGACATCTGCATCGTTTACTAAGTTATTTGAACAAAAATCTTCAATTTTTTCTTATACTTATGTATCAATTATTTCAATAGCATGGCATTCTTCATCAGTATCTGCACACTTCATATCTTCAAAGACATTAAAAGTTAACTATTGATCATTACCTCGCATAGTTAATTCACCCTTTTAGACATCAATTAATGTTCTACTTGTGGTTAAGAAAGGTATCCCAAGTATAATTGCGACCTCTTTATCAGCCTCACACTCCAAAATGATAAAATATGTTGGGAAAATAAATTTGTCCACTCTTACCAACACGTTTTCGATTTTACCTTATGGATGTGTATAAGGTCTATCAGCTATCTGTAGTGTGACAGTTGTAGGTCTCGTCTTTCTTATTCAAAGCTTCTTGAAAATAGACATTGGCATTAGATTTATGCTTGCACCCAAATCACATTGTGCTTTGCCTGTTAGTGATTACAAATAGAGCAAGGTATAGCAAAACTCCCTGGATCCTTTAGTTTTTATGGGAATTTGTTTTGGAGCATTGTTGTGCACCTTTTAGTGAGAGCAATAGTCTCAAATTCTCCTAACCTTCTTTTATTTGAGAAAATATCTTTCATAAACTTTACACAGTTAGGAATTTGCTCCAATGCTTCCACTAATGGTATATTAATGTGTAATTGTTTCAAGACCTTCAAAAATTTCCTAAACTGAACATCTTGTTTAGATTTTTGGAACCGCTGAGGAAAAGGTTTCGGTGGTATTCCTTCTCTTTGCCTAAATTGTTTTGCTGTGGTATTTGTATCAACAATATATGTAGCATCTATTTCAGCATTTTTCTGGTAACTCTTTTTCTTTGTAACTTGCTCTCCTATTGCTTCTGGAGTCTTTTCATTTGCAACAGTTGAACTTCCTTCTTCAGGCATGGTGTCATTCACAACTCTTGATAGCTGAGTACCACTTCAAAGTGTAATGGTTTTGCATTATTCCTTCCCTCGAGATCGAAAACTCTCAACGTCACTCGACAATGCTCCTTGCTGTCTAGAATTCAATACAGTGACAATTTTCCCTACTTGATTTTCCAAAGCTCTCAAAGAAGCAACCCAGCTCTTAATGATAGCATCATTCTTGGCCATATACTCTTTCAATCAAGCTTCCATAGATGAAGAACTTAAAGATGAATTTTGCTAAGCATTTTGTCATTGCAATGATTGATTGTACCTAGGTGGTACACTCGCAGCATTTTGGCGAATGACATTACTGGTATTTCACACCTAGATTACTCTAGCTGAAGTTAGGATGTTGTTTCCACCCCAGATTATATGTGTTGGAGTATGGGTTGTTGTTTTTGTGAATAAAACTCCCCATGTAATAAATTGAGGCTAGATTTGAGTGGCATTCATCAAAGACATGATCTTCTCTACATTCAACACAAGCTAACTCTATTTCTTTCATTTCTTGCATAGCAGATGGTATTTTCAATGTTTTAATCATATTTGTTAAATATGATCCTGAGCTGTTAGAGATGTAATGGCGTCAAGCTCCATTTCTCCTACAACTTTTCTACCAGTTCCAACTCTGGTTGTAGGGTATTAATAATCATTACGTTCTATTCTTTCCAAAATTTCATAAGCCTCATTGTATGATTTATCAAGTAAAGTCCCATTGGAAGATGCATCGACAAGCATTCTTGTATGAGTATTCAACACATTGTAGAACATTTCCATCTATGTCCAATGCAGGAAACCATGCATCTGGCATTTTCTAAGTAGCTCATTAAACCGCTCTCATGCTTCATATAATGTTTTATCCTCTGGTTGTCTAAACGATGTAATGTTGTTCCTCCACTTAACATTCATGTTAGGAGGATTATATCTTAACAAAAACCTCTAACACAACTCAATCCAAGATGTCACTGTACCTGATGGTAATGCATTTAACCATGCTCTAGCACGATCATGCAATGAGTAAGGGAATAACTTTAATCGTAGGGTATCTTCAAGAACACCTTGCTATCTGAATGAATCAAAGACTTCCAAAAGAGTCGTAAATGTAACCTTGGATCCTCAGTAGGCAATCAACTAAATTGCCCAACTGTTTGCAGCATTTGAAACATGACTAGCTTTAATTTGAAATGATGAGCCTCAATATGTGGCCTGAAAATTCTAAGATTTAAATCATCTAGGATTGGTATGAAATGTTCTCTAATAGGCCTGTCCCTGTCATCTATGATTCGAGGAATATCAACATCCCTTCTTTCTTGATGTAGTGGCTCCTCTTTAACCTAATCGTTTCTGATTCTTTCTATTTCTTGCCACACTTTTTTCTTTCGCCTTAAAGTTCTCCCAATCTTTGGATTAAAATAGTACTTAGCATTCTTCAGAATATTTCTATACATGCACTAACATAGACTTGAGAAAGGAAAATCAAAATAATTAATTAAACTAAACCTAAAATAAATTAAGCAGATAATAAAAAAACCAATTTTCATCAATGTTGTCGATCCCCGATAACGACGCCAAAAATTTGTTACATGTAAATAATGCAAATGTGCAAGTGTACAATTCAATTCAAGTACTATAATGATGAGTGAGTATTGTCTCCATATGGATTGGAAGTTGATTCGAATTGGTAAATATTATTGAAGATTTAAAGAATGAAATTGTGCAAAAGAAACAAAGTACAAGTTGGTGAAAAGAATTTATGAATGAACTAATATGACTTAAAAAATGATCAAGCAATTCAAATATCGTGGCAATTCACAAAAAACAAGTAGAGAGTGTTGACAGTTTTGAATTTTCATATCCAATACTGTCAATTACATGCTAATATATATGAAAACAATTGAATTGTGTTACATTCAAAATACCAGAAAAACAAACAAAACAAACTATATGATTGTTTCCCATGAAACACTCCGTTTTATTTTACCTGATGCACACCATTTTTATAACCTACTCTCGGCCCAACTGATCCAGCCCATTTGTTTCATAATTTGAACTATAACAACTACTCCCTCATCAGAGAAAATCCTTGCCCTCAAGGACCTATATGAGGGTAAGCATCCTTCAGTTGCACCAAGGATTCCCATATGGCATCCTCAGGAAATGAATCTTCCTATTCGACCAAAACTTTAGTTGTGGCCACATTCTCACACTTTACTATCCTTCTGTCTAAAATTAGGATAGGCTCTTTAGCCCAAGATCCCTAGCTATCCACTACTAGTAGAGAAGCTTGTACAGGAGCAGCTTCACATGTTTCTTAAGCTATGAAACATGAAAAGTAGGGCGAACTCTAGATCTTTGGGGTAGCTGCAGCTTGTATGCTACCTTCCTAATCTTACCTTCTACCATGTTTGGCCCAAAATACTTGGGAGCTAACTTTTAGTTAAGCAACCTTCTCACAGAATGCTATCTATAAAGTTGAAGCTTCAAATATACCCAGTCCCCTACTTCAAAATGTTTGTCTATTTTGTGCCTATCATCTTGTTGTCTCATTCTATCTTGTGCTCTCTTCAAATAAAATTTCAGCAGTCGTCTTGTAGCCTTACGTTGCAGCAAACTTTTGTCTACAGCAGCCACCAATGATGCCACAGCTAAATATAGTGTATGATAAGGAAGTGCCTGGTGATATAGTGCCTCATAAGGTGTATTTTTAATAGCTGAGTGGAATGTAGAGTTATACCACCACTTAGCTAAAGGAAGCCAACTTACCAATCCTGTGGTCTTTCCCCTGACATGCATCTCAGATAGCCTTTAAAACATCTATTCGGTATTTTTATTTGCCCATCAATCTCAAAATGGTAAGCAGTGGATAGGTGAACCTTAGTTCCCACTCATCTGAATAAATCCTGCCAGAAATTACTGAAAAATATCTTGTCCCTATTAGATATAATGGAGTCGGGCATCCTATGTAGCTTGTACACATTTTCTATGAATAGTTGAGCTACAGTCATAATAGTATAGGGATCGGATAAGGCCATAAAATTGGCTTATTTCGTGAGACTATCTACTACCGCCAAAATAACACTCCTACCTTTAGAACATGGTAACCCTTCTATGAATTCTATAGAAATAGAGGACCAAGCTCTCTTTGGTATTAGAAGAGGTTGTAACAGTCCTAGAGAGGCTACATTTTCTTCCTTGCATCTTTAACAAAAGGAATATTCTCTTATCCACCTTTTAATATCCTTGGGAAGTCCTTTCCAATACAATAGATTGCATATCCTCCTTGAGGTTATCTAAACTCCAGAACAGCATCCTATAGCACTGGCATGGAACAATTGGAATAACTCTTATTTTATCCTGGCCACATCAACTACTACTATATTACCCTTCCTTCTAAGAAATCTTCCATCCCAATTATATTTTAGGTGCTTAATTTTCTGTTGTTAAACCTTAGAACATAATTCTAAATCTTTAAATCAGCCTGATAATATGTAACACCCCAAACCCGGCCTAGACGTTATGGCCGAATCTGGCGTGTCACATTAAAATGCTTTATCGAAAAACTTTGTCTTATTAATAAATCTCACTTGAAAGATAAAAGCCCATTTGTTTAATTCTAAAGTCAACTTAATTATTTGTTAACCATTTTAAACCAGCCTTACTTTTAAAAACATGTTTGTTGTAGAAGCATTTCAACAATGTTGCGAAAACGTGATGTTTTGAAAACAAATATCATTTTAGAAAACCCCCCAAATTAAAAGTAAAAAAATTAGAGAAAATGCCTTATTACATCAAAAACCCAAAGAGAAAGTAATTTAAGTAATGTAAAAGTAATACGAAAATTTAAAGTTGTTCGTAGTGTGGCCACCTCCGAGTCCTCCCATACGTCGAACCACCTACTGAGGATTACCTGAAAAATTTAAAAGAGGGGGTGAGTTTATGAAAACTTAGTGTGTACAACCCTCATCAATCATAAAGCATGCATCACATCAATTTGGGACTAAGCCCATTACAATAACAGTGGCACTTGGGCCATAGTCTATAGTAGCCTCAGTTGGGCCTGAGCCCATGTCACAATCAGAATCAGATTATGCAATGCACAAATACCCAACCAACCCTGCACCCCGTATCCCATCCAACCCTACACTCCTGTGGGGATTTAATCGACTCACCCATCCCTACACTCCTGATGTAGCACTGGTTGCGGCACTAACCAAATTCGCAGCAGAACGGCCAATCACATAATGGCTTTAAGTCGTCAGTGGACCCACAGTCGCCAAGCGACCATGTGACCCTAACAAATCATATACTTCCTCTAAATCAATGATCTCGTCCCCCATGCAGCATAATATCACATGAATGCAAACATATCATAAATGGCATACAATAACAATCATATAACATGGAAGGGCATTTTAGTCATTTTTCCCTTCGGGGGCATAACGATCAATTCAAAAATCAGGGTCTAAGTACACTTACTGACCCATCAGTAGGTTCACAGTCGTCTTCCGCGACCCATGCAACCTTTAGCAAACAAACTATGCGATTGGGCCCAAAGCCCATTTAAGCATGCCCATAGGCCCACACGACACATCTAGGGCCTATGGGCCTATCGGGCCCGTACGACCCAACTCGGCCTAACATGGCCCATTACGGCCACAACCCATGAGTTCGCTTATGGTGGCCTCTACTATCGCATCAGATTTTTCACACGTGTGTTCGCGTATTCGTGTAGTAACCATTGTCATTCTTTCAACTTTTCGGCGTTTCAGGATTTGCTGAACTAGAGTTAAGGTGGTGTATATACACACCTGGTTTACGAAACGTGCTACGAATCCCCTAGCAATGAACCTTAAATGATAAAGCCTTACTAATCTCCCTATTTGATATTAAAGTTTACACCCCTAGACAGATCTGCGTTTACAAAAGCCTTGTTAAAAGGGATTGTTAAAACATGTGGTTCAATTCACACTTGGAAAAAATGCTTAATTGATCAAAACTAGAAGTGGGATATCGATTGCTTCACATCACTTGCCCCACTATCAACCCTCGAGCAAACCTAGGTACCAACCAACATCAGACTAAGAGAGATAGGGAAGATTTGGCAACAGGGAAAAGAAGAACTCCAACAATAAAAACCAAAATAAAGAAAATGAGTCACCACGACTTACACTTGATCCAGGCAAAAGATGAGAAGAACGCAGCCTTATGATAGGAGAATAAAAGGGAGACGGATTCAAAAATATCTGATAGAGAGAGAAAGTAGGGAGTATTTGACTTTACACACCTTAAGATTAAATAAAAATAGCATTGCGGCAAGGGAATCCGGCTCACAAGAAGATGGTTGAGAGAAGAGGGATTTCAGCTATGAGAGGGAAAATAGAAGAGAAAGGCCACGATTTAGAAAAGGAAGAGGGTTAGCATTCGACTCAAGCCAGAAGTAAAGAAGAGAGGTAAAAGGATTAGAAAAGAATGGAAAAGACTAAAAGATGAGAAATGGGGAAGAAATCAGCTAACAGATGGCCTAAATGGTAATGCACTTTCGGCTAAAACAAAACAGTGGACAACCCAGAGTCAGAGAGTCTTGAAAATGAAAGGCAAAGGTACCAAAACGAGTGAACAAAACAAAATAAAACACCAAGAATTCTTCTAACAAGATTCAGCTATACCAAAATAATACCCCAAATACCGAAAATGAACCAAATCCCTCCCTTATTGAATTCTTGTACAACCCAAAGTCCCCATTCGGCTAGACTTCCTCCTAATTCAAATCCTCCTTGATTTCCTCCAACAATCATCAGTATCCCTTAACTTCCTCCTCATATCCCTCTAAGACTCATTCAACCTTTATCCTGTAGAGTTTGATCACTCTACCACCTACATGTCTTTGAAGAAAAATAAAACATCCAGTGCTCCTTCCAAGCCTCGAACCCCAGTCCTCACTCCCTTATGAGGCGTCACTTACCACCTAAACCATCATGCTTCTTTTGTCAAATTTTACCATTCAAAATTTAAGAAGCATTCAACCTAGCGTCAAGGTTCCTTAATGCTAAAAACCAAATTTTTTCCTATGCCAAGGCTTGAACCCGGGACTTCATAGAGACCCCCTAAAATCCAAAATCACTAACCCAACAGGACTAACATGCAATTGTGCCATTTTCTTGCTCTCAAGAATTTTAGTAGCTCCAAACCCAAGGCCCAATTCTTCTAAGCCCGAACTTCGGGGCGTTACATAAGATGCTTGCACCGTTGAAAGTAACTAAGAACTAATGGTGTTTCTAGTGAGATGGAAAAATTGCCCCTTCTTCAAAGATTGTTTCTTGGACAAAGCATTTCCAGCAGCATTGCTTAATCTATAACAGCCCGATTTTAGGAATAGTTGGAACAGTGGTTTCGAGACCACGAATCTGACGCAGTAAAATATTTTTATTATATTTTTATGGTCTACAATTTCACAGAATGATTTCATGAAAATTTCATTCAAAAATTTTGACGTTTAGGCATTCAATTTTGTCAAAAGGACTAAATCATAAAAAGTACAAAAGTTGAGTTCTACATGTTAAAGGTGTCAAATTGCTATGAGATTTTAAATTAGAGGTCCTTAGATGGTAAGTAGACCATTTGTTAAGTTAGTGGACAAAAATGGACATGGAGAGATAAAATTTCAAAGAACGGCAAAAAGGGCATTTTGGCCATTTGGTAAATAAAAGAATAAAAAGGGAAAATCAAGTCAAAATTGTGCCCATCTTCTCCTACCTTAGCCAAAAATCTCAAGCTCACCATAGCTAAGGTTTTGTCAACTGTCAACCTTTGATAGTAAGTGCATTTTAGCCCCGTTTTTAATGTTCTTTACATTTTTGAAGTCCTCGTAACCCGATTTACCTATTTCTACCATTATTTTGAAGCAGGGTTCATGTTTAAAAATTTACCCATGTGTGACATGCATGTGTTTTGATGTTTAGTGGTAGAAAATGAAAGTTTGATGTGTACTAAATAACTTTTACTAAGTGATTTTTCATGAAAATACCTAAAAAGGACCTATTTGTAAAAGTTTGTAAAATGGGTGGTAAAAATCTAATTTGATGAAAAATGTGGGCTGATATGAGCATGTATATGGTTTGTCTAGGCTTGGGTAACAAAGAAAATGGATACATTTCATTTTACGAGCCTAGAGACAAAAATATAAATATGTCAAAGTTTAGAGGCAAAAGTGTAATTTTTCCATAATATGATTTATGGATTGAATTGAATAATTTGAATAATAAATAAGCTAAATTTTCTATTATAGATCAAGAAAAACAAAGTTCAGACCTTGATCGAGGAAAGAATAAGGTGTTTAACGGTAAAGTCCATTTCTTCTATTTTTGCACCGATGTAAGTTCGTATGTAAATAATGCATTATTATTTATGCTTTAATTGTATTTTAATTGTATAAATTGTGATTTACTCTTTGAATGAGTTTGAAAAAGTTTCGACAAGTGAGAAATATCCCGGTTGAACCTTAGGAATAGTTAGGATACAAATGTCATGACATTAGGGTTAGTTGAGATTACGTGTAAGACCATATCTGGGATATGGAATCAATATGAGATTTTGTGTAAGACCATAGCTGGGCTATTGGCATCGATATGAGATCCCATGTAAGACCATATCTGGGATATGGCATTGGTACAATCTATGTATGTGAGATTTCCCGAGTATCCTTTAGTATTCCAAGTGGTTCAACGGGTAATTTAACGACCATGTCAAAGTTATGAAATATTATGGTATGTTGTGGAAGACAATGGTATGTTGCAAGTTGGTACAGGTATGTACACAAAACTCACGCTTAATGAGGTCAATATGTGATGAAACCTTGGATTGGTTTAATCGAGTAAGTTATGATGTTAAGATTTTAAATACATCTATGCTAAGCTTGATTGTGAATTCACAATGACATTTATGTTAATTTACTTTATGTTAAATATATGTTAAAGTGTATTTATGATCCCTATTATTTGTATAGTAACTTACTAAGCTTTAAAGCTTACCCCCTTTTCTTTTTCCCCTGTCTTATAGTGTCACCAAGAGAACTCAGGGATCGAAGGCGGTCAGAGATCCATTCACACTATCAAATTATCATTTTAGGTACTTATGATTATAATATTCTGAACTATGGCATGTATAGAGACTTGGTCTTTTTTTTATGTGTCATAGTTGATTTGGCTAAAAGTGTTGGCTTATGTTATTTGATAATTCATTTTGTAAATGGCCATCTAAGTTGGCTAATATTGGCTTAAGTATATATATGTATATGATGATATTTTCATGGATGTGTGAATTTGCATGGATTAAGTTGATAGGTAGGTCATGTTTGTATGTGATAGATGGTTGCATGTAAATGATACATTGATAACTTGTTTGTGGCTGAATTGGTTGTATGAATATACTTGAATTTGTATTGCTTGTTGTTGGGTAGGTTGGTGCAAGTAAGGGTGGAAAAATGGCTTGGTAAATAGCCTTATTTTTGTCTACATGGGTAGACACACAGGCATGTGTCTAGGCCGTGTGTGACACATGGCTTGCCCTATAGGTGTGTGATCCGGCTTTGTGTCCCTTGAATTTTGAATTTTAGCTTTGAATTAGCCACACGAGCAGAGACACGGCCATGTCTCTCAGCCGTGTGAAGGACACGACCCAAGGACATAGGTGTGTGCTCAGGGGTGTGAAGTCCGCACCTATTTTAGGAAAATTATGAAAATTAAATCGCCCACACGGCCTAAGCACATGGCGTGTGACTTGGCCATGTGACTTCAATTTGTTGATGATGTCATAAATAGAGAGTTACACGGGTTAGGGACACAAGCGTGTATGACCACACGGCCTACCCACACGGGCATGTCCCAAGCCATACGGGCATGTGACCCCTGTTTTGATGAAAAATTTTTCAAGTGTTGGGAAGTTTTCTAAAGTTCTCGGTTTAGTCTCGAACCGCTTCCAAAGCATGTTTTGGGGCTCGTAGGCTCGTTTAAGGGACGATTTGAATGTTTTCAAAAAGTTTTAAATTTGAGTGGAAATTCATGCCCCAATTTCGAATGTTTGTTTAAGTTTAAGTCTAGTAATGCCTCGTACCCTATTCCGGTGTCGGATATGGGTAAGGGTTGTTACATAATCCCTTCCTGTAGACCACATCATAATCATAGCCAATCATTTTTTCTTCACATCTTTGCTGAAAGGGTATGACTTCCACCTGCTCAGTTAGGAATTTCAAATTTTGATGGTCAGTTAGAATTTTAAAATGTCTTCCTACCAAGTAAGAATGTCAATTTTTTTTTTTTGCAGCTAAAAAAGCATCCATCATTTCTTTTTCATAGATTGATAAGGCTTGATGCCTGATTCCCAAACCTTTAACTAAAGTATGCCACTAGTCTTCCTAGTTGTTAAAGTACTACCCCCACTCCATATCAAGAAGTATCAGTATCAACACAAAATTCTAGGCGAAAATTTGGAAGAACCAACATTGAAGCAGAACATAAGGTTGTCTTCAACTGTTCAAAGGCCTGAGTAGCTTGCTCACTCCAATTCCAGGCATCTTTCTTGAGCAAGTTTGTTAATAGTCCGGCCAAGATACCATAATGTTTTATGAATCACCTATAAGATCTCGAGATGCCTAAAAACCCTCTCAATTCTCTGAGAGAAGTAAGCAATGGCCAATTTGCCACACAATCCACCTTGGATTTATCCATAGAGATAGTCCCCTGAGAAATAATACTCCCCAAATACTCTACCTTATTTGTCCTTGTTAAAAAATAATAATAAAATAAAATAAAATAAAGAACACAGATTTTTAGGTGGAAACCCTTTCAGGAAAAAATCACGGGCAGAGGAGAAGAAAATTCACTATGTCGAATTCGAATTCGAATTAATTCCAAGAGGAATAGACTATATCTATTTATAGGCTTGTAAAGCCATATTCTAGTAAGACTGAAACACCTTATTCTAATAAATATCAAATATATGGAATTTAATAAGGTTTAAAAAACCTTATTCTAAAATAAAATAAAAGAAGTGTAATTCTATATGGATTCTTCTTTTATTTTATTTTACCACTGTATTTTATTTAAATAAGGATTCGAGTCACTTAATTCTAACAATCTCCACCTTGACACGAATTCTTAATGAACAAGTTCTTTATTGCGAACTCTCAACAAACAAGTTCTCCACCTCTTTCATAAAACCCCTTAAGGGTTTAGCTTCAACAATGAACACCAACCAAGTCTAAGCAATGCTCAAACTTGGTTATAGGAAGTGACTTAGTCATCATATCTGCAGGATTTTCATGAGTACTAATTTTGCTCAAACAATATCACCACGAGCAATAATATCACGAACAAAATGATACCGAACATCAATGTGTTTTGTTGTCTCATGAAACATTTGATCTTTTGTAAGAAATATGGCACTTTGACTGTCACAAAATACTGTGTTGATTTGAAGGTCTTCATTGAGTTCACTAAAGAGCCCCTTCAACCAAATAGCTTCTTTACAAGCCTCAGTAATCGCCATGTACTCAGCTTCAGTGGTAGACAAAGTGACTGTAGTTTGCAAAGTGGCTTTCCAACTGATTTCACAACCTCCGATTGTAAAGACATAACCTGTGAGAAATCTTCTTCTATCAAGGTCTCCAGCAAAATCAGCATCAGCATATCCAATGACTCCATCTCTAGTTCTTCCAAACTTTAAGCAAACATCAGTAGTACCTCGTAAATATCTTAAAATTCACTGAACTGCTTTCCAATGTTCTTTACCGAGATTCGCCATATATCTGCTAACTGCACTAACTGCATATGATAAATCTGGACATGAACAAACCATTGCATACATGAGAGATCCCACTGCACTAGAGTATGGAACATGTAACATGTACTCAATCTCATCATCTGATTGTAGAGACAAAGCTGATGAAAGTCTGAAATGGGCTACTAAAAGAGTACTAACAGGCTTAGCACTCTGCATATTGAACTTGCAAAGAACTTTCTCAATGTACCCCTTCTGACTTAGGTACAATTTACTTGATGGTTCTTTTGTGTATCTACTTCTTTATGTTGATGACATGTTGACTTTTCATGGTTCTTTTATCTCTCCTTTATCTTTTGCTGCTATCAACATGTCATCAACAAAAAGAAGTAGATACACAAAAGAACCATCACTGTTTTTCTTAAAGTAAACACAACTGTCAAAACTACTTCTTTTGAAATCATGAAAAACCATAAAGGAATCAAACCTCTTGTACCACTGCCTTGGTGATTGTTTCAAACCATAAAGAGTCCTCTTTTTCTGAGACTGTAAAACCCTCTGGTTGTTGCATGTAGATATCCTCTTCAGGTTCTCCATGCAAAAATGTAGTTTTTACATCTAACTGCTTAAGCTCCAAATCATGTATGACCACAATACCAAGCAAAGCTCAAATCGAACTATGCTTCACAACTGGGGAGAACACATTTGCGAAGTCTACTCTTGGAATTTGACTGTAACCCTTTGCAACAAGCCTTGCTTTATATCTAGGTTCTTCAACTCCTAGAGTCCCTTCTTTCTTTTTAAACACCCATTTACAATGAACAGTCTTCTTACCTTTAGGAAGTTTCACAAGATCCCATGTTTTGTTTTTGTGAAGTGATTCCATCTCTTCTTGCATAGCAAACATCCATTTTTCTGAGTCTTCACAGCTAACCGCCTCAGAATAATTAGATGGCTCTTGGTTTGCATCTATATCTTCAGCCACATTTAAAGCATAAGCAACTAAATCAGCTTCGACATGCTTCTTTGGAGGTTTAATTTCTCTTCTAGTTCTGTTTTTGGCGATAGAGTATTGTGGTGAAGAAGCAAATCTATTCTAAATTTTTGTACTTGCTTGAGGAGTTGACTCTGTATTAATCTGATGCTCCACCTACTTTTGATTTTCTTTATTGGAAGAGTCTTTAAGAGATAAGTTAGGTAGCATAGCAGTTTCATCAAAAACAACATCTCTGCTAATCACAACTTTTCTATTTTCAGGACACCATAACTTATACCCTTTTACACCAGCTTTATAACCAAGAAAAATGCATTTAATGGATCTCAATTCCAATTTTTCATTATCAACATGAGCATACACAGGACACCCAAAAATCTTTAAATCAGAATAGTTAGTAGGATTACCAGACCATACCTCTTGTGAAGTCTTTTTCTCAATGGCAACGGATGGAGATCGGTTGATCAAAAAACATGCAGTAGAGGCTGCTTCTGCCCAAAATGACTTTGGTAAGTTGGCATTAGACAACATACATCGAACCTTCTCCATGATCATTCTATTCATTTATTCTGCAATGCCATTTTGCTGTGAAGTATGGCGAACTGTCAAGTGTCTCACTATCCCTTCTGACTTGCACAATCTATTACACTTATCAGAACAGAACTCTAAGCCATTGTCTGTGCGGAGGTATTTTATTTGTTTTCCCATCTATTTTTCAATCATAATTTTCCAAGACTTAAATACGGAAAACACATCGCTTTTCTGCTTCAGAAAGAACGCCCAAACTTTTCTGGAAAAATCTCAATAAAGGTTAGCATATAATTAGCTCCACCTCTTGAAGGCACTCTAGATGGTCCCCACAGATCAGAATGAATATACTCCAACGTTCCCTTCATGTTATGGATTCCTCTGGTGAATCAAAATCTCTTTTGCTTCCCAAAAACACTGTGCTCACAAAAATTCAGTTTGCAAATTCCTTACCCATCAAGAAGTCCTCTTTTGCTCAATTTTGCCATGCCATTCTCACTCATATGCCCTAGACGCATATGCCAAAGTTTAGTAATATCATCATCTAAAAAGGAAGAGGAAGCGACAGCTGCATCACCAGTAACAGTAGAACCCTACAAAACATATAACTTGGCAATCTTTCTCTGCCCTTTCATCACAACAAAGGAACCTTTGAAAATCTTTAAAACCCCATTTTCAGCTGTGTATCTGTACCCTTTTGAATCAAGAGTACTCAACGAAATTAAATTTCTTTTCAATTCTGGAACATCTCGTACGTCACTAAGTGTTCTGACAACTCCATTAAACATATTAACTTTAATTGTTCTAACACCTACGATTTTACACGAAGCATTATTTCCCATCAAAACAACACCTTCAGACACTGTTTCGTAAGTTGTAAATCAATCCCGATTGGGACTCATGTGGAAAGTGCAACCTGAATCAAGTATCCACTCCTCGCTCACTTTAGAATTGTTGACTGAAGCGACTAGAAGTTCACCATTGCTGTAGTCTTCTACAACATCAGCTTCACCGAAATTTTCTGGTTGTTTTCACTTTTGATTTGCAGCCTCCCTTTTAATCTTGTTCTGTAGCTTATAGCACTTAGATTTAATGTGCCCTTTTCTTCTTGCAGTAGTTACAAATTTTACCTCTGTTTGAAGACTTTGATCTACCCTTAGATTTACCACGAGGATTCCGTTCCTGTGTCCTACCATGATCATCATCAACATTCCGATCTTGTCTCCCACGCACAATGAGACCCTCTCCTTGAGAGTCGGGTTTAACCACAAGATGCTTCATCTTATCATACGAGGTTAAAGAATCATAAACCTCATCACCTGTGAGAGACTCGCGGCTATATAAAATCATGTCTCTAAAGGTTGAATAAGACGGGGGCAACGAACAAAGTAGAATCAACCCTAGATCTTCCTTATCATACTGAACCTCCATGGCCTTCAAGTTTGAGAGAATTTCTTTAAACATTGTTAAGTGTTCGTGTACAGACGCACCTTCCTCCAAACGATGAGCATAAAGACGCTGCTTCATATGCAACTTGCTTATTATAGTTTTCGACAAACATATTTGTTCTAGCCTATTCCATAAAGCCGCGGCGGTCTTCTCTTTCATCACATCCTGTAAAATTTCGTTGGACAAATGCAGATATAATTGTGTTAACGCCTTTCGATCCTTACGCTTCTTCTCTTCATCTGCTAATGTCAAAGGCATCTTATCTATCCCTAGTAGGGCATCCTCCACATCCATCTGTGCAATAACTGCTTGCATCTTAATTTGCCACAACGCAAATCTGGTATTGTGATCCAACAGCAAAATTTCATACTTCAAAGACGCCATTACCGTGATCGAGATGAATAACCCAGAAGCTCAGATACCAATTTGAGAAAAAAATAAAATAAAATAAAATAAAATAAAAAACTTATAGATTTTTACATGGAAACCCTTTCGGGAAAAAATCACGGGCAGAGGAGAAGAAAATTCACTATGTCGAATTCGAATTAATTATAAGAGGAATAGACTATATCTATTTATAGGCTTGTAAAGCCATATTCTAGTAAGACTGAAACACCTTATTCTAATAAATATCAAATATATGAAATTTAATAAGGTTTAAAAAACCTTATTCTAAAATAAAATAAAAGAAGTGTAATTCTATATGGATTCTTCTTTTATTTTATTTTACCACTGTATTTTATTTAAATAAGATTTCAGGCCACTTAATTCTAACAGTCCCAAAATAGCACTTACTTCTTTTAACAAATAGTTGATGTTGCCTCAAAATCATGAATACTTTCCTAAGGTCTGCCAAGTGATAAACCCAAGTGGTTGAATAGACCAAGATATCATCGAAAAAAAAAACTAGGACTGTCTTCCTCAATAGGTGCTTAAAATGGAGTTCATCAAACCTTGAAAAGTAGAAGAGTATTGGTGAGACCAAAGGGCGTCGCCAAAAACTCAGTGACCCTCATGAGTTTTGAAAGTTGTCTTTGGAATGTTAGGCTCAAACATTTTAAATTGGTGGTATCCAACTCTAAAATCTAGCTTGGAGGAAATTCTAGCCTGGCCTAACTCATCTAGAAGCTCCTCAATAATTTGTATTGGGAATCGATCTTTCATAGTCAACTGATTAAGCTATCTATAGTCTACACAAAATCTCCACCCTCCATCCTTTTTCCTAACCATCACCACTGGAAAAGCAAAAGGGTTGCAACTATCTCTAATTATGCCAACTTGAAGCATCTATTTAATTAGCCTTTCCAACTCAGATTTCTAAACCATGGGATATCTATATGGCCTGACCTTGGCAACTGCCCCTTTATCCTTAGGGGGTATTCGGTGGTCTTGGAATCTTGGTGGGGGTAGACTAGCAACTACCTGAAAAATGTCTTCAAATTCATCCAAGAACAATTGTAATTCCTCAGGTATGTCTCTTGATGAAGCCGCTGATAAGGTCATGGGTCAGCGCTAGTCATGAACAAGGTACAAGGATCCATTTCTCCATGGATCATTGAAAGACACCTTGTAGCTTGCCCTTGACTCATCAGCTCAATTTCACCATGTAAAATAAGTTGTATAATGCATAGGATTCCCTTTGAAGAAAAATGCATAACCATCAAGTCAAAATTCCAAGTGATGAAACCCAATGAGAGAAGCCACTGTATTCCCAGCACAATATCATACCTTTTCAATGGTAATATCATAAAATCTACAGCAAAAGTAGCCCCTTGAACCTTTCAATCCACATTCTTGCAAATGCCCCTAGTAAATACTTGTCTCCCATCAGCTACTGTAACCCTCAACTGCTGTTGTGGATCAACTGGTAATGCCAGCCTAGTGATTAACTTAGTATCCAGGAAGTTATGAGTGCTTCCTAAGTCTACCAGAAAAATAGCTTTAACAATGCCCATGTTTGCCCCAAATCTTATAGTGTGAAGGCCTTGAGACCCTTTAATAGCATGTAGGGACAGGACAAGTGTTTGTGGTTTCTCACCTTCCCCATTAGAGTCCTCCAACTGTTCCGAGAATTTTTAAAACTCTTCTATATCCTCCTCACCAAGTGATTCCAATAGCATCCAATACAATTGACTTTTAACACACTTGCGGCCAATGTGGTATTTGGCTCCACAATAGAAACAAAACCCTTTTTTGCTTTCTCTCCACCATAAGTGCAGGACTTATACTTTTAGATAGTCCTTTAGAATGAGATGACCCTATAGGTGTTAAGTGCCCTGAGTGAGCAGTAGAACTAGACTGGGAATAGGTTGGTCGCCTAGCCATGGAAGATAGTGGTGGGGAACTAAAACGAGACAAGGAATTGATACCAGTCAACAATACCTTCTTGGAATAAATGGCTATTACATCTTCAACTTGTCTAGCAATATGAAGTGCTTCAACTAATGACTATGGTTTAGAAAGCTGAAGATATTAGTTGACTTCCAAGTTCAAGTTACTAATAAAAATACTGAAAGCATAAGATTCAGGCAATTGCAATTGTGTTAAAAGGCTTACAAACTGATCATAGAAGTGGTCCACCGAGCCTTGTTGCTTCAAGGTTACCAATTCAGCCATAGTATCCCTGAATATGTTGGATCTGAAACGCTCCTTTAGACTATGGACATAGCACGTCCAGTCTAACATGTGAAGACCCTCATGTTTCTGAGTATAGAGGTGATGCCAGTCTAGTGCTCAACCTTCTAAGTGTAACACAACTATACGTGCCTTATCACACCCAGGCACTCCTTCAGCTACAAAGTATTGCTCAAGTTTCGACCACCATCCCCCGCAATCTGACCCGTCGAATTGAGGACACTCAAGCCTGCAAGGACACTCCTAAACTAACCTGGATTAAGGCAAGTGACTACTTGGAGGAGGTGGAGGAATATTTATAGAATCCTTTCGTGGAAACCCCAATGGAGGCATTTTCATCACTTCCTTCCATTTGGCAGCAATTGTCGCCCTTAGAGTTGTAGAATAACCTAGAAACTACTCTAACAAAGAGTGTAGTTCCGATCGCAAATCTTCTTTAAACCCCTGCAATTTGGCATTCCACTTAGTTTCCAGTTGTGACAACTCCCCTATATTTTTTCCAACTCTTTCTGCAACACGGTCACATCTTTCTACCCATGAATGGTTACACCGTCCCCAGCCATAGGAACACTAAAGCTCTGATACCTTTTTTAAGATCAAAACTGAAAATCCAAGAAAGAAAAGAGAATAGAAAATAAAAGAGAGAAGAATACAAATGAGAGGTGTGTTGACAGTTTTCAATTTTCATATCCAATACTGCCAATTACATGATTTATCTAAAAAACAATTGAATTGTCTAACAGTCAAATTAACAGAAAACAAGGAAAACAAACTATGATTGTTTCCTATAAAACGCTCCGTTTTATTTAACCTGATGCGCACTGTTTTTATAACCTACTCTCGGCCCAACTGATCTAGCCCATTTGTTTCATAATTTGACCCATAACACACTACTCCTTCAAGGTGTTTTTCGATCATCCTTTGGTGTCGTTTTCTTTTCTAAAGGAGATCTTGGTCTAATCTAGATCAAAAACTCAAGTTGTATTTTATCTTTCAACGATTTTTTAGCATTAATCCATAGTTAAGTCGAGATCTAAGTAGAAGAGGGAGAACCCATAGTGCAATGGTTCAGGATGTTAAACTTCGTCTACTGTAGACTGTAGACGGCCTGAGTTTTGACACTACCAAAGGCCTTCTAATGGGCCTTCCACGGAGGGCTAAGATTCCGATCTCTTCAAGACTAATATTATGTTTGGACTTTACCCATTACATTATATTTTTCTTCTCTTTTTATAGTTTTCATCCCTATGATCTATACTTTGTTTTTTGCGACTGGGTGTCCTTGTGACTTATGCAGTTTTACCCCCTTTTTTTTGTTTCAATCCCTTTCAATAATAGTATTGGTAAATGCATCATGGGCGCCTTTACAACATGAATCTTGTTGTAGAGTGAGTCATGCTTTTTAAGGTGTGCTTGGTTTCATCAGTACAATTTTTTCCTACTTACTCTGTCAAGCAAAGCTAGTTGGGACCATGGTGTTTCTCGTTGTTCTCTCTTTGATGATCCATGATAATTCAATTTTGAAAACAAAAAAAAAAAATCATATCCACAGGCCACGAGCTATAAATAATAAAAATCGGGCTATCTTAAATAATTTATTCATTTTCATTTCACACTTGAAAGACTACTAAGATAATTGCCAAACATATACATATACACAACCTTAATTAAATGAAAAAAAAATACCATCTATTTGCCAATTTGCCTGATTAGTATCATAAATAAATAATTGAAGCCTATAATTTCACTAAAGTAACATTTCTTTGGCAAAAAGAAAAATATTTCATTAACAGACATTTCTAACTTCATAAACTGAAACTATAATCTATGGAAAGGTTCATTTAGGCTAACTAGATAATTTTATTCTTCTCATGGAAAGAACTACCGGGTTAAGTAATCGAAAAAAAAAAAGAGTATATATTTCAACCAAAATTTCAATTAATTTGAATAAATCTAGAAAATCACTATTTAGCTAAGCTTTCCATGAATTTTAGATATTGTCAGCGTTTTGAGGAGGGCTACCTGCAAGCCAACCCCATACACCACCTGAGCCTTGCCTCTGCTTTGCGTTCAAGGCAGCTTGTTGAGATGCAGCTTTTTGCCGTTGCAGGAGTTCAAGCTCCTTTTGTAGCGTTTCCATCGTCTGAAGTTTCTGTCTTTGTTCCGCAACATCAACCTGTTGATTGAAGAGTATTGAAAAACAATTTCAAGCTTTTGCGCAATAGCAATATTTCAAATTCACCCAGTATGCAGAAATCAGAATTTGAATGAAAGCCCACTCAATACAGAGGAAACAGATAAATTTACAAGATAAGCAAAAACAATATTCTCTTGATCTTAAAATACCTCTAATTTAAAACATCTAGACTGCTCGGCAGCAAGTTGACTGCGTATAGTTTGGAGCTCCTAAAATGTAAACAGGATATCGTGAGGAAAATGTCTATGCTTATATTACGCTGTTTTCAAACTTTACAACTGAAAAAAGAACCACATGACCAGCCATTGTTACACCTAAAGAAATTACCTTGTGCAAATCTGAGTTTTGCACCTTAGCTTCAGCAAGTTCTTGCTTTAGCTGGAGAGACTGTAACTTCTCCTTGTTGAGTGACGATTCTAGTTCTTCCTTCTCCACTTTGAGAGTTGCTATTATGCGCTCGGTAGTCTCCTCCCCTTCAAATTTCTGCATATACATTTAAATCTTGAGTAAAAGAAATGAATTGGCAATATAGTGGACATGACAGTCCAATCACCTTCAAGCTTCACTGATTTTTTATTCTCAAATTAGAAATGGTCAAAATTATTGTTAAATTATATAAAAACAAATTATTTGCTACAAATTTGCAACTCACCATATGGCAATTTTGTAAGGTTGCTTATGAATGTTATTTAGCATACCATGTCTGCTATATCAGAAATATGCAAATCAAGCATTCAAGATACTAGATTTTGGGGTTTGACTCCATTCCATTACTTTTTCATCCATTAATATCCAACGCATGTTTAATCACCATTCATAAGTTGATTTTCACATTTAATAGATGGGTCTTACATGAGTCCTACACCTTTGAGTGGTGATGATCATTGCACTGGATACTAATGGATGAACAAGTAATGGAGCGGATCTTAACCCTAGATTTTAATACACCTAGTTGAGTTGGAGTCATTGAGTCAAGTAACACCAAACTCACTCAGAAACATTATAATAGCATAGATAGTAAATACCTGATGCCCTGTGTCAATATTATCCATAACAATTTCTCGTATCTTTCCTTCGTGACCAACTTCAAACTCAGACTCCAAATCTCTGGTAGGATTTGTAACGTTATGGATGGCAGAAACACTATCAGGAACACGAGCCTCCATCATCTTCGATTGCAAGGTTGATTTGTGACTTGGCTTAAGAACATTAACCTGGCAACAAAACATAAAAGATCAAATAGAAACAAAAAGATCAAAGTCTTAAAGAGGCTAAAACTGTCTCTACCTCATTGTTATAATGCCCATTATATCCTCCAAAAGATATAAGCATATCTTCACCATTGAAGGAGCCCACGACCAGACTCAAGCCCTACAATAAATTAGATAATAATTTACAATTTCAGTCACTGGCAGTGAAAGTTACCGGCTACTTGTAGAGGGCAATATACCGCAACTATATGACTCGTTTGTTTCACAGCATTACATACCTATGTTATTCAAATTCGGGTATGGGTGTCAGCTACAGGATACAGGTATGTGTTAACACACGTATGCTCAGTTTCTCCATGTATTTGGAGAATACTAGTTCCCATGTCATGTACGTTGCACGTGATTTTATGTGTTTATTTTTTTAATTTATTAAATAATATATTTTTATAATTTTTATGAAAATATATATTTGCTAATTAAGTGAAGATCAGTCTAACTCATATAAAAGTCCATTAATTTGAAAATTAATTGAAAGAATAAAATAATATTTTTAAAGCAAAAAAAAATGAAAAACAATCGGTAGTAAAATATTAAGTAATTAGATAAAATAACTTATGATTCAAATATGAATCAAAATTTTACCTACAAAGAATCATCACTTTAATACTTTATTTCCTTTGACATAATATTCCACAACACAATGGTAAACAATTTTTAATGCTGTTAACGGCTGAGCAATGTGATATAAGATTGGCAACTTTAGGTACCTAACAAATTCTTTAGGTACCAAAATGATAATTGCATGCAGCTTCGGGGGTAAATAATACATTAACCCTATATATAATGTTAATCTCACATTTAATTTATATTAATTATAAAAAATAGATTTTAACATTATTAACTATGATCATATTTAAAATAAAAATCATATTCATATCTATAAAAATATATTTATTTAATTTAAAAACTTGAATTTTTATTATTTTTAATTTATCCAATTATATTTACTGATTTTATAGGTTTATAATTTTATTAATTAACAATATATTATGTTATTTTTAAGAACTTTTAAATGATATGACCAATTAATTGATTTCACATTAATATACTATTATATTAATTAATATTTAACTAATATTACTTTCACTACTATCACGTAATAATACTAATAAATTGTTATTTTAATGACAATTTAGTAACATAATTAACAATAAAGGGTATTCTTGTTAGTTAAAAAGTTTTTCCAAACTCATGCTTTTATATATATTATAATGTGTTGGATATGAATGTTGACATGGAAACTTTAAGAAATATGAAGAGTTGAAGCAACATAATTAAGTTAAATAACCAATGAAGATTAACTTAATTGATGAGATGAACATGCTTAAAATGTTATTAAAGACACCCTGTTAAACGATCATAATAATTACAGAAAAGAGCACAACATCATATGTAAAAAGTATACTCGATTTACTTGCATCTTTCTACCATTCCTTGTTGATCCGCATGGAGAAGTTCAATCTCCATTGCAGCATTTCTGACACAATTGAACCACTATACATATGACAAACCAATCCAAGAGAGATTTTTCACATGCATAACATTTTACAGGTAACAGCATTTATAAGACGTAAAATACCTCACTAGCAAGAGGAACACGTCCTTCAACTGATGCCACAACTGACCAAGCGAGGGTTGACATGTTGAGGACAACAGTTTCCAATGCCCCTTAAAGGAAAAAAACATGGATAAACAAAGAAGATTTAGGGGCAGTAATAACAGTTACCTTTCTTTTCATGCAATCAACAGATCCTCCAGGATTGTTCTTATCTTCAGATTGGATGCAGACACTTGACAGTATAATAACACTAAAACTACGTATAACCAGGGAAGTCAAGGAACATATTTAACCTTCTATTTGATTTTAAAGCAAGACATTTACCACTTTTATTGTCTCCACCACCAACAATAAACCAGTTCTCCCCAACAGTCACACTTGCATGACCAGCCCTAGGAGTTGGTATCTCACCTTGTTGTGTGGGTCTTGACCATTCCATCTGCAAATCCAAATGCATGAGATAGATATACTAATTCCTCAGACCAGCACATGAAAAAATGCAAAAGCAGAATCATCTTACAGCTTGCAAATCAAACACATGCAAATCATTGAAGCAAGTAGCATGTGAACCCCCACCAAAAACAAGAAGGTAACGCTCTGCATGTATAGCAGCAGCATGATCAGCTCGTGGTGATGGAGGAGCCCCCCTGCAGGACAATGAAGAAAAACAAAAGATTAAGAGTTGCCAAGGACTATAATTTTCAAGCGACACTTTTCCAATCGGTAATATAGGTACAAGGGGTTACTCAAAATAAAATTGAAATATAAGGATTAGATAATGCCGTCTAGTAGTAGAAAGGCTAGATTCCTTACCTATCTGGTGGAAACTACACTTAAATCTAGTGTTAGAAAAATGGAAATTCAATTATGTTATATGTCTGATGTAATTCACCCAAAGAAAAAGTTCTATACAACATTTTTTGTAATTTAAATATTAAGTTATCATCTGGAATGAAATTGACCTAATTTTGAATTCAATTCTGATCATGTGCTAATCTTATTGAACAAGTTTAGGAAGAAGAATTATTCTTATTTTTTCTAATCTGACTATAGCCTTTTAAAGAATAGTAGGAAAAATAAAAAGAAAATAATCTCTAGAAATTAGTCTATCCCTAAAAATTAGTAATTTGATTATGGCTAATAGTACAAGGAAATTCCTAGAACTAAGGTAGAAAATTTGCTTAATTTAAGGAATTCCAACACTCCCCCTCAAGCTGGAGTGTAGATGTTAATCAAACCCAGCTTGCCCATAATTTCTTCAAACATTTTTCTGCTCAAGCTTTTGGTTAACACGTCTGCTACTTGTTGTCTTGTAGGTAGATATGAAACACAAACTTCCCCTTTGTTAATTTTCTCCGTAATAAAGTGGCGATCAATTTCCACATGCTTGGTACGGTCATGGTGTACAGGGTTATGAGCTATGCTAACTGCTGCCTGGTTGTCACAGTATAATGTTATAGGTTTTGTATAGGATAATTTTAGTTCTCCCATTAGCCGTTGTAACCACATTCCTTCACATATACTGTGGGACAAAGCTCGATATTCAGATTCAGCACTGCTGCGTGCCACAACAGATTGCTTTTTACTCCTCCATGTCACGAGATTACCCCAAACATAGCTGCAGCAACTGCTTGTGGAGCGCCTGTCATTAACTGCCCCTGCCCAGTCTGCATCAGTGTAGACTTCTATGCTTCGATTTACATCTTTCTTGAAATGCAACCCCTTACCAGGAGTCCCTTTTAAGTATCTCAATATCCTGTAGGCAGCTTCCAAATGTTTCTCCCTAGGAGCATGCATAAATTGACTTATAACACTTACTCCAAAAGCTATGTCCGGACGAGTGTGAGAAAGATAGATAAGTTTTCCCACTAACCGTTGATATCTCCCCCTATCTACCTCTTCTCCATCCTTATCAGTTCCTAATTTAAGGTTTGGTTCCATAGGAGTCTCGGCTGGTTTGCAACCCAACAGTCCGACTTCAGAAAGTAGATCAAGAACATACTTTCTTTGAGAGATTGAAATACCTGCCTTTGACCTTGCTATCTCCATTCTTAGAAAATCTCGAAGATTCCCCAAATCTTTAAGTTGAAACTCAAGACTTAAGAACTCTTTTAGTCTTTCAATTTCAATAGAATCATCCCCTGTCAATATTATGTCATCTACATAGACAATGAGAATGCAACACTTCCCATTATCCGAGTGTTTGTAGAATAAGGTGTGATCAGCTTGACCTTGAGTATAATGTCTACTAGTCATGGCTTTGGCAAAACGATTAAACCAAGCCCTAGGGGATTGCTTTAGTCCATACAAGGACTTCTTCAACTTGCATACTTGACCCTTGCTTCCTTCGAATCCAGGCGGAAAATCCATGTAGACTTCTTCGTTTAATTCTCCATTGAGAAAAGCGTTCTTTACATCCAATTGGATCAAAGGCCATTCTAAGTTGACAGCAATTGAAAGAAGCACTCGAATAGTATTCAATTTGGCCACCGGTGCAAATGTTTCCTCATAGTCCAACCCATATGTTTCAGTGAAACCCCTGGCCACAAGTCTAGCCTTGTATCGATCAATGCTCCCAATTGTGTGGTGGAAATCCACTTACAACCCACGGTCTTCTTCCCAGTAGGTAGTTTAGATATTTCCCAAGTTCCATTGTCTTCAAGAGCCTTTATTTCTTCCAACACAGCTTGCCTCCATTTGGTTGACTTAAGAGCCTCTTCTATGTTTTTTGGAGTTTCTATAGAGTCAACATTAGAAACAAAGGCATTGTAGGATTTAGACAAGTTTCCATAGGATACAAACCGAGAAATGGGATGTTGAGTACAGCTCCTAGTGCCCTTTCTTACTACAATTGGAAGATAGATGGAAGATGAAGGAGGTGAAACTTCTTCCTCAAGACAGTCCTCGGGTAAAGATGGCATTGGCACTGCTGTTTCTGTTTCAGGCAGCTGATGTCTCCGAGAGTATACATGAAGCCCCTGAGTTTTTTCTTCTTGTTTTTCAGAATGAGTGGGCTGTTTTTCTTCATTAGTATGGTTAATCACCCTTGTTTCTTGTTGCTGAACAGTGGAGACAGGAAAAACAGGTTCCAAAACAGGAAAAACAGTGGCTGTAGGATTTTCAACAGGTTTTGTAGTGGTGGTAGGGCTGATAGAGTCTTGAGGTATAATGAGAAGATTGCTCAAGGTCTCATCTTCACTAAGTATCTCCCCCTGAAGATGAGAGGCTGAAAAATATGGCTCGTTTTCGAAGAAAGTAACATCGAGGGACAAACATCCGGTGTAAGGTTGGAGAGTAGCACTTGTACCCTTTTTGTGTAGGTGAGTAACCAATAAAGACACAAGTGTGGGCTCTAGGATCAAGTTTAGATCGGTTAGGTTGATGGTTGTGGACAAATGCTTTGCAACCAAATGTTTTGGTTGGGAGATTAGGAACACGAAACAAGGGAAAATTTTTTTGAAGAGTATGTAAAGGTGTTTGAAAGTTTAATACCTTAGATGGGAGTCGGTTTATAAGATAACAAGCAATGAGGACAGCTTCTCCCCATAAATACTTTGGTACACCCATGGTAAACATAAGAGCACGAGCCACGGCTACAAGGTGTCTATTTTTCCTCTCGGAAACCCCGTTTTGTTGAGGGGTGTCAGGACAAGAACTTTGATGTATGATTCCTTGCTCAGAAAGATAAGGACTTAGGATAGAATTAAAGTACTCTCTCCCATTATCAGTTCTAAGGGTGTGAATATTTGAATTGAACTGGGTTCGAATCATTGAATGAAAATTTTTGAAGACTCTAGAGACTTCGGATTTTTCTTTAAGGAGATAGATCCAACAAACTCTAGTGTGGTCATCAATGAAAGTTATGAACCACCTAGCCCCTGTGATGTTTTTTACTCGGCTGGCTCCCCATAGATCACTGTGGATTAAAGAGAAAGGTTGAGATTGAACATAAGGTTTCAAAGGATAAGGGACACGAGTGTGTTTAGACAGTTGGCAAACTTCACAGTTCAATGAACTTATTTTCTTATTTAGAAATAGTAGAGGAAACAATTTCTTCAAGTACATGAAATTTGGGTGTCCTAGTCTACAGTGCCATAGCATGATAGAATCTTCTTTTGATGTAGATAAGGCCATCCCTTCTTGTGAACTGTTTTTGTTCCAAACATATAAGCCATCATCAACTTTAGCAGTGCAAATCATCTTCCCCGATTCCTGTTCCTGAACCACACAAACCTAAAGCAGAAAATTCAACAAGTACTTTTTGATCCTTGGTAAGCTTGCTAATTGAGAGTAAATTATAGGAAAGATTTGGAACATGTAAAACTTTATCAAGGGAAAAATTTTCAGTAAGTCTAACTGTCCCAATTCCAGCCACCAGCAAGTAAGATCCATCAGCTATGCGAATCCGAGAGTGATCATGACGAGGTAAATAGGTGTGAAACAAACTTAGATTACCTGTCATGTGGTCGGATGCACCCGAGTCGAGTATCCAGGAAGTTGTGATAGGTTCGTGTATAGTATTTAAAGCAGTACCTTGAATAGCTAGTGACCCACTGGCTGTAGGAGTCCTGAGTAGTTTATGAAGAGCTTCAAGTTGAGTTTTGGTTAGCCAAAGTTTATGAAGAGTCTCAGAGGAATTTTCGGCGTCACCCATGGGAGTAGGGTTTCTAACAGAGAAAACAGAACAAGAAAAGAGAAGAAAGAGTAGGATCAACTGAATTCCTGATGCTCTTGATACCATGAACAAGTTTAGGAAGAAGAATTATTCTTATTTTTTCTAATCTGATTATGGCCTTTTAAAGAATAGCAGGAAAAATAAAAAGGAAATAATCTCTAGAAATTAGCCTATCCCTAAAAATTAGTAATTTGATTATGGCTAATAGTACAAGGAAATTCCTAGAACTAAGGTAGAAAATCTGCTTAATTTAAGGAATTCCAACACTTATGAACCAGACTGAAATTCAAATATCAGATTGTTAGCAGGTAGGATACGTGAACCTTAATCAGGTTAACATTAACAGATCAGGCTGCTTGTGCTCTGCAGCAAGACCCTAGTTCAAAACAAACTCTTGAGATTTTGAAGGCAGCAAATATGATTTCTATGACAATCTCAATATCAAGAACTATAAAAGGACAACTAGCACATTTTAAACAAAGTAATTCATATATCGGATGTATGGATGGGTAGTGCTGAAATAAAATGGACAAAATCATCTTACACAGCATCAATTTCATTCCAGGTCATCGTTTCTAGGTTAAGTATATGTAGATCATTCAAGAGTGTTCTTTTTGCATCCTGTCCACCAAATATCACTAGGGTTGTTCCAACAAGGGTCACAGATTGACCAGCACGAGTGACCTGAAAGGCACTCAAATTAGGGGGAAAAGTTCATAAGATATTGGGAAAGAAAATTCAAAATAAAATAAAAAAAGAAACTACCAAGCACACATTCACGATTGACCTTTATCCTCCACAAATTTTATCTCCAGCCAATGTTCAAGTTACGAATGTGTTTACGTAATAAGTTCTGAGCTAAACATTACCCAGCGATCAACATTACTATACATTCAGTTTTCACTTTCTAATATACCATATTCAGTTAAGCAAGAATGGCTAATCCCCTCAGTGGCCAGTATTCCAGAGACATCAAAAAACTAAAGGCTAGTCTAATTATTTGTGCAGAACAAAAAAACCATGCAAGCTGCTAAATTTCTAATCTTAAAGCTGAAACTTGAGTACATAGAGAGAACAAGATGTAATTAAGAGGAAGAATAGATAAGTACCGGTGCTTTGCCATAAGTACTCAACACTGACCATGTACCAGTTTGCAGATCAAATGCCTTCACTGCCATAAGAATTCAGAACAACAGAATAAGACATCAAGTCAGGGAAGGAGAAGAAAAATAATATCTTAAAATTTTAAAATTGTAATAAGGGGCACAAACAAGTACCCTGGATAGTTTCAGAAGGCACTTTTGTATGGCCAGCAATTGAAAGAAGCTTGTTCTCCCAAGGGATCTAGAGAGAAAAAATAGAGGGGATAGAGAGACAGAGTTAAATGATGTACTGCAGAAAGATAATCAGCATGAAAACAAGAATCTTCAGCAAACAGATTCTAAAAATATGTGCATTAATTCATTAAAGAACGTTGCTTCAGAGAAGTCCAAGTATAATTAAAAAAAGAAAGAAACTGGATTCTTTACTAACCAATGAATGACCAGCACACGGGGCTATATTCACTGGGGATGGTGATTCCACTGACTTAGGTACAACCTTAGCTTCGACCTTTGACCAAGTCCAGCTTCTCAAATCTAGAACCTGTATCAATCCTCACATTAGAGGAAAATATATCAAGTCGAGTTAGACTGACACATAAGCATGCAAACAAGAACCCAAGTTTATCAACAGTACAAAATTAGATTAATATTTTCCAGCAACGGCCAAGAAACTGAGTTACAATTTAATAATATTTCATTTCAGGTCCAAAACCATAAGTAATCTGATGTGATTAGAATGTTACAAAATTAATTCATGGCACGAAGCACTTGTGTTGCATGTTGAGCAAATGATTTACTTACATGGAGGTCATTTAGATAACGTCCATTGTGGTTTCCACCATATATATACATTTTATCCTGAAAAACTGCAGCTCCATGCTGACAAGTAAAGAGTAAATCTTTAGATGAGGAAAAATGCAAGACTACGAAAATTGAATTGGATAGACATGCCAGTACCTGGTAGCGGGCTTTGGGATGTTGGCCAATTACTGGGGGTGAAATCCATTTATCATATACAACAATCGAACCAAGGCCCTCTGATACAACATCTTTGTCCTCAGTTTCCATCAGACCTCCATTTTCAGCAGAAATTATCTTTGTCTCAACGAAAGAATTTGTGTTCTCAATGATAGGCTCAACATTTGAATTATGCTATGAACATGCAAACAAGTTAAGAAGGTACAAGTGAGTACAGAGAACAACAAACCTATCAGAATAACCGTAAAGCAACTTGGCTTCTCTCATTCAAATTTTAAGCATAAAAGAAAAATCATGTGGAAACAAACTTCTTCAAAGTTGAGAAAAAGCTATGAAACAGAGTTACATGCCCTTGAGACGGCAAAGTCACCCGACAAAACTGTGAAATAACAGACCAAGGGAAATTATAAAATTACACAACCAAAACTGTGAAAATAACAGCATACTCACATTCATTTGTACATCTATAACAGGCTCGGAAACAGAGTTAGAAGCCCTTGAATACCATCCTGGTTCTTCTTCCTGGCAAGAATTAAAGAACAAGGACAATGTAAAAAATAGGTTACCAAACTAAAATGGTCCATATACATACACAAAATCCAGATAAAGTTATACCTCCAATATTTTCACAAAGAGACGCATAGCTTCTGTAGAAACCATGTTTCCAAGCTGCTGCCAGCTGTAACAATAATGGAAGGCTTTATGAGAAGAACAATTATCAAAAGGTGGAAAAAAAATGAATAGCATGGATGACATTCACCTGACGTATGAAAATTGCTTTCAACCATCTAAATCCTTGTGTTACTTACACACATATAAAGCATGCTTATAAGTCAATCAGAAAATTAGGCCAATCTAAATCAGATAATACAGAGTAACACAAAAGTATTTCTTCATTTTTTCAACAAGAACTTGAGCAATATAAATTACGCAGAACGGAGATGCAACATCACCAAATACTGAAGCAACTAAAAGACATTCAATCCAAATATGTAACAGGCAGACATATTTGACCTATGTCCATGACATCTCTCTGAATCAGGATCATTATCATTAATCATCGACACCACTTTTAAGCAAATCGACCAAAACACTACCACCCTAAGCATAACCATATCAAACTAAAGTAGCCAAATGTAAACAAATATATATATACGAATTTAAACCTAGGGCTGTAAATGAACCAAGCATGAACAGAAAGAACTCTATTCAAGTTTTTTGTTTATTTTTAACCTTGTTCAGTTCAGTTTATGTTCATTAATAATTTCTGAATCGTGTTCATGTTGTTTGTTTGTTTGTTTAAATTATGTGTGTTCATTCGTTTAAGTTAAATGAACTTGTTTGTGAACATTAAACAATCATGTTTGCGAACATTAAATGAACATGTTCATGAACATATACTTGAGCATGTTCACAAACAAAGTTACTGAATAATGAACAAACAAACAACAAACAAACAATAAATAAACATATATCTTATTTTTTAGATATAAAATAATCAAATATAAATACCAATAATGAATCAATAAAAAAATTTATACAAACAATAATATTATTATTAACTATATAATCAAACAATAAACTATTTTTAAACGAGGTACACATGATTTATTAAACAGGCTTTAAACGAACAGGAATAAGCTTGTTCATGAACATAAAAGAGATGAACAAGCTTTATTTGTGTTTGGTTCTATTAAAAAACAAGCCTCAAGATATTGTTTATGTTCATTTATTTAGCTTGATAAACAAATAGAAACTGAACTGTTCATTGAACTCTATCATTTTACAGCCCTAATTAACCCCAACAACAGGCACCAAAAACAAATAAATAAAACTACACCCAGAAGCAAATGAGCTCGCAGACCTTTTCCATTTGCTATGTTCGACGGGACTCCATGAACTAGGCTTTGGAACATTACAAGGACCTACAGTAGCCTGTAAATAACATAATTAACATGATAATGCACAAAATCAGTAATGTTAAAAAAAAATGAGCATCCCATCTCAAACAATAAATAAACACACTCATTCGATAATTCAAGAGATCAACATCCGGATTGTCTTCAATTCGAGTGAGAAACTAGATCTCTGAAAATTGGACTTGAAATACTCCAAAAGTGAAATCATTTACAAAAGCAATCTAGATGGAGTCCTTAGAGAAAAGCAAATCGATTTAGCAATGAGAAGGCTGGGAGGATCCAGAGAGAGAGAGAGAGAGAGAGAGAAATGACCTGCTGGTATAAGGCGTAGAGGATCAAAGCGACGTCGTTAGAGAACCTGGAGGCAATGTCTTTGGTGTTGGAATTGGGAGATCCATCGAAGCCAGCGTAGGAAGCGGCCGCATAGAATCGTTCCGGGTATGCTGGGCCAGAGTTTGCCCTCGCCATAGTCGCCATTTTTTCCCTTTTTCTTTGATCTGAGATTTAAATACGAATAACATTTATGCCAAGTTTAAAACTCCAGAATTAATGTTTTTCTTTGTTACTAGATGTAAAAAAAGAAACCATATAAAATTATGTTTGGCTGTTGGCGCTTTATTTATTATTTATTATTTATTATTTTTACCTTTTAATAAATACATACTTTAATAACAGTTTGAAAATTTTGGTAATTTCAGACATTTGTAGTGGTTTTAGTTGTGTCGAGGGTGAGCTTTTGTTGTATCGCGCGCAAAGGAGCCCGCTTCAAAACCACATTTTCATCATCATCCATTATTCCATCTACCAACCTATATTAAAGTGTCAAGTGAATATATAAATATTTCTGTAATTTGTATTTTATCAGTATAAATATTTATAATTTTAAAATATCTCATACATCCTTTAGAATCTCAAGTTCTAGATTATCTTTTATCTCAGTTGCTGATGTATTTTAAATTGTATTATTAGATTATAGGAAGCTCAACTATAAATAAAATTATGCACGGATGTATGAAATTTATTAAATTTTATTAATCGAAGCTGTTAATTTTTAAAGTTAGAAAAATAGTTGACTTACGATGACCTTTTGAAAAAGATCCAAGCATTTTTAGATTTATATGTTTTTATAGGGTTTAAAAATCTAAATCTTAATTTCAAAATTTATTTTAAATCACTCAATCTCGAGTTGAGAAGTTCAAATTATGATCGCTTTAGTGAATATTGCGCAAGCAGAATTTTTAGACGGAATTATTACGAAAAATTAGTTATTTAGATTCTCAACCCTTGTCTTAAAACTTCATTCTCTTCTTTCATTGTTTTCTTTAGCTTTCAACTCAAAACCCTAAGCGATTAGATCCACCGCCACATGCTTATCCTTATCCTCCACCGCCTGGGGGATCATATCCGCAATATGGTTACCAACAGACCCCCCATGGTCCGAGCCATGGATACAGTCCTAACGACAATACCATTGGTGGAGCAGGGGTAGGATTCGGAATAGCAGCAGCTGGTGGACCTTAAGGTGGATTGGTGATTCCTGATATGATTGAGAATGTAAATCGGCTTATTTGGGTTGAGATGAAAATTAAAAAAAAATCAATGCAAATTTTGATTCTGTTTGCTTTGGACAAAGATTCATTACCAAAACTAAAACTAACATCAATATAATCATTTGAAGTGGTTGCGGCAAGCTCCTAAATATTGCCTACCAAAATCAAATTTCAATTGTTCAATGTTTTCAACAAATTCAATCTTTTCTAATTTTGCTATTCTTTTCAATATAATCATTTAATTCACTCATCACTTATTCATTTCATCAGAGTTAAGATAAAAAGTAGCATGGAAAATATGAACAGTTTAGGACAATGTTCAATATGTTAGTAAGAGCATAAAAAAATAAAAAAAGAAGCAAACAAATACTTATTTCTTAACCTTATGGAAAGTGCAGTTAAAAAGCCTCAGATCTAAAAGCTATATATCTCCCATTTACATTAACATATGTATGTATATATATACACACCCCCACCTTATATCTGTTATTTACAGATTAAACTCGTCATGTTTGACTATGAATCTTCATTCCAACTTGGAAAATGTTCTTCTTGCTTTAAGAAATTGTGTTCTTCCATTTGAGTCATCTGTCCACCGTTCACCGGGTCAAACTGGCACCGACGGAAGCTGCATTAACAACACAAGGAATTAAACAAGTATTGGACACTCATATGAACTCAGATATTTTCAGTTACCTTCCATCCATGCCAATAATCATGATAGTGTTCTTTTGTTGTCCAAAAGCAACAATGCACCGGGGACCTTCAGGCAGCCGGAATTGAGCCACCGACCACTCTGAGCTGAAATATTTTGGCAAAACACCTACAAAAATTTCAAAATATCAAATGAGCTTGACAGATAAAAGACAGCAATTGGCAGTCACATAAAGTTAGTCAATAGTCCCTTTGTTTCGGTGTAGATATATACTTAACCAAACCCAAAAACAAAGCAAAAGCTCAAAATCAGATCAATCTCTGGTTTAGTGTTTCATAGAACAAACAACTTTTACAACAATAAGGAGAAGTAGGAAATCCGAGGGCTTGTACCTTTCAAAATAGAAAGGGATGATAAAGCTGATTGATTAGAAAGAGGTGATTCCAATGCACTAGTTGACCTATCATCCCCCAAAACTACTGAATCAGCCTTGAGGCTAAAGACATGAACAGTTCCTTTGTCACTCGAGACCGCAAGCCACTGCACAGTAGGAGAGAAAGCAAGGCAGTATATCTCCGCTCGATCTGCCCCCCTCCTTACCTGCACCAAGGTTTTTACTTAAATGAATAGATTGCAAAAAGTATACTAGCCAACAGCTCAAAACAAAAATATCATTACTAGTTGCCACCAAGAAACCAAAGTCATCAGAATGACAAGGCATCCACTCCAAATGCATAGTCTAGCCAAATTTACGAGATCCAAAACAGAACATACTATCCCTACAATCAATCACGGATCCCCTTTCACCCTGTATCCAGACCCATTCCGTACAAGTTACTCTCAAAAATAAGCCGTATTCAAGCAATATTTTCAAAACTCTGACACATTCCATACAAGTTACTCTCAACCCTATAAAAAAGGACCCATTCCATACAAATTACACTCAAAATTCAAGCAATATTTCCAAAACTCTCTCTTATAAAACCAAGAACTTCCTTTAACCTCTACGCTCACTCTGTTATAAAAGCAATAACTGACCTCTGCGAGCCCTTTAATCTCTAAAATGATACCAATCTCCGACAATCAAAACTATATGCTACATGTACTAGAGTTTAAGCGGCGCTTTTTTACAGAGTTAAATAACATTAAATTTCACATATTCTACTAATAACATCACATTTCACCTGTACTTTAAACTTGACTAATCATGGTATAAAGATCAAGTAAGTTAAAGATCAACAATATTAATTTACCTCCTGAATCAAGGTCCCATCCAAAGTATTAAAACATCTGATTAGAGTTCCTTTACTACTAGCAGTAGCCAAGACTCTGCCATCGTGAGTCAAAGCCAAACACGTGATATTGGAACTATGAGCATTTATGAATTTACATTTTTTACTCCCATAATTCTCTACTCTGACGCTTCCCTTTTGCAAGCCTGGACATACCAACAGCATAGGTCCGGAAATCTGTGAAACCTCGCACAAACCTTTCGGATTTGAAGTCGTTTCCAGCTGGTGTAAGAGTTTTAAATCCGAAAAGTTGTAAAGGTAGATTTTGTGCAAGAGAATGACCACGATGGTATCACGGCGGAGACGGATAGAGCGAATTGGGGAACGAAATGAGAGCTCACCGATGCAACGTGAAGCATGGTCGTCCCAAAGGAGAGCTTTGGTGTTGGTGGCCGCCGCAGAAGGAGAGGGAGAGTAGGAGGAGCCCACAAGGACAAAGACTTCGAAGCGAAAAAGCATAGAGAGAAGGGAGAGACCAGACTCAAAGTCACGGCAGATAAGAGGACGGTAAGGTTCGGTGTTGAATACAAAGAAACCACGATCGGTGACAGCGGAAAAGCAGGTGTTGTCTTGGTTGAAGGAGAGCTGATGGATGAGTAGGGGGAGTTGGATTTGGGTTTGGTTTGGGGGCGGGGATGAGCACTCCGCCTGTGGGTGCGGAAGGGTATCGTCGGAGGATGACATAATTTGGGGATAGAAATGAGATGGACTAAGAAGACAACTTACTTAGGCTTCTAAATTCTCAAGTATTTTATATGTTGATTATATCCTTTTCTCTATATTATAATATGTTAGATAGGATTTTCGTAAAATTTAGAAAATATTTATGCATTTGAATGAAAATTAAATATTAGTGTCGATATCCATCACAATGAAGTTTCGGTTGTAAATTTTTTTCATGATTATAATATTTTTATATTTCAACTTTATCTTACTTTCTCTCTTCTACTTTTCTTGGTTGAATTATTGAATTTTATTGTCCCATTTTACTTTTTAAAATAATTTGAAGGCAATTTTTTATATTGTAATATTTTCAGTACTTAAAATAATTAATAATAATAATAGTTGTTAATAAAAAGTAAACTTAATTTTTGGTTTTTTTTTGTTTTAAAGTATTCCTTTTATTAAATAAAAATTCTAAGTACATTATTAAAATATTTTTTTGTTAAACTTTGTTTTTTAAATCATCAAAATCAAAATTAATGGTAATAAAAATCAAAATTAGTGAAAATTAAATAAAGTTGAATGTTTAGTTAGAAAATTCAGTCACATAAAACGTGTGTGGCAAGTTATATTGTCAAAGTATAACGATAAACAATAAACAAAAATAAATTATAGTGGTAAATTTTAATATTCAATTTACATTTTAATACATTTTGGTTTGATATCATGAAATCACTTTAGTTAAAAAATTACAACATACCAATTTATAAAATAGAATAAAAAATATGATGTAATAAAGAATGTTTAAACTTTCTATATTTTTAATTAAAAATTCTTTTTTTTTAAATAGCTATACTTTTTTTAATATTAATTATTTAACCACTAGAAATATTATTTTTGTCAAGTCTACCAGAGGTTGATGCATTAAAAACAAATTTTTATTCTAATTCATAGAAATGGTTAAAACTAGGATGGTATTATAAATTTGCCATTAAATGGGTGACATATATTGGTTTTTTAAAGAGGTAACATAGATTGTTAAATGATAATATATCAATTTTTTTAATAATTTTTTTTATATATAATCACAAGTATCCTGAATATTTTATGGTATGAATCAATTTTGTTCAGGTAAATAGGTAAATTGGTATTTAAGTAAATATCTTTCAATAATGGTGATTTTAAGATTCAACTTTATTCAAATATCCAAAAAAGAAGTAATTGATTCAAATATTCAAGTAAATATTTTTTAATAATAATGATTTTACGTGTGAAAATCACATATTTTAAATATAAATAATGATTAATAATGTTTGAAATTAATAAAAATAATAACACATACAATATAACAAAATTAAAATAAAAAAATCATTTATGAGTAAAAAAGTATGTAAATAGGTAAATATATCAAATTAAGAATATTGAATGCATTCCAATTGTTTTTTGTGGTAATGTCATTTTTCTTGAGTTTAGTATTAAGCTAACTTTTGATAGCAATTCAATATGAATATATACAAACAATGTGGATGAAACAATAATACTACGTTTGGTTACTAGTGTAATAATATGACGGAAAAGTTTAGTTAACACGTAAGTTTTAAAATAGTTAGATATAAAATAGAGAATAACTAGTATAAATTTAAACATACAATTAAAAAAATGAGTAAAAACTTTTGTAAAAATAATATCTCTTTAAAACAAGCGAAAAATTTTCCTTCTCTTTTCTATAAACAAGTGTGAGTGGCTAAAAATCACCAATTACGTTTAGTTTATATCTAACCAATGGCTAAAACATGAGAAACAAATAATACTCCAACTAAACATAACATTTATGTAATAACATTGAAATGTATAAAAATAATAGAGTAAAACTTTGGTTGGAGTGCTAAAAGAAAGATTTTATAAATGATAGTGGCATGGGTTCAAATATCAATAGTTACAACCTTTTTTATTGGCTTTTTCCAAATAAGAAAAAAAAATAACTTCATAATAATATAAATTAATTAAAATATGTAAGATTATTTTTAGTAGTTGTTAGACTGAGTTAATGTTTAGTTGACTCGCAATACAAACTCTTTCACACTTAAATAATAGGATAAACTACACCCAATGTCACTTTAAAATAAGGTTTGTCCTATTTTGGTCACTTTAATTTATTTTTTAATTTAGTTATTCTAGATAAAATAATTGTTCAAACTAGTCACTCTTGTTAAGATCTTCGTGGTACATTAGCCAATTAAGTGACAAGATGTGATTTTTTTTTTTACTTTGACTAAAGTTTAGGGACCTCCCTATAATTATTACAAAATACTTTCTCAAGTTCCAAAAGCCAACTACTTTCTTGTTCCAAACCCTACAACAAGTCAAACCCCCGAGTAATTATAGATCTAATTTATTTCGTAAAAGAACAAACCTCTATTATTTTCATTTGATTTACGAATTTTTCAACTACCTAGCTAGGGCTTTTAGCTGATGTTTGGATCGAAAATGGAGACGAGAATGAAGAAATATAGCCAAATAAGTCCTAAGAGAGTTAAAGCTTGGACCAAGAAATCCTCTAAGTATCATCAGCATTGTTTTGACAATTCAATTTATAGTGATTCGGTCCCAATTGCCTACCTCTATTACCTTGGTATACCTCAACCAAGGATTTCTCAATTCACTATAAGAATTGTTACCTTTCAAGGAAAAGGTATAACTTTTACAATCTCTATATTTTACACAGGTCAAGATACAACTTTCCCCCTAGTTTTTATAGCTAAACTAAAACCCTCTAGATCTAATGGCTCAACTAGAAACCCTTTACAATTCACTTAAGGTTTTACACCTCAAAAACCTTAAGTATCTCTTTACAAAAAAGATGAAGGATGTAAACAATGAAAATCTCTCAAAGGTATGTGTTTACAAGTGTTGCTCTCTCTCAAAGAAAGAAAATGAAAATGAAAAATAGATCTAACAATAAGCGCTTAAGAGATATGTACAAGAGAAAATAAGAAAATAAAGAATTGGAGGTTTTTCTCTTGATTTCTGTAACAGCCCAGTTTAGACCTTAATCGGAACAGTGGTTTCGGGACCACAAATTCGAGTTAAAAAATATTTTAGTATTATTCTTGGTGTTTACAGTATGTGAGTTAATATGTGTGAAATTTTCGTGTGAAAATTTTATCGTTTGTGAGCTCAATTTTATAAAAGGACTTAATTACGTTAAATGTAAAAGTAGCATGCTATAAGTTAAAAGTGTCTAAAAGCTATGGAGCTTAAAAGTTAGGGTCCTTATGTGATAAATGGACCATTAATTAGTTACTGGAAATGTTGGTTTGGCATTATTGAAATATTGAATTTGAAATAAGGTTATTTGAGTAATTTATGAATATATGTTAATATATTAATAAAATAAAAGTTAAATTATCATCTTTCATGGTTCTTTCAACCGAAAATGAGAAAAGAAAAAAAGTTCATGGAAGCCATTAGGGTTCGGCAACTTCAAGCTTTAATTAGTAAGTGATTTTGATTCGATTTTTGATAATTTTTATATTTTTGAGATCGTTACTTCGAATGCTATTAAACCCATGCTTCAATTTTCGGAATTTATGTTGATTTTGTGTTTTGCCATTGTTGAAAGTTTGATGATTTTTGTGTTTGATGATGAAAAATAAATATGTATTAATAGATTTTTCATGTTTTGGTTAAATAATGATTCGGTTGATGAATGTGTTTTTGGTTGTGACTTAATTGGATAAGCTAAGCAATGAATAAATCATTGCTTGTATAATTGGATTTATTGGTGCATTTACGAAGACAAGAATATTCATGAATTATAGTTGATTTGTTAATTATTAAGTTAAGTTTAAGGTGTTTAGTTAATATGACTATTTGGTTATGAAATTGGTATAAATTATTATTTTTATATAATTTGCTAGCCGAATAGATGAAAAACAATTTGGTTTTGAAAATGACATTTTAGCCTGATTCATAGCATGTGAATTTGACATATTTCTATTCGGCATTGGTACTTAGTAAATGACTATTAATAGTTAAATGAGTGGTGCATGAATTATTTTTAAATACAATGGAGATTCGGTCATTTGGTAATGCTTGTATGTACTTTTATATTTTTGTCTAATAATCCGTGTGGAATAACTTGACCATTCAGTAATGGTTGCTAATATTTCATGTTTGGATGTATTAATGTATGTGCATTATATGTGCTGAATCAAGTTGTAAATATATATATATGTTACCGATTAAATTGAGCTTTGGAGAATTTGTTCCGAGTGTGAAATAAATTGAATAAATGGGCTACTAAGGCCTAAGGTAAATTCAGTCTAACACGGGTTTGATGAGATTTTTTGTATTTTGTGCTATTTGGAAATAGGGACTAATTTGTGAAAATATAAAATATTAGGGGGCTAATGTGCAAATTGCCCTTTTTATGTGTTTTTGGGTGAATTTGAGTATATGTGAGATTAAATAAGTTTAATTTATATTAATTTAGATTAAGAAAAGAGGAAATCAGAATTGGATCGGAAGAAAAAAAAACTAAATTTTTCAAATAGCCGTCCCGGTTCGTTCGTCTTCGTCCGTGGTAAGTTTTAAGTAGTCACCTTTAGTATATAATTGATGATGCCTTGATATGTATACATTAGATGGATTGTGACCTTTTGGTTCTACTTGAATTAAGTTGTGTGATAAATAATTTATGTATATGACATATAGTTGAATGGCCACTATGGGTTAAGCTTGAATGGTGAAATGGATATGTGATATTTATGTATGACTTTTGAACCGAAATGTAAATGATGATGTTCATATGGAGATTGTATCCGAATGTAGCAAATGACTACTAATGTGATATGTTGAATGAGATGTGTTAATATATGATTAAATATGCATGATATTTGATGTATATCCGGGTTAAATCCCGCAGGCTTAGTGCTGGTATTATATCCGGGTTTTATCCCACAGGCTTCGTGCTGGTATTATATCTGGGTTTTATCCTGCAGGCTTCGTGCTGGTATTATATCCGGGTTAAATCCCGCAGGCTTAGTGCTGGTATTATATTCGAGCTTAAAGTCCCGCAGGTTTTGTGCTGGTGACTGAATTCAGGTTTTAAACCTAGCAAGCTTAACGCCGGTGATTCAAGTAAGATTATGAATTCGAAAGTTCGAGGTAAACTACTATTGATTATGTATGATACATTATGATAGTCAGGTACATATTATGTACTCGCATGTGAATTGATTTTTAAGGTGAATTATTAGTATCAAAGAACGATATATATGTGTGAATGATTACTATATCTACGAATAAGAGCATGACCTATTCGGTCGACGTCTGTCATTATATGAAAGTATGTGACTTAAATTAATTGTACGAGCTTCCAGAGATATCCGAGTATCCTCTTTGTTTCCGAATGGTTCAACTGGTATTCTGAGAAGTAAATGAATATATAAATGTGCATCCGATTCAGGTATGTTGCAATGTTTATTAAATTGAGTAATGAAAGTGAATATGATTATGATCTATGGATATATAATTCAGGTACGTGTGTTTCGATTATGAAATTCAGAAATGAAAGTGATTATGTTTCAAGTGATAATATGTGAAATATATGACATCAAATGATGTGAATGTATAAATAAATGGTGTGATACATATATGTTTGATATACGAATTGTGGTCCTATGTTTTGAGCATGGGAATTATGAAATGGAAAGTAATATATATGTGTAAGATAATATGTGATTTATAAGAAAATGAAATGTGAATATGTGCTCTATATATATATGAAATTGAAATGTAGCCAAATGGATAAGTTATATATGAAGTGGTTAGTGAACCATTACATGTTTTGGTTATTCATGTAATGATTATGTGCAAACTTGATTTATATGATTGAGTTAATGGTTGTCTTTTGAATGTGAAAACGTGATATATATATATTCATTGATAAATAAGATAAGAGAAGCTACTTAATGTGGTTATATGAATTTACGAGTACAAGATTGTATAAATGATTGATGTTTGTTAAATTTGGTTTAATGATAATAATTTGTAAATATCATTGAAATGATTTATTTGCTTATGACTTATTAAGCTTTCTAAGCTTACTCTATGTGTTTTTTCTATGTTCATAGAGTTTTGGAGACTTGCTCGGGTTGGAAGTCGTTGGAGACCACATCACACTATCTAGTTATCACTTCGGAAATTAAAAGCTTTAAGTTTTTGGTTATGTGGCATGTATAGGCTAAATTCAATGTGGTTCATTTTTATTTGTATATGTAGCCATGCGAGAATGGCTTGTTAATGATGTTAATGTTTGTGTATATTCAAGCATGGTATAAGCTTATTTTTGAGAAATATGTCTTCATGGTATGAATGAGTGTGTGAAAATTTTAAATTGTATGCAAGATTTATCTTTTGAATGTGAGTGAATATTAAAATATAAGTCCAATAATGCCTCGAACCCTATTTCGGCTTCGGATACGGGTAAGGGGTGTTATATTTTGTGGTACCAGAGTTATGGTTTAGTCGGTTCTAGGACTACCATAGCGTATGTGAGTCTAGCTATACATGCCATATTTAACCTGTGATAGTGTGATATCTCCCGACTCTGACAAAAAAATATTTTGATGAGATAGCTATGTTTTCCAACCGAGCAAATTCTGATAGTACTGAAGTAAATACTTAAATGTTTGAGTGAAAATGTGTTGATTATGAGTTGAAACTCACAAAGGTATGGATCAAATTGTATGACATGTTGTTAGTGATAAATGTTATAATTATATGAGAATATGAGTTATGACATTTGAGTGATGATGCTATATGAGAATTTCGATTGCGAATTAGTGATTTGAGTTGGCATAAGAATTACGTGTTAAGAACAAAAGTGATCATAAGCAAATGTTTATTAAATGATTTGGGAATGTGAAATCAGTAATGAACTGGCTAATTGTGATAATATGTGTTATGTGCATTTATGTGTGAGTTGAATTAGAGGCTTTATTAACCTCACCCCCTTATTAGTGAATGTTACAATGAAATCTGTAAGATTTGAGTGGAATAAGCTCACGAGTTTCGAGTTACAGAGATCCGTGTTTGAAAGATTACTAATGTGGTCAAAAAAGAGAATGAATCAGCAAATGAAGGCAGCACTAAAAGAGATATTGGATAGTTTTGAAGACTATTTAGATTATGCAAAGTCATTGTTTCAGAAGAAATTAACTCTGATTAATTGACCTATTCATGTATGTTATCTAAAGAAAATATTAGCTAGAAGCTTTTCTGAATAGATTTCTATTAGTGAAGGGATAATGTCAAAAAAAAAATTATGACAGAATTAGATAGTTCAATAATGATTAAATTATAGTGATGGCTAAGTCCAATAATTATAGTCGGGCAGTTACTATGCATATATTTATCCTTAGAAGTATGTGTGACTGTATAATTTATGAGGGAATTCTTATCGTATGAGAACATTAGCTAAACATATTAATGGACGGAAGCATCGTTGGTTTGTTTGGGTTATACTCGACATTGTTATGTCTTTCTCTGGTAATTATTTCCTTATGTGAATATGAAAGTTAACGGTAAAATTTGTATGATTCTAATACTCTATTTCTACTGGCTATTGTTCTGTTGAAAATACGTGAAGATTATATAACTTCTATTACTGTGGATTCCAGTATTTATGAGTGACATTATTCTTTTCAGAACTTATCAAGGATATCATCGGAATTGATATCATTTTATATAAGTTGTAATTTTCTGATATTCTGTGTAGCCTCAGACATTGAAATTTCACTATTTTGGTTTTTTTATGATTCCATGTGATTAACGGCAAGAGATATTTATTTGACAGAGATGATTATGTCTATTATGACTATAATTTATGACTTGAAATGTGAGAGTACAGTGGTACCGTCATCAGAGTTATAGAAGTTGTGTTTCTGCATTGATTGCTGTTTAAACCATATTAAATTCTTTTCTGTGTTTAAATGCATTATTGATAGTCGGAGTGTTATTTATTGTTACGGTTAAGACGTCGGTCTTATTATGACATTATGATTTCTTTTTTTTTTTACGGTTGCGGCTTCTGTATAATGATATGTCTGGATTATCTTTTTAATGGGAAGAAAGGATTTCTTTGAAAAGACTGATTCAATGGTTTAGTTTGATTTGAATTATTCGATTGAAAAGTTAATTGAGTTATATGTGTTTGAATCTATCCACCGGATTGGAAATAAACTTTGAACGTACATGTGTGAATTGAAGGATAGCCTGGAAGAAGGATTCGTAATCTTAAGGACTTGATACTGAATTATATATATCGGAACAATTCTATCTAAGAAAGTAGTAATGATGAAATAGAATTTTGATGAACCTTGTATTAGAATTATTTCTTATCATTAAAAAGCTAGATGTTATCTGAATTATTGTTATCTATCTGAATAAGTCCTTCCGTACGCATAGATTTCTCTTTTGATAAATCAGTTGAGTTATTCGTCTCAGAGACTGTCAGTTTGCATATGGTGCCAGTAATCATTATTTCAGAGTGAAACCTAAAATTTATATGGTAATTCTGGGAGAAATTACAGTAAGTTGTGAGTACGAAGTTGTATTGAAATTCTCGAAATATCTATTTGTCACTGTGTTTTAAAATTTGGAAGCAACTAAGTGAGGCTATTTCTGTTTGATAAGCTATCATGTGTGTATAAAAAAATGACATTGTATGAGGTATCGTATGGTTGCAATTACCAAACTCCGTTGTTTCAGGACCGAGCTTTGTGGGAAAATGATCCACGGGATTAATATCATCAGAGAAATTAAGCAGAGAATGAAAGTAATTTAATACAGTTATAAGCAGATTCAGGTTGGTATGATGTATAGCGGAAGATAGATCATAATCTTACTCGTGAGATTAAAGAGATAAGAAATTCAAAGCTATGTGTGAATTTGAAATATTTTGTGTAGAAGCAAATCCTTAATCTACTTTCTAGTAAGATTTTCAGGGACGAAAATCCCTAAGGGGGGAGAGTTGTAACAGCCCAGTTCAGACCTTAATCGGAATAGTGGTTTCGGGACCAAAAATTCGAGTAAAAAAATATTTTAGTATTATTCTTGGTGTTTACAGTATGTGAGTTAATATGTGTGAAATTTTCGTGTGAAAATTTTATCGTTTGTGAGCTCAATTTTATAAAAGGACTTAATTGCGTTAAATGTAAAAGTAGCATGCTATAAGTTAAAAGTGTCTAAAAGCTATGGAGCTTAAAAGTTAGGGTCCTTATGTGATAAATGGACCATTAATTAGTTAGTGGAAATGTTGGTTTGGCATTATTGAAATATTGAATTTGAAATAAGGTTATTTGAGTAATTTATGAATATATGTTAATATATTAATAAAATAAAAGTTAAATTATTATCTTTCATGGTTCTTTCAACCGAAAATGAGAAAAGAAAAAAAGTTCATGGAAGCCATTAGGGTTCGGCAATTTCAAGCTTTAATTAGTAAGTGATTTTGACTCGATTTTTGATAATTTTTATATTTTTGAGATCGTTGCTTCGAATGCTAGTAAACCCATGCTTCAATTTTCAGAATTTACGTTGATTTGTGTTTTGCCATTGTCGAAAGTTTGATGATTTTTGTGTTTGATGATGAAAAATAAATATGTATTAATAGATTTTTCATGTTTTGGTTAAATAATGATTCGATTGATGAATGTGTTTTCGGTTGTGGCTTAATTGGATAAGCTAAGCGATGAATAAATCATTGCTTGTATAATTGGATTTATTGGTGCATTTACGAAGACAAGAATATTCATGAATTATAGTTGATTTGTTAATTATTAAGTTAAGTTTAAGGTGTTTAGTTAATATGACTATTTGGTTATGAAATTGGTATAAATTATTATTTTTATATAATTTGCTAGCCGAATAGATGAAAAACAATTTGGTTTTGAAAATGACATTTTAGCCTGATTGTAGCACCCCAAACCTGGCCCAGACGTTATGACCGGATCCGACATGCCACATCGAAGCGTTCAAAACATTTTATGTTGTTGATCCAAAAAAAACTTACTTAGTGTTTTAAAAGATAATTTCATTATAGGTTAAAGTGAATGGAAGCTGTGCACCAGGTAGGAAACCGGAAAAGAGGTGGTGAGTCTATCGGACTGCTTAAGTACCAAGCTCCTTTCGGATCCAATCCTAGACATGCATACCGCCATTGCCACACCTTAACGTCATGGATATTTCTAGGAAACCAATTTTGATTAAGTCATTTTTAAGAAAAGTGATTAATTTTAGAAAATACTTTCATTGCGGAAGCTTTGCTTGTTGTTGTATTATTTTGAAATCAATTGTTGTTTTTGAAAACGCGCCCTAAAGCTATCCAATTTCAACAGTTAAAATAAGTAATACCTATCTTAGTAATACATATTAAAACCATCAAAAATAATTAAGCGGCCTTATTACATTTAAAAACCCAAAACTTCAAACGTAAATAAAAGGGTGTCCAGTTCACCAGAAGAAAATCAAACTTTCAGAACGGGAGGCCACTCCGAATTCCCTCACAGCTCCAAGCCCACTATGGTTGGGGATTTCTTGTGTGGATGAAAATAAAAGGGGTGAGTTTGGGGAAACTCAGTGTGTAAGGAAAACCCATTCAAAGCCCAAGTCAGCTCAAGCCCATTGGGCCTAAGCCCATTCAGGTAACAGTGATACTGGGCTAGAGCCCTTTTCAGATTACAATAAACTGGGTCTTAGCCCCTTATTCAGATAACAGTATGGCCCATAGGCCCATTTCAAAATACATGCAACATTAATAAACATATGCAAGCCCATTTGGGGAGACTACTCAACCCACCAACCACTACACTCCACCCGTACCAGCCATACACTCCATGTGGGGAATAGCTCAACCCACCCAGCCCAACACTCCACAGTTACAACCTTGCTGCTCAGTTAACAGTAAATTGAGGCAAAGCCTCTAGTACGTGGACAAGCCACTTTCAGTACTTCCTCCGTCAATATCCCAATCCCATGCATCAGATAATAACAACATGGCATGCAGTAAATAACAACAATCAAACATGCATTTAGGTCAATCTAACCCTAGGGGTATTTCGGTAATTTATTTACTAGGGGTAAAACTGTAAATTTCCACTTTTAAAGGTATTTCAGTAATTTATCTATTTTAGGGTTTTTCATGCGTATTCCTACTTTTCACGTACTAACAGAATCACGTACCGAATGTTCTTACCGAATTGGGCCCGTTGGCCCATCATTCCAATTTTGGCCCATTAAACCCAAAAATATCGAGGGCACAGAAATCATGCACTTTGCAGTCCAAATTTTGCAGTTTACCAAAAACATTAATCGATTTACCTCACGAACATTCGCACACTCGCAAATCTACAAAATACCGATTTTCGGCATTTCGACTTTTCGACTTTTGCCGATCCAGGCTAAGAAAGAGGATGTTAGTTACACACTTGTTTGCGACGATATGCTGACGAGATCCACACACGAACCGCCTACAATTGGATTACTAACACGTTAATCTAACTATTCAAATACAAAATACGTATTAACCCCTTACAATATTTGGCCAACCACACCTACAGATCATAGTAAGCTTATAAGAAATCAATAAGCAACTCATTAACAAATTTTTGTCAATGTTTACCACATAATCATAATTTCACTGCAAGCTATCTTCCTGAGCAACAGTCACTAAATCATTTATAACTGGAGCTACGAAACTCCAAATCAAGTGCCATTAATTTTCCTTGAAAATAGACTCATATATCTTATATCCATAAAATTTTTAGAATTTTTGGTTTAGCCAATCAATACCAGATTTTTCTTAAAGTTTCCCATGTTTCACTGTTTGACTAATCTGACCACTCTTCATTACGAATCAAATTTCTCATTGTACAGAATTCAAAATATGTTCTCGTTTATTCCATTTGAAACTACACTCATTAAGATTTAATTACATAATTTATGCAGCTTCTAACTCATCTCCCACAATTTATGGTGATTTTCCAAAGTCACGTTACTGCTGCTGTCCCAATTAGATTTATTACCAAATCACTATTTCACACATAACTTGCATGCATGTTTTTTTTAAACATGTATATCACCAATCAATCATCACATATCTATGATTTTACTTAAGTATAATCTCCATTTCATCATTTTAAAGCACAACATATTAGCCGATTTTTCCCCTTAGCATCTAAGCACATGCATGCTCATTTGTTTGGCTCAACTTCACATATCTTCCATTTTTCATCAAAAGAACATGAAACAACAACCATTTCCTTCATTTTAATTCATGACCAAATGCTCACAACACAACCAAAAACCAAAATATGCTTCAAGAGTTAAGGTAGAATCAAGAAGAACTCATGAACATCAAGATAGAAGCAAACTACCATGAACTTACCTTCAATTTTCTTCCCCAAGTGACCGAACATTCAAGAGCTTTCTCCTCTCCTTTCTCTTCTCTAACTTTAGGCTATGATGAACAAAGATGGACAAAACTTTGTTCTTTTTACCCCTTTTCTTTTAATAAAATTTCATATTTCATCCATTTAATTCTTTAATACAAAAGACATGAAATTCCAATCATGGAACATTTACCTAACCCATTATCATGGAACATTTACCTAACCCATTATCATGAAACATTTACCTAACCCATTATCATGGAACATTTACCTAACCCATTATCAATTTGTACTAATTTGTACCATAAATTATGGATATCAAGTGCACATTTTGTCTACAACAACATGATGGCTGGCCACTTCATGTAAAATGAGAGGTTTGTCATGCAAATCCTCCTATTTTGCACTCCTATTTATTTGGTCACTTCAATTTAGCCTATAGCATTTTCAAACATTTTCACATAGGTTCTATTTCATAATTTCACCCCATTTTTCTTATGGAACAAAAATTAACTAAAATTGCCGGGTTCTATCTTAAGCTTGGGCCTTCTAGAGGCCCACTAACATAATTAAACCTATGCCAACATTCACAGAATTCCCGAAAATTAGGGCGTTACACTGATTCATAGCATGTGAACTTGACATATTTCTATTCGGCATTGGTACTTAGTAAATGACTATTAATAGTTAAATGAGTGGTGCATGAATTATTTTTAAATACAATGGAGATTCGGTCATTTGGTAATGCTTGTATGTACTTTTATATTTTTGTCTAGTAATCCGAATGGAATAACTTGACCATTCAGTAATGGTTGCTAATATTTCATGTTTGGATGTATTAATGTATGTGCATTATATGTGCTGAATCAAGTTGTAAATATATATGTATGTTACCGATTAAATTGAGCTTTTGAGAATTTGTTTCGAGTGTGAAATAAATTGAATAAATGGGCTACTAAGGCCTAAGGTAAATTCGGTCTAACATGGGTTTGATAAGATTTTGTGTATTTTGTGCTATTTGGAAATAGGGACTAATTTGTGAAAATGTGAAATATTAGGAGCTAATGTGCAAATTTCCCTTTTTATGTGTTTTTGGGTGAATTTGAGTATATGTGAGATTAAATAAGTTTAATTTATATTAATTTAGATTAAGAAAAGAGGAAATCAGAATTGGATCGGAAGAAAAAAAAACTAAAATTTTCAAATAGCCGTCCCGGTTCGTTCGTCTTCGTCCGTGGTAAGTTTTAAGTAGTCACCTTTAGTATATAATTGATGATGCCTTGATATGTATACATTAGATGGATTGTGACATTTTGGTTCTACTTGAATTAAGTTGTGTGATAAATAATTTATGTATATGACATATAGTTGAATGGCCACTATGGGTTAAGCTTGAATGGTGAAATGGATATGTGATATTTATGTATGACTTTTGAACCGAAATGTAAATGATGATGTTCATATGGAGCTTGTATCCGAATGTAGCAAATGACTACTAATGTGATATGTTGAATGAGATGTGTTAATATATGATTAAATATGCATGATATTTGATGTATATCCGGGTTAAATCCCGCAGGCTTAGTGCTAGTATTATATCCGGGTTTTATCCCGCAGGCTTCGTGCTGGTATTATATCTGGGTTTTATCCCGCAGGCTTCGTGCTGGTATTATATCCGGGTTAAATCCCGCAGGCTTAGTGCTGGTATTATATTCGAGCTTAAAGTCCCGCAGGTTTTGTGCTGGTGACTGGATTTAGGTTTTAAACCTAGCAGGCTTAACGTCGGTGATTCAAGTAAGATTATGAATTCGAAAGTTCGAGGTAAACTACTATTGATTATGTATGATACATTATGATAGTCAGGTACATATTATGTACTCGCATGTGAATTGATTTTTAAGGTGAATTATTAGTATCAAAGAACGATATATATGTGTGAATGATTACTATATCTACGAATAAGAGCATGACCTATTCAGTCGACGTCTGTCATTATATGAAAGTATGTGACTTAAATTAATTGTACGAGCTTCCAGAGATATCCGAGTATCCTCTTTGTTTCTGAATGGTTCAACTGGTATTCTGAGAAGTAAATGAATATATAAATGTGCATCCGATTCAGGTATGTTGCAATGTTTATTAAATTGAGTAATGAAAGTGAATATGATTATGATCTATGGATATATAATTCAGGTACGTGTGTTTCGATTATGAAATTCAGAAATGAAAGGTGATTATGTTTCAAGTGATAATATGTGAAATATATGACATCAAATGATGTGAATGTATAAATAAATGGTGTGATACATATATGTTTGATATACGAATTGTGGTCCTATGTTTTGAGCATAGGAATTATGAAATGAGAAACATGGTTTTGGGAAATGGAAAGTAATATATATGTGTAAGATAATATGTGATTTATAAGAAAATGAAATGTGAATCTGTGCTCTCTATATATATGAAATTGAAATGTAGCCAAATGGATAAGTTATATATGAAGTGGTTAGTGAACCATTACATGTTTTGGTTATTCATGTAATGATTATGTGCAAACTTGATTTATATGATTGAGTTAACGGTTGTCTTTTGAATGTGAAAACGTGATATATATATTCATTGATAAATAAGATAAGAGAAGCTACTTAATGTGGTTATATGAATTTACGAGTACAAGATTGTATAAGTGATTGATGTTTGTTAAATTTGGTTTAATGATAATGATTTGGAAATATTATTGAAATGATTTATTTGCTTATGACTTACTAAGCTTTCTAAGCTTACTCTGTGTGTTTTTCCTATGTTCATAGAGTTTCGGAGACTTGCTCGGGTTGGAAGTCGTTGGAGACCACATCACACTATCTAGTTATCACTTCGGTAATTAAAAGCTTTAAGTTTTTGGTTATGTGGCATGTATAGGCTAAATTCAATGTGGTTTATTTTGATTTGTATCTGTAGCCATGCGAGAATGGCTTGTTAATGATGTTAATGTTTGTGTATATTCAAGCATGGTATAAGCTTATTTTTGAGAAATATGTCTTCATGGTATGAATGAGTGTGTGAAAATTTTAAATTGTATCAAGATTTATCTTTTGAATGTGAGTGAATATTAAAATATAAGTCCGGTAATGCCTCGAACCCTATTTCGGCTTCGGATACGGGTAAGGGGTGTTACAATTTCTATGTTTGGATGTTCATCTTATTAGAGTTGAGTGACTCGAATTCTTGTTAAAATAAAACACTGTGATAAAATAAAATAAAAATAAAATCCATATAGAACTATACTTCTTTTATTTTACAATGATTAGTGTAACACCCCTTACCCAAGTCCGAGGCTGGGACTGGGCACGAGGTATTACTTGACTTAAACACATGCAGACAATCATTTTCGGGTCATAAAAACTAGATCAAATTTAAAACTTTTCACTCTTAATCTAGAAATTCTTAATATGGGCCTACAAGGCCCAAATCACACTTTGGAAACGATCTGGGATGTAACACCACGTACCTGTACTCGAGACTGGGATAGGATACGAGGCATTACCGAAATTTTTAGAATAATTTTAATTAATTTATATCATTTAGTACTCATTTTTATGTTTCATGTAACATCCTTTTCATATTATAATTATCATATCATATCAAATATTCTATTCGTTGAATCATTGGAGTTCCGATGGATTTTTCAATAGTACACTCAAAGCGTACATTTCCACATTCCATCAATTCATATTCAGAAATAACCCTTAGGATGTTTAATCATCAAGCACTCTCTCGAGTCACATCTCATGTAACTGTAGTGAATCAGGATTACCTTTTCAGGTCAAATCCTATCCACCTTAGGTTACCATAATGAATCATAAATCATGTAACGTAGCGAATCAGGATTACCCTTTTCAGGTCAAATCCTATCCGCCTTAAGTTACCGTAGTGAATCAGGAATAAATCCTATTCACTTTAAATTACCATAGTGAATCAGGAACAAATCCTATCCACTTTAAGGTATTATAGTGAATCAGGAACAAATCCTATCCACTTTATATTCTCGAGAAGGCTTTTGTCAGATTAACCATCCGGATTATCTATTTCTACAACACATGCAGGAACTCTTTCATTTGGGAAATCACCTATATCCATCCGTAACCATTCAAACAGATTTTATCCCGTTCAAGTAGTTTCAGAACATGTATTATTTCTTTCATTTCAACATCTGTACATTTCATATATTCAATTCAAACATCATATAAAATACAATACAATATTTAAATTGGCATATTTACATGCTCATTCAAGTTATACGAACCTACTTGACTAAATTGCAGAAATACCAAAATTTAGGGGCATTTTGGTAATTTACCATTTTTTCAATTTTCACCCGATCTTAAATTAATAATTTAATTCAATTTATTAATTTAGATAATAAAAAAAATCATTCCCTTCAATTTGGTCATTTTTGAAATTTTTACAAAATTGCCCCCTAAAGATTTACTTTTATTCAATTTAGTCTTTGAGCCTAAAACATGCAAATTAACCATACTAGCTGAATGTTCATATATATTTTCCTCCCCCCCCCTCTCCATTCCACATCCTTTGTGTACATAACATACTTATAAGCAACATTATCTATAATTTCACTATTTACTTATATGTATATTCAAAGTTGTCCATTTGTATCATAGTCACTAAATTATTTTTGTCTTAAGATATAGAACTCAAAATTAAGATCTGCTAATTTTCCCTGAAACTAGACTCACATATTTTTTACCATAAAATTTTTAAAATTTTTGATTCAGCCAATAAGTACAGTTTATTCTTTAAAGTTACCCTTGTTCTACTGTCTGATAGTTCTGACCCTTCTTCGCTAAGAATTAATTATCTCCCTGTACGAGATTAGGATGATGTTCCCGATTATTTCTATTGAAAATATACTCATTAATTATTTTAAGCTTATAAATTTAAGCCCTTAATTATTTTTCTCCAATTTTTTATGATTTTCTAAATTCAGAACAGGGGAATCTGAAATCATTCTGACCTTGTCTCACAAAATTTATTATATCTCATAATTCACAATTCCATTGCTTACATTGTTTCTTCTATAAGAAATTAGACTCAATAATATTTAATTCCATATTTTTTCATCCTCTAATTCGATTTCCACAATTTATGGTGAGTTTTCAAAGTTAGCCTACTGCTGCTGTCCAAAACTGTTTTAGTGCAAGATATTTATTTAATATGTTTATAACACCCTTATTTTCTTTCTCTACACTATCTCTTGTTACTTTCTCTTCACTAGCATATCAAGAACATAAAATCTTATATAAGAAAACTCTACATTAACATCATTTCCATGCTTTTTCAATAGTATCAAACTTAAAAATATATTGAAATCTTGATGTTCTTACCTTGTCTCATTGATTTCAATCTTTAACTTGATTTTCTCTCTCCTCCAGCTTCTATTTCTTGAATCTAACTTGATATTCTAGCTCCTCATAGTCTCCTTGTCATCTTTATCTCTTGATAGTTATGAAAATTCTTTTGATTTCTAAGTAAAAATGGTGGATTTTTGGTGGAATGACCAAATTGTAAAGAAAAGAAAACTTTCTTTCTTCTCTTTTCTTCTAACATGAATTGCATGGATGGAAAGATGATAGAAATTCTTCATCTTTCCTTCCTTATATATTAAATAAATTAATAATAAATAATAATAAATAATAAAATATCTCATTAAAATATTAAAATAATATTTATCTTAATTAAATAATTATAAAATATCATGAACATCATCATTACTTTCTAGATTTCTCTCTCTCCCAATTGACCATCTTGCCATTTATTATCTTTTAAAATTCCATCATTGAGTCATCATTTAGTTTGGTAAAATTATAACTTAGTCCCTTATAATTCTTCACCTATTCAATTTGGTCATAATTAATCCATTTTCCTTAGTTTCTAGATCATTCCACCCTTAAAATATTTACTATTGGCCCTTCAACTTTCAACTTTTTTATATTTACACTTTAACCCCTCAAGTTTTGAGTATTTACTCTTAGGCAATAAAACTTTTCACACTTTTACAATTTAGTCCTTTCTTGAATCAAGATATCATAATTTACTTCCCAACGTTGTAATAACTCAAAACTTCCCTTTTTTGTCACTTATTTCCTTATTTTTCTATATCAAGGATAATATCTTACTATAGAAATTTTCGGGGTATTACACAGGATTAATCAGAACATCTTTGAAAACTTTGAATTATGTCACTTGAAATAGGGGCACACGCCTGTGTGGCCATTTTGACCTGGCCGTGTTGAAGGCCAGTGTGGTTCATACGGCCTAAGCATAATGGGACACGCTCGTGCCCCTAACCCGTGTGAATTTAATTCTAAATTCGAACCTACAGGGGATTTTACACGACCGGGCACACGCCAGTGTCTATGCCGTGTGTAAAAATCTTGACATTCTGTTTCTGACGTCAGCAACAAACGCCCGTCGCCAGAGGCCATGTTCTCCACACGGCTGAGACACACGGCTGATACACACGGCCGTGTCTCTGCCAATGTGTTTACTACCATGCATACTGACTTGCAAATTCAAGGTCCAGGGGACACATGGCCGGACAACACGCCTATGGGGCTGACTGTGTGTCCCGTACGGCCTAGACACACGCTCATGCGTCTACCCTTGTAGACAAAAATAAGGCTATCTACCAAGCCTTTTTACCACCCTTACTTGCACTAACTTATACCACATCAATATTACCAATTCCATGCTTCAACATAAGGCCAATTCAACCACAACATGATAATTAAAAACAACCCTCATTACACTATAACAATCCAAGCATGCACTTATTCATTCATGCAATTTGCCCATCCATGAAACATCATCAATTGCAAATATTAACCATAATTTGTGGCCTTATACAAAATGAAGGGTTTCATCCCAAGCCAACACATTCGGCCAAATAACAAAGACACAAAACTCAAAAGACAAAGTCCTATACATGACATATTCAAAATAAAGGAACTAACTATACCAAGCTTCAAATGATAGTGTGAACGAGGCCTTTGACGGTAACTGATCCATGGGCTAATTTGGCGGCATTACAAGGAAATGGAAAGGAAAAAAGGTAAGCATAAAACTTAGTAAGTCGCATGTAAATAATGAAATAACTACTAGTTACCATAAGGGATCATACTCCCAATAATTCAATTTTTGCACTCAAAAGTGAGGATTCATAAATATTATCTGTTCATATTCATCCCTCACCAAGCATACGATGTTGATTGAATTCACATTTCAGACTTCATATAACATACACAAATGGTCATAAGCATAACTTACTCACTTTCCTTCCTTACTAAACATACAACTTAAATGAAGCTCGTATTTCGTAATTCTCATTTAGGTACCTGTACCACTCACCACATGGTCATAAGTTCTCTCATTTTGATACAAACCATAAATCTCTTGTTGAACCATTTGGAATACTACGGGATATTCAATATCCCCAAACATGGGATAAGACACCGACGCCATGTCCCAGACAGGTTTTACACTGACTTTCATATATCGAGGCCGATGCCGTGTCCTAGATAGGTCTTACACTGGCTCTCATCTATCGGTGTCGATTCCATATCCCAGACAGGTCTTATACTAACTTTTATATATCGAGGCCGATGCCGTGTCCCAGACAGTTCTTACACTGGCTCTCATCTATCAGTGTCGATGCCATGTCCCAAATAGGTTTTACACTGACACACAATAAGCTGACGCCATGTCCTAGACAGGTCTTACACTAACTTGTATTTCTCGAGGTGATGCATGTCCCAAACATGTCTTACACTAACTTTCGTCTTAATGCTAATGCATGTCCCAGACATGTCTTACACTAGCACACATATCACCCAATGTCATTGCATGAATATCCAAATCTATTCCTAATGTTCAACCGACAATCTTTATTACATTAATTCTCATAATTCACATTCCCAACACAACTCAGCAATTCATGCCAAACTAATTGTATAATACATGATAACATTTAATTTGCATTATTTACGTACAACTTACCTCGGTATACAAAAGTAGGTGACTAGGTCGAGTTATTCGACTAGCTTGGTCTTCCCCCGGTCTAAGCCCGGATTGCTTCTTTCTTGATCTAAAATGAAAAATTTCACTAATTTAATCAGCATAATAATTAATACACTCCAAAATTCATAATTTGGCAAATTGACCATTTTGCCCTTAGACTTTACAAAAATTACGATTTTGCTCTTAGGCTCATAAATCGATTTCAATCAAATATTCATATCAACCAAGCCTAGCCGAACCTATTTCATGCTTATGGCAACGCATAATTTCAAACCTTTCAAATAATTACCACCTATTTTACAAACCTTACAAAATGGCCCTATTAGGGGTTTTAATAAAAAATCCTTTCACAAAAATTGTTTACTTAACAACCAAGGTTCATTTTCTTCCATAAAAACTCAGCAAGCATCATAAATTATTTCATGGAAAATCCCTAGACTATCAACCATTTTGCAAAATAGTCCCTTTAATGGAAAGCTCATGCTACAAGGGTCTTAAAAATACAAAAATCATCAACAATGAATATGAAAATCACTTACTTTCAAAGGTGATAAGTTGCTGAAATTTCAAGATTCCAAAAACCTCATTTTGCTGAAAATTTCGGTGGAGGAGAAAGGAAAAATGAAAAAGATGATGGCTAGTCACTAGGGTAATATTTTATTATACATTAAGTCACCTACCCATTTGATCATTTGATTTTCTTGTCCCCTATGGCCAGCCATCAGCTTCTAAAGGGTCTATTTACTCTTTAAACCCCTCAAATTATGGTTATCCAGCAATTTTACACCTTTAACTAATAAAACAAAACTTTTACCCTTTATGCGATTTGGTCCTTTTTTGCAAATTAAGCTCACAAACGCTAAAATTAACTCACCAAAATTTTCATGTACTTATATAATCATACTATGACACCAAAATAATAATAAAAATAAATTTTTGGCCTCGAATTTGTGGTCTCAAAACCACTGTTCTGACTAAGCGCAAAATTGGGCTGTTACAATTAGAATAAGGTTTTTAATCTTACTACACTTCATCTATTTGACATTGATTAGAATAAGGTTTTTTCAACCTATAAATAGATGTAGCCTAAACTCCTCTTGTATCATTCAAATTCAACATTAGTGAATTTTCTTCTCCTCTGCTCGTGGTTTTTCTCGAAAGAGTTTTCCATGTAAAATTTGTGTGTTTTCTTTTTCTTATTGCTTTGCAATCATTCTATATTAACATTATCAATGTTAGTTCAACACATCTCTTGCATCTTGAAGTGTTCTTGATGTGTATATGTAACAAGGGAAAAGTTTGTGATCATTCATAACCTTTGGGAATAATTTCTACTTGTTGGAAGCATTGCAGAAAAACTAGTATCAATAAAACTCACAAGATGTATAGGCAGAAATAGGTTTGTATCAAGACATCGCATATGATGTATGGGTAGAAGTCCCCAGAGTTTAACAGTTTTTCTTACTAACTTAGTTGTAACAATACAATTAGGTCAGAGTATTGATACTATGTCCCAAACTTGTAATAAAATAAGTTTAAAACACTTTAAAACATTTTTGATTGACTCAAAAGCATTTAGATAAATTAAAACATATTTAAAACATGTTTTTGAGTAAAGGTGAGTCAAACTCGATTCGATTCGAAAAAATTGGAAAAAAAGATTGATTTTTGAGTTAATCGAATCGAATTATTCAATTTTTTCAAGTTAACTTGAATAAGTAATTTGAGTTTCGAGTTCAAGTCGAGCTAAATTTTATAATTTAAATAACTCAAGTAATTTGAACAACTCAAATAATTCGAACAACAAATCGATGTAAATACTCCTTTAACCTTATCAATTTTGAAAATGAACAAATTAGTCTCTCTCACAACAAAAATTACCAAAAATAATATTTAAATTTCAAAATATTTATAAAAATTCCAAAATTATATTTTTGTAAAAAATTATAAAAAATTAAAAAGATTTAAAGAATATAAAAGAAAGTTAAAATTTTAATTTTTTCTAAAATAATATTTTTGAGACCTAAATAAGTTAATTAATTATTCAAATTTATCATACTAAAATATTTTTTTCTTATTTTACTTTGAAAAAATTAAAATGTCACAAACTCTATTTTACAATAATCTTGAACGTAGTTTACCTTAAATAATACTAAATCTTAAATAAATTTTCAAAATATATTAGGCACTTAGCTTTCATGACATTTTCCCACTATATATGGTAGATGGAATTGTCAAATTGGTAAAAAGAAAATTTAAAAAAATAATTTATATAAAAAATAAATAAAATTTTAGTTAAAATGATAAAATCAAAAGTTATGAAGTCTTAAATTTAAATTTTATTATATAGATATTTTATATAAAACATAAAAGAACAAAAAAAACTTTCTCATATTAATATTATGACTTTATAAAAAAATAAAATTCATTTTCAAATTGAATTGATGACTCCAGGCCACACAACACCAAAAACGTTATAATATTAATTTATCAAAAATACTTCGAACAAAATAGAACTCCAAATAAATGCGCATCCGGGGAATCGAACCCCGGTCAGTACCGTGGGAGGGTACTATGATACCACTACACTAGATGCGCCCTTTGTTAAAAGCTGGTTATCGTTTTTATTGTTCATCATTAATAATTAAGAAAAATATTATATTCCGCATCTGTCTCAATTTCCAATGACGAGTAAGCTTTTGATAGATTGATATGTAACTCAAATTTTAATGTAAATTTTGAATATAGTGTATATATCCTACTTAACTATATTTAAAAAAAATTTGAGTTTTTTTTTCAAATAATTAGATATTTTTAGGTTTTCAAAAAATAGGAATACATTGGAAAAGCATATCTGAATCTTGATAAAAAATGCATGGAAAGTTCTGCTACATATAAGAGTTTCACTTCATGACTACATATTGTAAAGCGCAAGAAAGTGAAAGAAATGGATGTAAATCCTAATTTCACAACTCATCAGTGGGTTCATCATCATTTGCCGAACTTCCACCACTTTTTTCATAAACTTGTTTTATGATTGGATTACGCACTGCCTCCACTTCCTTAAGCTTCTCATCGAAATCTTCCTTCTCTCCATTTTGATTATCATCTAACCATTCAAGTGCTTCTCTCAAGGTGTTCTCAATCTTCTCTTTCTCATCAGAATCAATCTTGTCTGCAAGCTTGTCCTTGTCATCAATGCTACTCCTCATGTTGTATATGTATGTCTCAAGCTTGTTCCTGGAATCTATCTTTTCCCTCACTTTCTTGTCCTCTTCCGCAAATTCCTCCGCTTCCTTCGCCATCCTATCGATCTCTTCCTGGCTGAGACGCCCCTTGTCGTTGGTTATGGTGATCGATTGCGCTTTCTTTGCTGCTTTGTCCTCTGCTGTCACATGGAGGATGCCATTGGCATCAACCTCAAAGGTCACTTCTATTTGGGGAACACCCCTGCAATGGTTTAGTAGTAGAAACAATTTGTTAATATGCGAACCTGAAAAAAAAAATGCAATGGTCATATTAGGAATATGAAACTCACCTTGGAGCAGGTGGAATGCCTGTTAGATCAAACCTTCCGAGTTCTCGACAATCTTTTGTCAAGCTTCTCTCTCCTTCATAGACCTGGAATTTTGTAAAAGCAACTAGCTTCAGTTATCACTTATCAAATCATTCTTCAAAACACAAGATGCGTTCGCCATTGCCATTGATTGGTTTACCTTGATGGAAACTGTGGATTGCTGGTCTTGATATGTGGTGAAAACCTGAGATTTCTTAGTTGGGATAACAGTGTTCCTTGGGATCAACTTAGTCATCACACCACCTACTGTTTCAATGCCGAGACTCAAGGGAGCAACATCAAGAAGAAGAATGTCTGCAAAATCAACCAAAAAAATAAAACAGAGAGGAAATCTTGTTAAGATTTCGAAGCCAAGACAATTTCATGCAAAATCAATGAAAACGTAGCAATACCCTTGGTTTCTTCGCCGCCTTCACCGCTTAAAATTCCACCCTGAACCGCAGCACCGTAGGCTACCGCCTCGTCTGGATTGATACCCTTGTTGGGCTCTTTGCCATCAAATAAGTCCTTCAACAATTGTTGAACTTTCGGAATTCGAGTGCTGCCTCCAACAAGCACAATTTCATTAATATCAGACGTCTTCAAATTTGCATCCTCCAAAGCCTTCTTCACCGGTCCTAGAGTTTTCTTAAACAAGTCCATGTTCAACTCCTCGAATCTTGCCCTTGTTAGTGGCTCAGAAAAATCAACCCCATCAAACAATGACTCAATCTCAACTCTAACTTGATGTTGACTGCTCAATGCTCTCTTTGCTCTTTCACATTCCCGACGAAGCTTCCCTAAAGCCTTGTTATCCTTGCTGATATCTTTGTTATATTTCCTCTTGATCAACTTGATGAAATAATCCATTACTCTATGATCAAAATCTTCCCCTCCCAAATGGGTGTCTCCACTTGTTGAAAGAACTTCAAAAACTCCATTATCAATAGTTAAAATACTAACATCAAATGTACCACCGCCAAGATCATAAACCAAAATGTTTTTCTCTCCACCTTTCTTGTCCAATCCATACGCAATGGCCGCCGCAGTAGGCTCATTGATGATCCGAGCCACATTTAACCCCGCAATGGTGCCCGCATCTTTAGTAGCCTGCCTTTGTGCATCGTTGAAATATGCTACAAAAAATCAAAACCCAGAATTCATTAAACCATTTTCATGTAAATAAATGGTTCTAAAGTTCATATAATAAAAGATCAAAACAACAAGGAGATTTTAATCATACCAGGAACAGTAATAACAGCATCCTTAATCTTCTTTCCCAAGTAAGCTTCAGCTGTTTCCTTCATTTTTGTCAAAACCATAGCACTGATTTCCTCGGGGCTGAAAACTTTAGTCTCACCTTTAACCTTGACTTGAATATATGGCTTCCCATCTTTATTGACCACCTTGTAAGGCAAGAACTTTATATCTCTTTGAACCTCTGGGTCGTTGAATCTACCATTAAAGCCAAACACCCAAAGTTCAATTCATCTCCACAAAAAATGGAGAAACTTGAAATAATAATCAAACTACTTTAACCTTGCTTTTATTACTTACTTTCTTCCAATGAGACGTTTAACATCAAAGATGGTGCGTTCTGCATTGAGAGCCGCTTGATTCTTGGCGGCCTCTCCAATCAAACGCTCTGAATCAGTGAATGCAACCCATGAGGGGGTGATTCTATTCCCTTGATCATTGGCTATAATCTCAACGTGACCATTCTTGTAAACTCCCACACATGAATACGTTGTGCCCAGGTCGATTCCAATCACCGTTCCTACCTTGGAATCATTTGATGCTACTGCAATTCCTAATAAGAATTCTGCTTGACAACAAAAACAAAGGAAGCTAGGAAAACAGAGCAACTCCATTGAAAACGAATTTTTAGCTAAGCAAAGAGAAGAAAGTCTTTCTATATACCTGACATAAAGAGAAATAAAACCCAAAGCGCCTTGTTTTTTGCCACCATTGCTGCTTTTGATTCTCTGCAATTTAGTGGGAAAATCGAACTTTTTAAACTTTTAACCTCTGGCTTTTGTGTTCAGTGAAGAAACGAGTTGAAAGGGTAGTATATTTATATAAGAGGGGGCGTGTTCCGTGCTAGAGTGTTCGACCCAATGATAGAATGTCACCTTTTCAAATCGATGCATTTTCTGTTGGCGATCTCGCAAGGTAACACATCTTATGTCCAATTGAAACTTGACACGTGTAAATGTAGAATTTCACCGTGCTCTCAGGAATGTTCATGAATGAAATGGCGGGATCAGCGGTTAAAAGAACTCAAAATTTTCAGTCATAATAAAATTTCATTTTATTATTATTTAAGTTAAAATGCTATTACTAACAGCAAATATTAATATAAGAATATTTTGTCTTTTTATATTGAGTTGATACACTGTTTTATATCTATATTTGGTTTCTGTTTTTTTTTTTAGTATCTCAATTTAGTAATGTTTCATTTCATACCTAAGCTTTAAGTACTTAAGCTTAAGCTTGAACTCAATGTTTAGTTTAGTACTTAATTTTTTTATATTAATTAAGTATTTATATTTTTTTTAGACTTAATTTACGATTTGACTTCTAAAACAGGGGTGAAGCTAAAATAAATATTTAGAGGGGTCGGATAAAATTTTAATTTTTTATAGTCTATATCTTTATAATTTGTAAATGATTAAATCAAATTTTTATAATTTTAGAGGGGTTAAAATGTAATTTTACCTTTTTTAATTTAAAATTTTTAAAAAATTTTAAGGGCCAAAAGAGTAAATTTGCAGTTTAGGGGGGCCGGGGCCGGGGCCCATGCCAACCCCTAGCTTCTCCCCTATTCTAAAGTATACTCATTTTCTCACTTTGATACCTAATTTTTTTTGTCCCAATTTTGTGCCTAAAATACACTAAAATTCTCAATTTGGTATCTAAAGCATGCCTCCATTATATTTTTTAATTCATTTTAAACAAACATTAAGAAAAAATTTTATAGCCAATCACAAAGCATCACGTGATACCTTTATGTTAAAAAATAAATATTTTCGTTTATTAAATGGATATACACATTAAAAAAAATATAAAAATAAAAATAAAAATATATAATATTTAGAATATATATAAAATATAGAAAAACTATTAAAAATACGATAATCGAAAAGAAATTAGTTGAAATTAATAATATTATTACAAAAATGTAAAAAAAAGTTTAAAAATTTTTTTTATTATATAATTTTAAAATATAGAAATCTAAAATTTTATATAAATTTCAAGCTTTTTTTTTCCAATTACTTGAAAATTTAATATATATTTTTATTTTTAGAACATTTTTTTAATTTTTATATATTATTTTGACTTTTTAGAATTTTATAAAAAATTATTTTTAAAATTTTAAGACTATATATATAATACTAAAAATTAAAAAAAGGACATGAGACGTGTTCTAATAACACCACATGGATGATCAACACCAGTCAACGGCCGGTCAAAGCCAAAAATGTTTTTTAATATTTAAATATTTAATATTATAATTTTTTATTTTAAATTTAAATTTAAATTTAATGTTTTTATTCTAAATAAATCTAAGTGTCATGTGACATTTTTCATTGGCCAAAATATGCCACATGGTGCTTTTTCATTGGCCAAATATGTCTAACGAATTTTTTTTCTAACATCCATTACACAGTAGACCAAAAATAGAGGAAATTGACACTTTAGGTACTAAATTGGGACAAAAAAAAAGGTTTAGGTACCAAAGTAAGAAAATGGGTATACTTTAGGGGCAAAATCATGAATTAATTCTTTTTTACTAGAGTCCACATGTCAAATATTTATTGGCCTGCATGATATTGTTTAGTTTGAGTACTGAATTGAACGTTGAAGCCAACTTAGGTACCAAATTGGAAAAAAAAAACCTGGACACTAAAATGAACATTAAAGCTAAATATAGGTACCAAATGGCATATTAACCCTTTTATCTTTTTATAAAATATTACTATAGTGAAATTATTGGTTTTTATTTTTCCGGTTATCTACTGGAACGAGTCTAGTAACTAATTCTCAACATTCTATAGGCGTAGTAACTATAGTGAGATTTGAACATTTCGATAAAAGTCTCATTTAATTTCAATATAACTTTTTATAAAATTCAATATTAACTTAAATCACAAATTAATACCTAAATTGATTTTTTTCTCAAGTTGGCATTTTAGTTAGTCCAACCATTAAACCATTAAGTTTTGTTTTATAAAAAGGTTTAACCTATAAATCGATACCTAAACCATGTCATTTTTCTCATTTTGGTACTTAAACATTTTTTTTGTCTTAAATTGTACCTAAACTATTTTTTTCTCAGGCTGATACATCTATTAGGTTAGTCAAATTGTTAAGTCTATTAAAGAAGATAACCAATTAAAAATTATCTTATTGCAAAAAAAAAAAGAAAAAAAAAAGAAGAAGACAAAAAGTACTATTTTCTTTATATATTAATTTTTCTTTCTTTCTTCTTCCTTTTATCTTGGGCTTCTTTTACAAGTGTAAGTAACTTGGGTTTCATGTTTTTTATCAAGGTTTTCAGAATTAGAGTAATAGTTGAACTAATTAGGCCATCAGTTCCCAAAATAATTAATTTTCCGGTTTGATTAAATAAATAAATTCAAAATTCAAAAGATAAAAAAATAAAAAAAATAGACAAAACCAGGTCAAATAGTTTTTGTAGCTTAGTTCAACTATTCTATATTGGTTCACAGGTCAATTGGTTCAACCCCTATCTTTAGACCAGTACCTCAACTAGTACTTGATCTAATTAGTCCAACTAACCAATCTAATAACACTGGTTTTAATCAATGGAAGAACTTTGTTGCTTTCAGTGAATTTTGAAAACAAAATTAATCACTAGCGTCTCAATCTTGAGAGGACGAATTTAAAGGATTGCTTGTATTGACAAACATTATAAAAGAAGAATAAAGAGAAAAAAATAAATAATGTAAAAGAAAATAAAGAAATTCATTTTTTAATGTTTATATGACATGGAGATCTATCATTGCTTAAAATTATTTTAACGAATATAATATCTTAATGTAAAATTGATAATGAAAAAATAGTTTAGTTATGAGGGGTGACTCAAACATACCCTCAACTTAAGAAAATATTTTACAAGTTTTCTGGTGCTTGAAAAGATAAAATCTTTTGACTTAAGGAAAATATTTTGTAAGTTAAAGTAAAAAGTCTTGCTTTTTTCTTTAAAATAACTTACCCCCAAAGGAGGGTAAGTCATTTTACCTAGCTTTCCATGCATAAAAATAATTTTACTTTCCTCTTTTCACTCATCGGTCTCTCTCTCTTACCAATGTTGTTGTAACACCCCCTTACCCGATATCGCCGCCGGAGTCGAGCATGAGACATTATTAAACTTATTTTAGTACTTAAATAATTCTCGTAATAAACTATCCATCTGCATCACGGTCGCTAAAAAAATCACATCTCTAGTTATAAAACTCGAAATCTAATCCCGTAAATTTTTCCTGAAACTAGACTCATATATCTACTTACTAATTTTTTTCTAGAATTTTTGGTCAGGCCAATTAGTACAGTTTATTAGTAAAAGTCTCCCCTGTTTCAGGGTTCGGCTACTCTAACCCCTGTGCACTACGAATCAAATTTCTTTCTGTACAGAAATCCAATGACTATGCCGTTTGTTTCAGTTAAAAATAGACTCAATAAGGAATCCATATGCCAGAACAGGAAATCTAGAAATTGCTCTAACCCTATTTCACCAAAACGTAAATATCTCATAAAATACAACTCTTTTACCTATTTTGTTTCTTCCATATAAAAATAGATTCATTAAGCTTCAATTACATATTTTATTCATCATATAATTCACTTTCTACTATTTTTGGTGTATTTTCAAAGTTGGACTACTGCTACTGTCCAAATCTATTTTAGTATAAAATGTTGATAACTAAGTTTATAACATCTTCATTTCTTCTCTCTACAATATTTACCATCACTTCCTCTTATTTCTCTTCACTAACATATCAAAAACATACCATACTTAAGATTTTGGTAACATTTACAAAACTTACCAAAATATCACTTAACAACTTAGGTACTTTCAAAATGACCAAAAGACATCCTAGGTACAATGCCATTTTCCAAAAAGATAGAAACTTCACCAATTTGAGTTCGGGGTTCGGCTTGTATGCTGAGTCCTTATACTTTCGTACCTAGCTTGCGCACAGAAACAAACCGTACACTGAGAATACTCTCAGTGGTATTTCTATAAACAATAGCTTAATCAACTTTAAAACAGGGTAATTCAAACACATTATTGCTATTATTCAATATCAATCATCATTTCAATAACAGTCAATCAATCAGTACTTTAATAATCTTTACTTTATTTACCCTTATTAACATAACTCGGATACTGACGGATACACGGATCCAACCCACACTCCGGGATAAGCACATAGTGCTTCATCTGAACAAATCCGGAACTTTAACATTATAATACACAAAGTACTTCATCAGAACAAATCCGGAACTTTAACATTATAGTACACAAAGTACTTCATCGGAACAAATCTGGAACTTTAACAGTAGTCGACACATAGTGTCTCATCGACTCAATGTCGGAATATCCCAATACTTCCAATTCCTATGACATGTCAACTAGCCCGACACTGTTAATAGGGTATTCAAAATCACATTCATTTCAATATGGTAAGAATACTTACCTCATTCACATTTTCATACAATATAATTATCAAATATAGCAATAACGATTAAGCTCGGTTTATAGAAATACAAACCACTATTTATCGAATTTAATCGATATCTTCGTTCACTTTCTCTTTTCCCTTCTTTGATGACGTATTCGGTGCTACATTAGCTACGGACAATCATACAATTAAAAATCATCAATATACTTATTCATTAAACACATTTTCACTTTCTATCAAACTTTTACAAAAATTCCAATTTCGTCATTTTCCCATTACTAATCTTTTTTTTAGCTAAATCATCATATTTTCATTTAATCAACTCATTAACAATTTCAAGCTCATAAAAAGAATCATCATAAAACATAAATTTTGAGCTCTATACAACATAGTCCCTAGTTAAACCTAACTTAAAAATTCCTTTAAGAAATCACTTCTAACTTAAAATTCTATCATTTAACCCATAATCCTCAATTTAATCAACTTAATAAACATCTAAAAATTCACTATTTTTCTTCATTTTAACTTCATACATGTAGAACTTTGAGTTAGGCATCCATAAACATAAAAGTCACAAGAAAATGAGCTAAAACAACTTACCAATCAAGCTTTAGGGCCTTAATCCTCAAATTTTCCCTTTTCTTTTTCTTTCTTTCTTTCTCACGTTTACTCTCTGTAACTCTTTCTATCTTTCTTTCTTTTTTCTTTTTTATTCATAAATCTATATTTAATATAATAATATTAATAATATAATATAATATTATTCTAATAAAATAACTTAACCTATAAGAAAAACTATTTTAACACATTTAATATTCTTACCAACTATTACACATGTTATACAATATTAACACACACATGTCACTTAGGGTCTAATTGCTAGATTAGTCCTTTTACTAATCTTTAATCTATAATTAAACTTTTATACCGTATGCAATTTAGTCCTTATTCTAAATTCAAGCTACTTAACTTAATCAAACATTAATCAACCACTCAACTATAATTCATAAATATTTCTAATAAATATTCATGAATTAATTTCATGGAAACAGTACTCAAGACTCGATTTCCGATACTGTAACTTTCGATTCATTATAGTTGTCACCAATAATCGGTGCTCTCACCGATTTTTCATCGGCGTTCTCAACTCCAATTATGATCCAACTTCAAGTTCCCATAAATTTTATTTATTTCTTCTTAAGATCTAAAAATCTACTTTCCTTACATGCTTTGGGCTTTTAGTAGAGTAGTCTAAATATTTAAAGTTATTATTTGGGTAAATTACACCAACAGTCACTCAACTTTGGGGCAGCTGACAAAACTGTCACTCAAGTTTCAATTTAGTACACAACTTTCGAAAAATAACAAAACAAGCATCACTAACCATTTTCCATTTAGACGTAACGGAGATGCCATTTTCCATCCCTTATCACTGCTTTCTCGTCCCTCTTATTCTTCCCCACCATTCCTCCCCCTACTTCCAGCAACTTAGCTTCCAAATCCTTATCTAGTTCACTCTCTACCGAGATCTCCACCTTGTTCGAAATCCATACCGTATTGCTTCAACACAATTCCTTATTTGGGTCCATCCCATCTTTTTCCAACCTTTCCACCTAACAGAACATTTACCTTGACAACAACTTATTCACTTCGGTCGCCCCTAACGTGTTTACCGGGTCAACCAGTCTTCAAACACTGAGTTTAAGAAAAAACATGAAGCTGAGTCCATGGACATTCCCAGATTTATCCTAATCAATGAGTTTTGTCTAAGTTTAATTCGACAACACCAACTTATACGGCACTTTACCCGATGTGTTCCAATCTTTGAACAGTTTACAAAGTATAAGGTTATCTTACAACAACTTGAACGACACATTGCCACTTTCTCTTGCCGGTTCAATGATTCAAAATCTTTGGATCAACAATCAAAATGTTGGGTTCACAGGTACTTTAAATGTTTTATCTAACATGACAGATTTGCTTCAAGTTTGGGTTCATAAAAACATGTTCATTGGTCAGATCCTAGATTTGTCTAAATTTGTGGGCATCTTTGATATTAAGCTTAGAGAAAATTTATTGATCGGTTCATTTTCAGGATCTTTAATTAATCTCCCTAGTTTGAAAAACATTTTATTGTCTAATAACAAATTACAAGGTCCATTTCCAAAATTTCCCAACACAATTGAGAACATTGTTGTTAATGGTACTAATAATTAATTTCTGTAATAATAATGGTGATCCTTTTGATCCTCAAGTTACTACATTGCTTGAGATTGCTGGTGGTTTTGGGTACCCTATTTTCCTCTTTGATGATTAGTCTAGAAATGATGCTTGTCAATGGGTTTTTGTTACTTGTGATTCACAAGGCAATGTGGTTACTATGAATCTCGCAAAGTAAAACTTGGTCGGAATGATTTCGTCGGCGATTGAGAACCTCACGAAGTTGGAAAACTTGAATCTAAATAATAATAAGTTAACAGGTTAAATCCCTGATAGTGGAGAAGAGGGGGAGAAGGAGAGACAATCAGAGTAGGGGGAGGGATGGTGGGGAAGAGGTAGAAAGATGGGAGAGCAGTGATCGAAGGGTAAAAATGGCAGCTTCGTTAAGTCTATAATAGAAAATGATAGCTCCGTTAAGTTTGTAACGAAAAATGGTTAGTGGTAACTATTTTGTTATTTTTCGAAAGTTGAGTGACTGAATTGAAATCTGAATGATTGCTTTGTCAACTACCCCCAAAATTGAGTGACTGTTGGTGTAATTTACCTTTACTATTTTTATGGATTTTTTAGTTTGTACTTTGTTTCAAAAGCATGTTCTGTTTAAAGATGACCACAAGTTTTTGTCAAATCCAATATCAAATATGTTTCTTTTTCCATCAAATTTAAAGGGCACGCTTTAATTTTTTAAGATTGAGAATGAGTTTGATTATATGTGCTAGTTTGATACCTTAATTTGTTCATCAGCTAGATATTATTTCTTTGTTGAGGTTCATATTCATGGCAATTTCGTTGTTTAAAAGTGGAACAATTTCGGTGGAAGCAGGTGGTGCCATTATTGTTTGTAGTTTACCACTAGTTCTTTCATCCAAAACTTACAAATATAGCATCATTCATTATAAGCATGGAAATTATGTATAATATGTAAAAGCTAGATATTATGCAATATGGGTTTCAAAATCTCTTTTATAGTTTCTTCCTATATTATTCAACTCTTCAATTTCCCTAAACTTGTCTAACATCTATATCAAAAACCTATTCAAACATGACCAGGATATGATTTTAGATTTTTGTTCCATTTGACTCATTTTTATTTTTTATTTAGAAATTCAACACAACTAAAATAAGTCTTAGAATGGAGGACTTGAAATTGGTTTTTTGATGCTATAGAACTAACTATGTAGAAGAAACCTTTTTTTTTCCATCTATTCTCTCTCTCTCTCTCTCTCTCTCTCTCTCTCTCTCTCTCTCTCTCTCTCTCTCTCTCTCTCTCTCTCTCTCTCTCTCTCTCTCTCTCTCTCTCTCTCTCTCTCTCTCTCTCTCCTGCATTTGAAGAAACAATAGAAGTGACTTCAAAATTCTTATTTGCACTTGCTATTGTTAAGGGGAATGCATTTTTATTGAATTTGAACTTAATAAATTTAATATTTTGTATGTAGATGGATCATAATTCTATCGAAACTATAATTATGGGGTTGTGGCTTTAATATTAACTTTTGGAATATTTTTCGTTACAAGATTAAGATTTAAAAAACAAATAGGTCAAAAAACATTAGCTGTTGGTAACTTCAAAACAACAAGTACTGCAACTTAAGAAACCGCTCATCTTTCTATTTGAAAAAAATGAAGGGGCTAAACTTACGTTTAATGGATTCTCTCTATGAAAATTCTCGATCTGGAGATGACTCTATGATAGGCTTATCCCTAAAAAAGTTCGATTTAGGGAAAAAGATGAAAGTGAGAGTAGAGAATTGTTGGATGATTTGCCAAACAATCCAACAATCTCATGGAAAGACAAACTTGTTGGAAAACCTCCTAATGTTGTAGGGAGTGGATTAGAGGAGAAGAAAGATTTCGAGTTGTTGGAAGGAGATATACAGAAATATGTTGTTAATGGTACTCCTTCAATTGAGTTCTCAGAAATGATTCATCAAATCTTTATCAAGGATATGGAAAATACTATGGTCCTGAAAATTTGGGGACGTAACATTGGTTACTCAATGCTACAAAATAAAATCTACAGCTTATGAAAGCCATCATCACCATTCCATTTGATGATATTGAGAATGACTTTTTTTTTACCAAATTCTAGACCAAACTTGATTGAGAAAATGTGCTCTTGGAAGGACTCTGAATCATTTTTGGTTAATATTTGACTATATGGACGGTGTCCTTTAATCCTGCACAGACATTTTCAAATGTCATAAAGTCGTGGATCAGGCCTCTAGGATTACCGGGTTATTTATACAAGAGGAAAATTCTAGTAGAAATAGGGGAGTTGATTGACAAGGTTGTTAAATTGGATATGAACACAGATAATAGGGCCAAAGGTTGATTCGCCCGTATGGCTGTGTACGTCAACTTAGATAGACCCCTAGTGTCCCTAGTTCTTATCAATGGAAAAATCCAGAAGGCTGAGTATGAATTTTTACTAATAGCCTGTTTCCACTGTGGACAATATGGTCACGTTAAGGACGTATGTCCCTTTTAGGGTCTCAGAATCCAACTCTGATAGGGCTGCTACATTGTCAGAAACACTACCGGAGGTTGTTAGCATGGTTGTTGATAGAACGGGAGAGAAAAACAAAACTTACAACCAGTGGGTGTTGGTAGAAAATAAATCTTGCCGCAAATAAAAGGATTTTTCACAATTAGGAGCTGGATCTATGGCAAAAAAAAGTGAGGGTTTTTTATTTAGGGCATTGTCAGAGTTGGAAGTTAACGTTGAAATTGATTCTGTTGTTAATGGAAAGGATTAATAAAATTGACATAAAAAGGATAAGGATATTGTACTTGGGGCAACCTAGAAGTTGCATCTATTCATCGCACTACTAGCCTCTCAAATAACCAAACTTATTCTAGAGGCCTAATGAATGCACTAGGTTCACTTCTCTATCGGGCCTTTTAGATTTTACAAAAAATACTAGTGGCAGTTGCTGGGCCTATGTTGTCCAGGATTCTGTCTTACAATACTAGACCCATTATTGTGGAAGTCTCCAAGGGCCCAGTGGAATTCAATTTGTTGAAGGATAGTATTGCGGGATAAGGGCTCGAGGGGATTCTTGGGTTGGTGGTAAATAATGGGCTGACTAGGTTGGGCCTGGTTATGGAGGATACTGGTAAGTCACTCTCAAGCTTAGAGATTTCTGTTAACCATGGATGGGCTGAAGGGGGTGGTTGTGATAGATCTACTTCTAGTTTCCACTCCGTTTACGACGAAGATAACACGAAAACCACTTCATAACTAATACTTTCATAAAAAGTAGTGGATGTTACAGTTTCTAAATCAGTGGCTGGGCTTGATCCAAATAGACACTCGACAGTCATATTTAAGGAGGGTTAGGCTTCATTCATTGGCAGCTAGATGGAAAGGGGTTTTGATGTGTCTTTGGGTAAAGGGAAGGAAAGGGTCGTGGGTAAAGGCTCAAGGGAGAAGATTGGTGGACCACGTCTCTCAACAAATCTCAATAGAATAATTCAGGGGAAGGGAAGTAGATTCAAATCAGTAGGCAATTTTAAGGTACTGCTTGGGGAATCAATGACCAACTTGGCTTAGGCCATCTTTTCACAAGCTGTTGAAGGCTTAGGCTTAGGTGACCCAAAGCTATTAGAAAGTCAATAGGAAAAGGGGGACTCTCCTAAATAGTAAAGGGTTTGGTTTTTATTTATTTTATATTATCATTTTATATGGATTTAAATTTAACAATTTTCTCATGGAATTGTTATTTTTTGCGCAAGCAATAAATTTATTTGTGTTTTTCATGAATACAATATTGAATTTTCCCTGAACATTGTGTGCTTGCTGGAGCTAGGAGTAAGTGGTAAAAATGATAAGTTTATTATCAATAAACTCAGATTTTATTCTTCTCATTGTGTTGAAGCTATTGATTTTTTAGGAGGAATTTGGGTGGGCTAGAATGATTCAATTCATATTAGAATAATCCAAAATCACCCACAATTCATTCTCTATTGTGTAGGTGGTAATGTTCATTCTAATTTTATTTTTATTTCTTTTGTCTATGGTGGTTTGGACAGGAGAAAATGAAAGGCTCTTTGGGATGATTTGAAAGCTGCTTTACCTCATTATACTTTTCTATGCTTAATTATAGGTGACTTTAATGCAATTCTCTTACCTGATGATAAAAAAAAACATTTATGCCACAGGGAAGAGATGTAACTTTTTTTTTGGCAAATTTTTAGACTTTTAATTTTCAGGATTTGGGTTTCGTTGGACCTTCTTTTACTTGGCAAATAGCTGGCACATTTGTGAGATTAGATCGGGCTTTCGTAACAGCTCGATTTTAGCTAAATCGAAATAGTGATTTTGAAACCACAAATACGAGGTTGAAAAATTATTTTAATATTATTTTATGTGTTTACAACATGATTTTATGTATGTGTGAAAATTTCGTGAGCTAATTTTATCGTTTAATTGCTCAATTTGTGGAAAAGGACTTAATCGCGTAAAATGCAAAAGTTGCATTCTACTTGTTAAAGGTGTCAAATAGCTTTGGATTTTAAATATGATGGCCTTAAATGGTAATTAAACCATTTTAAATGATAGTGGAATTTTATGGAGAACATTTATGTGATTTTAAATGTTATAACTTAAGGTTAAATTTGGTATTTGATAAATAAAGGTTAATAAAATAAAACAAAGTAAAAATTTGTTATCATCTTCATCATATTGCCGAAATTAGAGAATAATAAAAAGCCAAAGCTAGGTTTTTTTATTCGGTCACTTGTGCTCTTAATTGGTAAGTGTTTTGACTCAATTTTTAATGATTTTTACGTTTTTGAGATCGTTGTTTTGTATTCTAGCTAGCCCATGCCTTAATTTTGAAATTTGTTAATGATTTTGTGAAGTTACATTGATGAATACTTATTATTTTGAAGGTTTGATGATGAAAAATGAATAGTTGTTGATAGTTACACAAGTTTTGTTAAGTGATTTTGACAAAAATGTCAAAAATGGATTAAATTGTGAAATGTGCAAATTAAGGGGTTGAAATGTGAAATAAATGAGAGTTATGCTCTTTTAAGGACCTATATAGAATTTGGCTAGGCTTGGGCTTAATGAAATTTCATGAATTTTGTGTATTTGTGAATTAGGGACTAAATTGTAAAAATATGGAACTTTAGGGGTTAAAGTGTAAAAATACTCAAATATGTGTTTATAGACTGAAGTGAATGATTTGATGAATAAATGAGTTAATTTTGAATGTATATGGACTAAGAACGAAAGAAATCGGAATTAGATTGGGAAAAGTCAAAGGTTATCGAATAGTCGATCCAGTCTGTTTATCCCGAATACAAGGTAAGTTCATATGCAAATAAATATCTTTAAATTGAATTATATATGTTTAATTGTCATTGAACTGCTATGAATGTTGAATGATCAAATACGAGAAAGAATCGACAAGGTTATAATATCCGAAAGTCCCGTACGAACCTTAGGAATAGTATAGGATACAAATGTCATGATATTAGGATTAACGAGATGTGAATATATGTAAGACCATGTCTAGAACATTGGCATCATTATGTGATTACGTGTAAGACCATGTCTGGGACATTGGCATCGTTATTTGATTTCGTGTAAGACCATAGCTGGGCTATCGGCATCGATATGTGATAACATGTAAGACCATATCTGGGATATGGCATTGTACGAGCTATAGGTGATTTTTGAGTATCCTTAACAATTCCAAAAGGTTAAACGGGTAAAGTCAAGTCGAGAAAGAATGTGTGAATGAGTTAAGTGACTCAGGTACTGTAACACCCCTAACCCGTATTCGACGCCAGAATAGGGTTACGAGGCATTACTAGATAACACACCTCATTCACATACATATATGCAATCATAATCGAAATCAAACCAAATCATTCACATCGTCCCTTATAAGGTTCTATGAGACCTTAAAACATGTTTAGAAGTGATTCAAGACTAAATCGATAACATATGCAAACTTTAAGAAACTTAGAAAATTTTCTTTGATTTTAGGGTCACATGCCCGTGTGAACAGGCCGTGTACCTCACACGACCACTAGACACGCCCATCTCACAAGCCATGTGAAAACAGGGCATACATACTGACTTGTACCACATGACCGAGGACACGCCCATGTGCTAGCCCATGTAAAATCTAAGGGGGGTTACTGACTTGGGTCATATGGCCGACCACACGCCTATGTGCCAGCCCGTGTTCCACACACAGCCAATAGACATGCTCGTGTGTCTAGTCCGTGTCAGAACTGTAGGGCATATTGCCTGAATTCGAAAGGGTACCCCCCAGGGGACACACGGTCGTGTAACATAGTCGTGTGTGAGACACACGCCTGTGTCTCTGCCCATGTGGACAAAAATAAGTCATTTGCAAAGCCAATTTGCCACTCTTCTCTCATGCACACATAACAACCAATTTAGAACCATTTTCATACACTTACAGGCAGCCAAAACATACCAATTCACATGCATATCATACCATCAATCATCAACCATTTCAACTACTCAATTCCACATTCAAAACCTACCAAATCATTATGCCAATATCATTACAACTTGCATAAGTTCCATATACATTAATTCATCATATTATCATCTATTTCATATCACAAAACACATCATTTAACTATGTCAACAACTAAGGCCAACCTACCCAAAACAAACCAATATATATAAGGCGTTATGCCATAATACTTAGGCCAACTTAAATGACTAAATACATACCAACATTTTCAAGCCAAAAGTAAACCAAATCTCATGGCTTAATTCATAATTCAAAACATATCAACAACTCACTAGCCTATACATGCCATATACCATATTTACAAGCATCCAAAAATACCAACAAGTAGTCGATAGTGTGATGATGATTACCGATAATCCCTGATCTCTGAGCTAGCTTTGATACTCTATAAAACAAAGACAAATAACACACAGTAAGCTTCATAGCTTAGTAAGTTCGTACCAAAAAATCCTCAACAGTTCATAATATATAAATCATCAATTAATAAACACTTAGTAGTTCTCATATCATCATTCAATTCTAATCCTTAACCATTTATCATGTATATAAAAATTCATCAAGCTTCATACACATAGTATCAACTACCACATAGGTATCGTATGTACCTATACTTTCCTGTATTTATTTATTTCATTCTCACCTCTTTGTTCAATACGTTAAATCGTTTAGAAATCTTTCAAATACTTTAAGAACTTGCGCACTTAGTGCATAAATGTTTAGCCGAAGCTATAACAATATCGCACACTTAGTGCCATCACATTAAATTGAAGCTATCTCGGTAGCACACACTTAGTGCCACATAAAGCCAAAGCTATTCCAATTCACACACTAAGTGCTCTATATAGACGAAGCTACCTCGAAACGCACACTAAGTGCCAAACATAGTCGCTTTGTTGTCGTACTCAATCGTAGTCGCATTTATACAATTTATATAGTATTAAAGTATTAAAAACATAATTGTAACAATGTTTATCACGTACAAACTTACCTCGGATACTAAAACGGCGAATTGAATCGTTTAGTCGATAACTTTGGTTTTCCTCGGATCTAGATTCGAATTCCTCCTTTCTTGATCTAGATGTATTCAAAATTAACTTATTCAATCACATATTTATTCAATTTAATCCACAAACACATATTTTGGAATTTTCACTTTATCCCCTAAAGTTTCACATTTATTCAATTTAGTCCTTGTTTCACAAAATCACAAATTACACAATTTCTTTCAAATTTCATGCCAGCTAAATTTCTATAGGCTCCATAACAGCCCATATTTATTAATAGCTCACACATTTAATGTGACAGCCCAAAATTGACCCTAGCCGGGAAGTGGTTTCGGGACCGCTAAACCGAGTCACCGAAATGTTTGAATGTGATATTTATTGTCTAGAATATGTAATTATGAATGTGTGAAAATTTCAAGCTTCGATTTAGTCGATTGCATGTGAGTTTTAGTAAATAGGACTTATGTGAGAAAATTTTGAAATGTGATAGGTCAAAGCATAAGGACCTATTAGTGCATGTTGAAAAAGGGGACTTGCATGTCAATTTCCCCCCCTCTATTAGTAGTGGCCGGCCATGACAAGTATGGTAGACCAAGTGTGATGGGCAAGACATGTCATAGACATGTGTTGGTGCATCATGGGTGGAAACAATAAAATAATGAGCATGGTAATTAAATAATGAAAGGGAGGAGTGATGAAAAAAAAAGAATGGTCTCATCCATGCCCCCCCTTTTGCCGTGAGTTAAAGAAAAGAAAAGAAAAAAATTTTGTTCATCCTTTTTCATCTTCTTTTGGCCGAAAATTCTAAGGAAGGAGGAAGGAGTTCTTGCTTCATGTTTGGTTTGGAAGAGGATTAGGAGGAGGTTTGGCCATACTTGTATCTAGATTAAGGTATGTTTGAGGTTGTGCCATGAGATTCATGCATGTTTTTAGTTGCTAGCTTGAGTTCTAATTAGCCCATGGTTCAAATCTTTGCTATGTCATGGGAATGATATTCGGCCTAGGTGGATTTTGTGTTAATGCTATTGCATGCTAAATATGAAGCTTGTTAATGATGCATGTGATGGTGGATTGATGATTCTTGAATATTCTTTTTAGCATTTTTGAGTGAGACATTAAGTTCTTTGTTTAACCATGACCAAAAATTGAAATGGTATGGTGTTGTGATGCATTCGGCCATGGTAGGAAGTAGAAGGGAAAAATATGGTTGTTGTTAGATGAAGTAGAGTCTAACGAATGAGCACATATGTGCATTAGTTGCTAGATGGAGAAGAATCGGCTAGCAAGTTGTGTGCTAAGGCCGAATATAATTTTTGTATATTAATGAGTAATGCATGTGTTAAATTGATGGAAAGGGAGAGGATGCTTTACTAGTGTATATATGTGTGTATTAGCCAAGTTTTGAACTTGAAACAAAATGGTGTTTAGTCAATACAAGTGACCATACTTGTAGAATGTATTAAGTGTTGCAATCGGCCCCAACATAGACATGCATATTCGGCCATAGGAAGGAGATTAGTGTTGCATGTATTCGGTTAGAGGCAAGCATATTGATGCTTTTGTCTTGGCTTAGAAAATTCGGCCAAGGGGGAAAATTAGCTAAAATGTTGAGTTTGATTCATGATTCCGTACATATGTGACTTTAATGTCTAATGTATAAATATGGGCTAAGTGCCTTGTGTTCCTCTTTTCGATGCTCAAATAATTAAATCAATTTATTTGTTTAATTAAGCTCAAGAGCAAAGGGGAACTAAATCCGATAAAGGGAAGGAAAAAGTGGTCGAATAGCTATCGGAATCGTTCGACAACATCCGAGGTAAGTTCTTGAGTAAAAGAGCTTAAATTATGATTTGATTAGATCATGTTTTAAGCAAATCAAAATCATGCTCTTTGTGTGTGGCTATTGAGCCGAAATTGCAAGAATGATAAGAGTCTTGTGTTTGAGTTTTGCTAACGAAAATGAAATACGAATGTGCCATGATTTGTTGTTAAATGTGCATGGTTATTTGAATGATGTCCGGGCTAAGTCCCGAAGGCTTTGTGCTAGGTGACCATATCCGGACTAAGATCCGAAGGCATTTGTACGAGTTACTAAATCCGGACTAAGATCCGAAGGCATTTGTGCAAGTTACTAAATCCGGGTTAAGTCCCGAAGGCATTTGTGCGAGTTACTAAATCCGGGTTAAGTCCCGAAGGCATTTGTGCGAGTTACTATAACCGGGCTATGTCCCGAAGGCATTTGAATGAGTAGCTATATCCGGTTAAATTCCGAAGGTACGTGATTTGGGAATGAATGATCTTGCTGTAAAAATTTCAGTTAATACGCTTGAAACATCCCAACATTGAGGTATGTTTCGTATGTGCTTTGAATTAGTTGAGCCCTTACAAATAAGTATTCGCTCAGTTGATAAATGAGCTACCGGCCTTTGGCTAAGTTGATCTTTGTGTATGAATAAAAGGGTTGGTAATGTGAAGTAAGTATGATATTGAAAAATTGTGCGTATGAAATTATCTGTTTAGCTACATGAATGCTATACTTTTGTTGTGCTGGAATCCCTTGCTCAAAACTTACTAAGCATAAATTGCTTACTCCGTCTCCTTGATTCTCTGTTTTATAGATTTTGGTTCTCCAGCTATCGGACTCGGGATTTTGAAGTCGAAGTCGCCCACACTATCAAAGTCCCCTTTTGGTACAATTTTGGTTGAACTTCGAAATGGCATGTATAGGACTACCCTTTTGTTGTGGGTCATGGACCCTTTGGACTTGTATAATTTTGGATAGCCATGCGAAAATGGCTTATATATGTTTGAGTATAATGTTATAATCATTTGGTATGGATATGGTTATTGAGAGGTGTGGATATGCTTAACAAGGATTGGCCATGGGAATGGTTAATCACTATCATAAATTGTGCTATTTATGCTAAAAGGGCTAGTTGAATCATGGAAACTATGAAATAGGTAAAGTCTACCTTAAAGGCAGATGCTGACAGCAGTAGTGATGTAGATTTGGAAAATCACTAAAAATAGTTGGAATGGAATTAAATAGTGAATAAATTATGTAAACGAACCTTGATGAATCTATTTTCATAGGAAAGTAACGAAACGATCATATGGACAGTATGTTAAGAGATATTCAGGTTCTCGTAAGACAGGGCCAGAACGGTTTCTGGATTACCTGTTTCGACTTTGGAAATTCATTATAAATTAACCAGAGATAATTAGGAGTCATGCCATATATGTATAGATTCCTCTTTGAGTCTAGTTTCTATAGAAAGAAACGACATCAGTATTGAAGCCCTGTACAGGGAGATATCCAAGTCGTAATGCGCAAAGGTCAGTGTAGTCGATCCCTGTAACATGGGAGGCTTTGACTAATAAAATATACTAATTGGCCAAACCAAAAATTCTAGAAAAAATATGTAGATGGGCATATGAGTCTAGTTTCAGGGAAAATTTACGGAACTGGATTCCGAGTTTCTGAACTCAAGATATGATTTTTAAAGCGACAAGTATGCAGATTGGTAGTGTCTGGGAAATTTTTTTTATAAGTGGTTTGAAGTCTGTTAACACCTCGTGTTCGACTCCGGTGACGGTCTCGGGTTCGGGGTGTTACATTTAACCCCACATTTTACACTTTTCACAAATTAGTCCCTTTTATGCAATTTCACTAAAAATCACTTTACAATACATGATAATCTATCAAAAAATACTCATTTTTCATCATCAGACATCCAAGAACTCAAGCATTCATTGATGGAAACTTTCAAAATCATCGACACTTTCAAAAATTAAAGCATGGGCTAGTTAGAACGCAAACTAACGATCACAAAAACGTAGAAATCATCAAAAATTGAGTCAAAACCGTACCTTAATCAAGCTTCTAAGTTGCCGAACCCTAGAATGAATTTTATGTTTTATTCTTCCACTATATTTGGCCAAATATGAATGAAAATGAAGCTTAATTTGGTTTTTGTTTTAATTAATATAACTTAATAATCAATTTACTATTATAACCTTATTATAAACCATTTAAAAACATCATATCAATGCCCATTTATGTAAAATTCCAGTATAAAATGTCTAATTACAACATAATGACCTTTCATTTAATAAGCCATGACAATTAAGCATCATATAGAATGCAACTTTTGCATTTTACGCGATTAAGTCCTTTTTTCTTGAATTGAGCTATTAAACGATAAAATTAGCTCACAAAATTTTCACACATATACATTCACATGTTGTAAACACCAAAAATAATATTAAAATAATTTACGACCTCAAACTTTTGGTCCCAAAACAACTGTTTCGATTTAGCTAAAAATCGGGCTGTTACAGGTACGTACGAGATTCATACAAGTATTGAAAAGAGAAGTATTTGATGAATTCACTCATGATATTGAATATGTATATATTGAAAAAGGCTTGTGAGCTTATAGGTGTTTACTTATAGTTTGGCTATGGATGGAAATGATGTTGATTCATGTGGTAATTTTATTTGTATATGGCTTACTAAGCTTTTAAAGCTTACTTTGTGTGCTCTTTCCCTGTTTTATAGATAATCGAAGCTAGCTCGAACTCAGGGATCATCAGGAACACCATCACACTATCGATCAACTTGTTAGTACTTTTGATGCTTTGTAAATTTGGTATACGACATGTATAGACTAGTGATATGATGATGTGTTTTGAGATATGATATTAGCCATGAGATTTGACTTATAAATGATGTAAATGTGGGTGTGTATTTTTCCATTTGGGTTGGCTTAATCTATGAATTTGGTAAGTGATATGTGATGTATATATGGCCTTGTGTTTTGGTATGTTTGGTATGGTTGTTGTGATGGCTAAGTGGTTAATTGTTTTGATTAATTACGGTTGATTTAATATGATATAGGGATGATGAATTGTTATATTTTTTGGCATGAATTAGTTGATAAAATGATGAGAAAAATGCATAGGGAAGATAGATGAAATTGTTGGTAATGACATATTATTTTGGTATATTTATGGTTATGATTTGAGTAGTGAAATGGTTCAAGATGAAATGGCATGATTTGTATATGAATTTTCATGTTTTGGTTGCCTATAAGTGTATTGAAATGGTATGAAATGTTGTGGTTTACGCATGTTTGAAGTGGGTAAGAAATGTGGCTTAAACCAAGCCTATTTGCGCCCTACACGATTGAGCACACTGGCGTGTGACTCGACCGTGTGTCTGCTGTAACTTAGTTAAACAAGTCAATGAGTTACACGGCTTAGACACACAGGCGTGTCTACTGGCGATGTGTGACACACGAGCTGGCACATGGGCGTGTGGCCAGTCGTGTGACCCAAGTCAGTATACCTTCTATATTTTACACGGCCATGACACACGGACGTGTCTCCGGTCATGTGATGCAAGTCAGTATATATGCCTTGTTTCCACTTGGCTTGTGAAACAAACGTGTCTGATGGCCGTGTGAGGCACACGGTCTGTTCACACGGGCGTGTGATCCCTGTATGCATAAAAATTTTATAAGTTTTCCAAAATTTTCAAATGTTATCGGATTAGTCCCAAATCTCTTCCAGACATGTTTTAAGGTCTCGTAGAGCCTTATAAGGGACAATGTGACTATGTTGGATTGATGTTTATGTATTATTAGATTCTTGGATGTGAAATGTATGTTGTATGTTGTGATTTGTTAGATAATTCCTTGTAACCGTATTCCGGTGATGGATACGGGTTTGGGGTGTTACAGCTTTGGCTAATGATTCATGGATCTCTACTTTCCCTCAATGCCTTGTTTCTCACCTTCTGCAAATTAAGTTTGATTATAGGGCCATTCTCCTAAGGACCAATCCAGAACTTTGTTTGGCTATAAGAAGACTCTTTAGGTTTCTAGCCGGTTGGACGAAGCATGCAATCTTTCCCTCAGTTGTCAAAGATAAGTGGATTTTTTCGAGTAATATGTCTAGCTTGCTTTCTAATTCCACCTATCATGTCAAAGATTGGAACAGATCCATTTATGGATTTATAGGTACTCGAAAAAGGCATATTATGAATTCACTTTCCAATATCCAAAAAGCCCTAGATCAATTAGCGTCAAGTCGATTAACCTAACTTGAGATTGATGTTCGTGATGAGTTGGAAAATTTGCTTGGTCAAGAGGAGATACTTTGAAGGCAGAATGCTAGGTGTGATTAGCTCCAGCTTGGAGACCATAATACTAAAATTTTCCATAGTCGAATGGTCCAAAGGAGGAAATTCAATCACATCACATCTCTTCGCATTGATAATGTGAGTGGTGCTCTGATCAGAGTATCTTCAAAATAGAGGCAAATAGTTTTTTCGAGTAACTTTATAGAGAATCTTGAAGGCCCATGAGGGACCTTTCTTCCAGCATATTTCCCCATCTTAAGGCCCATAACATTGTTTTTTTTGGAAAAGACGATCTTTAAGAAGAAATTAAGAAAGCCTTATTCGACATGGATCCTTTAAAAGCTCCAAGAGTTGATGGTTTTCATGCGCACTTCTTCCAGAGTCAGTGTTGATAGAGCAGTGGGTGTGAGTGGGTCCAAGAAGTCTTTGTTGGAAACAACATTGACCTAGAGTTAAACAATACTTTGATCATGTTTATTCCAAAGAAAGACAATCCAAAGAATTTTAGCCAGTTTCGCCCCATTAGCCTATGTTCGATATTGTACAAATTGGTAATGAAAGTAATTCCTAATAAATTTACATTGGTTTTTCCCAACTTCATTTCACGGGAACAACACGACTTCATTTCTGGGTGTAATATCTCTGATAATGTCATTATAGCACATGAAGTCATCCATTCTATGTGGAAAAAATGAAATGGAAAAACTTGGATGGCGATCAAGTTGGACTTGGAAAGGGATTAAGAAAGTGTTGGTTGAGAATTTATTGGTGTTTCGCTACAGGATGTGGGGATCCCAAGATTCCCTAGTTCTATCATCATGGTAAGAATTTCCTCATCGACTATGCAGATTCTCTAGAATGGAGTTCTTACTCAGAAATTCAAGCTATCTAGAGGGATCGAACAGTGCTATTCATTATCACCTTCCCTCTTTTTTTTTTTTACGTATGGAGTAGTTAGATCACATTATTCGTGTGAAAATTGACGAAGGTAAATGGTGTCCAATTCAACTTTCAAGAACAAGCCTTACCTTATCTCACATTTTTTTCAAAGGCGATTTGGTTATTTTTTGCAAAGTGGAGTTGGAACAAGCCCATCCATTAGCAGACTTTTTGGAACACTTCTACGGGTTCTCTAGACACAAGATCAACACGCAGAAAAGTAACATTTTTTTCCAAAGGAGCTAAAAGTGATATTTATACTTGGATCACTCAACTTTTTAGATTTTAGGTTGTCCAAAACCTTGGAACTTATCTATGAGTGCTTCTTCTTCACGATTGGGTTGCAAAAAGTAGCTTGAGCTTTGTAGTGGATAAGGTGAGGCGTAAACTACAAAACTGGGAAATAAGGAAATTATCCATTGTTGGAAGAGTCACATTGGCCCAATCTGTCCTTCTTGCCATTTCGAACTATTTTATGCAGACCATGATAATACCGAAGGGAGTTTATAAAGAGATTGAGCAGATTGTAAGATAGTTTATTTAGGGTTGTTCTAGTGGCCATTCGAAACTTGCCCTGGTTGGGTGGGAACCCATATGCCAACCAAAGTCTCGAGGTGGTCTTGGATTTCGATAGTTACATGATCAGAACAATTCGTTTCTTATGAAGATTGAGTTTCACTTAGACACTAAGGATAATGCCTTATGGATTTGAGTTATTTGTACAAAATACAGTTTGAATATCCCAAACTTTATTGTCAGAAGTCAATGTTCGCACTTGTGGTGATCTCTTTCTAAGTTATGACTTATTTCATGCAAAAGCATTTGGTGTTGGAAGGATTCTTGGATTTCGGGAGTCGGCCATTTACTTTCTTATATTCCCACTTATGTCAATTTAGATTTGGAATGCATCCTTAAAGATTCAGTTAAGGATGATAGAACTTGGAATCTTGATTTTTTTTTGTGTATGGATGCTTGAAAGTGGTGATTCAATGAATAGTTGAATGCATCCCTGGAAATATCAAGGTCCTCAAAGAGTTCAATTTTTTTTTGCTTGCTTATAAGCAAAGATTGCTTACTAATTCGGAATACACCAAGAAAGGGTTGGGTCACAATAGCTCTTTCCCTATTTGTGGTCATGAAACAAAAGATACTTTACGTGTCCTTCAGGACTGTGCGACTACAAAGGAAGTATGGATGCATGTCGTCCTAATTGATCAGCAACACATGTTCTTTTTTAACCCTGTTCAAATTGGGTTAACTTCTAATCTTTGTTGTCACTGGAGATTGCAGAAATGTGAGTCATCTGGTCGTGTATTTTCGGCCTAATCTCCTGGTGAATTTGGAAGAATAGAAACCTTTACATCTTTCAAAACCTTACTTGGCCAACCCTTGATATTGTGAAAGTTTCTTTTAGCTAGGCTCAACAATTTGAATCTAGTTAGAATGCTTATAAGTCCAAGTCCCTAAAATCGTGCTATCCAATGCACACTGAAGGAATGTGGGTTCTTCTGTTTTATACAATGCTGTGGAGAGAGTCACCGGGAAAGTGGTTGGTGGTGGTGTGCTTCGTGATAAGGACGATAATTGGATTTTGGGATATAATCGTTATCTGGGTAGTTGCACTCCCTTCTAAGCGAAACTTTGGGGTATTCTTTATTAGATCATTATTATGCTAAATAAAGGTTACAAATGGGCCACAATTCAGATAGACAATTTAGATGTGATTAAGGCATTGACCAATAAAGGGGTGGAAGATTCAGGCATCATAGTGCTTAGAAGGGTTCAAAGGATTATGCATTATCATGGAAAGTGGCAGAATCGATATGTGCCCAGAGGAAAAAACTTAGTTGCGGACCGTTTGGCAAAGCCTTATCTAGTATGGAAGTCAAGCTTACAAATATTCAATGTGCCACCTAATGAAGTTTTGAGGGCTTTTCAACAAGATAAAGTTTGTGCCGCCTTTGAACAAATTGATTTGATGTAATTTTGTTTTATTTTTTATTAAAAAAACAAATGGCTCATTAATCTTATATTAATCATGATTATAAAAGATAAATTTATATTAATAGATTTTATATTAAGTTGATAAGAAAGGTGCTAATATCATAGGAATTTGACTAATGACATTTTTTTTAATTTTTGTTTTTTTATTGGAAATAATTAGTTAGAATGAGAAAGTGCAATTTTTTTCATATATTATTGGTCATAATGTAAGGTTTCAAGTGATTGGATCAATATATTATAGATCAATTGAGATGGTCAATTGGTACTTTAAAATTGTGTTTAGAGCTGTTTTGAAATTGCATCAACTTGTCATTAGATTACTTGATGAGTCAACTTTTTTTGAAATTATAAACAACTCAAAGTTTTACATGTACTTTAAAGATTCTGTAGGAGTATTACATGGAACTCATGTTCGTGTATCTATTCCACCCAACATTCAAGGAAAATTCCGTAGCTGTAAAGGAGAACAACACAAAATGTATTATTTGCCATCACTTTTTAATTTGAAATTTTCATATGTATTAGTTGGTTAGAAAGGTAGTGCACATGATTCTCGTATTTTAAGTGATGCACTTGCATGCCTAAGCGGTTTTAAAATTCCAAAAAGTAACAATTATCCCATTAATAATTCATAATACTTTAAATAAACTAATAAATTATTTAGTAATAATTATATCTTATAAAATTGTGGGTAAATATTGTCTTGCTGATGTTGGATATGACATACAGAATGGAATTATCTCTCCATATTGTGGTGTTAAATATCATTTGAAAGAGTTTATTGATCATTGTCCAGAAAATGCTAAGGAACTTTGTAATCATCTTCATTCATCATTAAGAACTATTGTTGAGCGAGGCTTTGGGATTTTGAAGAAACATTTTCGTGTGTTGATGTTGAGCCAATTTGGGATTTTCAAACACAAGTATATATAGTGGTAGCTTGTTGTATCATTTACAATCATATAATGTGAGTTGATCTTAATGATTCAATCAATCAAGGACAATATGAGGAACCCGAGTCTAATTTCATAATATCAAGTCTTACACAATAAGAAATGAGAATGGGCTATCAAGAGAGACAAAATTACACAAGCTATATGGAATGATTATAATGCCAAAAATTTTAATTTGGCTTAGAACGTAGGTTGAATATTTTTATGTTAAATTTATTGGATATTGATTTTTTTTAAAGTTTGTTGGATACTAAAATTTTATATGTTAAGATTGTTGGATGTTGAAATTTTAATGCTTAAGTTTGTTAAGTATTGACATTTTTATGTTTTAAGTTGGTTGAATATTGAAAATTTATAAGTTTGTTTTAAATTTAAAAATTCTCAAGATTTCTATGGCTTACTTTTTTGTTTCTTCTTTTGATTTCATTATTGATGTAAAAATGGGTAAGGGTAAGTGATGTGTCACGTGACTAACTAAAAATATGATAAAGGCAAGTACACCTATTATTAAATAGTATAGCTACGATGAGTAGAGGTATCATATCCACAAGAACTAAAAATACTAGTAATTATCGTTTTTCTATTATTTAACTGACAATTTGGAGTGATTGATTTAAACTAAGATTACTAAATTAATTTAACTAAAGAACTCAACAGAGAATAAATCAGGAAAATAATTTAATAATAACCAATAAGTGAGGCAATACCCAGGAAAGAATCTGCCTAGACTTTATCTATCATTATAAATCTGAATTAAACAATTTATTCACTTGGTATCTTGATCTGTAGAAATCTCTAAATTATGCTAATATCTCTTTTGAGAGTAAGAGCAGCTGACTCTAGGTTGATTAATTGAAATTTCTTTCTAATTAAAACCCCTATTGTCACATTAACTCAATCTATGAATTCCCCTATTCTCTAATCCTATAGATTTATGTCATCCTATTTCTAGGATTGCATGCAACTCCACTCAATTATACTAGATCTACTATTAAACAATGACTTTTCCTCCTCTGATTTAATCACATTAAACATAAATTAATATCCCGAAAATATTAAAACGAGAGATAAGCACACATAATTGAGAACAAGAATCAAGTATTTATTGCGTAAAACAGAAATCAAATAATAGAATTCATTATAGGTTTCATCTTCCCTAGGTATTTAAGAAATTAGTTCATAATTATGAATAAAAACATCTTAAAGACAAAATAACCACAGAAAATAAAGAAACTAATAAAAAATTCAAAAAAAAAATTAAAAAGAGGTCTTCAATCCTGAAGAAAATCTACTTCAGAGTTGGCTCCATTGGTGTTCTTTGAGTTGTTTTCTTCAATATTCTCTGATGGCTCCCTCTTCTCTTCTTCTATTTGGTATTTATAGACTTTAAAATGTGCAGAAAGCCTAGAAATTGTGCTTTTCCGCTTGTTTGGGATGCGAATCGCAAAACCAACACACTCTAGCACATGGCCGTGTGTCCAGCCCGTGCGGGAAGGCCTACCCCGTATGGCTCTTGAAATCTGCTTTATTTGTCTGGTTTTCGCTCTTTTTTCACTCCTTTTGCTCCCAAATACTCTCCTAAGTATAGAAATATGAATTCAAAGGATTAGGAGCATAAAATTCACTAATTTTCACATATAATCATCCAAAAACGCATTAAGAATGAGATTAAAATATGTTACTTTTATCACTTATCAGTAAGTCAAACCAATAAGGAGGCAAATCAAGGCAATTTAGGTGGACAATGCCAAAGGAACACATTTTCGTCGAAATTCTTGTAGAGGCAAGTAAAAAAGGAAATAAGTCATCTAATACTTTTAAAGTTGCTTTTCTGAAAAGAGTTGCCAATTTGACAACTTTAATGTTCAATGTGACATAAAAAAATTGGAGAATCGTCTTAGGCCAGTGAAAAATGCTTGGCAAATTATACGCACAATTCAAGAAGATAGTGGACTTAGGTGGGATGATAATGATGTCCACAAAACTAACTAAAAATTCAACTAAGGCAACTGCACATATCAATTAATAGTATAGCTACGGTGAGTAAATATATCATTCACACGAAGACTAAAAGTATTAGTAATTATGTTCTTTCTATTATTATTTAATCGATAAATTTGAGTGATTGATTACAAACTAAAATTAAGTAAATTAATTAACTAATGAACTCGACAAAGAATAAAATAAGAAAACAAACAATTAACAACCAAGAAGCCAAACAATACCCACGGAAGAATTCACCTAGATTTCATCTGCCACTATCAATCTAAATTACACAATTTCTTTACTTAGTATCTTGATCCGTAAAAATCCATAAATTATGCTAATATCTCTTTCGAGAGTAAGAGTAACTAACTCTAGGTTGATTAATTGAAATTTTTTTCTAATTAAAACCCTTATTATCACAGTAACTCGATCTATGGATTCCCCTATTAGATTTGACTTTAATCTGGTAGATTTATGTCGTCCTATTTCTAAGATTGCGTACAACTCCACTCAATTACGCAAGATTTACTCTTAAACAGGGTCTATTCCTTCTCTGATTTAAGCATATCAAACATGGATAAATAGTATAGAAATATTAAACCAAGAATTAAGCACACATAATTGAGAACAAGATTTAAGTGTTTTTTGCGTAAAATAAAAATCAAAAGACATAATTCATCATAGGGTTCATCTCCCTTAGGTATTTAAAAAATTAGTTCATGGTTGAAAATAAAAACATCCCAGAGACAGTACGTTTGAAAGAAATAAAGAAACTCATTATAATTTCCTGAGAAATCAAAATCGAACCTTCAATCTTGACAGAAGTCTACTTTAGAATCAGCTTCAATGGTGTTTTTCGTGTTGTTTTCTTGAGTATTCTATGACGACTCTCTTATATCTTGTAACACCCCAAATTTCTATGGTTTTCGGCTTTTGTGCTTGTTGGTCATGAAATTATTGGAACTTTTGCTTGGTGTTATTTTTGGCTTAAAAAAATATTGGTTTAAGTGATTAAGTGCTCTAGGGTGTGTTTGGGAGGTCCCAAGTTCAAGTTTTAACTTGGGCTAAATTTTGATTTTTATTTGAGTAAGCTTGACTCTAGGTCAGTGGGATTTTAAGGAATTGATGGTAAAAACCTAACAGAATGGGCCTACTGGTCTAGTGGTTAAGATGTGTGTTGGTGTGTTGGAGGTCTGGAGTTCGATTCCCTGCAGTAGCGCTGGGATTATTTTTGCTGTAAGTTTTGGCTAAGAGATGGGCTTTATTAGATATCTGAGTTGGGGTTTAGGGAAAATTAGGGCTTATTCCCTTCTTTTTAACAAAATTTTTTCTCTGTAGTTTCTTTTTCCCAATTTTCCATTGTTACCAAAATTCCCTTTCTCTTTTTCCTCATTCCCTTCTTTTTTTTATTTTTTGGATAAGCTTAGGCGTATTGCTAGCGATTTTGTCATTTCGGTAAGTATCCCTTTAATTAAGTTTCGTGATTTCCTTTAAAGATTGTTTAAGAGGGATTTTGGTTGTTGTTTAGGGAATATCCAAGGCTCTGTAGATCAGTAATCGAGTTCTAAACAGTAAGGAAACACTGTTCTTCATTAAAGGTAAGTAGATCTCTCTTTCAGGATTTGGCAGTACTTAAGGATATCGATTTAAGTGACTAATTTTGGGCTCGATATTGTCAATGTTAGGCTTTGGAGTGCTCGTGGTTGGATTAGCAGCAAAAACGAACCAGGTGTGTACTCTGATTAAGCAAAAACTGAGTTTCGGTGAAAGTCAAAAAGTAGTCTGTCGATGCCACACGGGCATGTGGTTTGCCCGTGTGGTAGCCTGTGTCGCGAGACACGGGCGTGTCACTAATGAGACAGGCCGAGCGCGAGCCACACGGGCGCAACGGACATGGACATGTGATGGCTTGTAGGTCATGTGCGAGGCATGGGCTCAGGCAAATGGGTCGTGTGGGCTACACGAGCGTGTGGGCCCATACAGGTGAATCACACGGGCGTGTAGAAACCTGGGCCAAGCAGTATGATCCACACGGGCAAGGCCAATTTGGGCCGTGTGACCCACACGGATGTGTGGGCCCACACGGATGTGTGGGCCCACACGGGAAGGGCACACGGGCGTGTGAGCCCAATTTGTTTGAAATATTTTGTAAGGTTGCATGGGTCGCCTAAGTCGATTGTGACTTGACTGTAGGGGCGGTAAGCGTTACTTAAACCCCATACTCTGATTGATTACTGAGTTGTATGCAAAAGCATGTTATTATAAGCATGTGTATCTGTCTTATTCCGTATATCTGTTCTGCCATAATTTTGATAAGATCTGATATCTGCATATAAGCATGTCATGATATGTATGTTGCATTGCATTGGGTTGGGATTGTTGTGAAGAGAAGGAAGTCTAAAAGGCGATTAGCCTGTTATCTGGCAGCTACGCTGCATATATCTATTATTTATTGTTTTATGGTACCTTTTGGTGTGCAGGGTTAGATGGGTTGATTATATCCCCATACTTGGTGTGTATGGTTGGGTGGGTCAATTCTATCCCCACATGGTGTGTTGGGTTAGTCGGAGATGGTATGCATGGTTGGTGGGCATGTTTTCTGATATCTGACTTGTTGTGCATGTGATACCTGTATGGCTAAGGCTGAACTATTTGTATTCTGTTATCTTGCTGTATGCATTCTGTTTGTGGGGATGTACACACTGAGTTCGCAAAAACTCACCCTTTTGTTTATTTGTCTATCAGGTAATCCTTAGCAGTAGATGGATCGGTGCGACGGAAGGCTCGATGGTGACCACTATTGGACATTTATAGATTTTCAAGTGATATTCTATTTGTCAGCTTTATTTTAAATATTAATTTCTGGGATTAAAATGTATTTGAACTTGAACTATTTTTAAGTTTATTTCGGGATTTTAAATTATTAAGCTATTGATTAATGAGTTAATGATGTTTTAGCTTTCGCAATAATGAAATGTGTTCATCAACTTTCAAGTGACACCGCCAGATTCGGCCATAACATCTAGGCCGGGTTTGGAGTGTTACATTTAATAGTATCAGAGCTAGGTTTAAAACTCAATTGTGAATTTTGGGTTTCAAAATTGGGTTTAAAGAAAATGATTTGTGAAACAATTTGAAATATTTAATAATAAATATGTGATACACCGAGTCTCTGGTGTCGATCTTGTAAGTTCTTTTAAACTCTGATATATACTATCTGAAGCATGCTTAAAATGAAATATTGTCTGTATTTGTCTGAAACACTATGTATGTATTGTAAGACTACTATAGGTAGTACTTTACTGAAACACTTAGGTAGTGTAAACTGAAACTGTAGTGAGCTTATTACTCATGATAACTGACTCTGAAACTCTGATATTGTTTTGCATAAAATATCTGCTAATAATTATCGAAACTGTAAATTAATATGCATAAAAATTCTAAATACAGATTAATTAAATAATTACGATGAGCGCACGTGGTACTCGTGGATGGGGTACTAGAGGCCGAGGTAGAGGCTGTAGAGGGATTTGAGCTGAGTCCTTCGTATCTAATACGATCCCTAATCTGGACACTAGAGAGACACCGGTGTCACCTGTTACTGAGACTAGTGCTAAGTCTCAGGACTGTGCAGCTGGAAACGATGCATTGTCCCAGGCCATGCTGCGAATCCTGGAGAGGGTTGCTGGGGCTAATGCAGGATCTGGAGGCTGTGGGTCGATTATGGAATGACTCCGGTCCAATGGAGCTGAGGTATTCAGGGGCATCGCTGGTGTTGCTCCTAATGTGGCTGAGTACTGGATGAAGGCCACAGAGCGTATTATGGATGATTTGGATTTCACTGCCGAGCAGAAGCTCAAGGGGGCTATTTCGTTGCTTCGGGATGAAGCGTATCAGTAGTGGCTGAATGCTAGAAATGGCACTCAGTCTGACAGCCTGACGTGGGATTTGTTTAAGACGGCCTTTCAGAGTAAGTATGTGGGAGCTAGCTACACTGACGCTAGGCAACGTGAGTTTCTAAATCTCACTCAAGGAGACTGTTCGGTGGCCGAGTATGAGGCTAACTTTCTGAGGTTGAGCCGTTATGCACGAGGCATGGTGACGGCTGAGTATGAGCGCTGTGTTCGATTCAAGGATGGTCTTTGAAATAGTCTAAGGGTTCTGATAGCACCTCAGAGGGAGTGGGATTTTTCAGTCTTGGTCGAGAAGGCTAAGATAGCTGAGGAGGTGAAGCACTCTGAGCGCCAAAACTGTGAGAAAGGGAAAGTTAAAAGGGATTCTGAGTCTTCTGGTACTGGATGGGGCCTAAGAAAAAGGCCAAGACTGACAGGTCCGTTAGAGTTGGGCCTACTGTTGCACCTGCTGGGGTGGCAATCAGTCAACTATGTAATAGATGCATTCCATGCGAGTGTTGGAGATCTACTAGCACTTGTTTGAGGTGTGGATCGACTGAAGGGTAATCAAGTGCAAGCTCTGGTTGAGACCACGCAGCCGCCAAAAGGAGTACAACAGCCAACTAGGGGCCGATGACAGGCTAGGAGTGGTAACGATATGAGTCGAGGTCAAAGAGCATCTGGCAAAGGTGCTGGACCGACTGAGGCGTGGCAGCCTACACTTGTTTATGTTGCACGTCATTGTAAAGACGGAGATACTCCAGATGTCATCACGGTTGCGTTTTTGATTCTTAATGTACTTTATGTCGCACTGATAGACGTAGGCTCTACACATTCTTATGTTGCATGTTCTTTGTCTGAGACCTTAGGGATTTCGCATGAGAGTACTTCTAGTGAGATTTCTGTGGTGAGTCCATTGGGGTAGACCATTAGGACTAGTAAGCTATTCAGGGATGTTCTGTTGGAAGTTCAAGGGACAATATTTTTGGCTGATTTGATGAAACTTTCGTTTAGGGAGTTCAACTTAATTCTAGGTATGGACTGGCTGGTGAAGTATCGTGTAAGTTTGGATTGTGCTAAAAAGAGGGTTATTTTGAGGACCGAAGAGGATAATAATATAGTCGTGATTGGAGAGCGATGAAATTATTTGGGTAATGTGATATCTGCATTGGTAGCAGAGAAGCTAGTGAGGAAAGGATGTGAGGTGTTTTTGGCATACATCAGTATTTCTGGTTCTGTGGACTCTTCAGTTAAGGTCATCCTTACTGTGAGGGACTTTCCAGATGTTTTCCCAGAGGAACTACCAGGATTGCCTTTGAACCATGAGGTAGAATTTGGGATTGAGTTGATTACTGATACATCTTCAGTGTCTATCGCCCCTTATCGAATGACACCGAAGGAGTTGGTAGAACTGAAGGCTCAAGTTCAGGAGCTGCTAGATTGTGGGTTTATTCGTCCTAGTGTGTCTCCATGGGGAGCACCGTTTTTGTTCGTAAAGAAGAAAGATGGTACAATGAGGATGTGTATCGACTACCGTCAATTGAACAAGTTGACGATTAAGAATAAGTACCCACTTCTGAGGATAGACGATTTATTCGATCAGTTCAGAAGGGCTTCAGTGTTTTCTAAAATCGATCTATGGTCAGGTTATCATTAGTTGATGGTAAATGAGACTAATGTGCATAAGACGACATATAGGACTCGTTATGAGCATTACGAGTTTCTAGTCATGCCTTTTGGGTTGACTAATGCACCAGCGGCATTCATGGACTTGATGAACCGTGTGTTTTAGCCCTACTTAGATCAGTTTGTGGTGGTGTTCATCGATGACATTTTGGTGTATTCTAAGTCTGAGGTCGAGCATAAGGAGCATTTAAGAGTGGTTCTATAGATCCTTCGTGAGAAACAGTTGTATGTGAAGTTCACGAAGTGTGAGTTCTGGCTTAGGGAGGTAACCTTCTTAGGGTATGTGGTATCTACTGAGGGGATTTGAGTAGATCCTCGTAAGATTGAGGCTGTGATGGATTGGAAACAGCCGAAGAATGTGCCAGAGATTCATAGTTTTCTAGGACTGACTGGATATTACCGTCATTTTGTAGAAGGATTCTCGTTGATCGCAGCGCTGTTAACTAAGTTGTTGCGCAAAGGAGTTCTTTTTGTTTGGACTAATGCACAGCAACAGAGCTTGGAGAAGGTCAAAACAGTTTTGACCCAGGCTCTAGTTCTGATTCAGCTTGAACCCGGTAAGGACTTTGTGGTTTACAGTGATGTGTCACATGTGGGTTTGGGTTACATCTTGATGCAAGACGGTAAGGTAGTTGCATATGCATCTTGACAGCTTAAGACTCACGAGGTTAATTATCCAACGCATGATTTGTAGTTGGTGACAGTTGTCTTTGCATTGAAGATCTGGAGGCATTACCTGTATGGAGAGAAGTGTACCCTCTACACTAATCACAAGAGCCTCAAGTATCTCCTTACTCAGAAGGAGTTAAATCTTAGGCAACGACGTTGGGTCGAGCTGCTTAAGGACTATGACTGCAGTATAGAGTATCACCCTAGAAAGGCCAATGTGGTGGCCGATGCATTAAGCCGTAGGGCTATGGTTGATTTGAGTATGTTGTTTGCTCGACTGAGTCTTTATGACGATGGGAGTCTCCCGGCTGAGTTACAAGTTAGGTCAACGTGGCTGGTTCAGATTAAGTATAAGCAGTTAGGAGATGAGTCTCTTCAGTTACGATTTTGTCAAGTTGAGACTGGGACTACTACTAACTTTGAAATTAATAGTGATGGGGTACTATGTTTCCAAGGTAGAATCTGTATATATTTGAGGCTGTCGATTTTGAGGGAAACACATAGCAGTCTGTATGCTATGCATCCTGGTGGGAATAAGATGAATAAAGATCTCCGAGAGTTGTACTGGTGGCCAGGGTTAAAGTGTGAAGTGACCAATTTTGTTGCTCGTTGTTTGACTTGTTAATAGGTTAAGGCTGAGCATCAGTTACCTTCATTTTGCTTCAGCCAGTAAAGATACCAATGTGGAAATGGGAGCGAGTAATGATGGAATTTGTTAGTGGGTTGCCTCTAACATCCACTAAGAAGGATTCTGTGTGGGTCATCGTGGATCGATTGACTAAGTCTGCACATTTCATTCCTGTTAGGACAGACTTCTCCTTGCAAAAGCTGGTTAAGCTCTACATTTCTGAGATAATGAGGTTGCATGGGGTTCTTGTTTCAATCATCTTCGATAAAAATCCTTGTTTTACGTCTTCGTTTTGTAGAAGCTTCATGAGGCTTTGGGTTCTTGTCTTGACTTCAGTACTGCCTTTCATTCTCAGACAGATGGTCAGTCAGAGAGGGTGATTCAGATATTGAAGGATATGTTGAGGGGTTGTGTCATGGATTTCCAAAAAAGTTGGGAAGAGTACTTGCCTTTAGCCGAGTTCGCTTACAACAATAGTTATCATTCTAGTCTACAGATGGCACTGTATGAGACACTTTATGGTCGTAAGTGTCACACTTCTTTGTGCTGGACTGAGTTGGGTGAGCGGCGTGTTCTAGGTCCAGAGTTGGTTTCAGAGACTGAGGATAAGGTTCACTTGATTCGGGATCGATTTGAAAAGGAAAAACATCGAGTATTCTGTAGGAGACATGGTTTTTCTTAAGGTCTCGCCATAGAAGAAGGTTCTTAGGTTCGATCATAAGGGCAAGCCGAGTCATTGATTTATTGGGCCATGCCAGATTTTGAAATGAGTGGGGCCAGTCGCATATTAGTTAAAGCTACCTCCAGAGTTGGATCGTATTCATGACGTGTTCCATGTCTCGATGTTGAGACGTTACCACTCTGATCCCACGCATATTGTGCCTGTGGAGGAGATTGAGGTTAGACTAGATCTGACATTCGAGGAGGAGCCAGTTCAGATTCTAGATCGTGACATCAAGGTTCTGCGTAGGAAATCTATTCCCTTGGTGAATGTGCTGTGGTAGAATCATAGCACTGAGGAAGCTACTTGGGAGCCAGAGGATGCGATGCAACAGTAGTATCCTCACCTTTTCTGATCAGGTAAAATTCAATGATGAATTTTCTTTAAGGAGGGTAGAGTTGTAACGCCCCAAATTTCTATGGTTTCGGCTTTTGTGCTTGTTGGTCGTGAAAATATTAGAACTTTTTCTTGGTGTTATTTTTGGCTTAAAAAAATATTGGTTTAAGTGATTAAGTGCTCTAGGGTGTGTTTGGGAGGTCTCAAGTTCAAGTTTTAACTAGGGCTAAATTTTAGTTTTTATTTAAGTAAGCTTGACTCTAGGTCAGTGGGCTTTTAAGGAATTGATGGTAAAAACCTAACAGAATGGTCTGCTAGTCTAGTGGTTAAGATGTGTGTTGGTGTGTTAGTGTGTTGGAGGTTTGGAGTTTGATTCCCTATAGTAGCGCTGGGATTATTTTTGCTGTAAGTTTTGGCTAAGAGATGGGCTTTATCGGGTCTAGGGAAAATTAGGGCTTATTCCCTTCTTTTTAACAAAAGTTTTTCTCTGCCGTTTCTTTTTCCCAATTTCCCCTTACTGTCGAAATTCCCTTTCTCTTTTTCTTCCTTCCGTTCATTTTTCTTCTTTTTTTCGATAAGCTTAGGCGTATTGCTAGCAGTTCTGTCGTTTCGATAAGTATGGCTTTAATTAAGTTTCTTGATTTCCTTTAGAGATTATTTAAGCGGAATTTTGGTTGCTATTTAGGGAATATCCAAGGCTCTATAGATCAGTAATCGAGTTCTAAACAGCAAGGAAACACCATTCTTCATTGAAGGTAAGTAGATCTCTCTTTCGGGATTTGGCAGTACTTAAGGATGTCGATTTAAGTGACTGATTTTGGGCTCGGTATTGTCAATGTTAGGCTTTAGAGTGCTCGTGGTTGGATTAGCAGCGAAAACGAACGAGGTGTGTACTCCGATTACGCAGAAAAAGAGTTTCAGCGAAAGCCAAAAAGTGGCCTGTCGATGCCACACGGGCGTGAGGCCTGCCCGGTGTGGTAGCCTGCATCACGAGACACGGGGATGTCACTGACGAGCCAGGCCGTACGCGCGCCACAAGGGTGTGACAGACACGGGCTTGTGATGGCTTGTAGGTCGTGTGAGAGGTAGGGGCTCAGGAAAATGGGCCGTGTGGGCCCACACGGGTGAATCACACGGGCGTGTGAGAATCTAGGCTAGACTGTGTGATCCACACGGGTAAGGCCAATTTGGGTCGTGTGACCCATACGGGCGTGTGGGCCCACACGGGCAGGGCATACAGGTGTGTGAGTTCAATTTGTTTGAAATGTTTTGTAAGGTTGCACAGGTCCCCTAAGTCGACTGTGACCTGACTGTAGGGGCGGTAAGCGTTACTTAAACCCCATACTCTGATTAATTACTGAATTGTATGCAAAAGCATGTTATTATAAGCATGTGTATCTGTCTGATTCCGTATATCTGTTCTGCCATGATTTTGATAAGATCTAATATCTGCATATAAGCATGTCATGATATGTATGTTGCATTGCATTGGGTTGGGATTGTTGTGAAGAGAAGAAAGTCTAAGAGGCGATTAGCCTGTTATTTGGCAGCTACACTGCATATATATATTATGTACTATTTTACGGTACCTTTTGGTGTGTAGGGTTAGATGAGTTGATTATATCCCCATACTTGGTGTGTAGGGTTGAAAGGGTCGATTCTATCCCCACATGGTGTGTTCGGTTGGCCGTAGACGGTGTGCAGGGTTGGTGGGTATGTTTTCTGATATCTGACTTGTTATACATGCATAGCTGTATGGCTAAGGCGGAACTATCTATATTTTGTTATCTTGTTGTATGCATGCTGTTTGTGGGGATGTACACACTAAGTTCGCAGAAACTTACCCCTTTGTTTATTTGTCTGTCAGGTAATCCTCAGCAGTAGATGGATCGGTGCAATGGAGGGCTCGATGGTAACCACTGTTGGACATTTATGGATTTTTGAGTAACATTCTATTTGTTTGCTTGATTTTAAATATTAATTTCTGGGATTAAAATGTCTTTGAACTTGAACTATTTTTAAGTTTATTTCGGGATTTTAAACTATTAAGCTATTTATTAATGAGTTAATGATGTTTTAGCATTCGTAATAATGAAATGTGTTCACCTAATAATCGGTTTGGAGATTTCACGACTTAAGTAACGATAATGAGTTGAACGATTTTTAACTTGCTAAGATTTTCTAAAAACACTTTCATGTGACGCCGCCATATTCGACCATAACGTCTAGGCCGGGTTTGGGATGTTACTTATCTTCTTATATTTTTCATAAATATGTCTTAGAATACCAAATGCTCTTTTAAGTATAAAAACATGAATTTAAAGGGTTAAGAGAATAAAATTCACCATTAACATCAAATAATCGCCCAAAAAACATTAAGAATGAGATTAAAATATGTTACTTTTAACACTTATTAGATAATATGAAGATGATAACATGTGATAGTAGAACATATGAAGAAGCTGTGATGGTAAAATGTGACGAAGCTGTGATGGTAAACTTTACATACTATTATTTTAATATATTAAACTTTCATTTTAATTATTGTCCTAATTATGTGTTATTTCACATAAGCATACTTGTGATATATCTCATTTCTGAATGAAAATGTAACACCCCACACTCGACCGATCGTTGGAACCGAATGTGTGATGTCATATTACATTGCAAAAGCAACTCAGGCTAACCTACTTCTTTTATCATATCATTTAAAACATAATTATCAATCATATCAAAACAATCATCCATTTCAATCACAATCTTACTTCCATAAATTAAAAAAATTTAATTCATTGAGAGTTACAGGGAGATACTAAGTCAATTTAGGAGTTGGTACCCGAATCCAAACTCAATTATCAAGTTTCCTTGTTGTGTCTCGAGAAAAAGAACTTCTTGTCTTGAGATAGGCTTCCATTTATTTTAGGTATTTTTGCTTCAAAATTAAACTGTCTCGAGATACTAAAAATTGTGCTTGGAAGCAAGGTCTTTTATGTCTTGAGATTAGGACTCAAGACCAACCTCTATTGTTTTCTTATTTTAAATTTGATGTTTGAATGTCTTAAGACAAAGGGCTCTTGTCTTGAGACCTAGAGCAGGTCAAAATTAATTTAGCTTTGAAACTTACTTGTCTCGAGACTAAAGCCACTTATCTCGAGGTTTAAATAGGATTGTCTCGAGACTAGCTTACCAAATCTCGAGACACTAAGCATATATCTAACGCCCTAAAAATTTAGGGTTTGTAATTTTCTAGTTTTAGCATAAATTTCTTGTTTGCTTTAATAGTTAGTTGATTTGGGGGTGTTTGAGGGGTCTTAGAAGTCTTGGAGGTTAAGCTTCGGTTTTTGCAGCATTTTTTGTTTTGCTCTTAAATGAACCTGGTTACTAGCACTTGTGTCTTATAAATAATTGTGGTTGGTTGATGACACAAGAAGCCTTGTGGCTTAGTAGCAAGTGGCGTGTGGAGCATCTGAGGAGGGCATGAGTTCAAATCCCATGACAAGCAAATGAGTATTTATTTTTTCTAGGAGGGGGTGGCAAGAGTTAGTGTTGGAGTCGGAAACTGAGGATGAAGGGTTTGAATTGGTCTTAAGGGTTGTTGCAGAGGATTTCAAGGAGGGATAAGGGGAGAAAATCGTGGAGATTATCATGGAATTTGAATTGGGGAGGAGTTGTAGCCGAATGGGTGTGTGTGAGGGTGCAAATTCGGCCAAGAAGTTTTGGGTTAGGCATTATCGGCAATTGATGTTTAGGAGTAGGTGCCGAATCCTTCTTTGTAACTTTTGGTTTTTTTTGTGTTACCCTTTTGTGCCGAATTGATTGTGACTCTTACCTCTTCTCAATTTCTTCTATTTTCGTCTTTGAGTCAAGCTTGCCGAATTCTATTTAGCCAAACATTGGTAGCCTTTTTCCTTTTGTTGTCTTGAACATCTTTTCTCTTGCTTCTAAAGTCGAGGAAACCGAACCCAACTCCTCCTTCGTCCTTTTCATTATTTCTTTCTCTCCTGAAGTTAGCCGCTTGGTTCTCTCCCTGTGTGACCGAAGCGGTGGAGGCCTAACCGATTCTTAATCTTTGTTAATTGAAGGTAAGTGTTTTCTCTGGCCGAATGGTAGAAGGCTCCTTTTGTGTTTATGTTCGATTGGGGTATTCTTGAGCCAAATCCTCTTGACCGTCGTAAGGATAGGCTCATCTAACGTTTCTTTTACATTTAAATAGTGCTAGGGGGTTGTGACGTTACTTAACGGGGTGGGCCGAATGCTTTTGCTTTGCGTTTGTAGTTCACGTCTTGGTAAGAGATGTACTTGGTTTTAGTAAATATTATGAAGTTACTGAATAAATGGGTTGTTGATGCAGATTGTGGTTTATAGAACGGTGATCATTGGATAAGGGTGGTTTAAGCCCCATTGGTCTTAGTAAGGTAAGCGATGCATATCATTGGGAATTTGTGAACACATAGTTGGGGGTTAACCCAAGCGTTGGAGAACTGACTAAGGTTCATTGTTTTGGATTTAGGTTGAGCGCGCAGGGTTCGACGTCTTTCTTTCCAAAAAAGGTGTGTAACCGTACACTACTCTATTACTGATCAAAAGCCAAAAGGGTGTGTACTCACACCACTGTGTAACTATGAATCGGCAAAAGCTGAAGAGCAGAAAAGCCGAAACCTCGGCATTTGTGATCGCACGAGCGCGCGAACGCTCGCAAGGTCAATCGAGCCACAAACCCTGGGAGACAGACTGTAGAGGCCACCGCGAGCGCTCTCGCGGGCTTGGGTCGTTGTGGGCCTCTAGAGGCCGAAATGGGCCGTGTGGGCCCAACGGGCTCGTGGGCCCACGCGGATTGAAATTCACGAAAGATTATAAATATTGGACTAGGCTATGGAATTCGCATAGCCATGGCTAGAATTAGGCTAACGGGCCATACGAGCTTGTGTTCCCACTTGGGCCGAATGTTAGGCTGGGGGCCCATTACACTGTGTTACCTTAATGGGTTATCTAAGTCACCCGAGTTGACTGTAGACCTTCGATGAGGTCGTTATCTGTACCGAGACTTTAAAATCTGTTAAATGACCGAAACACCCCTAAAGGGTAATAATTATTGTTTTACCCCTAACTGATATATAACCTTTATAACGCTAGTGGTAGGTTAAATGATGTGCGTAATACTTTTAAATGACTGGTTTTGAGTATGACTTACTGCATGCACGTATTATTTATGACACGACATCTGCATGGGGTTGGGCTTATGATATGGAGGAAGTACTATACTGGTGACTTTGTCACATTTATGTTTTACTGGTGGCTTGCCACACTCACTGTTACTGGCAACTATGTTGCGTTATTATTTCTACTGGTAGCTTTGCTGCGATATTGGTGTGCTAGTTGGGTGGGTCGATTGATATCCCTACAGGTGTGCTGGTTGGTACGGGTGGTGTGCTGGATGGTTATGGGATGGGTTGCATTTTGCACTGTACTGATACCGAATAGGGCTTTGGCCCAGACTGTACTGATACTGTGTTATTCACTGTTTGTTTGATATTGGAATTACACACTGAGTTTTCGTAAACTCACCCTGTTTCTAACTGTGCAGGTAATCCCTAAGCTTAGATGGTTTGGAGCTGCGAGGGACTCAGAGATGGCCACACTACTACTTCTGTTTCTTTTATTTGCAATTAGATTTCTTTTGGGGTTTTAATTTATGTAATAAAGCCGTTGGTGGGTTTTAAGTTTTAATTGGGATTTTGATTTCTTATACTAAACTGCTAGTCTAGGAAAACACGGGTTTTCAAAATAGCACGATTTTCTAAAGAACACGAGCTTTCAACAACGAAGTTTTCAAAATGCTTCCGCGGTTTAAAATGAAGTAATATACCAAAGGCAAACAAAGTGGTAAACGTTTTGACAAGAACTTTTGTTAAATAATAATTTTAAAAGGTTTTAAATTTAGTAGCGGATTCTCACCGAAAAGATCAATTTTTGAAAAACACCTTGATGTGACACGCCAGATTCGTCCATAACGTTTAGGTCAGGTTTGGGATGTTACAATATAGGTGAAAATACAAGGTGAATTTTGTTCTTATGGTCTCGAGACTCAATGGTAAAATAGCCCTAAATGCAAATTTTCAATTGTCCATACCATACCAATTGGTACCTTTAATATACCTAAACTTTACATCAAAGTAAGATCATCAATTCAACATGTACAAACACAACCAAACATCATCAGATCATAACAATCAACACATCATCATTTAACCAACTAATTTACATAATCAAACTTATATAAACAAGCATAATTATCTACCAATTAAAAGTTAAAATTCATCTCGTAAAACCTTATAGGTTGAGAACTACCAAATAACCACTTAAGCAACATGTCCAAAACAACCTAGGATCATACTTTAACCGTTCAACAAGTTTCATGAAAATTTAACATAATTACAAAACAAAATGTCATAAAGGCTTCTAAATTACTTCCTAATAACTTAGGCACATGCCACACATATTAAACATACTAAAAACATTACAATAGATGGTTGAGTTGAGTATTGATCGCCTGAATGTTGATGACTCACAATCACTCTAAAAACCTATGAGACCTATGCATGGAAACAAGCAAATCTATGCATTGAGTATTGATTACTTAGTGGTACTAACGTAATTTGAGATTAAACATGAAAGAAATTAAATAAAAAATAATATAATTAACACAATTACATAAATCATTTCCAGAATAACTTGCTATAATTAGAATTAGAATGATGATCATTTATCATAATCAAAATGACATTTATTCACCAATCATAATAATGTACCATTTTCAAAATCAAGATGATATAATAAACATTTATTAATAACCCCTATTAATTATATGCAGACATAAGTATGGGTACATAGATTTAACCCCTAACACTCCACAATAAGCACCAAAGTGCTGATCAGACATAAATGCACTAATCCCCTTAACACTCCACAGAATGTAATGCATTGAAGAACTAGAATGAATTGCACTGTAGTGCCAGATTGAGTTGCACCATAGTGCCATAATGCTCCCACCAATACATACACTAATCCTATGACATGCCAACTATATCTTGATTATGTCTAGCATCATTTAATATGGCAGTCTCATACTTTGCAATATTAATTTATATATTGCCATGTATTTCTCATTAGAATAACTAAGTAACTAATCTTTTTAATACCATAATGAATTCCATAAACATAAACATTCCTGTCTACTTACCAATTAAGCCAACATTTAAAAATATACATTCTAACACAGTTTGTAATCATGTATAACTAGCAATTCAACAAGATTAGTTACTTAATCAAATTTAAGAAAGAAAAGCAAATTATAATAGTACAAACTGAAATAGCTAGTCCTTGATGGTTTCCGATAAGAATGTTGAACGTGCATTATGTGCTTGTGAATATTCGACCAGATGGCAATTATACCTAGAATATGGTCTCTTGAGAAATTGAATAATCGAAGTATAATTGCGTTTATTTGTTTGCATTGCTTAAAACTTACTAAGCTTATGAAAGCTTACTCCGTTGTTACGTTCCTCTGTTTTATAGATTGTTGGCTCCAGTTACTTGCTCGGGTTGGAGTTTGCAGGAGATATTATCACACTGTCGAGCTCACGCTAATGGTGTAAGTAAATCCTAGTATTTCGAGTCTATGGCATGTATAGGGTTTTAATGTTTTGGACATCGTAAGCCCATATATGGGACAGATTGCATGTGAAAAGAAAAGTTTTAAATTGATTGAAATTTTTCGGCACGGTTTTTGTGTGATTGACTGATTTTAAGTCGGGTAACACCTCGAACCCTGTTCCGGTGAGGGATACGGGCGAGAGGTGTTACAATCCATTTGAGGATAAAAGTGTAAAAGGGAAAGTATGCAAGAAAGTGTCGATGATGAGAACATTCGACTTATGACATAACAACTTTGTGAAATTCTAATGTCATTAAAAAGTTTAATGAGGACAAAATTATCCTATCACATTTTTTTGGAGAAGTAATGTCAATTGAGGGATTTGACGATGAACTCTTTCTAATGCTTTTGATTACCTCATGGAACATGAGCAACAAACCAAAGTATTCTTGGCTAAAACTAAGAACCTTAGGGAAGTTTGTGATGAAAAGTTCTTTCAAGGTTAGATGGGTTTTGAAAAATGTCTATGCTAAAGATTTGGATTTTAAACATCTTTTGTATCTATTATAATATCGTCTCATGCATTCTATTTTATTTATGGGATATTTAGGTCTTGAAACTTCTTTTGAGCTTTGTTGTAAGCTTTTAAGATTTGTTCACTTAATGAATTCTAGTGGCATTTCTCATTATATTTGAGTATTTGAACTATGTGATTAGATTATTTTATTTATGCTTTGTATGCTTTATATGAGAACTGACTTGGACATATTTGTTGCTTGATTTTATGAAGAGAAAAAAAGAAACAATTGGGAACTTATAAATTTATAAGAATTACAATCTTAATTAAGGAAATTAAAGTGATGGGCCCTTAGAAAAATTGCATTGTTAATGCATTATGAAATTGCTAAGGAAAATTGACATTTAAGATATCAAATGTTTATAAACATCGGATCAATTTTATAGAAAATTATGGAAATAATATTTCAGTGTTTTTATTATAGACTGACAAGTTGTCACAAATTTTTTTTTCTATTAATGTTTTTTTATTAATTTATAAACACTCAAATTTGGTTTTATAAAATAATTAATGGAAATAAATATTTTTTAAATGAGAAAATATTTATGTTTTAATTATGAAATAACACAATCATTTTCGGAAAATAATTTTAAGAAATTTGCCAAAGAACGCAAAATGTTTTACACAAACTGAATCAAACACCAAAACATATCATGTTTTCTAAAAATGCACATTATTTTCCAAAAATAAATTTTCGGAAGCTATTTTCAGTGAATCAAAGAGACCCTTAAGTACTAATTTATTGGTCAAGCCTTTTTAAAAGAAAAAAAAAAACCTTAATGGTTTGACTAATGGGGGTAGCAACTTGAGAAAAAAAAAGTAGTTTAGATATCACTTATGACAAAAAAATTTAGCTGTCAAGATAGGAAAAAAAATATAGTTTAGGTACCAATTTAAGCCTTTTTTATAAGGTTTTTTTTAGGGTAAACTACACTCAAGGTTACTAAACTATTAATAAGTTCACGTTTTGGTCACTCAATTCAAACGGTTACAAAATGGTCACTGAACTATTCGAAGGTTTTCATTTAAATCATTGAGTTGTTAAAATTGTTGTTGAATGACCCTTTTTGTTCTCATCACTTATACCAATAGAAAGATCTTATTCCTCTTCTCTTTTATGATTCAATTTTTTTCATGAAATAACTTTGAAAGTCACGAATCTACGAACCAAATCCCAAACAACTTTTTTTTCCGATCTTAGACATTGATTGTCAAACCAACTTGGATCTTAATCGTTGAATCGTCACTTGGAATTTGCTAGCCATACTTTATTTTTTTTTAAAAAAAAAATTAACAGCCCAATGACTTAAATAAAAACTTTCGACTTGCTTAACGACTTAAATGAAAACTTTCGAATAGTTCAATGACCATTTTGTAACTTTTTGGAGTTTAAGTGACCAAAAAGTAAACTTACTGATAGTTCAATGTTCTTAGGTGAATTTACCCTTTTTTTTATCCACATCATGAGTTTAAGTTTTTAAATTTTCATTCATAAAAGGGTTTAAAATTTTTTTAAGCCTGATTAAATAAATTTGATATGTTTTTAGTTAAAATTTATAAGTTTATTGGTTTTTAAAATATAAACTATTAAATAATGCAAAAAGTTCTAATTTTATGGGGATAAAGTAATATTTATGCTATATTTGATAAATTTAAAAAATTAAGTGTTGAAAAATAAGTGTAAAAAAATATTTACTAAAAAATTAAGTGTTAAGATTTTAAATAGTGATTATAATTAAATTGTTTGAAAAATGAAAATATAATTTTAAATGAAATTGAATAAAATAAAATAAAATATTCTATTAAGTAATAAGTAAGTCTCTATCTACTTACCATTTTCCACAGTTTTTTGCGAAAAAATTACATCTACTAAATTTCATCTAGGTTATCAAACATGTTAAAAAAAATTAGGTTGCTAAAAATATCAGTTTTGAATTGATTGATTTTTTTTTTCAACACTTTATCAAATAGGATATTGGTTTATGAATTTCGCCAACTTTTTCCAATTTAGTCTTTAAACTTGGGTTTAGTCAAATAGTGTAGTTCTTTTTAACACCGTTAAAAGGTGATGATGTGACAGTCTCTTAAACTATCAAGTCATCTCCTGATATTTTTAAAAATATATATATATAAATTTATAGAAATTTGAAATTATATAAAATTATAAAACTTCGTAAAATTATAATAAATATTAAAAAATATGCAACTAGAATAAATCTGTACAAATGGTGCCCAAATTCATTTGGATTGGACATCCAATTGTTCAAGTTCATTTTGGATGCGACTTTTTAAATATTTTATGTTTTTTTATAATTTCAAAATAAGTTCTTAATTTTTATATTTTTCAAAATTTGATGGGATGAACTTGGATGAGTAGTTGTTCAAGTTCATTTAGAATATACATTTTTAATAATTTTTCATTTTTTTGAAATAATTTTAGAACTGTTTAGAATTTCCTTAATAAATTTTATAAATTTCTGTTTTTTGAATTATTATATATTTCCTACAACTTTTATAGATTCTTTAATTTTTATGTTTTTATAAAAACCAATTGATTGCATGGGATTCTCTCATAGAGTCATATTATATTAAAAATGGCTAAATTTTTTGACCAAATTCAAATTTAGAACTAGTGTGCAATAATAAAACTCCAAAACCAAGTTAAAAAATTATCAATTTCATGAATTAAATGTTAAAATTGAAATTTTAATTAAAAAAAAGTTATTTCTTCAAGGTCCACCCTTATCTAACAAATACATAAAACTGGAATTAATATTTAAGATATTAAGATATTATAATTTAAAAATTTTCATTAATATTTAAATGTTTTGAGAAATTATTTTAAGATAAAAATATGTTTATTTCTTTACACAATTTTTTTTTCTTAAATGCTATTCAAAAGATATTGCTGGTTTCAGGTAAGCTAAGTTAATTTTAAAATTACCTATAGTTCTTCCCTAACTCATAAATAAGAGAATAATGCATTTTAGCGCACTCAACCCCATGTCCTTCTGCATTAGCAATAATGCCTATGCCAATTAAGTTAAGACTCAATCAACGAAATAACTTATATTGGGATCATCCTAAAAAGTTATGGTTTTTAAGTACCAATAAAATTTTGCCACATCATTAAATTTTAAAGACATAAAATTGTTATTATATACCCATCGATATTCAATTTACCCTCCAACACTATTTTTTTAAAAAAAATAAGTAATTAAAATAAAAAAATCAAATGACATAAAAACTTTAAAATTTACACGAATCTTGTTACTGAAGATTCAATACAATAAATTTTTACTTTTAAAATGTATATATGAAATAAAAAAGAATTTAAAATATAAAAAAGAAAAAATCCATTACCTCGTAATTATTATTTTTTAAAATTGGTTGCACAAAAATAAAAAATATCAACTTCTGGGAAAAAAATAAAAATGATTAAAATTTGTAAAAAAAGAAAAGAAAAGATGTTTGTTTATAATTTAAAAAAATTAATTATTATAAGTGACACTATTTTATTTCTATCTAAAAACTATGATCTTTAGGATGATCCAAATATAAGTTATTCTCAACACAAAAAATATTATTATTTTTAACCATTTTTAATATCTATTAGCTTAGTTTGAATCCAAGTATAAATTTATTTATTTTATTTTTCATCTTTCTATTACAAGAAGATATGTACCAAACATTTTTCCATACTTTCATAAATGAAAAAAAAATATTTTTATTTACCAAAAGTGTTTTCAATTAAAAAAAGAAGAAGAAGAAGATAACCACTCATTTATTTCAATCTTGTAGAAAATATAATTTAAAATGATTTAATTTTAAAAATTATATTATAATAAAAAATTGTTGTTTTTTTAACTTGTAACCCAAGTCACTCAAAGGAGAGATGGGACAAGGCTCACCCTATCAACATGAAGCCTATTTAGAAGAAGATAATCCACACGTTGAGCAGGTCTAATCTTACTCATTAAAAATGGTTTGTTGTAGAACAATTGATAATTTAATATCATTGTTATCGTAAAAACAGTTTATGCAAAAACAAATTGCCAGTAATTCAATTCAACTCAACAAAACCTTAATCCAAAACAACTTAACAATTGGCCTTGGCTGACATTTTAATGTAAAACTCTACACAAAATACACTAAGAAAGTACAATCTTTTAAGTTACAGTTTGAGCAAATGTTCAAAATTTATTAACACACCAAGCTAAATATTCAATAATCTATAGAAATGAAGCCAAAGGGCTTGGACCGCTTGGGATTTTGGAGTTTCTAAGCTCTTTACAAACATGATCTAACATTCCCAGGAAGTCTCTTACCACCAGAAATATCCCAAGTGGATTAGCTTCTTCTAGTTTGCTCACATCTCCATGGAAATACTCTGCAATTTCTGTCACATGTAATAGTACTCTATGTTCATCTTCTTGTAGTTCTTTTATATTATTCTCAGCATAGTCCAGAAAAGAATTCATTGAACGAATGAAATTCTCATTTTTTTCATCTCTTGATAGCTCCTCCATAACTAGATTTTTAAGTTTATCTTTGCCATTTGATAAGTTTGAGACAGAAGTTGCAAGAACATCAAGGTCAATTGTAGCTGTTTTCTTCACATGGTAGAGTTCAGTACTTAAACCAGAAACAAGATCCAGTCCCCTTCTTTTGTAATCTTCTTCTTTTTCTTCTGCTGTTTGGCTTTTGTTGCTTTCATTCATCTTTCCCGTAATGGTATCAGTATCAGATACTCTTATTCCTTCGGATCGAATAATCTCTTGGACTACGAAATGGAGCAAAGTAGTCTTCCCATCAGTTCCTTTAACATCTGCAAGCTTAAGGAGGGTATCAAGCTTGAATGCTGTAGCACCTCCTCTAATTGTTCCAACATTCATTCTATTGCCTGTTTTTAGCACTGCTTCAAGTAACTTCAAGAAGAGCCTGCTTGATCTTAGCTCCTTGCAGGCTTCCTAGTATAACAATGAAAAAAGAGAGATCACAGAACATATATACATATATAGAGAGAAGAGCTTATATGAAATACAGATTGATACTTACCTCCAGCATAGAAAATGAGTTTTTAAGATGAATTACTTCATCTTCAAAAGTTTCTCGGAAAAGCATGGCTTCAGCTCGAAGGAAAGCGAATGGAATGCTTAGAAGTGCTTTAATGAACTTCTCAGCGTACCCCAATTCATTGATATCTCCATTGTAGCTATAAAGCTTAGCCTCTTCTTCCTTGGTGGGTACCATTTTCACTAAAGCTTCTAATTGTTGTAAAACCAAACCATTTCCTGCTTTTCACCAATTTATGGAGAAAGTATAAAAGGAAAAAAAAGGGGGTTGTAAATTAAAACAAGACTTAAGAGCTATACCTTTCATCAATGCATTGTAAGCTTGCTCAGGTGTCACATTCAGAGCTTTTAAGAGAATTGTTATGTTCTGCAATCTCTTAGGCTCAAGAACATGCTTGCTTGGAGAAGGAGTTTTGCTTTTTGTTTCATCATTCTTAATTGGATTTTGTATATTGTATCCGAAAAGCGACTCAATCGTCTCCTCATCTAATCTGTTGTGTGTCGGATTAAAGCTAATTCTAAGATTAAGAAATTAAGTTCACAGAAAGAACACGGAATAACTTACTCGAATGAGCTTGACCTCAGCTTGTCCCATACCATAGAGCGGTCTGGCGCAGCTCTTACTTTGTCCCAGTGAAGTGGCTTCAATTTTGGCAATGGAGACCCATCTTTGCCCAGAGAAATACCAGGAGGACTTGGCAAAGAATTTGAAGGTGTTTGAGGTGAATGTGGGATATCACTCGGGTTTATATTTGATCCTGTAGATGAATCTGAATTCCTTGCGGGTGTTACATTGAGCAATGTAGAAGAACTTGAAGCTTTGTGTCTTGCTTTAGTAGCAGACAAAGAAGAATTTGAAGGACGGACACCAACTACTGGGGGCGGTGGTGGTGGTGGTGGAGGTGGTGGGGGCGGTGGCGGGGAATGTGGATCAACAAAAGAATGAAAAGATTCATCATCAGATGAAGGACATTCCATGGGAATTCTTCTATCAGAAAGTGAGCAATTTCCATCATATTTTTCTGATTGTCCATCTTCATGAATCGGCATTATTTCTCTTGTTGAAGAACTGCTAGTGTTTTGAGATTTTAGTATAGCAACTTCTTTGTTTGATTCCTCCATTTTATCTAATCCGTGATTTAGAGTGCTATAATTTGATGAAATTTTCTCAGTTTCAGTGCTTTGTTTCAAACAAATAGATTGCTGCTCTAGGTCCACCAATGTATCAAGATAAAAGAGATCTGAACCAGGATTTAACATCACCTTGCTTGATGAACTTTGAGCACTCTTATACTTGGATTTGCCTCTGATTCTTCCCTTCCTTTTATTCTTGCTGGTTTTGGCACAAAAACAGCAGAGCCCAAGAACACAAGCTAAAAATGCAGCTCCTGCACACAGTACCAGAAGTGGAACCAGAATTCTTCCAACTATTCTTTTATCTGCATTTCCTTTGTGGATTATTTGAGGTGGCGGCCTGGTGGTTGATTGAGGCGGCGGTGGGTGGAAATGAGCCACCTTTGGCGGTGCTGGAACTGAAGCCTCAGCTCGAATGTTTGGTGATGGAGATGGTGGGAAACAGTTTGCAACACCAGTTAATGGAACTCTTCTCTTGGTTAACTTGTCATCTTGTCCTGTAACATCCTCAACTTGGTTGTTATTCCCCACAGTTTCGTCCATGAAGAATAATTGTTGTAAGCCACGAACTCTGAAGTCCACTGCTTTATCCAGTAATAGACCCTCAGCAACCAAAATGTGGGATCTTTGTAATGATATGAATAAGAATGTGATGAAAATCATGTGATGAATTTGAGAACCATACCCCATGATTTTCACCTTGAGATCATCAAAAACAGCAATCAAGCTTTCTGCTTATAAATCTTTTTTTTTTTTAGAAAAAAAAGTATTTTTGGTGGATTTGGTCCTTCATAAGTCTTTATTGCTACTCCAAGGAACCCCTGAAACTGGCAATTGCTGTTGTTACTGAACATTCTCAACTCTTCATATCTTCACGAATTCACCCATGTAGTTCTTTTTTTTTCTTCTTTAAATTGAAACATACTTGTTAGAATCCAATATATTATCCTTCATAAATTATCCTGCAAAATAGTTTTAAGTTTTAAATGTATTTGAGAAATTGCCTTTTTGGTCCAAAATGTATTAATGCACAATTGTTTTTATATTGAGTTTAATTTTTATTTATTTATTTGCAAATCAAGCTTGAATATTTTTATTATAAGAAAAAGTTCAAGCTCCAATTTAGGAACAATTGTTAAGTTCAATTTCTAATGTGAGAATAATTGTCAAATTCAAAGATTAACTTGAAAGAAACTTTAGCAACCTTTGAATTTTCAGAATTGCCTTTTAGAAACACCACAGAGGTTAACTTTCTTCTTTTTAGTATGTGCAACCTTTTTCCTGATATGCTTTCTATTAGAAGAAAGCTGACATATAATTTCTGGCCTTTACTGCTCATGCAACTCATCATTTTTGTTCAGGGTCTTAGATAATCCATCATTGTTCAAAAATCACGGTCTTTGCATTTAAACAAAGCTTTTACACCTAAAAGTTCACTGAAAGGGTCCTAAAAATCTATGACTCTAGTAATATGTCTATGTGGGTCCTATTTTGTTGGACTTGCCTAACCTTGATAGCATAACTTTGCCCCAACCTCCATTAATGAAAGCTGAAGAGAAAGAGAAAATGCTCCTGTCCTTTCTCCTGAGGTAATGGTTTGGATTGCATGTTTTTTCATCCAAGTTATTTTGTTTCTTTAAAAATGTATTTATACCCGAAATATATATATAAATATAAAGATATGTATAAAATTTTTGAAAGAAAAACCAAATATATGTATATCAAGTCTAAATAACATAAACATGAAACTAAAGCCTTGCAAAAGCTAGAACTTGAATGCTGCATTATGGGAAGCTAATAGCATTTTGGTTACAGAGTACTAATAAGTCACTTTCACAAGCATTTTCATGGCTCCACATGCAAGATTGCTCGTAGGTAGCCATTGTTTTCTTTACGTTCAAAACATAGCATCAATAGTTTGGTAGAGTTGATGTAAATCACTAATTGTTTTTAGTATTGTCAATCCACCCATGTAAGCATTTGAAGTGGAGTCACTAAATTTGATTTTCTTTTTGCATTCTATAGGAAAATGGTAAATTTCAATTTTAGTCCTTATGCTACACTCAAATTTTAAATTATATAATAATGATTAAATTTCAATTTTGATCCCTATGTTGCACTGAAATTTAAGATTCAATCTTTAACTTAAACTTTTTGACATAATTCAATACCTTAAATTTTTACAATGTCATTGGTTAGCTCAAATAATTTGTTTTGATTAAAATGCCCATGTAACTTTTAAGAGTTAGTAATACTATTAAAATTATTCGTTAAATTCAAGTTCATTGCAATGCTATTTTTTTGTTACATGGTTACTAAGTGAGTATTTTTTAAACTTCAAAATATTATACCAACGAATTTAATAAAAAAAATTAATGATGTTAACAATTAGATTTGAATTTTTAAATTTAAAAAATAGAGGAAATAAATTTTTAAAAGTAAAAGTTCAAATACTAAACTTTAAATATAGAAAGAGTACAAAAACTTAAAATATACTTTCATATTCAAATATCTACTCTATAATTTTATCCAAAAATAATTAATAATTAATCCAACTCAAAACGTTGGTAAAATCCATACTGATTTATATTCAAATTGATGAGATTTTAACTTCAAAAACATATATTATACGACAATTAAATTTGTAGCACACCTATCCTCTGAGTGAAAATAATCATCCAATAAATTTATAAAAAAATGATATAAATATTAAGCATATTTTTATTTACAATGGTCAAATTAAAAGAATGGAGTTATGTTGATGTATTTTTTAGATTTTATATAAAAAATAAAAAAATAATTTTAAAATAATATTTACCTAAATTTTATATAAATATATATAAAATATTGACCCTAAAGGATTTTAGTATATTCACAATCTATTGAAGGTTATACTAATTCATTTACAAAATTTAAGTATAGCTATAAATGTTATGTATATCTTATTAAGTGGATGTCCATCATGATCAAGATAAAATTTGGATGTACTTTAAATTTTAACAGTTATTAGAATTAGATCTCTATTTCTTTATACTTCTCATGTCTATAAATAGAGACTTTGATGAAGCATTATAAATCATCCCTTTGATTAATAAAGTACATTCTCTATTGTTTTCATATTTTATTTATTCTTTATTATTCTCATTTCTCTTTATTTTATAACACGTTATCAACACGATGATTCTCTATTTTTTTTCAAAATCTTTCGAAGTCGTTCCACAGATCAAATTCTTTTTCACCTTAAACTTTCACCCTTGCAACTTCATCTTCGGGATGTTAGAAGATTCAATCTCAGAATTAATTATGGTTCTTATTCCCGATCTTTGACTTATTGTACAAGCATGGGTAAAGTGTAGATTTGGTTAAAATTTTTTTATGCAAAAGACATAATTGTTGATTATATATGTTTGCTGTTAATATGGTATGTTTTCTCTATTATTTTTTTGGGTAAATAATTCTTTTTGAAGTTTTTTAAATTAAGTTATATTATGCATAGTATTTAGATGTTTTGATTATTAAATTCTTGTTATTAAATATTCTTGAAATTTTAATTATGGTGGAAAGTGTTATTAACCTACCATTGTTGATTAAAGGGAAATTTGATAGGATCTATTTGGTCTTATTAACTTGCTAATATTGAATGATTGTATGACATCTTTTAAATTGAACTTATAAATATTTTATTAGAGCAAGATAATATTTTATAATATATATATGTGGTATTGAAATTTGGTACGATATGTATCGGATAATTTTCAAGCATCGTACATGAAAATTTTGATTATTTATTAAATGGTTTTTACTATTAGATTATTAATGTTATTACGAAAGCAAAGTTGCTTTACTACTTGTAATAGTGCTCGTGATAATAGTCAAGGTGATGACAATGATGTTAAAGATCTTCAAGTATATTTTACTATGTTTAATTTATTATACATATTTATTATAATTAGAGACTAATCATGATAATATGAATAGATAGATTTTGATTTGAAATCTCACGCATATTTGCGATGGTGATTATGAAATAAAGAATCTATCGGGATGTTTATAAGCCCGTCATACTAGATTTGTTGCATTCCCGGAAGTGAAGGTAAACATAAAGAAAATAAAAGATATACTCTTGGACCACTAAAAGTGGGAATACAGTAATAAATAAGAGAACAGTGAGAGTTCTCAAGATAACTTTTCAAAGGGTAAAGATAACTTATGTTATCAATGTGATATGAAAGATTATTGGCAACATATGTGGCGTATTCCCAAATATTTTGTTTCTATTAATATTCTTTGAGGAATGATATGAAAATGTAGTAATGAATTCTATCATTATAGATAGAAAATATTTAGCTTATTTGGTACTGAAACAAATAAATATTATTCCAATATTTGATAGTACAAAATTAGTTGAAAGCTCTAGAAGAGTTAATATATCACTATCTAAAAAGCATAAAATTTGTGATGGTTAATGCAAAACTTTTAAAAGTTATTTGTAATGGATCTCATATTGAGATTGTGAATGAGGAAACTATTATATTTCATATGAATAAAAAAGGAGATTAGGTTATTAATTTATATTGGTTTTATAATCTTTGTGATATTCTTTTGTCATCATCCCTATTAAAGGGTTGAAAGCAACATATTTGACTATGAAAGATCTATTCATGAACAATAGAATATGATAATTCTATCTAAAGCTTATTATGGTTGGATGCACGTAAAGTTGCAAGGTTTTTTTTTAAAAAACTGTGAGTATAACTCTACAGTATTCATAATAAGTTCTCAATTAAAATTACGTTGTAAAATATTACTGATGAGAACTTGCAAAAGAGAAAACTTATGTATGAAAAGTCATTGGTTATGTACCTGTTGTACAGCTGGAAAATAAAATCCACTTTCAAAGTTTGCTATTAATAGATCGTTGGACATTTGAAGATTTTGGCATATTTCCTGAAGCGAATACTGGATATAATTATTTGAAAATTATATTTATTGACTTGGTAGCATTATAGACTTCACATTGATTTAGACATTTCGAGTAGTAAACGTCACAATAGTACTTATATGTGGATACAAATTAAAATGAATGATAATAAAATTATCAATTTGTTACAATTTAGTACAATTGAAACACATGTTAAAATAAACCAAAAGTTTACTAATACAAATGCGTTTACTACTTGGCGTGACAAGTTATACTATCCTAGATCGTATATGATATGAAAATTATTTGAGAATTCATATGAACATCCATTAAAGAACCAGAAATTCTTTAATTTAAAGAATTCTCATATGTTTCTTGTTCTCAATAAAAATTGTTATTAGAAACTCACTAGCTAAAATTGAGATTTAATGTCTTACATTTCTGAAATGAATATGGGCTCATTCATCCACCATGTAGATTGTTTTGATATTATATGATTTTGGTAGATGCATTTACAAAATAATCACATGCGTTATCAACTCACAACCTGTCGTTTGCAAGATTGCTTGTTTAAATAATTTATTTCAAATTATGTAATTAAAACAATTCATCTTGCTAATGTTGGTGAGTTTTCATCCCAAGTGTTCAATGATTATTACATGTCAATTGGGATAAAAGTTGAATATCCTGTAGCTCATGTTCACACACAAAATGATTTAGCTGAATTGTTTATCAAATGCCTCCAACTAATAGCTAAATCATTACTTATGAAAACAAAACTTTCTATTTCAGCATGAGATTTGTCGAAACCATTTTTTTCGTTTTTTTCGATTTAAAAATGATGGATCGACTTTTTGGAAAGCGAAAATGGAGTCGCCACCAATCTTTTCTTGTTTAGGTGTGATCGGATCACCTAGAAATTTGGGTTGTTTTAATAAAACATTTTGGTTTACTAAAACAATGATTTTGGTCTACGAAAATATGAGAAAATAGGCTCGGGACTCGGTTACGTATGAGGAAGGATTAGCACCCTCATTACTCCCAAAATTGGTACCAAATCGATTAAATACTATCCTTTTGTCTAAAATTAAAAATGTTTTTGAAATGTGGTTCTTGTTAATAACGTTTGAATAACCCGAGTCCTTTGCCAAAAATCTTTTTATTTCGACGTTCGAAAATTTATAATTCGAAAATAACAAAAGGTTGTCCAACTATTAGGTCCAACGAAAAATCGATACCCCGCTCAGTAGGGCATGATTCCTCGAATTTCCAAATATTGATCATTGCCTCACCTTGGAAGATATGAGTGAAATTCCGAAGAGACATTCGATTATTTTGAACAAACGGGAGATTGCAACCCAACATAATAGGGCACTATTCCCCGAATTGCCAAACATCGAACATTTCTTTCATTTTAAAGAGTTTTTAGAAAACGCGAGTGAAATTCCAAAGGGATTGTAACACCCCAAACCCGGCCCAAACATTATGACCGGATCCGACATGCCACATCGAAGCATTCAAAACATTTTATATTGTTGATCCAGAAAGACTTACTTAGTGTTTTAAAAGATAATTTCATTATAGGTTAAAGTGAATGGAAGCTGTGCACCAGGTAGGAAACCGGAAAAGAGGTGGTGAGTCCATCGGATTGCTTAAGTACCAAGCTCCATTCGGATCCAATTCTAGACATGCATACCGCCATTGCCACACCTTAACATCATGGATATTTCTAGGAAACTGATTTGATTAAGTCATTTTTAGGAAAAGTGATTAATTTTGGAAAATACTTTTATTGCGGAAGCTTTGCTTGTTGTCGTGTTATTTTGAAATTAATTGTTGTTTTTGAAAACGCGCCCTAAAGCTATCCAATTTCAACAGTTAAAATAAGTAATACCTATCTTAGTAATACATATTAAAACCATCAAAAATAATTAAGCAGCCTTATTACATTTAAAAACCCAAAACTTCAAACGTAAATAAAAGGATGTCTAGTTCACCAGAAGAAAATCAAACTTTCAAAACGGGTGGCCACTCCGAATTCCCTCACAGCTCCAAGCCCACTATGGTTGGGGATTACCTGCGTGGATGAAAATAAAATAGGTGAGTTTGGGGAAACTCAGTGTGTAAATTAACCCAACCATAGCCTATATCAGCTCAAACCACAGAAATAGAATAAGTTGGCCTTAGCCCAGAACAGAATTCAGAATAAAGCCTATAGGCCCATAACAGAACAGAACAAATATTACATGTTTATGCAGAAACCTAACCCAGATCCATCCATAACACCCCCGTACCAGCCTTACACCATGTGGGGAGACTACTCGACCCACCTAACCGCTACACACCACATAAATTGCAGCGAGGCTGCCAGATATTGTGACGAAGTCACCAGATACAGATATTGTGGCAGAGCCACCAGAACAGATATATATGGCAAAGCCACCAGATCAGATAATTGTGGCATAGCCACCAGGACAGATATATGTGGCAGAGCCACCAAATCAGATAATTGTGGCATAGCCACCAGGACACTTCCTCCATAGTATAACCCAAGTCCCCATGCAACAGATATATAATCATGGCATACATCATACAGAATCAGATCGTCATGCTTTTCAGTCAAAAGTAACCCTAGGGGTATAATGGTAATTTTGCATACATAGGGGTATTCAAGTAATTTAACTATTCTTAAGGTTTTCATACATAACATAGCCATTTACGTACGATCAGAAACACTTACCCGCGTTTTCTTACCAATTTGGGCCCGTTGGCCCATTATCCCGTTTTTGGACCATTAAGCCCAAAAATATCGAAATGCACAGAATCGCGCACTCTGCAGTCTTATCACTTTAATTTACCATATACATCAAACTATTAATCTCATGAGCATTCACACACTTGCAAGATCTCAAAATACCGGCTTTTCGGCATTTCGGCTTTTCGGCTTGTGCCGATCTAGTCTATAAGAGGGTGTTAGTTACACACCTGTTTGCAACGATATGCTGACGAGATCTACACACGAACCGCCTACAATTGGATTACTAACACGTTAATCTAACTATTCAAATACAAACTACGTATTAACCCCTTACAATATTCGACCAACCACACCTACAGATCATAGTAAGCTTATAAGAAATCAATAAGCAACTCATTAACAAATTTTTGTCAATGTTTACCACATAATCATAATTTCACTGCAAGCTGTCTTCCTGAGCAACAGTCACTAAATTATTTATAACTGGAGCTACGAAACTCCAAATCAAGTGCCGTTAATTTTCCCTGAAAATAGACTCATATATCTTCTATCCATAAAATTTTCAGAATTTTTGGTATGGCCAATCAATACCAGATTTTTCTTAAAGTTTCCCATGTTTCATTGTTTTACTAATCTGACCACTCTTCATTACGAATCAAATTTCTCATTGTACAGAATTCAAAATATGTTCTCGTTTATTCCATTTGAAACTAGACTGCTTTCATAATTTATGCAGCTTCGAACTCATCTCCCACAATTTATGGTGATTTTCCAAAGTCACGTTACTGCTGCTGTCCCAAGCAAATTTATTACCAAATCACTCTTTCACACCTAACTTGCATGCTTGTTATTTAAACATGTATATCACCAATCAGTCATCACATATCTATGATTTTACTTAAGTATAATCTCCATTTCATCATTTTAAAGCACAACATGTTAGCCAATTTTTCCCCTTAGCATCTAAGGCACATGCATGCTCATTTGTTTGGCTCAACTTCACCTATCTTCCATTTTTCATCAAAAGAACATGAAACAACAACCATTTCCTTCATTTTAATTCATGACTAAATGCTCACAACACAACTAAAAACCAAAATATGCTTCAAGAGTTAAGGTAGAATCAAGAAGAACTCATGAACCTCAAAATAGAAGCAAGGTACCAAGAACTTACCTTCAATTTTCCTCCTCTAAGTGACCGAATACTCAAGAGCTTTCTCCTCTCCTTTCTTTTCTCTAACTTTCGGCTATGATGAACAAAGATGGACAAAACTTCGTTCTTTTCACCCCTTTTTCTTTTAATAAAATTTCATATTTCATCCATTTAATTCTCTAATACAAAAGACATGAAATGCCCATCATGGAACATTTACCTAAACCATTATCATGGAACATTTACCTAATCCATTGTCAATTTGTATAATGAATTATGGATATCAAGTGCTCATATTGTCTACAACAACATGATGGCTGGCCACTTCATGTAAAATGGGAGGTTTGTCATGCAAATCCTCCTATTTTGCACTCCTATTTATTTGGCCACTTCAATTTAGCCTATAGCATTTTCAAACATTTTCACATAGGTCCTATTTCATAATTTCACCCCCTTTTTCTTATGGAACAAAAATTAACTAAAATTGTCGGGTTCTATCTTAAGCTTGGGCCTTCTAGAGGCCCACTAACATAATTAAACCTATGCCAACATTCACAGAATTCCCGAAAATTGGGGTGTTATAGGGATCTTCGATTGTTTTGAACAAATGAAAAAGCGCAACCCAGCACGATAGGACACAACATTTCAAATCCTCGATACAAGATCATTTTATAATTTCCAAAACTCATGCTTTTAAAATTTCAAAAGGATATTTAGTTATTTAGGTTAAACAAGAAAAATTGAAACCTAGTAAGTTAGCGTACTATTTTCTTGAATTTCCTAAATTCGAAATATTGCCTTATTTTTAATTTGAAAAAAAACATGGACGAAATCTCGAGAGAATATTTATTTGGTCAAACAGAAAATCGAAACCCAACACGTTAGGGCACAATTTCTCAAATTACCAAACACGAAATATTACCTCGCTTTGAAATTTTATTTTTTTTATTTTTTTTAAAAGGGAGTGATTATGAAAACAAACTTGCAACGTATTTATTCGATTCATTTGAAGCAAAGAAAATGAAATGAATAATTTCAGGCAAATAGGTTGATTTCAAGCAAATAGGTTGGCAATCTCAATCATAATATAATACATGGGGATGCAAAACAAAGTAACAAATATGGAAAACATATATCAATAATATATTATACAATTTTTTGAAAAGTACAAACACGAAAATTGAAACATGCCCAATGATAATAATCTTACCACATACACTATTTAACATTTCTAACTAATGGTTAAATAAAAATCTATTTTAAGAAAAATATTTTAAAAGGTAATAAAAAATGTTAAAACAAATAAACTTGGAATGAACAATTTAAAAGTAGCTAAATTATATATATATATACAGATAATACATGCAAAAAATTTACAATAGATCATAAAATAAATAAAAAATAAAAATAAATAATACATAAAGTATATAAAGTTTAACATATAAATGAGCTTCAAAATAAGTATTATAAGAGGAAATTTAAAGTTAGTGTTATGCAAAATAATTTAAAAACCAAGATTCAAAAAATGTATATATGTATATAATATATATTATGTGCATAGCAATAGTAATGTGTACCTATATAAAATTTTAAAACGAATAATCTACATATTAACAAGTTGTAACATAGATGAATTATATAAATGCAACCATGTAAGAATATACAAAAGAATATAAGAATGACATACTATATAATATAAATCAATAATTATACAAAATAATTTGAAACAATATTTACTTACCAACAATTAACAAGATACATAAAGCATAAAACTTAATATAAACATTGTATATAAAAAAATAGTAATTAGGCAAGTGTTCGAAATAAACAAAGTATAATTTAAAATTGGAGAATAAATGGTATACATAAATAGATTTAAAGAGAAAAATATAAGCATGTTTGCAAGGGAATTCAAATAAGTAATTCAATTAAATTATGTATATATATATATAAAATAAAGAAATAAAATAACAAAAATGAAAAATGAACAAAGGGAATACAAGAAATTAAAATCAACCTTTTTTTGCTTTGGATTTTTTATCTCTATGTGAAAATACAATGTTTTTTTTTTATCCGTCCTCCTCCTTTACATTTGGTTTTATGATGGCTTTTATAGCCTTGTTACAACATTTTTTTATTTATTATTTACTATCTTTTCTTTTTACAAGTGGTAGACAAAAGAGGACTAGGGCGGCGCTTAGGGCGGCACATAGGGTGAAGAGGTTAGGTTTTTTTCTTTTTCTTCATTTTTTTTATTTTTTATTTTGGGTTGTATTTGGGCTTGGGGTATTTTGGGTTTTAGTTGAGTTTTGGTATTTGGGCTGTGATTTTATTGGGCCCCGGGCAAAATTTGGGTCTTACAAGATTGTATCGATTTACATGTTGTACGCATCAAACCAATAAATTATAAATACTCCCTATTACAATAGATTTTTGGTCAAGAGCCAAATATTTCCCATCTTACAATTTTTGGATGTGCGGTATATGTTCCAACTATCACAAAGCACAAAGATGGGTGATCATAAGAGATTGGGAATCTATATTTACATGAGTCTCCTTATATATTTTTGAGCTATTAATTCGATATTTAGTTATGATATGAGTTGTCAGTTTTCCCAACATTAGGGGGAGAGAATAAAAAGTTAGATTAATAAAGTACTTGAAATGAATTATCAATGTCTAAAATCCTTGTACAAAGCGATGTGAACCAAAAGTTCAACAAATGATTCATTTTACAAATCAACTGTCAGATTCATTAAATCTCACATACCAGCTGAAAGTGCTCCAATACGAATCGATGTCCTAATAGGAAAAACTGTGAGTGCAAAAGAAAGTAATACATGTTTGAAGTGTGGAAGACCGATCGGTTCCAAAGATAAAAATCCTTGTAAAAGAAAACGAGCAAACATTCAATATGGTCATATAGTGGAGGCGGGGGTTCCTGAAGAGACCCATGACATAACTAATTATAAAACTCAAGAAGAGATTTAGGTACCTACAAGTGAAAATGGAAATGATGAAAATAAAGAGATCTCGATAAGTTATGTCAATACGAGAAAAATATGGAACCAAAAAAAAATGTAGTTGTCGACAACAATTTTGCTTATAATATTGCTATTGAAATAATAAAAGAAAATGAGGATCTTGAGCCTAAATCTACTAAGGAATGTAAAAATAAAAAAACATTGGCCAAAATGGAAAGATGCAATTCAAGCAGAATTGAATTCATTTTCTAAACGTGAAGTTTTTGGACCTGTAGTCCAAACACCTAAAGGTGTAAAAGCCGGTAGGATATAAATGAGTATTTGTGTGAAAATGAAATAATATTGATGAAGTTGCTAGATATAAAACTCGCCTTGTAGCACAAGGATTTTTGCAAAGGCCTGACATTAATTATGAAGAGACATATTCTCCTATGGTGGATGCGATCACGTTTTGATATCTTATTAGTCTAGAAGTACGTGAAAAACTTGACATGCAATGGATGTTGTTATATCCTATTCATATGGTACACTTGATAGTGAAATTTATATGAAAATCCTTGAAGGATTGTAACATCCCAAACTCGACCTAGTTGTTATGGCCGAATCCGGGAGTGCTATGAAGAAGGGTTTTGAAACTGGTGATACTTTGAAAAAAAATGTTTAGTTGTTTGAAAATGTTCAAGTTTAATAAAACATATTCATTTATAAATACATATTACCGAAACTGTTACATGTTGTTCTTTAAAGTTAACCAATTATTTTGCAGCGGAAATTCAAAACTTGTTTAAAAAAAACCACGCTTGTGTTTTCAAAAATAACATTTGTTCGCGTAAAATCGGTATTTTGTCGAATCATCATAGTTTAGAAATCATAATGCAATCAAACCCAAAAATTCAAACCAAATAGTCAAAAAATTCCAAAGAGTCCAAAAATTATAAAACTCTCACGAAAATAAAAAATTTTAGTAAAATCTTTAAATAATAATAATGAAAATAGTTTTCGTCAAGTGGTCCCTACTGAGCCTCCGTTGCACTGGCCCGTCTATGTCTGTAGATTACCTAAATAGAACAGACAAACAAATGTGAGTTTTCGTAAACTCAATGCGTAACCAGCAGATATAGTAATGCAACATACATAAAATTTCATATACAGTCAGATACAAATCCGGACCTAAGTCCATAATAGAAATTGATATTAGAATCAGATAAAAAATAAGATGTGCAGAATCCTACCTCCACCCTCTACACACCATCTCCGTCCGTCCTATCACACCATGTAGGGTCAAAAACACCCACCCATCCATACAAACCATAAAGTGTCGATAAGACACATAACAGATAATATACAGTCGAGCTGCCAAAATATAGGCAAAAGGTCGCTGTACAGTTCACTTCCTCTACATATAGAATCTTACCCCAAAAGCAAACACAGAATACAGATGTAAAAATAATAGAATAAACATGCTTAACATGCTCGTATACAGATAAAAACATACTTAACAATATAGCCGGACATAAATTTCAGTTTCCTACTTATATCAGACTATTAGAGTATCAGATCACATGAAATAGGGTTTGGTTAGCCCTTACCAACCCTACGATAGGCCCACAGTCGATCGAAACGACCCGTGTGACCTTAGGGAAATTTTTAAAATTTTGGGCCCACATGCTCGTGTGGCTCACACGCCCAGATTGGCCTTGCCCATGTGGCCCACACAGCCTGGTCCAAAACCTACACACTAGTGTGGCAGGTCCGTATGGGCCCACACGCTTGTGTGGCCCACACGGCCACACATTCGCCATCACACAGCCGTGTCTCGCGCATAGCCACACCTACAACATTTCCATGGCCGTGTCTCACACACGGCCAGCCACACGGCCTAGCACACGCCCGTGTGGCGTCGATAGTTCCCTTTTTCGGCTTTCACCGAACCTTAATTTTTTATGTTTAGGGTACATACCTAGTACAATTTTGATGTGAAAGTAATCCCGAGCCCTTCCAAACCTAAAAACAGTATCCCCAACATCGATTAGTAACCAGAATACAAATTCATGACAGAATTTCAACAATGCCCAAGAACTTACCACCAACGACAAACCCCCGCTAACTCGTATTAAGCCATTGAAGTAAAACTCCCTGCCTCACCACCTTTAGCTAAACACAAATTCCATCAATTAATGATTACAATTAAACATCGCTAACATCTCCAAAAACTAAACGTTAACGATGAGTAAAACTCGCCAATTAAAAATAGAGAACCCGAGATCCCAACATCAACGATTGAACGAAGAATTCACCATCGAAACCAAAAAGAATGGAAAGGAAATAGCAGAAGGAAGAGGGATACGTCCAAAAGGAATAGAAGCAGAAAAGAGAAGAAGAAAAAAAAGTAAGAAGTTTGAGAAAGAGGAAAAAATAAAATAAAGAAAATAAAAATTAAATTTAGATAAATCCCACTACACCCACATCCACTAACCACCCAATTAACTCAGAATCCCACTTCCACCGAACCTCTTTCACATAATCGGAGCAAAAATTATTACCCATGCTTATGCAAGGATTCGAACACAAGACCTCCAGCAAACTAACTCCTTGCCACTCAAACCAGTAGGCTCATTCTGATATGTATTTACAAACAATATAACACAATCTTACCCAATAGGGATAAGGCTAGGATAAAAAATAATAGAATTTGCCAAAAGTGGGACTTGAACCTAAGATATCAAACACAAAATTAAAGCACTTAGCCACTGATATAGGTACATATTTGTGTCAAATTTCATAGAAAAAAATTAAATCATTAGTGTGTTACAAGGATTTAAAATCCCAAAAAGATATAAAGTTTCTTGAGAAAATTGTTCGATCAGATTGAAGAAAAGTTTATATGGAATAAAACAATCTAGACGTATGTGGTACAATCATCTTAACAAATACCTGTTAAAAGAAGGTTACAAAAATGATCCAATTTGTCTATGTGTCTTTATAAAAAGGTTCAAATCAAATTTTTTGATAATTATTGTTTATATTGACGATATAAATATTATTGGAACTCCTGAAGAGCTTCAAAATACAATAAATTGTTTAAAGAAAGAATTTGAGATGAAAGATCTTGGAAAAACAAAATTTTATCTTGGATTACAAATTGAGCATTTAAAAAATGAAATTCATGTTCATTAATCAACTTATATGAAAAATATATTAAATAAATTTTACATGGATAAAGCACACCCATTAAGTAGTCCAACAGTTGTACGATCGTTAGATGTGAATAAAGATCAATTTCGTCCTTTCGAGAATGATGAAGAGTTTCTCGGTCCTGAAGTACCATATCTAAGTGCCATAGAGGCATTGATGTATATTGCAAACAACACAAGACCTGATATAGCTTTTGCTATAAACTTGGTAGCAATAATTAGTTCTTCTCCAACATGTAGAAATTGGATGGAATTAAACATGTATTTAGATATTTCAGAGGGACCATTGATATGGGGTTATTTTATTCAAATTATTCAAAATCCCTATTAGTTGGCTATGCTGATGCTGGATACTTATTAGATCCACATAAAGGTCAATATCAAACAAGATATTTATTTACATGTGAGGGTACTACCATATCATGATGTTCAACAAAGCAAACTTTACTTGCCGCTTCTTCAATCATGCAGAAATAATTGCAATGCATGAGGCAAGTCGAGAGTGTGTTTGGCTAAAGTTATTGACCCAACATATCCAGAAGATATGTAATTTGCCTTTACGGGAAAAAATGTCAACTATCTTATATGAAGATAATGCAGCATGTATAGCTCAATTGAAGGGTGGTTACATCAAAGGCTATAAAATGAAACATATTTCACCAAAATTATTATTCACCCCTGATCTTGAGAAAAGAGGTAATATAAATGTTCAACAAATTCGTTCTAGTAATAATTTAACAGATATTTTTACTAAGGCATTGGCAACTTCAACATTTGAAAGACTACTACACAAGATTGGAATGCGTCGACTCAAAGATGTAATGTAATGTTGTCATTAGGGGGAGTCTAAAAAAAAGTTGTACTCTTTTCTTTTAACCAAGGTTTTGTCCCATTGGGTTTTCCTTGTAAAGGTTTTTAACGAGGCAACTTGTAATAGAATATTGTGTACTCTTTTTCCTTCATTAGGTATTGTGTACTCTTTTTCCTTCTTTAGGTTTTTTATCCCACAGGGTTTTTCCTAATAAGGTTTTAACGAGGCACATTATCTACCAATGGACATCCAAGGGGGAGTGTTATGAATATCTTATTAAGTGGATGTCCATCATGATCAAGATAAAGTTTGATGTACTTTAAATTCTAATAGTTATTAGAATTAGATCTTTACTTCTTTTATACTTCTTATGCCTATAAATAGAGACTTTAATGAAGCATAGTAAATCATCCCTTTGATTAATAAAGTACATTCTCTATTGCTTTCATATTTTCTTTATTCTTTATTCTTCCCATCTCTCTTTATTTTATAACAATAAATTAAATATTTATATATTTTTAACATTGATTTTTAAATATTTAAAATATTATTTAAATGAATAGGCCAGTTGAATTAATTCAATTAATGGAATAAACCACTGTTACAGGTTTTTATTCTCAAGTAAGAAAATTTTGAATAGAAGTTTAAAAGTAAATATGATATTTTTTAATGGCCTTTCAACCAAAAATTTGAAAACAATGAAAATTGCAGTTTATAAAGAATCTATCTTCAAAAGTAAAGAATGAACCGAAATTTCACCGACCAAGTGTTTTATTATTATTATTATTATTATTATTATTATTATTATTATTAAGTTAGGCTTAATAGATTATAACTAGAATTAAAAAAATCAAAACAAATTTTCTTCGCCAATCAACTTATATAGAAAATATTTTATAGTGATTTCATATGATAAGACATATCCTCTAAATTTTACGGGCCGCGGATTTAAGACTATTATGAATATGTATAGAACATCCAATGGAGGTCAATTGATTAAATTAGACTCATTTGATGCACTTGAATTGACTCATTTCGTGAAATTTATAGAGAAGTTCATCTACTTGAAGACTTGGTGGCGTAGTAAAGCACTCCAATAAAACTAGAGCTATCAAGGTAATTATTGTAAATCCTAAAGGATAAGAATGTATAGAATTTAAATCTCTTAGGACTCTCATTTTGTAGATAGACACTAATCTCAGCCGTTAATGTAATTCGATCTGTATCGTTGGATCTGGAGAAGCTCAACTATAAATAGAGACCTTCCCCATCATTTGTAATCACTCCATTGTAATCCTTCAAAGTAATAGAATACATTTCAGAGCATTTACTTGAACACCTAGTGTGCTATTATTCTCCTTTGACTTTTCTATTTGATACAAGTTCCTTTGTCTTACTAGAATTCTCATTTTTCGAAAGTAACAAAATGATCCATTCTTTTAACAAGTAATGAAATTTAACTATGATGGGTTTTTTAAAATCTTTTTTACATAATTAATCCTGCAATAAATTTAGAAGAATAATCACACTTCATGATATTCTAACTTAAAACACCTTGATTTTTAATAACTCAACCTTATCATCGCAACCGAAGCTTTATTTGTTTTTAAATCAATTTTTATGAAGTCTTACAAGTATAAAAATCCCTTAAGAAAAAAAAACCAAAAAATCTGTTTAACCCCTTGATTTAATTTGCACTCAATTAAGTCATTGCCGTTAAAAAAATCAATTAAGCCCATTTGTTAACGCTTCCATCTTTGATCACATTAACCATTAAAATCAATTGATGAACCAATCAGATGGCTGCATGACAACCATTGATTTAATCTCATTTTCTGTTAAAAGAATATAAAAAAATTAGTAAAAATATTAAAAATATAAAAACTTATAAAAACTTATAAAATTATTAAAAAATAATTTATTGCTTCTATATTTTAGAAATTAAACCCCTAAAATTAAAATAAACAAGTGTCATGAGACCAACACGTGTCATGGAACCACTCCTTTTTATTGATAATTTATCTTTCTATTTCTTTTATGTCTAGTTTTTTAAGTACGATACAATAGCCTAGACATAGAAAAGTTTAAAATTTTTTGCTAAGTATTGTATGCTATAAAGTATTTTTGGTGCAATTAGATATTATAAAACCAAAATTTTATTATCCAACGGTTGCAAATATAAGTTAGCATGAAACATTCCATTGACTATTCTTGTTATCCAACAGTTGGTTTAATTCCACATGTTCATTTTGATTTTCGTGATTTAATTTCCAAAATAAAGAAGCAATAAATGATTTTTTATACTTTATATATATTATTTCATAATATTTATAATTATTAGAATTTTTTGTAAGTCTTTCTAATGTTTTGATGTTGGAACAACCTTTTGAACATTGAAACCAATGTTCTTTTTAAGTCCCATCTTTTTATGTTTTCCTTATCCAAATTCAACTCAAAGGTTCGAAATGAACTGATCAACTCATTTAGCTTGAAAGTGGTAATGTCCTTTTCCTCCTCAATTTTTATGACCTTGATTGCAAAATGTTTTGGCAAGGACATCAAGAGTCTTCTCACTAGTTTAACCTGAGAAAATTGTTCACCAAGACAAAAGGTTTTATTAGAAATATCATATAACCTAGCATAAAATTCAGAAATAGACTCTCCTTTATACACTCTTAAGTTTTCAAACATGTTGGTTAAAATTTGAAGTTTTAACATGCACACAACATCATTTCCTTCATGTTGGTTTTGCAAGATTGTCCAAGCCCCTTTAACAGATTTACACACAGAAATTACTTTTTAAGTTGATCTACGTCAACTCTATTGAATATGACATTTAGAGCTTGTGAATTTCCATGAGCAGTCTTTCTTTCTTTAGCAGTGTATTTGCTTCTTCCTTTGGGAGGCGTAGTGCCATCAACATCAATCACAATAGGTTGAGTCCACCCTTCTTCAATAGCTTTCCAAGTTGCTTCATTAATAGACATAATGATGGCTCTCATATGAGGCTTCCAATATGCATAGTTTTCTGAACCAAGTAGCAACAAGAGTCGAGTAATCGAACTACATTCCTTTATGGATTCCATTGTTGCAAACTGAACATAGGATCACCTTCAAATAATGCTTAAAACCTGTGTCAGGATCTAGTATTCTTAGTATAGTATTTTCATCAATTTATAGTTGTATTTTCGAAAGATTGGTTTAATAAAATATTCATTTATTACATTAATATTCTTTATATATCGTCCTTAACAATTTTTGCATGCAAAGAAAAATGGAAACAAATATTGTCTCATTGGTTATCTAATGTTTAACTAATACTAAGCGGTATTACATGATTGGATCGTAATACGAAAAAACAACTTATATTAGTAGATAATCTAAACATGTCCTTAGTCTAATTAGAAATGAGAAAACTGATTGAAAGACTAATATGATGTTTTTCAAGTCTAGTTAGGGAAATGTTTTGTCTTAAGAATTAAAGCGGATGACTCCTAGAAGATAGAGACATAGATGTGATTGACTAGACGGACAGTACATCGGACATAACCCAATAAGGATAGATCCTAAATCCATTTATGGATTTATTCACTTGTGACATTCATAGTGTGACATATCTTAATCTTGAGTGGATGATGGACTATATATGCATGACTCGTAATTTTGATGTAAGTGAAAGCTTGAGTTTAAATAGATAAAGAACAAAAAAAGGCTGGTATGTTGGGTATACGACTTCTGTAGTATGTAGCATTATTCTAAAATAGTGCAATTCAAGGCCCAACTAAAGGGTAAATGATATCCTCTCATCAGCATTACATGATAGATGAAAAGGTCATTTATCTTTGTTATAAGTGGCTTGATTTCTAACTAATATTAATTGACTTTCATAAAGGAAGATGTAATAGTTACCATGAGATAAAACAAGATGATATTGGAAGAATGAATTTATCTAAAAGAGATTAAGGATATTTGGAAACACGAAAATATACACACTTTTTCATGCCCTTTTTAACTCAAATTCATGCAGTTTCAGTAAAATTATTGTAGAAAAAAATATAATTATTATAAAATAATTAATCTGGACTTAAGTTATTAACATAATTAATTTTGATTAATTTTATAATATTTTTTATTAATTTTGATTATTTTCGACAGATTTGCACAAAGGGCGAAAACGACCCGGCAGACACTGCTAGAAGTGCAAAACCGAGAAAAAATTTTGAAGCATCAAGGAGAATCAATTTTTCAGCCTAAGACAGTCCAAATTATGTGTATTAATTCATAATATAATTAATTTTAATTTATATCCAATTTAATTTTGGTAAAATAAATTATTTTTAGTTAATTATGAAAAGTGGTCTAGTTGAGCTGAACCGAGAAAAACCGAACCGACTGAGTTCTGGGCAGCCCAAAACCGTCCCACATTCTGACCAAACCAGCTTACTTGGCTGATTAATTATCTTGCAAAATGGCCCTTGAATACTTGTTTAAATTGCAAACAAACCCCTCCACTATTTGTGCCTTTCTAGATTTGCCCCAACCTTAATATAGCAAGTTTGAAAACTTCATACTTTCCATATGTGTGGCCGGCCATGGGAGGACTCTTTGGCTGCTGATTTTGGCCATTTTTAGCAGCCCTCTCACCCTATAAAAACCCCCCTTGGCTACTCATTTCACCACACCACAACTTTCTCATCTCTTTTCTTTTCTCTCAACTTTCTCTTTTTAATTTTCCATCTATTTTCCTTTGTCCTCTTACCGGTTTCACCTCGTGAAAAAGAGTTACTCATCCATCATTTGGAGAAGCATTCAAGTGTTCATAGAAGCCTTGGTTCAACAAGAACAAGTGAAGAAGGAAGAGTGGAGCAACCCAACCAAGCCACGAAGAAACACCGGATTTGCTTTTTGTTTCCTATCTTTTTAAATTCTGTTGTTGTTATGATGAATATGTCTATGAATATTTATGTTTATATGATTTATTTAATTAATATGGCTTAAATTTAATTCATGTTAGGTTGATTACATTTCATCTTCTTAATTTATTAAAATTGTGTTTGTGTTGTTATAAGCCTCGGTAAGATGTTTGATTAAGTAAAACCATGACTAAGTTATTCTTGCATTATAATTGTGAGGTAACTAATGAATTAATTATTTAAACGGATTGAAATTGTAATTAATTGACACGATACTTAATTAGTGCATGTCTAATCATCTAAGGTAGCTGAAGGTTAAATTAGCAATGGTATCGAGCGATAAAATTGCCTTGTGTTAGGATTTCGACCCGATTAAGCAATGAACAAGAAAATAGCGGAATAAATTGAGAAATTGAACACACAAATTTAACGTGGAAAAACCCCTCCAAAGAGGATAAAAACCACGGGCAAAGATAATTTTACTATAATGGCAAAAGAACGAAGAGTACAAAAGATGGAGATAACGACTAAACCCTGAAAACCCAAAAATAAAGAACCCTCAAAACGTATACACAAAATTCTCTAAATGTGTTATGAGTTCTAATCTCTAATGTGTATATTTTTCTAAGGTTGTAAAAGAGCCTATTTATAGGCTAAATTCATAGGTCAAATAATAATAAAATAATCTAAACTAATCAATGTTTGATTGAAATAAGTAAACAAGGCTTAACTGAAAGATTATTTCTCAAATTTCACTGAAAATAGGAGTCATATTTAATACCTTGCATAACTTGCAAGATTATTGTGATTAAACTATTTCAACATAGAAATACATTGTTACTCACGTAACCTTTTATGTGCTTATGCGATTAAATTAATTGTTTGAATGGACATAGAGATATGTACAAGAGATTATTTTAATTTCATAAGTATGTATGTGCATTAACACGTTTGCCTATTAAAGTTTGTTTAATTGGTTGAATTGACATAGAGATATAGTCAAGAGATGAATGGATTTTTGGTAGGTGAGTATGTTCATAAGTTAGCAAATTACCGAGTTGCCGTGAATTTATTCGTAACAACATAAACATGAGCTTAATAATTATAAGTTAAGAAATGTAATTAACCTAACACAATTATGTCATCTTGATTAAATTAGCTTTTGAAATCGTGCATTAGAACTTTTTTTATTTTATATACTTTATTTTGTTTTATAGTTTTTAATCACTTTTCAAATCAATATATTTTCTCCACCAAAGTGTTTTAAGTTGCATTCATAAATAATTCTTTTTACAGTCCCTGTGGGTACGATAACTCGACATTTACTTGTCACTTTATTACTTGTTGCGATTGTGTACACTTGCACATTTCTGTCGTTCCAATATCCTATAAAGGTAACACACTTATGACAAGGCCATTGGACAAGCATTTGTTAAGTAGTTTTCGTAATGGTATATAGTAAGGGAGAGCTCAATCATGATACTTTAGTGGAATGACTTTGTGACTAAATAAGCTTATAATTAGTAGGTGAAAAGTTGAAACTTAATTATGAGTTACTTGATCCCTAATTCTATATGTCCAATAGGTCCCTCTGTTGGCTAGTTGAAACCATAAATGAATTGCATGTAGAGCTAAATGATTAGAAATGAATGGAAACGATGAAGTAAGAGAAATAAATTGCATTCACAGTAAATGTATTTTCTCGCTAAGTACAAAAATAACTTGAGAATTAATTTAAGGTTTTTCAAATTATTGTTTAATTAATTATAATTAAATAATTGAAGTTCAAAAATGAAATTAAATTAATTAGTAAATTTGTTATGACTTCAACAAAAATAGAATTTAGTTGAGAAAATTATTTAATTAAGAAATTAATTTAGTTAATTTAATTAATTAAATTAATTGATAAATAATATTTATTTTGGGAAAAAGAAAAAGAATATTGGATTGGTTTAAATTATAAAGTGTTAGGTCAAAAGTTCAGGAAGCACATATCATTAGACCTAAAACATGAGAGATGTAAAATCTCTCGCTCGACCTAATTGCTAGGTCCGAGCTACGGGATGCCACATCTTTTGCCAGAGCAATAACTGACAAATTCGTAGTAAAATCATCGATAAACATTATCAATCATGAAATCAACAATAATACAAAATTTAATACCATGAACATTCTTCCTAGGGTCTTATGAATGCTTTAAAGTTAACCCAATATCAAATAGGGACCTTTTTGCAATATTATTAAAATTTTAAATCAAGTACACCATAAATAAATTATTTAATATTCAATCATGTCATGAACACTAGATATTGTGATACACAATTAAGTTTGAGCTTTAACTAAGCTTATGAAAGCTCTTTTGTAGTGTAACACCCCTAACCCGTATCCGTCGCCGGACTAAGGTCACGAAGCATTACTGAACATAAATACAGTTCTGAACATTCTCATGCTAACACAGGTCATATTCATATTTACATGTAAAGCATATAATTAGTTAAATATTAAACATACATTATAAAACATATTGTATATACGAATTATAGGTTCATCACTTTATTGAGAAGTGAATACCAAAAATAAAATTCAAACTTTATTTTCTTAATTCTAAACGTGCGCATATTTAACCAAATAAATAGTATCACAAAACATTTTATCTCTTAACATATATGGCATTATCTACTACCTACTTAATATTTAACTTCATCAATTATACCTATTATGTCAATCACATAAGCATCACATATGCATATTCACTTCCATTAAAAAAAACCGAATCATAATGACAAGCATCATTCGATTACGCACAAATACATATATGCATATATATATACAATCAACATCTTGCTCTTTCGTTAAGCCAGCTTACAAGTCCTTTATAAAACCTAAAATATCATAATAATCTCTTACTATATAGTCGAACTTAATATATATTTATATCATCAAAAGCCCATTTACATATTAACACCCATATCAAACATAAAAACCAGTTTCATATATATATATACTTTGTCTTTACCCAACCAAAACCGAATCATCTAAACATACTCATGATAATTTATACACACCATGACCGACTCATCAACCAAAATCAAGTCCATCAATCATCTTCAAGCTATTTCCAAAACGTATAGCACCAATCACATATACCATTCATTCATTTCATATAACATTATAAACAAAACGGATTAAACCATTACCAAACGCTACCAAATTCAAACTTTGTAGTTAAGCCATATTCGCATGGCTCAAATTATACATATCCAAGGTCAAACAAAATACATATTAGCCTATACATGCCATAAGTTCGAAAATAGACTTTTAAAAGTACCGAAGGTTGACGATAGTGTGGATGACTTCTTTGACGATCTCCGAGCTCGTAACTTACAACAAAATCTATAAAACAGAGTAAAAAAGACACACACAGAGTAAGCTAACTTAGCTTAGTAAGTCATAAGCAAATTTAACCACTCAAAATAATAATCAAAACATTTTAAACAAACCAAATTATAACATTAATGTAATACATTATCTCGATCATATCATCTCATTTATTTATTTATAACTTATACTTTTACACAAAAGGGTTACCTTGGCCGAATGCTAATATTTCACATTTAACATAATATCATTCAACTTTTTATTCCCAAAATAAAATTATCTCAAGTATGCTTACATTCAAATATATATACTCATGAATCAAACTCAACTTTATAAACCAACATCACTCATTTGGTCGATTATAGAAAATCAAATATAATATCACATATGTGCATAACTATATGGCCGAATATGCAAGATCAAATTTAACATTAAATATGTACTTACTTATATGGCTGAATATACAAATTCAAAAATAATATCACATTTGTGCATACCTTCATGGCAGAATATTCAAAATCCAATATAACACCACATATGTACATACTTATGTGGCCGAATATATGCAAGGTCATTTAGCTAAATTTTACTTGCTCAATTTCCACATCAACTTGAAATCTTATAAGCATAAGCTTTAAAATAAATCACTGGTATAAAACCTACTAGGCATAAACCTGAATCACACACCGGCACAAGGCCTGCTAGACTCAAGGTCTGATATTATTCACCGGTAATAAGCCTGCTAGGCATAAAGCCCAATTACATTCACCAGCATAAAGCTTGCTAGGCTCAAAGCCCGAATATCACTATTATAATGCTGTCTTGTACACAATTTATATAACAAAAACTCCATATATTCCATATAGATCCTACGGACTTTTAAATGATATAACTCTGTCGAATTAAACTCAAATACAATATTTCTATGCTCAAACACATTCAACTAGCTCTTTTATGAATCTATAGATTCCAAAATAACATATTAAACTAAGTTACAATCAAGATAAATGATGTCTAATTGCTTAAAGACTTACCTCGGATATCGACGAACGTTATAAATCGACTATTTGACTATTTTTGCTTTACCCCGATCCAAGTCTGATTTCCTTTGTTCTTGATCTATATAATTTCAAATTAACCTTATTTAAACACAATTTCATCCAATTTAATCCAACAACACATAAATGGTAAAATTACCATTTTACCCCTAATATTTCATACTTTTACAAATTAGTCCTAATTGCATAAAACACAAAATACACAAAATCTCACAACAATGTAGTTAGGCTGAATTTTCCATATACTCAGACTAGTCCATATATTTCATTTATTTCACATTTTAGTCCCTCAATTAATTATTTTTTCAATTTAGTCTTAATTACTCAAAATTTTCAAAAACTCCAATACAAAACATGTTAATCTAAAACATATTTTTGATATTTCATCATCAAACATCACAAAACAAAAATATTCATCAATGGCATAACTCAAAATATGCATCAAAATTAGAAATTTAAGCATGGGTCGAATAGTACTCGAAGCAACGATCTCAAAAACGTAAAAAATATAAAAAATCGAAATCAAACTAACCTTGAATCAAGCTTGAGAAATGGCCGAATATACCAAGCTTTAGTTTCTTTTCTTTAGTTTTATTATTCGTTCAAAGAGAAAGTATGAACACCATGGCTTTATTTTTTATGTTTTGTAATATATTAACTTTTTAATTCAATTACAAATTTAACCTTTATTAACTAATATAAAACCATTATATTACATGGCCACTACCGTCCATCTAATTAAACATGGTCAAATTACCACTTAAGTACTTAAACTTACAAAGCCATCAACAATTTGACCCTTATGCTTTTAACTATCAAGTTTTCATTTTATGCGATTAAGTCCTGTTATTAAATTAAGCACATAAACAATCAAATTGTTATACGAAACTTTCACACATGCAAATTCACATATAATAAACACGAAAAATAATATTTAAATACTTTTCTAACTCGGATTCGTGGTCCCAAAACCACCATTCTAGTTAGTGTATTACAACTCTCCCCCTAGGGATTTTCGTCCCTGAAAAGCTTACCAATAAATAGGTTCGGACAACGTTCTTTCAATGCATCTTCTAGCTCCCACGTTGCTTCCTCAATTCCGTGTTTATGCCACAGTACTTTAACCATCGAAATTTTCTTATTTCGTAATTCTTTAATCTTGCAAGCCAGAATACGAATCGGTTCTTCCTCATACGACATATCGGGCTTAATCTCAATTTCGGTCGGACTAATCACGTGTGAAGGATCGGATCGATATCTACGAAGCATCAAAACATGGAATACATTATGGATCTTTTCTAGCTTAGGTGGCAACAGCAGTTTATACGGAACCGGCCCAATCCTTTCTATAATCTCATATGCTCCAACAAATCTCGGACTCAATTTGCCTTTACGACTAAATCTGAGTATTTTCTTCCCCGGTGAGACTTTCAAAAACACTCTATCCCTGATCTGAAACTCTATGTCTTTACGTTTCAAATCTGCATACGATTTCGAGCGATCTGATGCTATTTTCAGACTTTTACGGATCACTTTCACCTTCTGTTCAGTTTCTCTGATCAAATCAACCCCGTGTATCTTACTTTCACTGAGCTCAGTCTAGTACAATGGTGTATGACATTTACGACCGTACAAATCCTCATAAGGTGCCATTTTGATACTCGATTAAAAATTGTTATTATACACAAATTCAGTCAGAGGTAGGTTTCGTTCCCACATACCTTCAAACTCGAGAATGCAACATCTCAACATATCCTCAAGTATCTGAAAAATTCGCTCAGACTGACCATCTGTCTAGGGATGAAAAGCAATGCTAAAATGCAGTTTAGTATCTAATGCATCTTGCAGTTTCTTCCAAAAATCGCGATGTAAACCTCGGATCTCTATCTGACACAATAGAAATAGGTACCCCGTGTAGTCTTACAATCTGAGAAACATATAACTTAGCAAGTTTATTGAGCGGATAATCTGTACAAACTGGAACAAAGTGAGCCGATTTAGTCAATCTATCCACAATAACCCAGATTGCATCTTTCTTGCTCGGTGACATCAGTAAACCAGATACAAAATCCATTTTAACTCTGTCCCATTTCCATTCAGGTATCATGATCGGCTGAAGCAATCCAGAAGGTACTTGATGTTCGGCTTTTACTTGTTGACAGGCTAAACATTTCGATACAAAGTCTGAAATGTCTCGTTTCATACCTTGCCACCAATAGTGCTATTTCAGATCATTATACATCTTCGTACTACCCGGATGAACAGATAGTCGACTATTATGAGTTTTGTTCAAAATCATCTGCATCAATTCTATATTTCTCGGATCACATATTCGGTTTTTGAACCGCAAACATCCCTCAACATCCACTTGAAATTCTGAATCAATGTTCGAATCATATTGAGCTCATTTTGTTATCAAATCATTATCAACCTTCTGAGCTTTGCAAATCTGCTGAATAAATAATGGTCTTGCTTTTAACTCGGCTATTATCATATCATCATCTGACATAAGCATATGTGCATTCATTGCATGCAAAGCAAACAGAGATTTTTGACTTAGAGCATCGGCAACAACATTAGCCTTTCCTGGGTGATAGTCAATCACAAGTTCATAATCTTTTAACAATTCTAACCATCGGCGTTGTCTCAAATTCAGATCTTTTTGACTCATCAAATATTTCAGGCTTTTGTGATCAGAATAAACATGACATTTCTCCCCAAACAGATAATGATGCCATATCTTCAATGCGAATACAATAGCTGCCAATTCTAGATCATGTGTCGGATAGTTCTTTTCATGTGGCTTCAACTGTCTCAAGGCATAAGCTATAACTTTGCCTTCCTGCATCAAAACACAGGCCAAACCATCTAAAGATGCAACACTATATATAACAAATTCTTTACCCGATTCTGGCTGAACTAATACTGGAGCTTCGGTCAAAAGGGTTTTCAACTAATCAAAACTTTTCTGGCACTTTTTCTGACTACTCAAACTTAACATCTTTTTGAAAAAGCTTGGTCATCGGGGTTGCAATCATCGATAACCCTTTCACAAATCGTCTATAGTAACCAACAAGTCCCAGAAAACTTTGGACTTCAGAAACATTTCTCGGAGGTTTCCAGTCAAGTATTGCTGAAATTTTGCTCCGATCAACCCGAATACTTGATGTTGAAACAACATGTCCCAAAACGCTAACTTCGCGTAACCAAAACTCACATTTACTAAACTTCTCATACAACTATTTTTCTCGTAAAGTCTGTAAAACAAGCCTCAAATGCTTGGCATGTTTGGTTTCGTTACCGAAGTAGATCAATATATCATCAATGAACACGACCACAAACCGATCTAAATATTGCTTGAAGATCCGATTCATTAAATCCATAAAAACAGCATGTACATTAGAAAGTCCGAACAGCATAACTAGAAACTCATAATGTCTGTACCTCGTTCGAAAAGTAGTTTTTGGCACATCGGAGTTTCTGACTCTCAACTGATAATAACCCGATCTAAAATCTATGTTCGAAAACACTGAAGCCCCTTTCAACTGATCGAACAGATCTTCAATTAATGGCAATGGATATTTATTCTTTATAGTCACCTTATTTAGCTGGAGATAATCAATACACATTATCATAGTTTCATCTTTCTTTTTCACAAATAGTACTGGCGCACCCCAGGGAGAGAAACTCAGTCGTGAAAAACCTCTATCTATTAACTCTTGCAACTATGCTTTCAACTCTTTTAATTCAGTAGGTGCCATCTGATATGGAGCTATTAAAATCAAAGTCGTCCCCGGTACTAACTCAATACCAAACTCTACCTCTCGGATAAGTGGAAAACCCGTCAATTCTTCAGGAAACACATCCGGATACTTGCACACAATTGATACAGATTCAATCTTCTTTTCAGTTACTTTACTATCAAGCACATAAGCAAAGTAAGCTTCACAACCTTTTCTTACATACTTCCGATCTATCATCGAAGATATTACTGGTGGTAAACCATTCAGATCATTAGATTCAATCTGAATAATCTCGTTGTTCTGACACCTCAAATCAATGGTCTTTCTTTTGCAATTAACAACAGCATCGTGCAAAGTCAACCAATCCATACCCAAAATTATACCGAACTCGTCGAAAGGTAACAACATCAAATCAGCTGGTAAGTATGAATCTCGAATAATCAACGAGCAATTTTTACATACTTTATCAACCAGAACACACTGTCCTAGGGAGTTTGATACTCGAATCAAAAACTCAGTAGACTCAATAGGCAATGCCTTACTGGATACTAATGTTTCACACACATACGAATGAGTCGAACCAGGATCAATCAATGCAATAACATTAGTACCATAAAGAGTGAAATTACCGATAATAACATCTGGGGAATAAGCATCCTCATTAGCGCGTATAGCATATGCTCTGACAGGTGCACGAGCCTCAGATCGAACCGCTGTATCTTTCGTCCTCTCTGACTGCCATCTACATTACTCGAATGTCTGGGTGGTCTGCCTTGCACTGACATGTTATTCAGTCTCACGTTCTGAACAGTGTTTTGCTCGGCTAACATCGGACAATCTCAGATAAAATGATCCATCGATCCACATTTAAAACAAGACCGATCATGCAATCTACAATTTCCAGAATGCCATTTACCACAATACTTACACTTAAGTCTGTTCTGCCTATCATTGCCAACACTAGCAATCGAAGTGGCTCGTGAACTCACAGGAGGTCGGTTTCGATCTCATCTAGAAAAGTCTGAAGTAGCTTTAAATCGACTAGAATCATCTCTGAACTTCTTTGATGCTGAGTGAAAAGTCTTACTCGTTGATCTCTTACGGGAATCTCTAGCTTTAAAATCAGATTTTCTTTTCTCTTTCCCAAGTTCTTCGGCCTTGCAAGCTCGTTCAACAAGTACCACAAACTTTTTGATTTCAAGTATACCAACCAGTAATTTAATATCTTCATTCAAATCGTCTTCAAATCTTTTACACATGATAGCTTCAGTTGAAACACATTCACGAGCATATTTACTTAGTCTCACAAATTTCCATTCATACTCAGTTACGATCATATGGCCCTGTTTCAATTCCAGAAAATCTTTGCGTTTCTGGTCGATAAATCTTTGGCTGATGTATTTCTTACGGAACTCAGTCTGAAAGAATTCTCAGGTCACTATCTCTTTTGGGACCACCGATACTAGTGTATTCCATTAATGATATGCGGTGTCTCGTAATAAAGATATGGCACACTTTAAACATTCATCCGGAGTACAAGATAACTCGTCAAACACACGGATAGTATTATCATGCCACAACTCAGCCCGCTCAGCATCATCATCATCATTAGCTTTAAACTTTTCGGCCCTGTGCTTTCTGATTTTATATACAGGAGGCCTGTTAAATGTCATTAGATCAATCATCGGAGGTACCACAGGTATCGGAGATGGATTATTCGGGGGTGGAGGTTGTTGTGTAGCCGAGTTAGTTCGGATATATTGAGTAAACCACTTGTTCATCATTTGATAGAAGGCTTGCTTATCCTCCCTCTTATTACTACTCGAGATCGGCCAGGATTCAACTGGCGCTGTCCCATGCACAGGAGCAGGCGCAACACTCTCGACATCATCAGTTATAGCTCTGTCGGGATCCATTTACTATACGAAAACACATTTTCAATTGTTAGTCATCACACTATCGTAGTATATAGTATGGCATATATAGCTAACCTGACACACGCTACGATAGTCCTAGAACTGACTAAACCGTAGTTCTGATACCAGTAAAATGTAACACCTCTAATCCGTATCCGTAGCCGGACTAGGGTCACGAGGCATTACTGAACATAAATACAGTTCTGAACATTCTCATGCTAACACAGGACATATTCATATTTACATATACAGCATATAATTAATTAAATATTAAACATACATTATAATACATATTGTATATACGAATTATAGGTTCATCACTTTATTGATAAGCGAATACCAAAATAAAATTCAAACTTTATTTTCTTAATTCTAAACGTGCGCATATTTAACCAAATAAATAGTATCACAAAACATTTTATCTCTTAACATAAATGGCATTATCTACTACCTACTCAATATTTAACTTCATCAATTATACCTATTATGCCAATCACATAAGCATCACATATGCATATTCACTTCCATTAAAAAAACGAATCATAATGACAAGCATCATTCGATTAAGCACAAATACATATATGCATATATATATACAATCAACATCTTGCTCCTTTGTTAAGCCAGCTTACAAGTCCTTTATAAAACCTAAAATATCATAATAATCTCTTACTATATATTCGAACTTAATATATATTTATATCATCAAAAGCTCATTTACATATTAACACCCATATCAAACATAAAAACCAGTTTCATATATATATATACACTTCGTCTATACCCAACCAAAATTGAATCATCTAAACATACTCATGATAATTTATACACACCATGACCGATTCATCAACCAAAATCAAGTCCACCAATCATCTTCAAGCTATGTCCAAAACATATAGCACCAATCACATATACCATTCATTCATTTCATATAACATTATAAACAAAATGGATTAAACCATTACCAAATGTAACCAAATTCAAACTTTGTAGTTAAGCCATATTCGCATGGCTCAAATTATACATATCCAAGGTCAAACAAAATACATATTAGCCTATACATGCCATAAGTTCGAAAATAGACTTTTAAAAGTACCGAAGGTTGACGATAGTGTGGATGACTTCTTTGACGATCTCCGAGCTCGTAACTTACAAAAAAAACTATAAAACAGAGTAAAAAAGACACACACAGAGTAAGCTAACTTAGCTTAGTAAGTCATAAGCAAATTTAACCACTCAAAATAATAATCAAAACATTTTTAAAAAAACCAAATTATAACATTAATGCAATACATTATCTCGATCATATCATCTCATTTATTTATTTATAACTTATACTTTTACACAAAAGGGTTACCTTGGCCGAATGCTAATATTTCACATTTAACATAATATCATTCAACTTTTCATTCCCAAAATAACATTATCTCAAGTATGCTTACATTCAAATATATATACTCATGAATCAAACTCAACTTTATAAACCAACATCACTCATTTGGTCGATTATAGAAAATTAAATATAATATCACATATGTGCATAACTATATGGCCGAATATGCAAGATCAAATTTAACATTAAATATGTACTTACATATGGCCGAATATACAAATTCAAATATAATATCACATTTGTGCATACCTTCATGGCCGAATATTCAAAATCCAATATAACACCACATAGGTACAAACCTATGTGGCCGAATATATGCAAGGTCATTTAGCTAAATTTTACTTGTTCAATTTCCACATCAACTTGAAATCTTATAAGCATAAGATTTAAAATAAATCACCAGTATAAAACCTACTAGGCATAAGCCCGAATCACACAACGGCACAAGGCCTGCTAGACTCAAGGTCTAATATTATTCACAGGTAATAAGCCTGCTAGGCATAAAGCCCAATTACATTTACCAGCATAAAGCTTGCTAGGCTCAAAGCCCGAATATCACTATTATAATGTTGTCTCATACACAATTCATATAACAAAAACTCCATATATTCCATATAGATCTTACGGGCTTTTAAATGATATAACTCTATCGAATTAAACTCAAATACAGTATTTTTATGCTCAAACACATTCGACTAGCTCTTTTATGAATCTATAGATTCCAAAACAACATATTAAACTAAGTTAAAATCAAGATAAATGATGTCTAGTTGCTTAAAGACTTACCTCGGATGTCGACAAACGTTATAAATCGGCTATTCGACTATTTTTGCTTTACCCCGATCCAAGTCTGATTTCTTTTGTTCTTGATCTATATAATTTCAAATTAACCTTATTTAAACACAATTTCATCCAATTTAATCCAACAACACATAAATGGGAAAATTACCATTTTACCCCTAATATTTCATACTTTTAAAAATTAGTCCTAATTGCATAAAACAAAAAATACACAAAATCTCACAACAATGTAGTTGGGCCGAATTTTCCATACACTCGTACTAGTCCATATATTTCATTTATTTCACATTTTAGTCCCTCAATTAATTATTTTTGCAATTTAGTCCTAATTACTCAATATCTTCAAGAACTCCAATACAAAACATGTTAATCTAAAACATATTTTTGATATTTCGTCATCAAATATCAGAAAACACAAATATTCATCAATGGATTAACTCAAAATATGCATCAAAATCAGAAATTTAAGCATGGGTTGGATAGTACTCGAAGCAACGATCTCAAAAACGTAAAAAAATCAAAAACTAAAATCAATCTAACCTTGAATCAAGCTTGAGAAATGACCAGATATACCAAGCTTTAGTTTCTTTTCTTTCTTTTTATTATTCGGTCAAAGAGAAAGTATGAACACCATGGCTTTATTTTTTTATGTTTTGTAATATATTAACTTTTTAATTCAATTACAAATTTAAGCTTTATTAACTAATATAAAACCATTATATTACATGGCCACTATCGTGCATCTAATTAAAAATGGTAAAATTGCCACTTAAATACTTCAACTTACAAAGCCATCAACAATTTGGCCCTTATGCTTTTAACTATCAAGTTTTCATTTTACGCGATTAAATCCTTTTATTAAATTAAGCACATAAACAATCAAATTTTCATACGAAACTTTCTCACATGCAAATTCACATATAATAAACACAAAAAATAATATTAAATATTTTTTGACTCTGATTCGTGGTCCCAAAACCACTGTTCTGATTAGGGTCTAAATCGGGCTGTTACATGTAGACCTGAACACGAGTTAGGACCAAATTGCAAGGATTTCAAAGTTTCCAATTCAGGTATCAGTACTTTATATATGTACTAATACCAATATGAGCTTCAATGTTTCAAAAAATTTCATTTAAATCAAATGGTATCGAGACTAATCTTGAAGTATTGATACTTTCTATTAGGTACTGATACCTTCCCTTAGTATCAATTCCATTTTGGTGTCCTGCTTGAAACATTCCATAGAGCGACCTGTAAGGAAAGGTAAGCTAAACGAAATAAGCATATTGAATTCTTAGTAAGCCTATATGAAAACAACTTAACATACCTTGATATTTCAACTAGTTTAAGTAATTGAAACACAATTGTACAAAAATGATATTCCTTTAACATCCTTATGCATACATTTATAACTTCACAAATCACCAATAGGTTAGTCAATTAATACAAAAAGATCATAATACTCAATTCACATGAAAATACAATCCATGCCATTTTCTGTCATGCTATTCAACTTTGCTCATGTTGAACACATATCAATCCAATAATTTATACAATTCAGCCTGACATAGCAGTTTACAATGATAAGGTAAATTCAACATATAACAGAGTAATATAGCATTATAACATGTAATATATTATTCAATATTTTTACTTTACACATGAATTCCACAATACAATACCATTTATATCATTTATGCATCATATAAGCATTTGAGTGTGAGACTCATATCATTTCATTGTCATTTCTCTTTTCCATTAATCCAATAACTCGATGAACTATAATAAATACATTCAGATACATGGGTAACTACACCATGCCAGATTTGCTTGTAAGAGCTCAAACTACAACACACTAGGGCACCGAAGTGCAAAACCCGTAGGCATCATATAATTAGTATCAATCCATCCTTCCACCACACTAGTATAACTCGGTAATCCAAAAAAAAATGTTGGATTATGGTATAATCAGTAATATCTTTGTACCATCACATATATCTCATATAGCGTGCAAATAACCCTATTGGCATGCCAATCTTATCCTATTGTAACATTTCGTTTTTCAATGGTGTTGGAAACAGTGGTTTTGGGACCACAAATTCAACGAGTAAGTTTATATAGTTATTTAATATTTACAAGTCAATTATAGTATTATATTGAATTCTAGCTTAATAATTTTTATAAATTGAACGAATAGATAAGTTTAAGTGGTTTAGTCCAAAAGTCAAGAAGCTTATGAAAATGAGGTATTGGGACCCCATTTTCGTAATTTAAGGTCATAAATATTTTTATTAAATATTTACATATTCGTATTATAGGTGAATTGAAGTTGGTCCGGTAATTTTTACTATTGATTGCTTAATTAAGGTAAAAGGATTAAATTGTAAAAGAGGTAAAAGTTACCCAGTATAGATTTTAAAAATACCAAAGGGATTGACATGGTAATTAGACTATTGTCAAAAGCCCAAGTCATGGTGGATATCAATCATTTCACTAACCTTTGGGTTATTTATTATTAGGTCCTAATGCTTTAAGGTTAAATTGAAATAAAGTTTAATTAATTAATAAAAATATATAATTGAAGGACCAATTGTGTAATTGGACCCTCATTAAATGAGAAAACGATAAAAATGATGTGGAATTCTCTAAATTGTGATTAATTGTAAATAGATCTTAATTAATTAAATTGTAAAGGTTGATAAAGATTTTTTCTATTTGTTAAAAGGGAAAATCAATGGATCTAGATGGTAATTAAATCATAAATAACTATAGTGGATGATAAAGGGGCTTGTTGTAACGCCCCAAAAATCTTGAAACCCAAAAATCCCGAAATCTTAAACTTTTTTTGTTTCGATTTTGATAAAAATTGTGTTTAATATTTTTATCCAAGCGATAATTTTAGTAGGTCTTAGTTAAGGTTTGAGTTCGAACCTAGGAATAAAAGAAATTCTAGTTTAGATATTAAAAGAATTAGGGTTCACAAGTAGTTGGGCTTTTAAATAAAGTTAGAGGAAAATGGCATCAAAAAGGCATTGTGGAGGAGTGGCTAAGTGACGCCGCTTACGGTGTAGGGAGGTGGCGTTAGTGGCTAGCAAGGGATCCAAGGTTCGAATCCTAGCTTAGTATTTTTAGGAGTTTGATTTTGGGCCTTCTAGAAGGTTGGAAGTGGTGTGAAGATGGACTCTAAGGGGAGTGTTTAGAAGAGAAAATTTAGGAAATAGATTGGGGAGTTATCAGGGAGAAAAATTAGGAGACGAGAACGGGGAAGTGATGGAGCCGAAATGGGAATTTAACCATCAGGCAATTCGACTATAGGGGCTATAAATAGGTGCCAAATGCAAGGTTTCCAGCCTAATACCGAAATCTTTGTCACCCTGTTACCGGAAACCCTTTTCTCTTCAAGATCCAAAAAGCCAAAACCCTTGTTTCTTTCTTTCTCTTCTTGTGTCGATTTCCTATTCTTCTTCTACTCAGGTTTTTGATTCATTTTTTTTAGCCAACTTCTTCTTTCTTGAAGCCGAATAACTCTCTTTTGCCATACAAATCACAAGGGCAGAAACTTTCTTGGCCGAATACTCTTGGTGCCGCCAGTGCCCTTTCTACTTCGGTCAAATCTAGTGTAAGTGTTGTTCTCCCAATCGGTTTCTTTGCTAAGTATAGAATATTATCTCTCACTATTTCTAATCAACTGTGGTAGGGAATGAGTACTGGATCTCGGATCTTAGCTCATTGCCGAATTGCCCCTTAGGTGTTGCGGTTTTGGTAAGTATTCCTCATCCATTGGCTAAGGTTGGCCGAATAGCCATAGTAAGGTAAGGGGACTTGTGTTGGATATGAATCACCTATTATTCTAGTTTTAATAGTTACGATTGGTACAAATCTAGGAGTTGATCGTGGTTAATGAAGGGGTTGTTATACTTATCGCGCAAGGTAAGGTTAAGGTAAGATTCTGGCTTTTGGTAAAGTATTCGATAAGTATGTAAGATTAATCTTGGAGTGATATCAATTGTAGGTTTGGGCTAAGGAGATCGCATCACGCTTGCTTACTAGGTGTGTACATGCACTGCACACACATTATGTATCGGCAAAAGCTGAAATGCTGAAAAGTCGAAAGTTTGGCTACGGTAGTCTTACGAGTGCGCGAACACTCATAAGGGAGAGGCCAATAGGTTGCCTGAGACCCATGAGTGATTCCGTGGACTTGGGTTGTGATTTGGCCATATGAGCCAGAATGGGCTAAATGGGCCCGATGTGCTGTTGGGCCCATAATAGGCAAAAATTGAATATTGATGCTATGTGATAGGAATTTGTTTGTGAGCATGAATATGAATGTGATTTGGGCCTAATGGGCCATATCCAAGTGATTTGGGCCTAATGGGTCATATGAATATGATTGGGCTTAATGGGCTAGATACAGGTATGTGAAATTGTTTGGGCTTTGTAAGGGGTTTTGGGCCTAGTATATGATATCCACATAAGACTTAATTAATATATTGCGACCGTGGACAGGTCAAAGGGTTAAGGTGTGGCAACGGGTATATGCATGTCTAGGATTGGATTTAGGGAGAGCTTGGTACTTAAGTGGTCTTAATGACTCACCTCCTCTTTTCTGGAATCCTACCTGGTGCATAGTATTCGTTCATCTTAGCTCTCGGGATTTGTTTACTAGCCAAGGTAAGTGAAATCCATATCTAGGAAAAATTACCAAAATGCCCCTAAGGACGAAAATGACCAAATTACCCTTAGGTGTTAAATGTAAGTTTTATGAATGTGACATGCATGTTTGCTGCATACATATGATATTCTGCTTAGGTTGCATAATGGTTGGGGATTATGGAACGGAGGAAGTATATGAGGATCGCATGGTTGCTTGACAGTCATGGATCCGCCAACGGCTTTTAAAGCCCACTATGTAAATGAAGGTAGTTCCGCAACCGGGCTACCATGGTGTGTAGGCTGGGTGGATCAATATTTATATCCCCACATGGTGTGACGAAGGACGGAGCTGGTGTGTAACAGATGGATAATTTGGATGGGATTGTATTGCATGATTGATGAATGATGTTTTTTTCTTACATGCTTGTTTTTGCCAAGGGTTGTACACACTGAGTTTGCGAAAACTCACCCCCCTCTTTATTTTATTTTCAGGTGATGCTCAGTAGAAGGTTCGATGTTTGGAGGGACTCTGGGTGGCCAGCTAGCAAGATAATTTGAACTTGGTTTTTTTTAAGCATTTAAGTTTTTATTTCTTTTTAAGTGTGTTCAGACTAGATTGTAATAAGGTTTTCAATTACTGGTTGAATTATTATTATTTTCATTGTAATTATGAGAAGTTGAACATGGATTTCTTAAATTATAATATGTTTTCTACGTTTCCGCAACTAAGTTTTTTAAAATATCAAATGATTTAAACAAGGCTTTCGTAACTGAAAGGTTTTTCTTTTTTAGTTAATTAGGTTTTTTTTAAGAAGTGTTTTCAATGAAAACATGGTTTTCATTAAAACACTTCAATGTAACACGTCAGATTCGGCCATAACGTCTGGGCTGGGTTTGGGGTGTTACACTTGTAATTGTAAAAGTTGGATGCAAATTAAAAGGATAAAATAGTAATTAAGTAAATAAATGAAATTTAAATAGACAAAAGCCAAAATGTCAATCATCTTCTCAAATATTCCTTTTCTAAAGCTGAACCACCATAGCTTAAGGGAGAAGCTTTCAGTTAAGCTTTGGTTGCATGCTTGGTAGGTTATTCTTGCCCTTTTTTAATGATTTTTATGCTTTTGATATCGTATTAGCTTGATCTAGCTAACCCAAAGACTAATTTGTAAAAATGTTAAAAGTTATGGATTATGCCATTGATGAGTTTATTGTGTTCTTAAAGTTTAATGATAGATTAGTAAGCTTGGTTGTTAAATAGGACTATTTTGTAAAGTAGTTTTTAGTAATTTTAATGTTCAAGGACTAAAATGTTAAAGTGATAAAATTACAAGCACTTGATGTGAAATAACAACAAGCATTGGCTGTAGAGAAGTATATCATAATCCAACTGGATTTAGTTTTGCTAGAAATTGGTTAAATTGTAAGTTTTGGACTTAAGGACTAAATTGCATAAAAGTAAAACATTAGGGTAATTTTGTAAAAAGTGTCTAAAAGGACTTAATAGCATAAAATGAGTTAATTTTGATTTTTGGATTAATTAATTAAATGAAATTATTATTCTAGATCAAGAATGAGTTGAAAATCGAGGAAAAGATAAAGTTGTTGAATAGTCTTTGAACTTTTATTGTTTCTACAGTTTAGCCCTGGTAAGTTCGACCGGTTTAATTTAATATATTTTGTACTGTATTTTCAAGTAAGAACTTAATTGTAATATTTTATTATATACATTTGATGATATGTTGATGAGATTTGAGTTAATGATTCGTATGTAATACTAGTTAAAGATGATATCTCCTAAGCCGGATGAACATAGGATTAAGTACGATCAGCATGCCAATAGGTTATATTTAACCTAAGTCCACCATTTTTTGTTGACTATCATGTTATATTTATAGTGCTTCTAGTGTGTTACCGAGAGTGGATGTAAAGCCTTCAAGCTTGACACTTGGTACCGAAGTGTGTTTCTGGAGGGATGTTAGCCTTCGGGCTAGGCACTTAGTGCTGAGGTGTGTTATCAGTTGGATTAGATCGTATGAGCATTTGGTGTGTTTCTGGATGGTTAACCGTGTAATTGTATCCTTATATCATTCATCAGGCAATATTTTAATGTCAAACGAATGTTATTGAAATATGGAAAGCTTAAATTGCATTCTTGTTGAGTTTTAACTCACCTGTTGTGAACTGTGGTTGACAGGAACTCTGTTTATGAATCTTGTTATTTGATTTATTATGTCTAATTCGGTAAGCTTTATCATTTAATTAATGAACTTGCTAAACTTTATAAAAGCTTACTCGTGTTATTTGTCTTGTCTTTTATAGATTAGGTTTTGTGGAATTCGGGTGATCGATCAACTTGAGGAGATCACACTATCCGAGGACCTTTGGGTAGATTTTGAATACAACTTGGCTTATATGGCATGTAATAAAATAATTTTATTATGTTTTGTAATGGTTCATAGAAATTATATTGTGTAGTTGTTGTGCATATGAGGTTGGGGTATGAGTAACTATGTGTGATAAGCATGCTTAATTCTAAGTTAAAGCATAAGTGGATGAACATGAAATGGTAAATTTGGCATGAATTAAGTATGGTATTTAGGCATTGATTATAAGATATTTTGAGTGTATAGTATGGCTCGTGTACCTAACTAAAGTAATGAATTGTTAAAAGTTTGATTTGTAGTGTCAACGATGACACATTGGTTAGGTCTTAGGTTGATTGATTTGGTATGTTTTGGTTGATCTTAAATGTATTTTAAGATCTTGTGATCATATGTTATTGAGTATGTTAAGTTACCTAAGCATTACGAGTGAAAATGGCATGTTTGGGGTCACTTCTGGATGCAAACGGCCTGGGGCATGAGCTGCCACATGGTCGTGTGCCATACACGGGAAAACCCACATGGGCGTGTGCCCCTAGTGTGTTAGGTGCAAGGTTCACACGGGTTGGCACACGGTTTGTGACACGGCCGTGTAACCCAAGTCAGTGAGTTACACCAATAGGCACATGGGCGTGTGAGGTCGCGCATGAGTGTATGGGGTAACCACACAGCCTAGACACATAGTCGTGTGACCCCTATTTTCAAAATTTTTATATTTTACTCAAATCTTCTAATTTGTTTCGAATTAGTCCCTGATTGTTCAAAAACTATTTTTAACGCCTCATTGGCTCGATTTAAGACTCATAAATGAATGTTTTACTCCAATCTGATTTTTTTAATGAAATTTTGTTAAATAATTTTGTAAACTTGATGATATTTGTTATTGATTGTTCTGAATTGTGCGGTAATACTCCATAACCCTTATTGATTGTTCTGAATTGTGCGGTGATACTCTATAATCCTAACGTAGTGACAGAAACGAGTTGTAACACCCCTATCCCGTATCCGTTGGCAGAGTAAGGTTACAAAGCATTACCGTACAAACGTAACATTAAAACATTCATTTCATACATTAATGTAAACATAATCTAATATAATCAGTCACATACATAATGTCCCTTGATCGAGCCCTTGAGGCCATAAAAATAGTTTAAGAACAATTCAGGATCAAATTAGAAACAATCGGAAAGTATAAAAAAAGTTAGAAAAACTAGATTGCAGGGGTCACACGGCTGAGATACACGTCCGTGTCTTAGGCCTTGTAACAATTGAAATAGGGCCACACAGCCGTGTTCCAGCCCGTGTTTTCACTTGTGTAACTCTCTGAGTTGGGTCACTCGGCGAAGCCATAGGCCCATGTCCCAGCTCGTATTCTCACTCGTGTAACTCTCTAAGTTGGGCCACATGGCCAAGCTACACGCCCGTGTCCCAGGCTATGTAACAACCTGACTTGCATACTTTAAAACCTACAGAAGATACACGACTATGTCGCTTGGCCATGTATCACACACGGCTAAGTCAGACGTCCGTGTCTCAGGTTGTGTGGACATGAATTTGCCCAAAAATAAGCCATTTTCAATACCAAAACATGCAACAATAAAAAGGTCTTTAGGACATTAAAACATGACCCAAAACCTACATAAAATGACCAAATCAATAATCCAAGATCATTCAACCAATATGCCATACAAGACACCTCAACATCAATTACCGAGACCTACCAAATCATGCAAACTTACCAAATATATTCATTAACTACAAATTTCACTAAATGTAATAAACACATAACCTAAAGTAGCTCCATGACTCAAACCACCAAATGATACTAATAAACCATTATCATTCATTATCAAAAGTGACCAAAAGTACATTCTAAAGTAAACATCATAACCTATTATTATGCATATATGTCATCAAAACACAAACACATTTAGTTGTTATATACACATTTATCCAATAATCATTTTATAACATCCTAAATACGTTTCAACCCAAAATTCAACTAATTAGGTTTATACATGCTACTACCCTAGGAGATACAAAAACTACCAAAGTTGGTGGATAGTGTGAGCTGAAGATTTGATCTGTCCAAAGTGTCAACAAAAATGATCTGCAAAACAATTCACAAAAATGTATAAGCTTATAAAGCTTATTAAGAACGTAGCATATCGATTACTCTGTCAACAAATTGAATATAGTTCATATAATATTCAATTTAGAATTACCAAAGTCTAAACAGAGTACAAAAGTATATCCAGGGGTACTAAAGTACAAATAGGGGCACATCTATGCAATTCAGTGTTACCGAAATACAAACATGGGCACGTATGTGTAATTCATGGGTATCGAAGTACAAACAAAGGCACGTATGTGCAATTAAAGGGTATTGAAGTATGGACAGGGGTATGTATGTGCAACTCAGGGGTACCGAAGTACAAATAGGGGCACGTATGTGCAATTCATCGTTATATTTCTAATGAAGTAATAATTTAAGCATCATAAAACAAGTACAGAAATAGAAAATTCATTACTTATTATAAACACTATGAACTTACTACCCTCTCATAGATATTAAAATAATAAAATATTAATTTACTCATCAAATTTGTGGTCCCGAAACCACTGTTTTGATTTCATGAAAAATGGGTTGTTACACAAATTTTGGGTGTTAGACCTGTCCTGTAACACCCCTCACCAACCCATTCTTCAAACTCGAGTTGCAGGATGTCACATTCATTATTAGGACAACTACGATTAATTTACGATTAAATTATTCAAATAATAGGACAAAAATCAATCAAATATACATTTCTTAAACATACTAGAGCCTAACCTCTTTGGTATCTGTCAAATATAAATAAGATCGAAAATAAACAAACATTACTGAAACTGAGATTGCGAATAGGATGCTTAGGTTGATGCTTGGGAAAATCAAATCAAATATAACCTATGGATGGAGAGAACAACCATACATTGAGTAAAACGCTTAATAATATTTCTATAATTTAAGTATTAACAATTTTATCCTAAGTAAAATAATTCAATCATACAATATCCATCAACTTAGTACAATATAAATATAAGACTTCTATTCACTAGTTGAACAACAATCATTAGAACAATTTGGACAACACAGTTAACATACTCGAACAACATCATTAACAAATGGAAAAGCATTAACCAAACAGGTTTGGTGTCATACCCCCAAAACTAGTTGATCCTAATTTAAGGCACATAGATGCGAAGTTGTCTATTTTGGTGCACTTCGGTAGTTAGTTCGCCAAATTGTAAGCTTCTGGCAAATTGAATACTTTCCCATGAATGTGTATACCAGGATTTAGTTATTAACATGTTATTTAATAGAAGAAAGAATTTGATAAAAGAAAAGTAAGCCTTGTGTAGGTTACTGCTAAAGGTATAGTACGCCTAGTTTGCTCAAGCACAATGAAGAGTAGGTTTTGGTAACTAGATCTGGTTATAAACCAATTAAACTGACTGGTCAAATAGCATATGGACAAGACTCTCATTTATGTCTTTTTTTCGAATTTTGTAGGTCATTAGGAAGGCAACATTTTGAAATTTCTTGATACTTGTCAGATTCCACTAAGCGAAAGTGAATTATATACTTGTGAGGAGGGTTTGTAAGAAGAGTTTCTTATTCCTTCAAGATGATTCTTTAATTATTTCTTTTTCTTAAATATTAAATGTTATTTGATGGTTGCTTTTCTTATGCAAACTGGAAGCTAAGGATTCTTAGAATAAACAGAGGGTGTTCCATCTCCTGGTAAGTATGGTAACTTTGCATGTTAAGAGTAAGGATGCTATAAAGTGTATAGACTGTAAGTTATGAATAAGAAACCCTGCATAGGGATTATTTGTAGATAAAATGTTAGTGATCTGACTGTAAATGTGTTTTAATGGTGAATTCATGTTCTTTAAGTAATTGTTGATGTTGGTTTGAACTGGATGACTGAGTTTGGAGCTGGTAGCTGCAGTAGGTGAGTTTTAGGTAAGTCCCTAATATCGACTCCTACAAGTATTTCTAGAAAAATCTTTATGATTAATGTTCTAGTGTCAGTGAATGAGTACTTGAATGACTATAGAAAATATGTATGAGATATTGATATAATGTCCTCATGAGTCTGGTATGTAATGGTCTGTATGTATGGATGAATTTGATTCTATAAAGCAACTGTGTATGTGTGTCTAAGATGTACGATGTGATACGTGATCGTGTGATGTAGTGTAAAACACATACTGAGCATGATTTGGTTAAGAAAATGAGTATAGATTATTTGAATGTGTACTTATGTTAGATATATGAGGTGTGATTGATAAAGATGGGGAAACAAGGTTTATCTAAGTGTTGACAGGTTTTGAGATGCGATTTTTGACACCGAAATGATTTTTAATGAAGTCCATCGGGACAGTAAAAATGAGTTACAATATGATAAATATGAAGAAAGTCCATGGCCATGGCACATTCTGGAAAGGATGGATGAGACAATTTATCGACTAGGGTTTCTGTATGTCTTGTGGTGATGATGGGAAAACCTCACGCGATAGTGAGTTTAGGCAAATCTATATCGCAAACACGACAGTTCACTTGGGGTTTCTAAATGGCATTCTATTTGGCCTTTGTGGTGTACTCTAATAGCCTTTGTGGTATATTCTATTTGGCCCTTGTGGCATACTTTGATAAGCCTATGTTAAAGATATGATCTATCCAAAGTTATTTGGTGTGAGAAGTTTTGTAATGAAATAGAATAAATCTTAAGGGAAGTTTCTTGAAAAGAAGTATGAATCAGTATGTTCAAAGAGGGTATCCTTCGTAGTTATCTGTCATTTTAGTATATGAGCGTATTCGATATAAGAGTCTGTCAGTTTGAATTATTTGTGCTATTAAGGTGGAATTCTGAGTTATCTAATATTGATCATATCTGAATAGTATTATGTCTTGATCTACAATCTGATGGAATCTGAGTTGTTCGTTATCATAGGGTTCTCGTGCCTTGTAGTAAAGTTGTGTGAAATTCTTTTGAATGATCTGAAGTGTTTCTTATCAGTATGAGTATGTATTGGGTAGAATCAGAATATGATTCAATTTTTAATTTGATTTAGCAAAGCTCAGTGTGGGAGACCGTCAAAAGTACGAACTATAAGTGGTATTCGTCAGGTATAATGCCTACGATTAACTATTCTAGAATAATTCTTAAAAGTTATCTAAAGAGTAAAGAAAAATGTAGTATTGTCTGTTAAGATCTGGAGTCAGCCAAGCAGTTAGATGAATAATGCTATGTTAGGAATGATAAGTGGCGTATAAGAATGTCATTATATAACTGATAAGGTGAAGATATCCATCAAAGACAGCTATGGGGAAATCCAAATATTCAAGATGAAGAATTTATCAAGATTAAAAGGTATGTGGTGTTCAAAACTCACTAAGTTCCTTTGAACTTACTAGTGTCATGTTTATGTTTCAAGTATGGCTATTTAAGAGAGTTTGCTAGGAGGGACAATGCCAAGAATGTGCCAGAGGTGCGAAGTATGGGGATACTATGCATATAGTAGATGTTTTGGAAAAACTAGTGTTTAGTAAGACTACGTCTTAAGAGTTTGTCTTTTGTAAGCCTATGTGTTGTAATAATTTGTACAAAGTCCGATGTAATATGTATTAATTTTTTAAAATATTTTCCTTTGTTCTTTAATATGGAGTATTTAAATAAAATAATAATAAAAGCATTTTAAATAAGGTACAATTGTTAACTATTTTACAAAATTTGTTAAGTGATTTACATGGTAACACCTGAGATCCGGACCCGGTGAATCAGGTCAAGTTGAGAGCATTACATGCATGACTAAGAATTCACTCAGACTCAATATAGACATAGACGTGGTTCAAGCGAGCAACACAACACCAACAATCACCCAAAATTCGAGTACACAATCAATAACTAAAAAATCTCCATGATTTTCAATGGTGTAATGTATATTTAATTTAATCATGTCTAATATAAAAAAAATCAATCAACAGCAGCAGCCAGTAGCTTTGAATCATTATATCTTCTCAATTTTCATGATTCAATCATCATCATCATCATTGTATCTTATTAAAGTAATTGCGAAAATAGCAGCAAACAACAGTTGCCGATTAGAAGTTCAAAAAAAAGTTCAGATAAGTGTCAAGAAAAACATCAATTGAATAGCAGCAGCCAACAGTTGTCGAGAACTTTTGTCGATTAAAAAGTTCAGGGAAGTTAAAAAAAAGAATTTCAGAGCATTGTCAAGAAAAAAAATTGAGTAGCAGTAACCAATAGTTTCCAAGAATTCTTACCGATAAGAAGTTCAAAGAAGGTCAAAAAGAAGAAGTTCAAAGCACTGCTGAGAAAAACATCAATTGAATAGCAATAGCCAGTAATCGCAGAGAAATTTTTAATTAGGATTGAGTTATGGCAGGAAATTTTTAAGTTAAAGACTATAATTTAAAGTTAAAAAAATTAATAAAATGAGGTGTTAATGACATAGAAAATGTAACACCCCTCACCCGTATCCAACACCGGGACAGGGTTCGAGGCGTTACCGGACTTAAACATTTACAACATGCAAAATCGGGCCACAAAATTTTTGTCCAACAAGTTATACAATGATTTAATTATCATTTAAGGACCTCCTATTTAAAATTTCATGACAATTAGACACCTCTAACATATAAAACTCAACTTTTGTACTTTTTACAATTTAGTCCTTTTTACTAAATTGAGTGTCCAAACATCGAAATTTTTGAACGAAATTTTCACAAAATCATTTCGTGAAATCGTAGACCATAAAAATATAATAAAAATGAAATTTTCCTCATCGGATTTGTGGTCCTGAAACTACTGTTCCGCTAAGCCCAAAATCGAGATGTTTTAGTGGTATTAGAGCTATGGTTTAGTCTGTTCTCAGATTAACCTAGCATGTGTAAAAGCCAGCTATACATACCACTGATCTTTGATAGTGTAATGTCTCTCGACGCGTATGAGATCCACTTTGTTTAGAAAAAGATACTCTTCAACCGAGCTACACTGACCATGTTGAATGTGATGCTAAAATGTTCAAATAAAGTATAGCCATGAAGAACTGAAACTTGAAAAGGTACGAATGAGGATTCATGACATGTGTACATGGTGAAATGAGCTTGTCTATGATTAATAGATAATTCCATGATGTATATGATCGATTTATTTGAATAAATGCATGTGTTTGAGTAACTTATCAAAAATATTGATAAGATAAATATTCATGTATATTGGTTGGGATGATTATGATTGGTAAGCTCGTATAACTTAAGTAAATGTATTAAATTGCTTGGACTGATATATATGATTGTAATGATTTGTATATGATGATGTGTAAGATGAAAGTTTAGACTGTGATATACTTATCCATGTTTGTTTATCCCTTAAATGACATTATGTGCTTGATTTGTCTGATTTAATGAATGGATAAGTAAGATTATCTAGGAAACATGGAAATATATGTATAAGTACACTTGTTTAAATGAGATAACTGGAAAGTGAGTGTAAAATCAATATGAATGTTACTTACTCGAAATGAATGACATGATTGAGATATGATTGCTATGATGAAAATTGTGTTACATGTATATGTATATGAGAGTTGAGTTAGAAGCCCTGCGACCCTCTTCCCCTTACCAAAGTGGTGTTTTATAATGGAAATTCCTGAGATTTATGTTGAAGGAGTTTCCAGGTGAAAAACCAAAGAGTTCAATGATAGAATGGTTATAAGCATGACTAGAGATTGAGAATGGGTTGATAAGTACAGATATGAACTAGAAAGATATCGGATTGACCGAAAGATTGTTTAATTTTTGCAATATCGTAGTGATTGTTTAATTTTCGCAACATCGCAGTTAGTGAAAAAGGCTAATTTTGGTAAAACGATCTATCTTGGTATGATGTCGAGAAATGTATTGATTGAAATTTCGTAATGAATTGGTTTTCTTAGTAAAGGGAATATTATGGAATTTGGGACAGCAGAAATAGTTAAAGGAATAATGTTCGAAATATGAAATGTTCAAGCATGGTAATTACAGTGAACAGTTTGTGACTGTCTCTATTGAGATATTGTATGAGATTACCTGATATTGGAAATATTATTGGGGCTATCTAATCCCTGATGAATTCTTATGTTATGAAAATGTTCCTTGATCTTAACGTTAGACGAATATATTGTCAGTCTGATTGGGTTATGATCTGCATAGTTCTGTGTTTCTCTAGTATTTTGTTATATTCTGCCTATTGAGAATCGATGAGAAATTGTATGTGGTGCCATGATTCTGTCTCTACTGATCATTACTCTGACTGATTATACACACATATATATATGAAGAGCATATAGTTCTAGTCGTATTTTTTGTCAGTGGTTTAAAATGATGTTATTCTGGATTTATTTATTCTGGGCTTCTCCGTCTAGAATTTTTCTATCTTGGATTTTCTAGTTATATTTATATTGTAACTTGTTGATCATGGCTTGCATTTAGAACATGACCTCCAGCTTGTGATTGATGTATATAAAGAACAAGTATGACTATACCTCTGAATTGATCCTAATAGTGTGGTGAAATTCCAAGTCCTAATGTGTATGGTGGATTTCCTTTCTCAAGTAAGTTAATCAGAGTTAATGTATTCAATTGAGGTACCAATATTACTTATACTAATGCATTTGTTATGGTCTTCGATTGGCATGATAAGTGAATTTGGAATGATGCACGTTGAATCGTTCTGTTGACTAAAAGAGAGAATTTTTTTGAAATATCAATTACGGATGAATAAGGTCGACTTGATTGTTCAATCTGTATGGAATATATGTTTAGAATTTAATGAGATGTGCATGCTTGAGAATAAGATTTTATTTCTTCACGAGTAAAAAGACGAATAGTCTAATTAAGAAGTGTATGTTTCCTAGAAAAATCATATGCGATAAGAAGATCTGATATTGATAATGTGAAGATAATCTGGGTATCTAAAAATGCTGAAACGATCATTGTTTATCTTTGAGTACAAATTCTTGAAATGTTGAAAGTTTAAAGATGTATAGCAAGAATCATCAGAATTATTTTTGCTGTTTGGGAATTAGAATGAAAATAGAAAAGGTTAATATGGATTTTCTTATTTGGATCATTTCTGTCCTTGAAAGAGGAAAGTGATATGTAGCGTTGTTAAACATTATGAGATGTGTAAATTATGCTGGTATACCCGAATGTAAGCTCACCAGATTCATAGAATTTCGTGTCTTTATGAATTTTGGATATCATGAAATTTTAATCTCCACTAATCGGATTGAGATCTGAGTTTCATATCATGATTTCTTTGGAAAGCCAGAAGAGGCTTGGAATAAAGAGTAGCTGAGGGTTGAATTGACAAATAATTGGACTGTGTGAAATTATAAAAAGTATAAGGTTGAGATGAACTGATTAGTTTTACTATTCGAATCCGAAAAGATTCGGGTGCGAATGTGTATGTAACATGATGGTATGGATCGGACTTTTGAGTACATGAGCTTTCTGGTAGAGATTAAGTTTCAGTAAAAGCATTGTAAAGTGAATACCTCTTATAATTTTTGTATGTAAAATTTAAAGAGACAGGTAGTAAAAGTTTAGCTTGAGTGAAATTTCTTTGACATCGATTATAGGATTGAGGAATCCAAGTGAAAAACCCAAAACCACTTTTCTGGTGAGATTTTCGGGAACAAAAATCCCTAAAGGGGGGAGAAATGTAACATCCCAATTTTGGGCTTAGTCGGAACAATGGTTTCGGGACCACAAATTCGATGAGAAAAATTTCATTTTTATTATATTTTTATGGTCTACGATTTCATGAAATGATTTCGTGAAAATTTAGTTCGAAAATTTCGACGTTTGGGCACTCAATTTAGTAAAAAGGGCTAAATTGTAAAAAGTGCAAAAGTTGAGTTTTATATGTTAGAGGTGTCTAATTGTCATGAAATTTTAAATAGGAGGTCCTTAAATGATAATTAAACCATTGTATAACTTGTTGGACAAAAATTTTGTGGCCCGATTTTGCATGTTGTAAATGTTTAAGTCTGGTAACGCCTCGAACCCTGTCCCGGCGTTGGATACGGGTGAGGGGTGTTACAGAAAAATATGTCGACATAACATTAAATAATTGGAAAATGATACAGATAATGTAGCATTACTGTTTCATATAATCATTTCCCTCTAACAAAATAAACAACTATTAAAAGACATATAAATAAACAGTGATAAAATAATATGGACAGTAAACTAGATTTTTTTTAATGTAGCAAAAGATTCTTTTTGGAGAGAGAGATAAGTCACATGAGCTGAAAGTATCAATGGCTATGTAAAATCAAAAGCGATTTTTTAAAGGGGAAATTGAAGCCTATACGAAAGCAAAGGTATATCCAATTCATCCGGTGTAAAGGTGAGCGTTCGATTGAATCGAATCGAATCGAATGAAAAAATTTTGAGTTAATCAAGTTGACGAATCATATTTTATCATCCTAATTTGATTTGAAATTTTCTAAAATCGAGTCGAGTGAGATGGAATTCAAATCAAATCGAATCGATTATATTTTTTCGAGTTAAATTTAAAAAAAAAATTTGGTCCTTGTAACCATCGTCACCCATCGTAATAAAATTTGTCCACCTTAATCAAAATTTTTATTAACTTTCATCACCTTATAATTTATTTATTAATCTTTTATATACGGGTTATCTTCTTTGCTTGCTTAGTTTTTTCAATTATCTTCAGATTCTTGTCACAGTGTATTTTGAAATTAAAAAAATATATTAAATTTAAAAATGTGGTTTTTTTAATAAAAGTTATTTTAAAGATAAAATATGAAATTGATACCAATATAAAATTTTAACATGAATATTTAATGGCATAATTAATAATTCAATTTTAATATAAATATTCAATATAACTAAACAATTCAATAATATAAATAATATAAAATGTGAAATTTAATTTAATAATATAAAAATAGTATATATAAATAAAATTATTACTATTTATGTTTGGTGATTTTTTTTTGGATAATTTTGATTTTTTATTTGAGAGTAAAGGGTGAGAAGTAAAAGTTTAGAGGAAAAATAAAAAATTTTTGGGAATAAAAGTTTGAGGGAAAGTAAATAGGGGGAGTAAAATTTTGGAAGGAACATATAAAAAAAAATTAGGGGTGGATTTGGGGTAGATGGGAGGTGAGATGGGAAGGAAGTAAAAATTTTAGGGAGAAAGTGGGAGGGAGTAAAAATTTGGGGGGAAAATAAAAAGTTTTGAGGGTTTTTTGGAGTAAAATTTTGAAAAAAAGTAAATGGGAGAGTAAAATTTTGGTGGGAAATGGATTTAGGGTAGATTGGGGGTTGGGATGGAAGGAGAGTTAAAGTTTTGGGGGAAAAGTGGGAAGGAGTAAAAGTTTTTAGGGAAAAGTAAAAAGGTTTGGGAGTTTGAGGTAAAAATGTAAAATATTATAGTTTGATATTCGAATTATTTGAATTATTCGAGTTATTCAAATTCGACAACTCAACTCGATTCGAACTCGAAATTCAAAAAAAAATTGAGTTGACCCTAATAACTCGATTCGTTTAACTCAAAATTTAAGTTTTTTTTTCAAGTCGAATCGAGTTTTGCTCACACCTAATCCGGTGTAGTGGATTTAGGGATTTAGGGTTGTTTAAAATCCTAGAAAAAATTAAAATGATAAAAAAAGAAGAAGAAGAAGCTCCTTCCCTAGTTTTTTTATCATTATCGTGTAATTTGCTGAAAAATTCAATTTAGAGGTATACTTTTACTGATATATATAAACTTAATTTAAGTTTTCTAATATTGTTATTTATAAAAATATGATTGGGAAGGTAGTAAACAATTTTTATATATACTGAATAATTTTATTATAGATTTTAGTTGTATTTATTCTTTTTGATATAATTCTTAAAATTAGGTATAACTCTTCTATAACTCATAAATAAAAAGATAATTTACTTCAACGAGTTTAATTTTACGTCATTTTGTATTGGCAATAATACTTATGCCAATTGAGGTAAGACTCAATCAACTCTTTGATATATAAATACACAGCAATAATTTGTTTCATAGCAACTATTTGTATATTTAAATTCAAAATGATAAATTCACCACAAATATTAATTATAATTATAATTAAAAAATCCAATTTACTGTCCATCTAAAAAAATTATAATTATGTTTAAATAAATTTATAACTATTTATAATTATTTTAATGGTTGTATATTTTTTTAAATGATGAAATGGTCTGTTATAATTAATTTACGATACATCAAATATTTATCCATCAAAAATAAGTGTTTATGAATCACAAATAGTTGACTTCTAAAAGCATGTTTTGCTAATAGAATATTTTACTTAAATAAATATCCAAGTCTCTAGGTTAGGAAACATTCTGTTAAAATATACTATACATTCATGTATTTTTTTTATAAATTTGGATTCAGCATTAGTTTTATTTTAAGGAATGTTGCCTTTTTACTTTTTGAATTTAAAAATGTAAGTTCAACTATAAACATTATTAAAAATTTTCTGTTAAATTCAAATTTATTACGTCATTTTTTTAATTACATGACTATCTTCTTCTTCTTCTTTAATTTCAAAAGGTCTTACTAATAGTTTTAACAAAAAAAAAATTTAATTTGAAATCTCAAAAGTAAAAAAAAAAATAAATTCCTTAAAAATAAAAATATAGAAACTGAACTTTAAATTTATAAAGACTACATGCAAATATAAAATATTTTAACCTAAATGCTTAATTAATTTATGGAGTCAATACGAATAATTTATTAATAAAAATCAAAATTAGGATCCTCATAAAGTAGTACAAGATTAATATGATATTACTTTTTTCGGATAATTGTTGTAGAGGTGTTAATTACATTTCGAATTAAAACTAGTATACTAAAATTTATTCTTTTTAAAATATCTTAAATTACATTTATTGTAATTCTAAAATTAACATACCTAAGTGAAATAAGATTAATGGAAAATCTCAATTTTAAATGATTGATATCTAACATTCCATATTTTATTAGATATTTTTTCACAATTAGATCTGTTTATGGGTCGGATTATTTGTCTAAACTCGAAGGTTCGCTTGAAATTTGAGAGGGTTTGAACAAAAATATTATACCTAAAAAATGGGTTTGGACAAAAAAATTTAGGCCTGTTTAAAATATGGGTCAAGCTTGGTCTTAAATATTCAAGACCCAAGCCCGACCTGACCCGACTTATGTTATTTTTATATATTATGTAATTTAGAAAACATTAAAAAAATAAATCTATACTAAATATATAATACTACTCAAATGTAAACATTAAAATAATGTTATGACTATATAAAAATTTTGAATAAATAACAAATATATTAAATATTAAATATTAAAATAAAATAAAAAAATATTTTTTAAAAAAATAATATGAGCGGGCCTAAAATGTGCTTGGGTTAGTCTTTTACAAATATGGGTAGGTTTGAGTAAAATTTTAAACTCATATTTTGAGTCAAGTCAAACTTGGGTAAACATAAAGTATGTTAACATCATGCTTAGGCCTAACCCGATTCGGCTCTTGAGCACTTCTAGTGACAATGCATATTGTTATACAATTACAATAAAAATAACTCGACCCGGAGTCCAACTCGATAAAGGCCCTATATATATTTCTAAAGACCCCTCAACAATGGTGCGGTGAACGTGGACGAATTACTTGGGTCTTCAGATTGGGTTTGAGCTTGGGCTTGAGTTGTGGTAGAGGAGTTATTCGGTGGCTGAGATAGAACCTGTGGCTGAGGCTATGTCGAGGTTTGTTCGCCCATGTCAAATCGATTAAAATCTGAGATGTAATTTAGAAATCTTTAGAGAATGAAAGCGGCGTTGGTGTTGACGTTGGCGATGGACGGCGGGGTTAAGGGGAGGAGTAGTGGAAAGAAAATAGATGAGCTAATGGAGTTCAGTTGTCGAACAAGTATTTTCTCGCTAGAAGGTTTTGGCCTATCAACATTTACTGCAGTCCACAATCGGATATTATTAAAGGAAAAAGGTAGAGGTCCATATTCCTTTTTCATCTGATATTATAATTGTGTTATTACTGCTTTCACCCTATGTGCTAAAATGCAAGGTCAAACACTAATATTGTGTTGATTTTACAATGATGCATTATTGGGGTTTAGTTAGTCAACCAACACATCCCCCACTTGTTTTTCTTCTATCTATACTAATATTTTTAAACGGAAACTTATATTCTAATTACATGATTTCTACACTTTTGATAAAATTTATAGTAACTTATCAAAGTGATTCCAATCCTCTTCATTTAAAAACTGCAAATGCTTAGGCTGAGGTGCAGATAATTGATTAGATACTTATAATTTTATATGTAATGGTAGGACAATTCATGAATATTATAGTCAATAGCACCCTTACTGGTCTGAATTTACAAAATCATCCTTCTTCTGCTGATATTGCTCTTTTTCAATTATATTTTCTCAATACTGATAATTTTTATGTATGGTTTTGATTTTGTTCAAATGAGTTGCTGTATGGAACAGTTTTTGATGACTTGACTATGTTAATCGCTGAATTCTTCTCAGTGTGCCCTATTAGCCAGCAGAATATGTGCTAAGATTTTCCCTGAATTGGCGCTTTTTTCATAGTTTCTAATGGTTTGTATTTGTTGCATGCATCGCATGCATGTGCCATGTACATATTGTAATATCCCGTTTTTTAGTGGTATTGGAAATAGTGGTTTCGAGACCATAATTTCGACAAGTGAGTCAGTAAATAATATTTATTTAATATCTACAAGTCTATTATAGTGTCGTATTAAAATTTGGTTAGAAAATATTAATGTTTAGCTGGTTAATTAAGTAAAAAGGATTAAATCGTAAAATTACAAAGATTACTTACTATTAGATTAAATGTATTAAATGGCTTTAGAAAATTGATTTGATGGCCCTAATCAGTAATTAGACCATATTAGGTTATAGTGGACGGTTTTGACTTGTTTATTAAAGAAATTTTATTAATTTCATAAGGGTAAAATGGAAAATAAGTTAATAATATGAAAAACAAATAGGAAAAAAAATCATCATCTTCCTTAATATTTTATTCCATCGAAAATAGAAAGGAAACACCATTGAAAAGCTTTGAAGCTTCGGCCATTTACTCTCTTGCATGTAAGGCTGTTTTGAGCCGTTTTTCGTAAATTTTATGTTTTTGAGTTCGTTGCAGTTTAATTTAATTAACCCAAGGGTTAATTCATAAAAATGTTAAACATTTTGAAATGTTTCATTGTTGATTTTGTGAAGTTTTTGAAATTTGTTGATAGTTTTGTAAGTTTGATATCTAAGTAGGATTTTTTAGTAAAGTAATTTTTAGTGATTTTGATAGTTAAGGATTAAATTGTTAAAATAGTAAAATTTCATGAAAATTATTGTGAAATTTTGAAATTTATGGGTTGTTAAAGAACTATAGGAAATTCGGCTAGCATAGTTTAAGCTTAAATGTGTTCAATTTGAAAGTTTCAGGTTTTAGGACTAAATTACATAAAAGGCAAAGTTTAGGGGTGATTTTGTAAAATAAGAAAAAAGTTTAAATGTATAATTTTGATTATTTTTGTGGTTTGAAGAGATTAATTAAAGAAAAATATATTGAAGAGATTAATAAAAGTAAAATATACTTTAAATCAAGAATCTCAACGACCAGAAGATGAAAAATTGTTGATTAGTCTTTGATAGTTGAATCACTTAGACAGATAAGTTCATACTATCTTCTATGGTTATAATTTGTTATTAAATGTTATTAATTATTTGTATATGAACTGTTGAGATGGAAATCAGACTATGTGGTAATAAATCAAATTTTAAGACAATTCCTTTAGACCAAGTAAAAGTCTCATACACAAGGTTTCTGAATGATTCCCATTCTGGACCGAGCTCCAGCATTTGTTGTGGACTCGGATATACATGTCACATAGGTTTAGTTTGGACTGGCAATCTATTTTCATTTTAAATGTTTAGCCTGGACTGATAACCTTTCATGTATATATATCTCTAGTCAGGCTATTTTTCAGTGTTGTCAATGGTTTAACCCGGATTGGTAACCTAACAAATGTATTTTGTACCTGACTAGCTTGAACAAGCATTAAATGTTCTTCGCACTCATGTAATAAGTTCTTTTACAAAGTTCCATCAAAAAAACAAAGGATATATAGTGTGTTATTAATATGGACAAAATATGAATTCTGACTATCCTTATGATAGTTATTTGTTGATCTGGAATTATTGAACTTTGTCATGATAGGGATATTAGTTTGAATAGAAATTTACAATTAACTATTAAATGAATAAAGTAAGTTATTGAATTGAATTGTATGAACTTATTAAGTATTTTCATACTTCAATTATTATGTTCTGTAGATTTTGGATACTTTGAACGTGCCGATCGAATCAACAAGAGTTCACACCTACCATCTTTTGACTCGGTCGATTTTGAAGTTTGAAATTGTGGTTACTTGTGGCATGTATATAGAATGTTTATTTTGCAAATGTTGAACCTGTTTTGGTCATTTAGTTGTAAGTGCACTTGTATGCAAATTTGATGTATGTATTAGATATTTGGCATTTTGGTAATGTGTTGTTAAAAGTCATGTTTGAATGGTATTTTGAATGATTATGTGCTAACAAGTTTTGGTGTGAATATTGTTAGTTTATGATGCTAGAATGGATGAATTGAATGATTTGGATGCTTGATAAAATTTGATTTATATGTGGTTTCAATGAGGGTACATTGGTTAGTGACCTAGGTTGGATGATTTTGTACATTTTAGGCATGTTTTAATGTGTTTTGAATAGGTAAAAATGATTGGAAATTGTTTGGCTTGAAATTTAAGAAATGGTAGATGAAAGAGGTTGGATTTGAAGTTATTTCAGGTGCATACGGCCTGGGACACGAGCTGTCACACAGCCGTCTGTCACACACGATCACCCATACGGCCATGTGGTTGTTTGATTTTAGGTGCAAGATATTTCACACGATCATAGGCTGTTACAAGGCCTGGCTACACAATCGTGTGACCTTATATTTGAATTGTATATGGTCTGAGAACACGGGCGTATGGGGTAGTCACACGGCCATATTTGGGGTCACACAAGCTTGTCTCTATCACACGGCCATGTAACCCCTGTTGGCACTTTTTAATGGGGTCACACAAGCTTGTCTCTGTCAAACGGCCATGTAACCCCTGTTGACACTTTTTACTCAAAATTTTGTAGAAGTTTCAGTTTAATCTAGAATTGATTCTGGTTTCTTTTAAATGTTATGTAAGCCCGATAAAGGTCTAGATATGATTGAAAAACATGGAAATTATTATGATTTATTATGAAATGGTATATTTTGTCTATATTTATTTGATTGTTAAAAAGTGATAGTGTTTTATAGTTGTATCCTTTTATAACTCGAGTCAGGTGAAAAAACCGAGTGCAGGGTGTTACACATATTGTCTACATCAATATGTCTGTCCACATGTGCGTATGTACGCATTCATGTGTGCATTGTCAATTAATAAACTCAATTGTAAAAACATCTGAACAACAAGTAAGCTTTGGGGTTATGTTATAAGTGCTTGTATGTGTTTAGCAATCATTTGGAAAAAACAATGGCTATATTGTTCTTCACTACAGTTATATTTTCTATGAATTCTTGCATGTGATGTTGAAACTTTTGCAAATAAGGGTTAAAAAAATGTTTGGATAGTTTTTAATCTTTTCTAAGTTCTTCATGTAGCTTAATGGTAATTCTTTTGGCAATAGCTGCATTCTGTCGATGTATGTAAAACACAGCTTTTCCACCACATGGAGTCAACTATGTGGATCAATTATATTTTTATTTTATATTTAGCTTCTTATCATGAGTGAGATTAGTAACATTAAGGTTTTGCCATTAAATCACATGTTCTTACACATAAAATGTACAAGAGTTACATTATTTTATTTTATTAATTAAGCAATTGTCTTGTATTCAATATGATTGCCTCAGTGTAAGCTCGTGTTCCCTATGTCTGTTCCCTATCTATTTCACCGTCGTAGTGTCACTCCTTGAATATTTTTTCTTTAATGCAGTTTGGAGTAACTCATATTGTTGATATAGTTCTGTCACCTTTGTCCAATTAGAGTTACAGGTCATTAATTCTCTCTTCGCAAGAATAATTTGTTATTCTTGTAGGTTTTGTAAAAAAAGAAAAAAGAAAAAAAAAAGATATGCATAAGTAATCTGCTTATGAGATTTTAAGAATCTTGCGGTCTGCTGATTTACAATAACAACCTTTGATTTTCTAACAGTTCGCTAATTTATGATCACGACTGTTATTTTTAAAGCTCGTTGATTTACAATCACGGCTTTAGTTCATTGATTTATGATCATGAACACTTCATAAAGAGTTTGTCGATTTACGATCACAACCTTTGGCTTTCTAACAGTTCGCTAATTTATGATTACGATTATCATTTTTACGGTCTGTTGAGTTACAATCACGACCTTCGATTTTCTAACAGTTTGCTGATTTACAATTATGAATGTCATTTTTATGGTCTATTGATTTATGATCACGATCTTTGGCTTCCTAACAGTTCGTTGATTTAGGCTCACGACAGTTATTTTTACAGTCCGCTGATTTACAATCACGACCTTCGATTTTCTAACAGTTCGCTGATTTACGATCACGACTATCATTTTTACGGTTCACTGATTTATGATCATGACCTTAGATTTTCTAACAGTTCACACTAATTTATGATAACGACTGGCATTTTTACTGTCCGATGATTTTTGATCACGACCTTTAGTTTTCTAGCAGTTCGCTAATTTATGATCATGACTGTTATTTTTACGATTCACTGATTTACGATCATGACCTTTGGCTTTCTAACAGTTCACTAATTTACAATTACGACCTTTTACTCACGGGATTTCACGAATCCCACGATATTTTACAATACAATTTGCGGTATTCTACAATGCATTTCGTAGCATTTCAATAAATACAGTTCGTAACATTTCTGCAAATACAACTTGCATAATTCTACAACATGATTTGTTTCCTTAAAACCATTTCTCCAACAACCTTGTGACTCTTGGACCACACTATTAGACAACAAAATTTTCTCAGTAAAGTTTCAAGGTAAATATTATATAGTAAGCTGTAAATATTATATAGTAAGCTCCAAATTACACGCTTCACATGTGTAAACTTATCTCAGAAGAGTCACTTTATAATTCTTTTTCTACAAGAAGGGGAACAAATTATTATGCAATTATAATAAAAATAGCCCAGCCTGGAATCCGACCCGGAATTCAACTCGATAAATCCCACTATATATATATTTATGTTTCTAAAGACCCATCACTAGAGCACTCAGACAAGCCACTGGATTATCTTCTTATCTTCTTATTTGCTTCTTCGCTATCGTCTCCGCCTTTACTTTTGTTGATACTGTATATTAACACATATTGCAACTTTTGTTGATAGTATACTGTAAAGATATTATATTATTATACCTAAAATGCTATTAAAAATTAATATTTTATTTATATTTAACCTATATTGTTTAAATAATATCTATACTATAATAAAATATTTAGATTTTCTTTTTCCTTTTTATGAGACAAATTTAAATTGTGTTTGTAAAAGTAAACTTAGTATTTACATTTGAAATAAAAAGATTTTATAACTAGTAAAACTTTAAAACTAATTGAATATTTATAAAATTGCTCACCTTAAAACAAGTCAAATTCGAAATTATTCGACTCTAAAAATATCCGAACTCAAACTAAACTAAATCCAAAATAATCCAAATTTGAAAACAATGGTACCCGACTACACCCGTTTGCCAACCTGCTCCTAATCTCCTCCTCCCCAATCTCTCTCGCAAAAAGTTTTGGTAATCCGCAAACAAAGTGATAACAAAAATGGAGAACCCAAAGTGAGACAGACATATTAGGCTATAATGCAAGCAATTTAAGCACAAAACATAAACCATTCAGCAAAAAACAACTTTAACATGATCCACCAAAAGAAACTACAGCTCATTTTCCCTCTCCTCAGTTAAGAAACAAACTAGTAACAACAAGTCTTCTGACTACTGTCGGACTTTGGCTTTCTTCTTCTGCCAAAGCCTGTCGAGTGCGCTATCGGCATCGCCCTGCAAAGTAGAACAAACTAATTAGCAGCCAAAATCAGATGCAACTCAATATCTTGAAAAAGAACTGAGGCAACAAAATAAAACTTCTTATTAATAGAATCCAACTTTTATACAATGAACAACTTTGTAATTGGGTCTACCAGGAACCTGTCAGTCTACAAGCAACCAGGCTTGCTTTCCTACGATATATTGCATCAGGTCTTTAAGCATGGAGTTTTAGCTGTGGTATTTCAATTCAGAATGTTCTTAAAACCAAAGTTTATTTCTCTAAATGTACTACCAGAGCAGAGCAGAAGGTATAAGTTAAAAACATTCAAAATGAACAACCCTGTAACTGTGTCTATACTAGGACCTTGTGCCAATCTACAGGCAGCCGGACACACCCCACATTGCATACTCCAGGTCTTTACACATTGCATCCAAAATATGCTAATAAACCCAATGTTTTCCCTTGCAAAGTAAATGGATCGCAATTGACACTTCAAATGCATCTCAAACATTCAGAGTCTTTAACTTGACAACGTAACTAGAAGCTCATTACTAACAAAGCAAGTTGCAAGATTAATCTTTTTAAGCATGATCAGAATTTTAAACATGTAATTAATGCAAACCTGAGAATGCAGTGAAATGACCCTTCAAGAATCCTCCAAATAAAAAAGAAATTAAATTAAACATTCACTTATCAGACACCAGTAACATAGGACTGAAGCAGCCCAAAATATCCAACAGAGGTTAGTAAAGAACCAAAACGAACCTGGGCTCGAACAAAGCCACAAAGAGCAAAAGTGGAGAATGTGCCAGTGTATCTGCCAAGCTCATCCAAGTGCCCAACGTTAATCTGAACGGATGCATGATCCTTGGAGGTTATAAGCCTGTTAGTGGCGGAACTGCAACAACAAAAGTACAAATGAGCATTACAATATAGACAAAAATTGTGAGAAAGAAACATGAGTGAAGCAAATTAAAAACCATTTCCTGGGGATATAAAGATCCATGTTTTGCCCCTCTTCGTTCTGCATCTTTTCAGACTGCTTAACTGATGAAGAAACGCAAAGCTGAAACTATATTTGAACTTCAAGTTCGATCCCCTGCAAATAAATTATGAACAAACATTTTATAGAAAACCCAAATCCTGATTTAAATTATAATTTCTGGGAAAAAAAATTGCCAAGCATATTTAAACATTTCAAAAGGGAAAAAAATTCAAACGTATGAAGATTAAAACACCAAAATAAAATTAGAACTATGAAACCCAGAGACACAGAAAGGTATACTACCTGTAAGATAATAAAGGAAAGCGGCTGAAGACGCGAAAACTGCTAGGGCTGGGTTTATTTATTTAAAACATGATAATTATTTTTTTAAGAAAATTAGCTGGATTTTATTACAGAAGGCCAACACAAAATGCAAAGCCAAAATGACATGGGTCATAATAGACTAGTCCAAAACATACAAACAAAGACTAAGCCCACAAAAGCCAAAACCAAAAGAATCAAAAACAAAAACAGAAAAAACAGCCCAACAACAAGATCCAGCAAACGGCAAAAAAAGGGGAGCTCTAGAGACGTCTTCTTCAGCTGTACTCCAATAATTAAAACCCCTTTTGAAAAAATTAGCAAGAACCGCTTGGGGAAGCAAAAACCATCAGATACTTAATTACCCATCATATCAATCCTATCAAACCTATTCATTACCCCGATGCACATTGAAAGATCAAAACCCATTGAAACTCAGCAAAATCAAAATTCCAGAACACTTTCTCTAGACCCTTCATTTCTTCTTCCCCTATCCTCACCCACTACCTCCATCTGCCTCCTGTCTTCAGCTATCGCCTCCACCGCACCAGGAGATATTAGATTTGTTAAGTAAGTAGATTCTCTTTTCTTGAGTCCTTCTTGTGCTAAACAATGGGCAACTCTGTTAGCCTCCCTGTTTGTGAAAAGAAAAACACAATGATTAAATTGACAGCTGAGATACTGAGCATCTTTGATATACACAGAAATTTTAGATCTGTCCTCCTTTTCCTCTTGCAGCTTCCGAATGATCGTTCGAGAATTACCTTCAACCTCAATCGCCCTCAACCCAAGTTGTAACCCCAGCTTCAGTGCCTAAAAACACGCTACTGCTTCTGCGGAAAAAACAGACGGTATGTTCAAGTTCATTTTCGTTTTACAACAGATAACCTCTACTGTACTGTTACGAATCACTAACCTAGAGCATGACTCTTTGTTGTGATTGTTGAAAGTTGCGTCAAAGTTCACTTTCAATCTCGATCCCATCGGAGCAGTCCATCTGTCCACACAGATCCATCTTTCAAGTATAGCACTTTTTAGATCATCAAGTTCCTTTAAATAAATTTGCACAAAACTTGCAATCTGAACGCCTGTTTGGTTTTCCCCCTCATGAATAAATTTGTTCCGAGACGTCCATAACGCCTATAAAGCGCATACAGTCATTTTACACAAAGCCATGGATCTAGTCTCAAAGGTATTTTTCAGCCAAACTGTAAATTCTGAATTGTCATCCGAGCTAGCCCATGCCATATGTAACTGCTCTCATGTATCTTTTGCAGGAGGACATTCCCAGAAAATATGCTCCCTCATTTCAGCTCCTGTTTGACACCTTCTACACATGGGGGAAGCAATCATTCTGCGATAATGAAGATTACTAAAACGAGGCAGATAGTTACATAGGAATCTCCAGATTGTAATTTTAATTTTAGGGGGTAGATTCATTTTCCATAATTTTTTGTAAATTTGCTTGTGATTTGTATGTAATTGATCCCGACCTTCTTGTAAAAGAAGTCAGTGACCACTTCGGACCAAGTATTCGCCTGACAACTCACCCCGCCAAACAAGAGAGTCTTCATGCTCAAACAAAGGAAGAGGAATACAGAGGATCCTTTTTGTAATCTGTTCCTCAAAGGTAAAACTGATCAGATCAGACTTCTATTTTTTAGAACTTGCATCAATAAGATCCGCAACTTCGATGAGACTCTAATTATTATTCATATTCTGAATTCTGAGTTGATCATCTCCAAGTATCCAAACATCATCCCAAATAGAAACTTTCTAACCATTCCCAATCCGCCAATCCAAACCCTTCAAGAGGAGGCCCCTCGCGGCCCAGATACTCTGCTAGGTAAAAGAAGGTGACCTCCCCAAACTAGAGTTCAAGAAATCACTATCTTTAAAATATCTGGCTTTCAAAGTACGCGTTAGTAAAGAATTAGGATTACTTAACGACGCCAACCTTGTTTAGCCAATAAAGCAGTATTAAAAGAACTCAAATGACGAAATCCCATACCACCATCCTCTTTAGGCGCACATAAGGATTTCCAATCACACCAATGCATCCACTGCTTGCTATGATTATTCCTCCACCAAAATGAGCCCATTATGTTTTCCAGTTCCACACAAAACAATTTTGGTAAAAGGAAACAAGCCATCGAATAGGTGGGAATAGACTGTAAAATAGCCTTGATAAAAACCTCTCGACCTCCGTGTGAAATGTGTCTAATACTCTAGTTGTTGATTTTCTGCTTCAAACGATATTTCAAATTTTGAAAAGCCATTTTCTTCTTACAACCCACCATGTTGGGAAGTCCATGATATCTCTCCAGATCGGTCGAACAACGAACATTAAGAACCCGAAACACCCTACTCTTATCCTGATCCTTCACATTTGTGTTGAAAAAAGCCGTAGATTTTTCATAATTAACGCACTGCCCCGAACAAGACTCATACTCCCCAAGAATTTCTTTCAGCACATTAACCCCCTGGTTTGTTATCTCTCCGAACAGGATACAGTCATCAGCAAACATGAGATGAGTTATAGGTGGGGCCGATCTTTTTTATTCTGACTTGCCAGCCTCATTAACTCAGAAAGCCCTTCTCCACAAAATAAGAAGAGATAGGGACTTAAAGGATCCCCTTGACGCAAGCCCCTAGAAGGCTTGAAACTTTAACCTTCTTCCCCATTAATCAGAATAGAATACTGAACAGAATTAACACAATAGATAATAAACTCAATAAACCATTCGTCAAAACCCATTTTTGACATTATGCTTTTAATGAAAGGCCACTCCACTCTATCATAGGCCTTACTCATATCGAGTTTTAAAGCCATGAAACCTTTTTTTCCATATCTTTTGTTTTTAAAGGAATGAAGCACCTCATATGCCAAAATCACATTGTCGGTAATGAGTCTACCAGGAACAAAAGTACTCTGTGAGTCATCAATACACTCATGTAGAACCTTTTGAAGCCGATTAGCTACAGTTTTTGCAATGATCTTATAAATAACTGTGCATAGACTAATGGGACAAAAATTCTTAAGATTGCTAGGATTAGCAGTCTTGGGAATCAGCACTGTTTGTGTTTTGTTTATATCCCCCACAGATTTTCTGTTATTCAGAATATCTAAACAAAATATGCAAACATCAAAATGTGCCAGAATTTCTGGTAGAAAATTGCTGGAAAGCCATCAGCACCTGAGGCTTTGGTAGGTCCTATACCCTTCAACACCTCAACTATTTCGTCCTCATTGTAAGTGGCTATCAAACTTTGGTTCATTTGATCTAATACGCACAATGTACCCCAGAGAGAATATGTTCCAAATCCCTAATTCCTCTAGAGGCAAAAAGATCCGAAAAGTACTCACGGGCAATACACTCCATCTTCCTACCATCTGCAGCAAGAAAACCATCCCTTTTTTTGCAAAGCTTTGAATCGATTGGCACATCTTCTTTGGGAAGCAAATTTATGAAAAAATAAAGTGTTCTTGTCCCCCATTTTCAACCAATTCGCTCTTGCACGTTGCTCCCAATACTTCTCCTCCTTATCCATCTCCATATTTAAATGAAGTTTGACCTCGGCTATTTCTCCCAAATTATCCTTCGAAATCTCCTCACGATTTAGCTCCTCCAATCTCCTATTCAACCGTTTCACTTCCCTCCCTCTTTTGGTCTTAACCCTATTCCCCCAAGTTCTCAACCCAGTGGCCATTGTTTCCATTCGAAACAAAAAAGATCCAAAGCTACCTTCTCATAACTTCCTTATCTCCGCTTCACACGACTCCTCGAAGACCCACCAGGCTTCAAAATTAAATCTATCGGATTATCTACCCATTCCCACGTCCTTCGTATTAATGAGCAAAGGACAATGATCTGAGAAAGAATGTGGGAGGTGTCTCAAAGAATACCGTGGGAATTACTGAAGCCAACCATCATTAGCAACCCCTCTATCAATACGTTCCCTAATATTTTGTTCAACAGTTTTACCTCTTTCTCATGTGAACCAAGCTCCTGAAAAACCTATATCTTCCAGTCAACAGGCTTCCAAAGTCTTACGGAAAACCTCTATTCGAGCCTTCTCCCTTAGCAAACCTCCTTGTTTTTCATGAGCAAAAAGAATATCGTTAAAGTCTCCCCCAACCAGCTATGGTAAAGAGTTATCCCTCCCTAATCTTCGAAGTAACTCCCAAGTCACCGATTTATTTCTAACCTCTGGAGCCCCATAAAACCCTGTGAATCGCCATCGAGAATTTTCTTCTTCATGAATCTCAACATCAATATGATTCTTTGAGAAGCTCTGTAAATTGACTAAGCTATTCCCATTCCACCCAAGGCTTAATCATTCTCTAGACCCATCAGCCGAGACGTATACACCATTAAAGAAACCACACCGTCTTCTAACAATCTCCATTTTTGTAGCACTCAATTTAGTCTCCATAAAGAAGACAATTTGGGGTTGATAAATCTTCAGCATACTCTGAAGTCTTCTAACTTCTCGTGGACTCCCCAATCCGCAAACTTTCCAGCACATGATTTTCATTTCCTTCGGTCAACATGCCCAATGGCAGCCGCCGATATTTGTTTAGGATAAAAAAAATTCTCCCCAGCAACCTCTAATAAATCTTGAGTGTTAGAAACATTAGTGATCAAAGTATTAGATCTCTGCCTTTTTTTTCCTTCCTTATTGAGAAAAGGTTCATCCTCTAGCTCACAATCCATACATGACACCCCTTCCCCCTGTAAACGGCCCAGTCCACCTAGAGTTGTCCTTTGGATGGCCCCATAACGTGCAAGTCCAGAAAGTTGACTTTTTCCATGTTCCAAATCATTATCTCCATAATGGTGGAAATTATTTCCTTGCTGATACTCATTCAATTCAGCAGGAAATTTGGTGCCTTCCAAATTTATTCCAAGAGGGAAATTGAAATTTCCTTCTGATTCTCTCCCCTTATTTTGGCTTGATTGTTGACTAGAAGATTGCCCAAATCTAGACTTTCCAAAAAAACTATTTTCTCTTTCCCCCCTCAACCAGATGCTGTTGACAATGGAAGCCTTTCTCCCTTGAGCTCTCAATGATAGATCCCATCCCATCTCTAATTCCTGCATTCCATATTGTAATTTCATCAGGCAGAAATTATCTCTATGGCCCAGACATCCACATAAAAAATAGAAAAGAGTTAACCTTTCATACTTAAACTTTGCATAAGTAAACTTGGACTCTGAAATTTTAATTGTCTTTCGTTGTGGTAAAGATTTTCGAACATCAAGTTGGACCTGAATCCGCTTATAATTCATATACCCAATGGACAGCTGTTTCGTGTCATATTCTAGAAACTTTCCAATAAAATTTCCAAATTGAACTGCCATAGAATCCCTGAAGAAACCAGGAGGTAGATCATAAACCTGAATCCACCAGTCTGCAAACACCAAAGGGACAGCCATAGGGTCTCAAAATGTCTCGTTATGAAACGCTTGCATTTAGGAAAAAAAAGGTTAATTACATTTTGGGACTTGGCAACTTTTCTCATATTAAGGCCTGAATTTTCTTTTGGTCTAAGTTAGGTCCTGAACTTGGCAACTGCTCTCACATTCGGCTTGAACTTTTTCTTGGTCCAAATTAGGCTCTAAACTTTGCAAATGTTCCCACATTGGGACTTCAATTTTTTTTATCCAAATTAGTCATTGAAAACCTTAAAATTCAAGCCTTAATGTGGGAATAATTGTAAAGTTTTAAGGTCTAACTTTGACAAAAAAAAGGTTCAACCTCCAATGTGGAAAAAGTTGCCAAGTCTAGGTTCTAATGTGGGAACAACTGCCAAGTTTAAGACCTAACTTGGACCCAAAAAAAAGTTCAAACCCCAATATGAGAAAGGTTGCCAAATTCAGGCCTCAAATAGTGATTTAACTAAAAAAATCTAAACTCTAATCCATGGAACCATGTTCCAGAATTTTGTTTGTACATTTAAAATACAAAATTTTAGCTCGGAGAAGCTAATAAAGATTGTGGAAGCACAAGTTGTCTATTGTTTAATCTTTTTACTGAGTTGTCGGCTGTTTGTGATCGTTGAATGAAGATTAAGTGAAGAGGATGTTGGATGTCTTCAATTGTTAGTTAAAGTTTCCATCATGCAACGGTGCGACCCATAATAATATTTTCTCATTTTTTCCCTTAGTGAGAAGTCCATAAGAAGTGACGTTATTTGACTTGATTATAACTAGAATAGACTGCAGAGTAAGGATTCTAACTTGAAGTTTGCTGGAAAATTTGTAGCTTCTAATCAACCATAGTTGGGAGCCATTATGGCCCTATGTTATGGCAGCCCTAGCAATAAGACCTTTATGGTTGTTTTGGTTGGTGTTGATGCAGAGAAACCAATAAAGATCACATCTTCCTATGTTTAGGGATTTTGGAATCCATGGTTGGGTAGCTAGGGGGTCGATGTTGAAAGAGTGAAGAACTAGTCGGTAAAAATCATTGATTCTTATGAGGGCCACCAGTTGGGATCAACATTTTTTAAAATGATATCATTTTTAAATGCAAGCAACCAGGGTAAAAATTTTCCTAGAGTCTTGTGAAACAATGTCTTTTGAATTGAACCATTGGAGGCTCTAATCAGAGATGAAAGGAATATAGAGGGAATCAAATGGACCGTGCAAAATGACATTTTAGGAAGAGGTGCTTAGCAATGTAACGCTTCTAACCCGTATCCATTATCGAAACCGGGTTACAAAGCATTACCAGAGTTTACAGATAAAACAGACAAAAATTTCAAACATTTCATATCATAAAATATTCAGGTCAGAAACCAATCAAACTCATACATACTGTCCCTTATTCAAGCCCTCGAAGTCCAAAATACGCGTTAGAAGTAAGTCGGGCCTCATTAGAAAACTCAGAGAATTTTTCAGAATACGTTAAAAATTTTCAAAGCTGTAGGGTTCACACGGCCGTGTGGCTGGGCCGTGTGACTCACATGGCTAATAGACATGCTCGTGTTTTAGGCCGTTTGGGCATTTGAAATAGGGACACAAGGTCGTGCCTCAGCTCGTGCCCATGCCCGTGTAACTCTCTAACTTGGGTCACACAGCCAAGGCACATGCTCGTGTGCCAGGTCATGTACCCTTTCGAAATGGCCTCGCACGCCCATGTGCAAGCCATGTGTCTCGCACGACCAAGTCACACGCCCGTGTGTTTGGCCGTGTGGACTTAAATGTGTCTTAAACAAAAATTTACCATTTCTTACATGCTTAGGCATTAGACAACTCAAAAACCATTTGCTTAACTAGTTTAAAACATGATCAAATACATTTAAAACATGTCAAAACAATTATCCTAGGTGCCTAACCAATGTACGCTCAATGGTACCACATTTATATCATCTATTCATATCATCAAATAACTCAAAAACTGTTTGTTTAACCAGTTCAAAACACGATCAAATACATTCAAAACATGTCAAAACAATTATCCTAGGTGCCTAACCAATGTACGCTCATTGGTACCACAATTATATCATCTATTCATATCATCAAAGTATCATTCAAATCCAAATTATAAACATACCAATTTCAATCCATTTTTCCCAGTTCATAAGCACTTAAACACTAACTTAAATTCACATGCACCTATCTAGATTTGGTTCACTCTTATCATGACATAATATGGCTTCAAAAACAAACACAAGATTATATATATATACCAAACCAATATTAAACTTATAACCTCATTTACAATCAATCCACAAAATAACTATTATTTAAACACCCTAGGTACATGCCGACACAAAAGATAGACATCACCACATTTAAGTTCGGGATCGTTGTTGGATGCTGAATCGGCGATCAAAAGTTAAGTATCTAACCTACGCACGGAAAGTAAAACCGTATGCTGAGTAAAATTTAGTGGTATTTTTATAATCTGAATAATTAAAGATAAGATAAAATAATATGCACATATTAATTATAAGCACAATTGAATATTTAAAACCACATTTATTCATACAATGGCATCAGCCATGCAATACTTAATTCATGAATACATCATTATATATTATACTCAATTTTCATCACTTGCTATATAACAGCTTTCCATAATTTGTTCCACATATCATTTAAACAATGGCACTATCTATTCCATATTTAATTCAACATATTTCACATTCTATTTTCAATTCACTATATCAATTCCATTTCTCATACCATGCCATTTCAGTATCAATTATACAACTTTATTATTTATTTACCCCTATTAACACGACTTGGACTCTGATGGATACAAGGACCCAACCAACACACAAATTTGGCACCCACTGCCTTATCGAATAAATCTGAAATAGTAACTGTGCCTAGCATTATATAAATTGACACCTAGTGTCTCATCAGTTAAACCGAAGCAAATTGGTACCCAGTGCCTCATCGACTCGAAGTCGAAGAAATTCCTGAACCTTTCCTATCTTATGGCATGCCATCTATATTCGACTCAGCCCGATACAATTAATATGTTTTAATTTCACATTTCAAAATCAACCAATGTCCAATATAAATTTTTCATATAATTACATATACACATGAATTCAATTCAATCTATAATAATCAATATCCAACTTTCATATTAACACATATATTCATTTCAATTCAATAATCAACACATTTAATATGAATCTACCAATTCAATCCATTTCAATTGTAAAACACAATAGTTCCCACCTCCAATACTTACCATATACAAGAAATCAAAATGCAATAATTTTACAATTTAATTCGGATTATAGAAATACAAACCAGGAATTCCGACCTATTCGACATCGACTTTATCTTTCCCCTTTTTAGTCGAGGATTCTGATATGACGTTAGCTATGAAATTAAAACAATTAAAATTCATCAATATAACACAATTCAATTTCATATTGAATATTTCAATTTTGACTTAATATTTTCCTAAATTTCAATTTAGTCCCTAAACTGAGACTAATTTTTATTCTTTACATTTAATTCTATATTTTCATACAAATTCCACTTTAAACTAAATTTAACTCTCTATTTTCACTTAAACTCCTAAATTTTAAAATTTTCACAATTTAGTCCCTATTACTCAAAATTTACAATTTATTCTACAATTTAATCCTTTTTTGATTTCTAGCTTAAAACTCTATCAATTTAATCCCTAATACTAAAATTATTCAACATTAACAACATTTAAAAACTCAATCAATGTTAAAATTTCAACATGGATCGGGTAATACTTAATACTGGAATTCCAAAAACATACAAATTACAGGAAAATGGGACTAAATTGAGTAACCAATTGAACTTGGAAACTTTGAAGTCCCTAAGCCTTTGCATCTATTTTTTCCCTTTTCTTTCTATTTCTTTCTTTCTTTTCTTTCAAATTTTGGTTTTGCTTTTTTCTTTCTTTATTTCTTTTATTACTTTTGTTTTATTATAATTATATAATATATATACTTAATACTTAAGAAAATTTTAATTATTATAATATATATATAATAAATTTACAAATATCTTACCTAATGTCATCCCACTAAAGAAATAATGGTAAAATTGCTTCTTTAGTCCATTTAATTATTCTTTAATTTATAATTCAACTTTCACCCTATATGCAATTTATTCCTTATACCTAATTACTTTTAATTTATGCAAATTCACTTAATCAAAATCTAATTAACTACACAAGAGTCTGATTTACGGGAACAGAGTCTTGGTAATGCACTTTTTTTGTTTTGTCCTTTTTAATTAATTAACTATCGAAACGTTAAAATTTTTCAACGAAACTTTAATACCACCTTATTGACACACCGTAAATATTTATAAAAATATTTACAGTTCAGTTTATAAAACCAAGGTCCCGATACCTCATTTTCTAAAATCACTTGAACTTAATAAATCAGTTATATAACATAAATTACCAAATCAAAAACCTTTTTAAAAATCACATTGGACTCGTAAATATTAAATAATAATATTTACGCACTTACTCATCAAATTTGGTGGCCCAAAATCACTGTTTTCGACACCACTGAAAAACGAGTTGTTACAAGCAATTTTCTCTTTGGTGGCACAAAAAGGGCAGGAGTTATCAAACAACGATAGTCACCTCAATAGGAGGTCTTTAGTAGGGAGGCAATTATTGCAGATTTTCTATAAGAAGTTAATGATTTTGAAAGAGAGTTTGAGATGCCAGAGATTAATCTAGGCTTTTTACGGATAATCAAAAGGAGCGGTTAATGTGCTTTTTGATAGAGATGGTGATAGATTTTTTTATTGAAAAAGGCCATTATGATAATTTCCAATCAATTTTATCCCTAACGCCTTGGATTGAGAGAGTCCTACTAAGGAGGTCATTGCACAAGAGGAGCCTAGAAGATCTAATGCCCTGCTTTGATTCTAAATTAATATGTATGGACTCCATATTTTATTTTAGGTAAACAGCTCACATAATCGTTTGAGTAGTTTGATCACCAAAATATATTTTTTTTTCTGTTAATTTTGTGGCCCTATTAGGTTAATTTTAAATTTTAGAATAGCCACTTCACCATAAAATTTATTTGGTCACCAAATGGAAGGTTGTAGTGGCCTTCTTTTAATTGATATAATAACAAATTTAGCCCCTTATATTTTACACATGATTTCAATTTGGTCCAATTCTAAAAATTTAACAAACTCAACCCTTAATGTTTGCACATTCTGTCAATTTGGTCTACATTCTAAAAATTCTAAAAAATATTAAAATTTATAAAAAAATCAAAATTTTCAAAATTTTTTTAAAGTTATTACAATTTATAAAAAAATGCAAAAAATCAAAATATTCAAAAACTTAAAAAATAACTTAAAAATTGTTGAAATTTAATATATTGATTAGAATATATAATATTTTTATATATGTTATTATATAAATACTTTTGGGTTAATATGTAGTTTGTCATTTAAACTTGTCCAAAAGTACCTAGTCGGTACATAAGTAAACAAAATCAGATGTAAGTTTGATATAAGTTTTGGGGAGCAAGGGTGTGATTGGGGATCAAAATAGTCGCAGTAAAGCTTTTTGAATACTCTAATGAAGAAGGCATGGGCATGGACAAGGGCGAAGCCAGAGGGGTTGGCATAGGACCTGGACCCCCCTAAAATGTAAATTTGCTCTTCTGACCCTTAAAATTTTTTAAAAATTTTAAATTAGTAAAGGTAAAATTGCACTTTGGCCCCCCTAAACTTATAAAAATTTGGTTTAATCCTTTACAAATTATAAAAATATAAACTATAAAAAATTAAAATTTTATCTGCTCTCCTAAAAATTTGTTCTGGCTTCTCCCCTGGGCATGGAACCCGAGAAAGAGAATGAAGAATATGACCACCATACCCTAAGGAAATCAAAGGCAACCATCAATCTAACTAAAGGGGAGAAAGCAAACATTAAAGAATGGCGAGAGAAAACTCTCATCATTTGAATCTTTGGTAACATGTGGGTTTTCAACACCTGAGTCTGAACTTTGTAGCTTAACCATCTGCGGAAGCCTTCTGGTACCTTAAATCTCATTGCTTTGGGGGGTATGCTTTTTATGTGGTCAAATTCATATGCTCACTAGCCTATGAGAATGTGATTAAGAATGGTCCATGGTTCGTTAACGGGAAGTTCTTAACCATTAAAAAATGGTAGCCAAGTTTTTATTCTTTCGAAGCATCTGTACATAGAGTTGTGATATGGGTTAGGCGGTCGAAGCTCCACATCTAGTATTATGATAAATAAATACTCTCAAGAGTCAAATGGAAAATAGTAAACTCTTAAATATTGATATAACTACTGGTCTAGAGAAGAAAGGCATATATGCCATGGTTTGTGTTCAAATTAATTTGGATCAACATTTGGTTAAATCCATCATTGTTGAAGGAAGAAAGAAACAAATTATTTATGAGGGCATTGAAAGTTTATGTTTTTGCTGTGGAAAGATTAGACATAGTAAAGAATCAATCCTAGACTCCAAAAACATATTGAAGCTGAGAATGGTCGAAAGATGGTAAATCCATCAGAAACTAGGTATCCAACCGGTGTTACAAACAAGTGCCTAACAACAACCATAATGGCACCATATGAATATAACCCTTGGCTTCTTGTGCAATGGTGGAAAACGAAAGCACGACCACCCAAAAATCTCATAGACCCTTAAGCCCTAAAAAGAATAGTTTTTTAATGACAAAGTCGGACTCTACAATGAAATGTTTAAAAAATCGATTTATAATTTTTAGTCACAAAAGTTTAAAAATTTTCTTAAAATTGAGCATTGTGATATTTATAGTAATAAACCCTAAACCAAAATATTACATGTGCTTTGTACAAGGCAGTCTAAGTCATTTCCCCATTTTTTTATCAAACGATCTCTTTTACTATCCTTGAACCTTGGATAGCTTTGAGTGTGGGCTCAAATAAAACGAACTGAACATATAAAATGGAAACTTTTATTAACTTTCAATTGGAAAGTTAATTTCTATTTTGGGAATCAGGAACTTTAAGCTTTTAGAAAATAGAGCTTTTTTTGTAACAACCCATTTTTTAGTGATATTGGAAATAGTGGTTTCGGGGCCATAAATCGGACGAGTGAGTTCATAAATATTATTATATAATATTTACGAGCCAAATATAGTGTTATAATAAAGTTTCATTTGATAATTTATGTATTTGAATGAACAATTAGGTCCAAGTGGTAAGTCCTTAAAGTCAAGTGGTTTTAGAAAATAAAGTATCGAAATCTCGTTTCTATAAACTGAGCCCATAAATATTTTATTAAATATTTAGAGAGTGTTATTAGGGTTGTATTAAAATTTGGTTAAGAAAATTTATTTTTAAATAATTAATTATTAAGGACTAACTCGTAAAGGTTGCAAAAGTGAGTTTCTATTAGTTTAATAGGATAAATGGTTAAGAAAATTTTAAAGTAATGGGCTTATGTGGTAATTATACCAAATCTTTAATTGATGAACATTTTTGGACTTTAATTTGTTGAATTTTAAAAGTTAATCATAAGGGCAAAGTGGTAATTAAGCATAAAGTAATATAAACAAAAGAAACAACTTCATCTTCCCCATTTTTTGAAGCTAGCCACTGAAACCACCATTTTAGGGTGGAATAAATTTGACCAACCTTAATTATTCATGCATGGTGAGTATTTTTGTCTCGTTTTTAGTAATTTTTATGTCTTTGAGCTCGTATTAGCTTCATCTAGCTAATCCGAGGGTCAATTTGTAAAACTGTTAAATGTTATAAATTATGTCATGGATGAATTTGATATGTTTTTGAAGTTTTGTGGTAGATTGTTAAGCTTGGTTGTTAAATAGACAAAATTTGTTAAGTAAATTTTTACGATTTTAATGTTTAGGGACTTATTTATGAAAATGGTGAAATTCAAGGAAAATATTGTGAACTGATGATAAATATGGGCATTTATGGGACTAAGTAAAAATTGACTAGCATGAATTTTAATTAAAAATGGTTAAATTGCAAGTTTCGGGTTTAGGGACTAAATTGCATAAAAGGTAAAGTTTGAAGGTAATTTAGTAAATTTATATTATTAAGGGTTATAAGCTAAAATAATTATTTTAAATTACTTGAATGGTGTAATTAAGTGAAAATTATAATTTAGATCAAGAAACTCTACAATTGGATTTAAATCGAAGAAAAATAAAAGTTTTGAACTAGTTGTCGACTCCATTTTAGCAACCGTTCTAATCGAGGTAAGTTCATTTAATATGAAATCAATTATATTTCTAATTGTTTAGGAATTTTAGAGATTAAATGATATAAAAATTATTAATGTTTAAATTGATTTGTTAATAGAACTGAAATTGTGAAAAGTCATGAAAACGGTATTTTCTGAGATCAATGGAGACAGACTGCATCCGTACATAAGACCATAGCAAGGCTATGACAATTATAAACATAAGACCATAGCAAGGCTATGACAATTGTTCAGATATAAGATCATGGTTGGACCATGGCAATATATACATAAGACCATAGTGAGGCTATGACAGTTGTTTAGATGTAAGACCATGGTTGGACCATGACAGTGTGTATATATATATATATGTAATACCATAGTTGGGCTATGGCATTCTGATGATAAGACCATAACCGGGTTATGGCACTATGAACGTAAGACCATGACAAAGTCATGACAGTGCACATGTAAAACCATATTTGGACTATGGATGGCACACTATGAAACGTGTATCTAGGTTTCAATCGTCTTTACAGTGTTCACCGGATGGAAATAAATGAGAATCTAAATATGATATGTAAAACAGTAAGTGACTTGTAATAGTACAAATGTGTAAAAGAGGTAGATGTTGCATTATCATTATATGTTAAAGAGATTATGCATTCTGATATTAAGAAATGTAAATGTTATGAAATGTGAGGGAGCTAATGAGAATACGAAAGGGATTAATACTCATCGTGTGGGATTTTTGATATGTTTTGTTAGATGAATGTTTTGACTAGTATAGTTTGTAATGAATACTATACCTTGGTGTGATTTTATGTTTCATATGTCTATAAATATGTTAATTAATGATGTTTATGGTATTTAAAGAATTAAATGGATATACGAGTATTTTCCGAATAATTAATGTTATTTCAAATGATTCAACAGATAATCAAGGTTCAAATGGATAAGTACATGTATGTATTAAGCTATGGTATTAAATACGTGATATGGGAATTTGGATATGCATAGTTTAAGGAAATGAAGTTACATGGTATAAGCATAAATGTTAGTTGGTGAAATTGAAATGTTGGTATGTTTATTGTGATGCCTTATTTGATCTTATAAGTGCATTGTTTCACTAACTAACGTTATGAACTTTTGTATATAGGAAAGGATGTCTGGCCTATAATGAAATGAAATTGTCTTTGATTGTTTAACTTAATATGCACGGTAAGTTTAAGTTATTAATACGAGCTTACTAGGCACTACTTGTTTACGTATGTGTTTTCTCTATTTTGTAGATCATCGAAAAGCTCGATCAATTGGAATCTCATTAAAGCTTTGTCACACTATCCATTCGTCATATTAGTAGTTTTGGTTGTTTTGGTTAATGGTTATAAATGGCATGTGATAGGGTTAAAAAGTTATTCAAGTGATTTGGCTTGTTTTTAAGTTGTGCCAAGTTCATTGTTATTAATAATGTTAGATGATGGCATGTAAATAAGAGGTGCAAATATGAGTGAATGAACCCTTATGCATGATCTATAGATAATAGATATTGCATAGTATGGTGGCATGTTTTGGAATGGTTATTTGGCATGGTTGGCATATGTTCAATTTAGGTTTTAGAGATATTGAATGGGATTAAGTTTGGTGTGTGAAATGTGGTGCCTTTGAATGGCATATTGGTTAGGTATAGGTTGAATGATTCTTGACATGTTTTAAGTAATTTTGAATGTGATTTAAACATGTGAAAATAGCTATAGATGGTATGACTTAGTAGTTAAGAAATGATATTTGATATGGCTTGTTTTAGGGCCAATTTGAGCTACATACGGCCTGGGACGCGGAGTGTGTAACATCCCGAATTAGGGTCTACTCAGAATAGTGATTTCAAGACCATAAATACGAAGTAGAAATAATTATTTCATGATTATTTGATGATCCATGACATGATTGCATGTTTGTGTGAAATTTTCATGAAGAAATTCTATGCCTAAGGTGTCCAATTTGACTTTAAGGACTAAATTGAATAAGTTGTAAAACTTGTGTTCTAGAAGCTACAAGCATGAAATTGTATTGGATTATTAATTAGAGGTCCTTAGGTAGCAATATGACCAAGTTTTAAAATTTTTGACAAAAATGGGCATGAATAGGAAAATTTTGAAAGAAATGTCTTAAGGGCATTTTTGTCTTTTGGTAAATAAAAGAATAAAAAGGGAAAAAGAAAGTAAAATTTGTCCATCTTCTTCTTTCTTCTGCCGAAATTCCAATGGTCACCATAGCTAGGGTTTGTTCATTTTTTCAAGCTTGATTATCAAGAAAAACAGAGTCTGGACCTAGATCGGGGAAAGAACAAGATTTTGGACTAAATCGAATTAATTGTCCATATTTTGTACCTAGGTGTTCATATGTGAATAATGGAATGCTGTATCATGTTTTAATGTTTTATTAATATATATATATATATATGAATTTCTATGTTTAATTAATATAATAAGTGTATGAATGGTATTATGGTCAATGTAAATGACATTGTGAACGAGTTTAACGAAGATGTGACATCGAGAAAATCACGTTTGGATCTTAGGAATAATGTAGGATAAAATATGACATGTCACTAGGAACTATGCGATTATGAGCTCATGAGATTATGTGTATATGTGATTTTGTGAATCCGAGTGCTAGTCTTGTACGTTCTACCAGTGGCTAGGTAGCCCGACATGTGTTGCAGGTACCTGTCAGCTTGTATGAGTAGCCTGAGTAGTTACGTCTTGACTGTCAGCTTGTGGGAGCAGGCCCGTGATTAGCTCGAGAGTGAGCAATGTGTGATTGTGGTATGAGGTAGCATGTGGCTATGTTTGAAGCACTATGTGCAAATTTTCCGTGTTTCCAATAGTATTCCAAGTGTTCAACAGGTAAACTTGTGAGTTAATCAACAAGTCAATTATGAGGAAATATGACAATGTGATTCGAGTTGGTACAGGTATGTACGAAAAACTCATATGTATGAGCTCGATATGTGATGAATTTTCGGTAAGGTCGAAAATGTGTAAGTTATGTCTACAAATTTGAGTTATGCCTATGAATTTATTATAACACATAAGTAAACTATGTTATGTCATTGGTATATATATTTATGATCATGTTGCTATTTATTTGCATGTGAACTTACTAAGCTTTATGCTTACTCCCCTCTCTTTTCCCATTTTCTTATAGTATCGCCAAGCTAGCTCGGGAATCGAAGGACGTCAGAGGCTCGATCACGCTACCAACTTGACATTTAGGTATAGTTAGCCTCAACATTTGAGTATGGCATGTATTGGGACTTGGTCTTTTTGTTATACGACATATTGGTCTAGTCAAATGTGTTGGCTTATGTAAATATTTGATTCATTTTGAATATGGCCATGTGATATGGTTCATATTGATTATTTAGGTTGTAACCCTAATCAATTATGCATACATGCAATGTATTGTGCTTGATGCGATTGCTTGTGGATGAGATGTGTGGTAAATGGCACATGTGCTAAATGAATGAATCATGGCTAATAAGTATGACCAAAACTATGGTATAATTGAGTAATGTGAAAGTAGGTTTAGCATGATGAATGAATATGAAATTGGTGTGGAATGCCATCAAAGATGAATGAGTGAATGAGCATCTAAAGGTGACAAATGGCTTGGAAAATAGCCTTAGAGTTGTCTACACGGTTTGCCCCATGGGCATGGAATCTGACCGTGTGTCCCCTGCACCCTAATTAATGCAAACAAAATGTCCAGTAGTAAACACACGGGCAAAGACAATGGCGTGTGTCTTTGCCGTGTGAAGGGCACGACCTTAGGACATGGGCGTGTGCCCAGGCTATGTGAAGTCTGCACCTGATTTTAGAATTTAATTCGCCACATGGCCTAAGCACACAAGCGTGTGATTTGGCCGTGTGACCCTATTTTGGTTGATGCGTCATAGTCAGAGAGTTACACGACTTGAGGACACGAGCGTGGCCTAAGCCACACGGGCGTGTATGACCACATGGCCTACTTACACGGGCGTGTGACTCTCCAAAATAAGAAAATTTTCTAAGTTTTTTCAAATTTTTCTAAAGTTCTCGGTTTAGTCCCGAGTCGCTTCCGACGTATGTTTTAGGCCTCGTAGGCCATTGTAAGGTACAATTTGCATGTAATTGAAAATTTTTAAATTGGAATGAAATTTTATGGCCCAGCTTTGCATGAATTTTTATGTTTTAGTACGGTAATGCCTCGAACCCTGTCCCGGCGTCAGATACGGGCAAGAGGTGTTACATTTAGTGGTATCAGAGCTAGGTTTAGTCAATTCTCGGACTAACGTAGTATGTATATGAGTCTAACTATATATGCTATATATATTATGATAGTGTGATGACTCTTGATGATTTTGAAATGTATTTTTTTATATAGTAAATGGATCCCGACAGAGCAGTGGCAGATGATGTTCAAAGTAACGCGCCTGCACCCGCTGAAGGGGCAGCTCCGTCTAAGAGTAGACCCCTTACAGTTAGTCGAGGAGAAGGAGGCAGGGAAACCTTTCTCCATATGATGGACGCCTGGAATACGGAGTTCGTTTGAATGAACCCGAACACTCAACCTCCACCACCCCCACCTATTCCTCAACTTATCCCCTTAACACTCCAAGGTATAGACTTCATGAGATTGCATAGACCTCCAGTAGATAAGATTCAGAAACAAGTAGCTAAAGAGCTTCGAGCTAGTAAAGATGATGACCATGAGAGGGCAGAGTTCTGGCTCGAGAATACCATTAGGGTGTTTGATGAGTTATCATGCACCCCTGAGGAATGTATGAAGTGTGTTGTGTCCCTCCTGAGAGACTCATCTTATTAGTGGTGGAACACCCTTATGTCGGTGGTACCAAGGGATAGAGTTAACTGGGAATTCTTCTCCGTAAGAAGTAAATTAGCCAAAGATTTATTAGTCAGAAAAGCAAGGAATTCCTCAAGTTAAAACAGGGTTAAATGATGGTAACGAAATATGAGCGTGAATTTTTGTGATTGAACAAATACGCTTGAGAATGTTTATTGACTGAAGCCACCATATGCAAAAGATTTGAAGATGGATTAAACGAAGACATCCGATTGTTGGTAGGTGTCCTTGAACTGAGAGAATTTATTGTTTTCGTAGAGAGAGCTTGTAAAGCCGAGGAATTGGCTAAAGAGAAGAGAAAAGCTGAGTTAGAGTCTCGAGATTCGAAGAAGAGACAGATGGGTAAATCATTTTAGTCTTCAACTAAGAAACCGAGAGACTTTAATACTCGATCGAGTGTTTCAGCTAGGTTTTTGATCAGGAACCATGGGAAACAATATTCGAGTCATTAGGCTCAGACTACTTCAATAGCAAGTGTGGGTAACGCTCGACCTAATAGACTTGGATGTCAACATTGTGGCAGACGTCACCCCGGTGAATGCTAGATGAATAGGCGGGGTAACACCCCATACCCATATCCTACACCGTGATGGAATACGAGGCGTTACCTTACTTAAACTTGTGCTTACAACCATTTCTGAGTCTCCAAGACTTGGACAAATTTAAAACCCTCTCAAACATATCAACATATCATAACATGGGCATTCGAGGCCCAAAAAACACATCGTAAATCACTCGAAACCAACTCGGGTACTTTTTCCAACTATAGAAAAATGTCACTTGACATAGGGGCACACGCCCGTGTGAAAGGGGCACACGCCCGTGTGGCCAATTCAACATGGTCATGTTGATGGCCCGTGTGGCTTACACTGCCTAAGCAATATAGGGACACGCCTGTGTCCTCCACTCGTGTGGAATTTATTTTAAATGCACACCTACAAGGGTTTTCACATGGCCTGACACACGCCCGTGTTCCTGGCCCGTGTCCTTCACACGGCCACAACACGCCCGTGTACTAGCCCATGTACAAAAACATGGACATTCTATTTCTGACGTCAGCAACCCCAAAATGTCACACGGCCAAGGCACACGCTCGTATGCTAGGCCGTGCCCTTCACATGGCTGAGACACATGGTCGTGTCTCTGCCCGTGTGTTTATTATCATGCATACTGACTTAAAATTTTTACGTGCAGGGACACACGGCCAAACCACACGCCCATGGGGTAGATCGTGTGTCACACACGGCCTAGACACACGCTCCTGTGACTACCCGTGTAGATAATATAAGGCTATTTACCAAGCCCCAGTGCCACCCTTACATTTGTAGTTCTATACAAATACCAACCAATACCAAAACAAGCATAATTCCTATAACCAAATCAGCCACAATAGACATTCATTCAACCATGATAATGCATCTTTTATAAATTCAAAATGAATGTTAGCCATCATTCAAGGATTAATACAAATTGAAGGGTTTCCAACCCAAGCCAATATATG